>NC_086324.1:38522145-39174288 GCF_036172605.1 Pelobates fuscus | reverse complement strand
CTAGATTCATTGTAAACAAACACATAATACACCCCTAAACACACACTCTCTACAATCCCTACAAACACTACATCACCTATATACACACACACACACACACACACACTATAGCCTGTATGCACACACTTACTACATCCCCTATACACACATTCTTCACAGCCCCTAGCCACATATGCATTACATTACACCAAAAACACAAAACGACTAAAACAGACCTTATTACACAATACCACACCACAATCAGCTCACTCTACACACACACAATCCCACAAGCAGGCTCCAAACACATGCACAATACTCTTTCCTTTTGTCTCCTGGTATCCATTTATAGAGACACCAGAGGCAAGTTGCAAGGAAACACAGTGCAAGCATGTTATTAAATTTGCTTGCACTGTGCAGAACAAATACAGGGCTTGTTTTCTCATGCTAGAGCTCTTTAGCAGAGTTCTGCACATGGTCTGCCCTGGAAGAGCATTGAACCAACATGCTCACTTTGAGAGGGGGCGTTTTTGTCATTAGTGATGACGAAACACACCCTTCTCTGCCCCGCCCCCTTCTTAGTGGGCCGCTGTGATCAAAAAATGCCCGGGCCGAATTTTTCTCCCAGTCCGGCCCTGGGTGTAGGATTAGAACAATAACCTAAATTGACCATAATCCTTACTATAAATCTAAATTCTTGAGAAGTAGTAAATAAATATTGCAAATGTATGACTTCCTGATTCTAACCTTAATGGGAAAGTGTCACTCTGGAATTTACATAATTGAACAAAACATTCCAAGTCACCTCTAACTGGTGTTAAACATTTTTACGTAAGATGTAATATTTGTTTTTTCATTTCTATTACATATCTATCTTCTCATGCTGAATTTCTCCTCTTCTCTATATGTTTTCCCTTTGCTGGCTGCCAGGCGCAAGGGATATAGCTTTCAACAATGATTAACAGGGGGCTAAGATAAAGGTGACCAGTAGAACTCAAAGCTAAAACATTTGGACTAACCAACTTTTAGGAAACTTTGCAGGTTCTGGGCTTCTATCTAAATGTATATTGGTTCTATCTAAATGTATAAATGTATATTGACCTTCTTTCCTTTGGCTGTTTTATAATAGTCATTTTTAGACACGTCTTCTTTCAGGAAAGCCTCCCATTCAATATTTATTGAAGGTTAGTGACTTAGCATGATTGGTCATTTAATCTGGGATTCCTGTTTTTACCCAATAAGAGTCACCAACTGCTGAGGACAGTACAAGAGGAGCCTTGGGACATCATCCAATCATCATGAACTTACTTTCTCAGATCTCATACCTGTATTCACTACCTGAAACATTAGGTACAGATATTGAATGGGAAACTCTCCTGAAAGAAAACTTGTTTGGTCCTGTTATATGTATAAATGGAGGTAATATGCTTGACGATCTTTGGATGAAGTTACCATTCTATCTGGTTCAGTTCTGGTCTACTAAGGAAATTTGCCTCTATGTTCTCTTTCCTACTTTGTACATCTGTTTTGGCCCAAAAAATAATTGGCTCTCATTCTCTCATCAACTTCCTACTCTATATTCCTCTCTGCCAGTTTATATACAAAACTGTAACCATTTTGTTGTCCATTTGAAGAAGAATTCAATCATCCCTAATTTCAAGATTGAAGGCAACATGAAATTCCATCTATGGAATGCCAGGGTATTTGAAAAGAGCATTCTGGTTTGAATAGGCGTTGACGCACTCCCGGGTTTCGCCAATCGCCCCCGCCTCCACGTCAGATGCCCGTCTGTGTAGTCCTAATCACTGCACTATTGAATTGCTCACTCAATTTTGTTTCCAATTATTTAATACTGCCGTTCGAGCTAAATACTTACTAATTTTGTCTGTGTATCGAACCACTGCTTGTGACCTCGTTTCTGCTGTTTTCTTCAATCCTGACCTTGGACTCCAAGACACGTCTATTGCTTCTAATACCTATGCAGTTTTGCTCTAAGGTAAACTAAAAGCTTTATTTTTCCAAATCCTGAATTAAGTGAATAAGAACTAAGTGCAAGTTTATTTCTTCTTCTTCTGGATACAGATATCCCATTAATACAAAGACTTTTACTTTGGGTTATTATTTCTGTGAATCTATTAACTAAAGTTGCCAGGATACTTTCAACTTTTGTTTAAAAAGAGTATCTTTTGAATTTACATATCGTGAATTGATTTAAAGTGATATTCTATTTCCTCTAAAGAGACTCTCTTCCTTTCCAAGCATTCTAAAGTTACTGGAGACTATTGACATACTGAAACGCTACTAAATTAAAGTACAACCACTTAAAAGAAATTTAAAGTTAAGTTATACATATCTTATTTATGTAAAGTGAAGATACCTCTTACATTTTTTTTTAAAGATACAGATACTAATTCTCTACCATCCACTATTATATTCTGTGCTCTTTAAGTGACAAATTAAAGAGTTTAACCTGCAGTTGTGTTCCTGTTTTCCAGTTTCTACGTAAAAGCTTAACAATAGGCCTTGTACTACAAGCCCATGGAAAGGTGTTCCTCATTCTACCTTGGAGGCATCCAATGAAATCACCAGCGGATTTGGTGTTACCACCGGGACACCAGCCTTGATAGTGTCTAGATGTAGCTACCACAAAAGCTTGATCTAGCTTGTACTTAGCAGAGCTAAGAAAAATACATCAAAATAAAGAAACACGATGTCATTCTTATATATATATCTCGTTATTCTTCTAAAATTATTAAAATTTGACAAACTCTCTTGCCGTTTTTCCAGTCAGCATTCACCAAATACCATATCTCTTCCTGCTTTTTTTTTTTTTTTTTTTTTAAAGCTGCTCTATAAATTCTTAAAATTCCTTGAAACTTTTGCCTCGTCTTACTTGCACATATCCCTTCCTGGGGTGTTATTTAAATCCACACTTTAAATCCAATCATGATTGTTTGAGCTTGACATTACCCTTATAAGAGAAGTGCTTGTTTTTTTTTAATAATATTATCTTTCCTGTCCTAAAAAACAGCAAAAAATGTATAAAAATAAATTCATGTGATATTTAAGAATGATGCATATAATTACCAAACTGATCAAACAATTACAGAAGGGTTATTATATAAGACAACCCAACACAACTCACTAATGTCAAGTTTTTACCTGTCTTGATTTGAAAGAACACTCCAATAATAAATATTATTCCTTTTTTTTCTTTTTTTTTTTTTTCTTTTAATAATTAATAGATATATCCCAAATGGAAATATACGTGTATTTAATTGTGAGCTTTTTTCCTTTGGAATTATATCTAAAACAGCTTGCAAAAGCTGCAGATCTCATGTGTGCCGCTTTTGCAAGCCCTCCTCTCCTAACCCCTTCTAACCCACCCAGACTTTCTGTGGCTGTCCAATCACAGACTTCCCAATGCAGCGCAATAAGAAGCAAGGCAAGTGCTCTGAGGAATTGCTCCCTCTTGAGTGTAGCTCCACCGAGCTAAAGAAACCAGGAAGTATCAAGACCGGTTGTCTGGTTGACAGCCAGGATGTGTAACAAGGGTAATTAAAGGGTTAAAAAAAAAAAAAAAACCCTTTACACTTACCTCTTTCCAACAGGTAACAGGACAACGGCAAAGGGGGAGAAGCTAATCCACATACATGGCGAGCGCCAAGTGTGCCTCCCCATGGGAAAGCGTTGAATCAGTGCTTTCCTATGGTGGGATTTTGAAGATGCCAGGCGTCTTCAAGCAAAGTGTGAGGACATCCAGAGTGGTTTCATCGACTTAAACTTCATGTAAATGCAGGAGGCGCTCTAGTGGCTGTCTGAGAGACAACCACTAGAATTAGTCTTAACCCTGCAATATAAATGTTTATCATTGCGTGGCTAAGGGGACAGAGACACTGCACCCAGACCACTTCAATGAGATGAAGTGTTCTGGGTGCCTATAGTGCCCCTTTAAGTGCTTTAGGTGTGTGTAGTGTCTCTTTAAATAAAAAATAAATACTATATTTTGAGCTGGAATATAAACATACTGTACTTTCATCACTTTCTAACTACATAAAAGTGCACTACTGTGATCACTCTTTATCCACTCTGTGGAAAATTGCAACTTTTTGCCAGCTTCAGTTGCCAGTTTTAGCTGATAACCTCGGACCAGCAGCAGGTTGGGATTTTTGATTCCTTCTTATTTCATTTCTTTTAAAAAGACTGCTTTTGTTAAAGTCTGACAACATTGGAAATATGCACTATAACCGGACTTTGAACTATCATTCTCTCTATAGGGGTGCATAGGATCCCTAGCAGAGATACTTTATTACCACATTGTTCTTTTGATTGAATTGTTTCATATTTAACTTGTGTCTTGTTACATTTACTTTACATATTGCTTTATGTAATTGTATACACTGTGTATATTCATGGTATGCTGTATATGTTTTACATTTTATTTGTTGCACTGTTTATATTTCATAAAAAAAGCTATCTCATTTAACAAGCTTGTCTGTAGAGCTAAATCTACTCTCTTTTATATTTTATCATTGTAACTGCTGGAAAGCTGTGTATAAACTGAATTCAATCTAACAACCATTGTTTTCATCGAGGCACAGATCTTCTGCTTCCTCATATCGAACACAATGGATTTCCACATAGGCCTTTACATGTGGTGATAGTTACTTAGGATTGATGCATCAGCAGACCCAACATGATTGAGTATTTGCATCATAGGATCTGTATGTCTTGCAGCTGAGATTTTGATTTCTATCTTGTAACATAAAATGGAGGGTTTACAGACTAGGTGTCCACCATGAGTGGATTGCGACAAACAGAAAAAAACAACCAACCAAACAAACAAACAAACCAATAATTAAAACCCAGGCATTTCAAGAACAGCTGCCCACTTTTCCATTTCAGAATCTGAGAATAAGGCCTATGAGAATAAGGATTGGGTTAATTGGAGCTAAGAGAATAAGGCGTATGTTTAGATTTTGGAGAATTATGGTTAGGTATTTAGGGTAGGAGTGTTTGAATTAGAATTAGGGAAGTTAGGTACTTCTGGTCAGTGATCATCACTCCCTTTCCCCTTACCCTTACTAACCTTCAGAGGCGTAATTAGAAACCACCGGGCCAAAAACCGCCCTGGGCCCCCCTTCCTGCTGTGTCTCATTTCTTACCCCTCTAGAACCCTCTATGTGTCTCATTCCTTCACCCAAGCCCTGCCATGTATCTCATTTCCTTGCACCAGCCCCTCAATGTGTCTCAATCCCCCTTCAGGTCCCTTATGTGTCATTCCCTTCAACCCAAGCCCTCTGTGTGTCTCATTCCCTCTTCCCTAGCACCTCTATTTGTCTTACTCCTCCCCCCAGCCCCTCCATGTGTCTCATTTCCCCCCAAACCCCTCCATGTGTTCCATCCCCCTTCCAGACCCTCAACATGTTCCATTCCCATTCCATCCCAGCCCCTCCACGTGTCTCATTCACTCCATCCAAACCACTCTGTGTGTCTCATTCTTCCCCCTTGCCCCATCCATGTGTCTCATTCCTTCCCCCAGCCCCTCTGTGTGTCTTATTTCCCCCCACAAAACCCTCCATGTGTTCCATCCCCTTCCATCCCCTGAAGATGTCTCATTCCCTCCTCCCCAGCCCCTCTATGAGTCTCATTCCCTCCTCCCCCAGCCTCTCCGCGTGTCTCATTCCCTCATCCCCACAGCCCCTCCATGTGTTTCCTTTCCCTAGCTCTTTCATGTGTCCCATGCCTTCCCCTGCAGCCCCTCCATGTGTCCCATTCCCTCCTCCCCAGCCCCTCCATGTGTCCCATTCCTTCCCCCACATGTGTCCTTTTCTCTCCCCTCTCCCAGCCAGAGCATATGTTCCATCCCCCCAGCCCCCTCCATGTGTCCCATTCCCTTCTCCCACCAGCCGCTCTTGTGTCTCTGCCCCCTCCCCTCCTGTACCTCTCTCAGTGAGTACTTCCTGTCAAACCGCTTGGCCACGCTACACACAGAGGCAGGAGGGGAGCAGCACTGTACGCCACTGTTCACCTTGACTGCAGTATAATGGCTGCAAAGCATCTCCTTGGTCAGGTATCTTTTTTTTTATTATGTGTCTGCACATGGATTGTGTATTGAAGCAATAATGTGGCATATTGTTACACAACAATCATGTCACACAGGCACGATATACAGCTATCTCTGGCACTACATAACCCCATGTCTACGCCCGCCAAAGGATTGACCTGTTTTTGTGCCAATTATTTTAACACAACTTTACATCCACGCCCTCTAAAGGATTGCCATGATTGGTGGGCAAATTAATTCAACACAGCTTTACATCCACGCCCCCTAAAGGATTGCCATGATTAGTGGGCCAATTAATTCAACACTGCTTACATCCACGCCCCCTAAAGAATTGCACAGATATGTGGGCCAAGTAACTTCAAGCCCCTACAAAAGGGGGAACCCAGAACAAGCAGGATACCGATTGAGAAAATCTGGTGGACAGATAAAACATGTATCCGAGGGAGGATCCCAGTGTTTATTATTGATTTTATTTATTTAATATAGTGATAGCTATTTTTAAAATAGTTACTTTGTAATTATTTGTTAATTAATCTTTGCTGAAATCAAGAACAGCTACTAGTGATTCCTTCCTGAAAACTGCACTCAGGGTTCAAAAGAGGGCATTGTCTCCCTGTATATGACAATAAGTCTACAAACTTGGGCTCCTAACTAAGGTGAGCAGGAATTTATTGGGGATATTTGTTATAAGTGTTTTTAAACCAAACACTAATGCACAGTTTGACTCTCCTTTTTTGTATTCCATTTCTATATCAACTTTTGGAAGTGTTTTATTACACCATCATTAAAGAAGGTTTTGCTGTCAATACAAGGGCAAATAATTCTGCACTTTTGGAGCCTTTATCTCATAAAAGGCTCCTTTAAATGTGAGGTTTTTTTTAACTCACTTTTTATTAATATTAATTTGTATTTACCACACAGAATTGCACTATGTTTTTGTTTTGGATTTCCTTTTATATGTCTACATGCTGCCCTGGTACATGCTTTAAGGGGTAAGTGTTATCCTACACAATTTTAGCACTGCACTCACACTTTGTGATTTTGGTGGGGCACCCCATTCTTGGCAGGTCCTACTATAGCAGCCTAATGCCTGCCCTTATGAGATCAATCCACTTACTTGGGATATACTTCTTCCTGGGACTCTCTGCAGGTCAAGGCTAAATAAGATCCTGAAATGAGGCACCTGTGACAGGGAGGGGTGCAAAACCAAGGAGTTGGCCTGGACTCCCAAATATATAATTAAAACCAAGAGGGCTACACTTACCTGAACATGCAGGGCATCTTTAATATTGATTGGACCCTGGTAAAGCATTTGTATGGGCCCCCTGGACCACCCCACCACCTCCCCCTCACTCCCTGGCATGCAATCAAGTCCTCCACCCCAGCACAGTGATGGACTAAAGTAGAAATAGCCCTGGTGCAAGAATTTTTTGGGCCACCCAATCACAAGGAATGGTCAGAAGGTAGATCCCTATCTGTCATGCAACTCCAACAATGCTTTGACAGATAGGGCTCTACCAATTATTATATATATGTATATATTTAATATATATATATATATATATTTAGTATTTACATTAAGCACCAACTATCACACCTATTTGTAATTGATCTCTGGCACTGGCCTTCTAGTTGGCACCAAATATATAAACAAACAACAAAGGGCACTTTGAGAGATCCTCCGATCTCCCTAGCAATCCCTCAGCCAAGGATGATCACAGTCCACTGTTTTACTGGATGGGTAGTCTAGTCAAGTCCCCTACCCAAACTCAATATTATACAATATACAGTATGCATAAGGCCAGGTTAATATCTATTATTTGACACGGTGGTCACTTCCACGGACATTGTAAATAATAGGGAACTATTAACAGGCACAATATTCATTAACCTTTAAATTCTTCACAGGCTGCTTTTTCCTTTAATGCCTCGAACCCTCTAGATACATTTTTGTTTCCCAGGTGTAAGTCTGTCTATAAAGCTCAGTTGGCCTCAATAATTCCTAAGTCAGACATGTGCTGCTTCCTGGACAGAATTCTAAGTATGTGGAATAACCTCTTTGCATTTCTAGACTTGTACTCGACATAAAACAATACAGCTCTCGTTATTCTTAGAGAGTCATCGTGTAATATCATTCAGTAGATAAGATAAAAGAGAAGCAATGAATAAATTATGTACTTAATTTGTATCATGTTTAAAATTAAATGACAGGTCTCAAGTGAGCACTGGTTTAAGAATTACCAATATCATTCCATTACATCTAGGTACATCCTTAAAGGAAAACTCAAAGCACCATAACCACTGTAGCACGTTGTAGAGATTATTCTGTCCGGCGTGCACTTGTGCCTCCCAATGTAATGGTTAACTACTTACCTAATTTCTGCCTGTGCTGCTCCCTGCACTGTTGTAGTGGTTATGGTGCTTGAAGTGTTTCTTTAATCATACTGAGCATCAGTCTATAAATATAACTGATAACTTTAGAGCTGGGAATGTTTGTGAACGAAGTTTCCAATGGCATTCAGTCACCTATGCCAACTGGATATAGTCCACAATTTATATGTATCCAATAATCTTGCTTCCAGTAGGGTGAGTCTTAAAGCCACAAGGAAAATACAACAGAAAAAAACAGAGAATAAAAATCAATGGTGAAGATTGATACAAAAAGAGGGACAACAGATAACATGCACTTTTTAAATACCCACTCACATTATACAGAGCTTTTGACCAGCTTTAGTTTGTATAGCATGCAATAAGATAAATCCAATAGCGGGTGCATGTTCCTTGTGAGAAGCAGTAGTAGCCAGTGGTGAACAACACATAAGTCCTCGAAAGAAAAATAACAGGCAATAATGTAATATTGTGGGTAAGTAAGTGTAAAAGATAAGAGATGCACTCACAGTGGAAGAGCTTCTAACATAAACTCAATGAATCAAGCGACTACTGGTATAATCCCCACCAATTAGATATGCGTAAATCCTATAGTTCTCAATCATGGCAATACATGTAACAGAAAGCAAACAATATAGTTTTCGCTGTATAAATGGAAGTGACAAAATATAGTGCAATCTTACTCACATTTTATTGAGCAGTTGGGTCTGCTCAGAGTAGTCATCTTTGGTGGTATGTTCCCCACCGAGGATTAGGTGATTTTAAAGTGACAGGAGCAAAATAACTAAAAACACGTAAAAAGTAAAATAATGAAAAGTACCTGAAAAGTATTTGGCTAAATGCAGTAAGAATATAAGCCAAAAAATACTTTATCACATAACACAAAAACTCCTTTGAGAAAGGCTTTTTCAAGTTTATTACAGATTTTTCTGGCACATGTGAATTTATAGGAAGTGGAAAATCTAATTTTGCGTTAAAATGAAGTCATAGTCACATGACTGCCATTTTTGGTCACGTGACCGCCATTATGGTCATAAAATAAGCTTTGTTTGTACACTCATGTAGGAGAATGTGGTGTTTTATTAACCCCTTAAGACCGCAGCCAAATGTACAAGTTGTGATCCAAAAAAACGTAAACAAAACCTGGCATTTGCGCTATATGTCTGTCCAACCATAATTCACCTCTTTCATATTAAATGCACCCCCCATTATTATATATCATTTTATTCAGGGGAAACGGGGCTTTCGTTTAACATCAAATATTTAGGTATGGAACATAATTTAATATGAAAATAATATTTAAAAAATGGGAGAAAATAAGAATTTTAAAATTTTTTTTAGTTCTACGTGACATTCTAACTGTGAATGTCATAATACTGTTTGCTTTTACTGCAATACAATACAGATATTTGTATTCAGCGATGTCTCGCGTGTAAAACAGTACCCCCTATGTACAGGTTTTATGGTGTTGTGGGAAGTTACAGGGTCAAATATAGCGTGTTACATATTTCAGTTTTTTTACATTGAAATTCGCCAGATTGGTTACGTTGCCTTTGAGACCATATGGTAGCCCAGAAATAAGAATTACCCCCATGATGGCATACCATTTGCAAAAGTAGACAACCTAAGGTATTGCAAATTGAGTATGTCCAGTCTTTTTTAGTAGCCACTTGGTCACAAACACTGGCCAAAGTTAGTGTTAATATTTGAAAATGCAAAAAACTAATTTGAACGCAAATTTTGGCCAGTGTTTGTGACTAAGTGGCTACTAAAAAAACTGAACATACCCTATTTGCAATACCCTGGGTTGTCTACTATTGCAAATGGTATGCCATCATGGGGATAATTTTCATTCCTGGGCTACCATACGGTCTCAAAGGCAACCTGGCGAATTTTAATGTGAAAAAACTGAAACGCAAACCTTATATTTGACACTGTAACTTTTGAAAACACCATAAAACCTGTACATGAGGGGTACTGTTATACTCAGGAGACTTCGCTGAACACAAATATTAGTGTTTCAAAACAGTAAAACGTATCACAACAATTATATCGTCAGTGTAAGTGCCATTTGTGTGTGAAAAATGCAAAAAATGTCACTGTCACTGACGATATCGTCGTTGTAATATATTTTACTGTTTTGAAACACTAATATTTGTGTTCAGCGAAGTCTTCCGAGTAAAACAGTACCCCCCATGTACAGGTTTCATGGTGTCTTGGAAAGTTACAGAGTTAAATATAGTGCTAGACAATGTAATTCCCTGAACTTTTGGCCTGGGTTGGCAGGCAGGTCCTGCAAATTGTAATTAATAAAATGACCTAATTATGTAAAATTATTACATAAATATATGGGTAGAATTATTATATATATATGTGTGTATATATATATGTGTGTATATATACGGTATGTATATAATTTTTTTTAATTATTTTTATTTATATATAGGTATATACATAGTGATATATACGTATATACTTATGTATATAGATATATATATTATTTCGTTCTACATGTATTTTGATATCAATATATATATATTAATTTTAAAATACAGTTAGAACGAAATTACGCATGTTTATATATTTTTTATCTATTTTTTTTTCATTATTTTTTTATTATTTTTTTATTTATTTTTTTAACGTATTTATATATTTATTTATTTTTTATTATATATAAATATATATATAATGAAAATTATATATATATTTAATCAATATCATTGTACGTGTATTTTGATATTAATATATATATATAATTATGTATATATTAATATTAAAATACACGTAGACAGTGTATGCATATTTATGTGTATGTGTGTATATGTGTGTATATATATACTTAGATCATATATATAATAAATATATATATGATCTAAGTATATATAATTTATTTTTACACTGTTTTAACATTTTTTTTTTTTTTTTCAGACAGCAGGGGGAGTACCTGTCATTACAGGCACTCCCCCTGCTGGCAATGCCTTGGACGGCTATGCCGTCCATGTGATCGCGGGGTCCTCGCAAGGACCTCGCGATCACATGGCCCTGGGCGGCTGAAGAGGACGCAGGGGGACTCCCTGGGCTCCCAGGTAAGTCCCCCATACCGCGATCGCCGGCGTGGGATCGCCGGCGACCGGGTAAGTACATAAGATCGCAGGACGTACTATGCCATCCTGCGGCTTTTAGAGCCACCAAAATAAGGACGGCATAGTACGTCCTGCGGTCTTAAGGGGTTAAGTAAATATATAGAAGAATGTTAATATTTGCTCTGAATCAGCCATTTGATGAAACAGAAAATATAAGGCTACATGATCCACATGTCATGTGACCAGGCAGAGAACTGATTGGTTAGTAGGCAACCAATCACATTGTCTAATCAGTTACTAACTGATTGGTTAGTAACTGATTAGACATGTGACGCAGAACTGGGTCATGTGTCACAACAGCCAATTACACATCTAATGGGAAGGTCTAGAGGGCTGGACTTAGATGACTCAATGGTGACAGAGCCACGCTTCCAAAAATGAGGAAGGCAATTACTAACAAAGGAGCACGTGTCTGCTATTGGATTTATCTTATTGCATGCTATACAAAGTGGAGCTGGTCAAACGCTCTGTAAAATGTGAGTGGGCATTTACAAACTGCATGTTTACTGTTGTCCCTCAATCAATCTGCACCATTGGTTTTTATTCTCTGTTTTTTATTTTTTATTTACCTGTGGATTTAAGACTCACCCTACTGGAAGCAAGATTATTGGATACATAATAATGTTTAGAGTTGGACTCTTTTTTTTCAAAATTTCCGTTCTTTGTTATATAAATTGAAATTCAAGAACTGACTGTTTACTTGCTGCCTAATATATCCTAACTAAGGTATCATAGTAATACTATAATCAATGTTATTCACTTCACCTGTCAGTAGTTTTTAATATTGTGGCTGATCTTATTATAAGTGTAAGTTTTTGCTTTTGTCAAATGAGACTCCCTCCCTTTACTTTTTTTCTTAGTCATTTCTATACCATTCTCATAAGCCAACTAGTCCTTTCATTCCACTGCCTCACTGCAAAAAGGAGAAGACAAGGCGCACTGCATTGTCTTGGAAAATTAAGCAATGAGTCTCTAAGAGAATCATAACTTCGAGTTGACTGGCTCTCAGTCAATAATTGTTGTCATTATACAGTGTCTGCTGTGCCTCCTATATTATGCGGTACCTGCTTGGGTATAATGTATCACTTAGTTGCTTTTATATAAATGTATACTTACTATTTGCCCAAACCATTAATAGTACTTATTGGGATCGGCACACTATAAAATATAAAAAATATAGATACAGCCTATTTGAAATCAAAGGCCATAATAGTTAGAATGGAAGCTCAGATGACTTGGAGAATATCCCCCAGTTTGGCTAACTTGGCTTTAAATTTGACATTTATTTTGAATAACTGTTTTTGAAGAACTGTGGTTTTACTGTGTACACGACAAGCTGACATTCCAATACTCTGTTGGCAATCCTTAATACATGACATGGACATGTACATGTAGTGCATTTATTGACCTGTTAAAGAATGCAGTTTGGACAGTAACCTTCTGGGCTTGCTGGCCTTAAGACCTTTAGCCTGTAGTAGTATGTGGACTATTTCACCCCCTGCTCGGCATGCACGTCTCACATACAAGCATGCCTACGGTGATTGCTCTACAAATCCTCTGGTCAGTGTGCTGCAGTATAATAATAAAAAGGTGAACAACTGTGTTTTGCTAATTTATTTTCAACATGTCAGAGCAAACCAAAGTTAGAGACTCCCTATTCTATCTTCAAGTGACAAACTTGTCTTCATTCAGATATCTTCCAGATTGCATATTTGGGTGTCATTTATTAATAACATAGCTGTCCTTAAAACAGGGTAAAAGGGGCAATTGCTTAGTAACTATCCCTTAAACCTTCTTAGTGGAAACGCTGCAGCATTTAAAAAATATTTATATATTATTTATTCATTTTAACCGTTACTGCTTATATGCTATCATATATGCTAATGATTTGGATATTGCTAACAAATGGTTAAAATAATAATACAATGTTTTTTGTGGTTTTTTTTAGCTTTAAGCTTTTGATGAAAATGGCATTTGAAATGAATTTGAGCTTTGAAATATTTTTGCTTTTAACTGGCTACTGTGGATTTCCCAATAAGGACATTTTGTGGTAATGAACTCTTAAAGGGACACTATAGTCACCCAGACCACTTCAGCTCATCACTACAGAGAAGGGGACAAGCGAGGGGGCACTATAGGGTACTATATTGCTAGGAATACAACACTATAGTTTCCCTTTAATGACCTTACTTAGTATATTTGTTATCTATGTTCCATCCTACATGTAACAATGTGCTTCTTTATTCCAATATTATTACCTGGCAACATTTCAAATGGACAATGAGGAACACTTTAATGTAATGGGTGTGGCCTGTGATGGGGCTGTCCTGAGAAATTATAGGTGATTTACTAATAATTTATAAAATGTTTAAAGACACATTACTGTGAGTATAATTGCAGTGGAGCTCTGTTATACACTCAGGCACAACAACAAAATGGAGCTCCTAGAAAATAGGGACATTAGGATAGAAAAGAAGGACAGAGGGATTTTGGACCAAAATAGGGACTGTCGCTCCCTAATTGGGACACTTGGGTGGTATGTTACAAGGATTCTTAAGTAGAGCAAGTTTGTCATATTTGCTACGATTTCTTTCTTCTCATTTATTGTTATGATGTTTGCTCGAAGCAACTTCCCCCCTGGCACACCTCATATATCATTCATCCTGAAGGAGTTAAAACATTTGGCCCTAGGCTGTTTCAGGGGTTCATCAGATTTATCAGACTTCACACATTTCGCTTTCTAATATATACAAGTTCACCTAGGCTGGCTGACAACTTCCTTGTTCAGTGAAGCTCCCCCTGCAGGCCAGTTGGTTAAACTAAAAAGTGCGTCTTAATCATGAAATGACTTGTAGTGACGAACAGATTTTCTGCTGCATGTAATTTATTGCCAAGCCCTATTAAATTTATGTTTTAACAATGATGTTACAAGGTAATGCCTTTTGTTTACATTTGAAGACCATTTAATTAAATACACTTCAATCATATTTGCAAAAACGAATGAAATTTCATACTTGTAAAATAAGGTAGAATTATAAGCATAATACCTGTTGTATCGGTTGTGGTGCTTAGAGAGTTGCAGTTTTTTGTTGTTGTTACTTACGCAATGAAATACATAGAAAGGCAACCATAGTGCAATATGTCTTATAGTCTATGCAATAAAATAAAGGTATCCTACTTGCAAATTACAGAGCATGAGCATGTTCTGTGCGTGAATAGCTTTGGTGGTTTGATCCCCACCATGGATACAATGGAAGCAGGAAGCCAGAATAAAAACAGTGAAAGCGGAATAGATATAAAATACAGCTAAACTTTATTACTACGAAACAAGTTAAAAAAACAAACAATAAAAATGGAGCACAAAGCAAATATAGCACTTAATATATTTCACCCTGGAGCTTTTTCAAAAGTAAGCTGTGCTTCTGTAAAAGTCCTTATTATTCCTGTTTCCGGCTGGTTGACATGAGCACAGTCGTCGTACCTGAAGTGACGTAATTCGGATCAATGGCAGACATCATTGGGTTTATTGGAAAGCGCGATTGTCACCTGGAAGTGACGTATCACAAAAAAAAAGGGAGGACAGACATGATGTCCATGAGAGTTCATACAAACACAATCACCACCCGGAAGTGACATATTGGTATTATAACGGGTGGACCAAGATGGCGTCCATATATAAAGTAAATGGGAGTAAGAGTCATCCATGAGGCGGAATGATGACCCTCACACGGTGTCCGGAAAGCGTGGGACCGCCATCTTGGATTTGAGCATTGTGCATATGAAGCCCATACTTGAGTGACATCATTAGGGCAGAAGTGACACCCCACACAATGCATCCTAAAAGGATGCAACTGCCATCTTGGATTTGGGCATTATATATACATGAAGTCCATAACTGAGGGAAAAAAAATAATCTGAATTGATTTGTTCCACTACTTTGAATGAATTGATTTGAACACTTCACAGGCAATCCATTGAGCCTAGACAATGCTCCTTAATATGTCAGTGGGTATGGTTTATGTACAATATTCCCCCCATGGCCAAGATGGAGGCTATAATTAAACAAAAAATAGGGGGAAGAGGTGACCTATTGCCACCCTTTACCCTCACCTTTGGTCAGATGGTGGAGGATATATTTTTTAATAGCTTTGCGGGATCTAATGTCCCCTCGGCTCTCATCTATTGGTGCTGAGTGTAGGCTAATAGTATATTAACATGGATGGTGGAGTCCCCTAAGCCCCCACCTAATGGCAGTGAGTGAAATCTAATAATAAAAATAAAAACTGGGGGTGGGGGAGGGCTAGTGTCCCCCAGCCCCCACCCATTGATGACAGGTATAGAAGGACAGTTCCTAAGGGTCCCAACCCCTATAAACATTCCCCCAAAATCCCTGTCTCCCAACCTAATAATATTTTTTTGTGGGGGGGGGGGGGGGGGGGGGGGGGGGCTAAGGGAGGAGGGTTCAATACCTGTAAACAAGAACATTTATATGTCTTTTAAAATCTTTTTTTTTCTTCAGCCCCAAAAAAGGTTACAAAACCCTCCTTAAGACCTGGCGTAACTTTTAATATAAAAAAGAGAATGGATCGTAACAACAACATCAACAACAACAAAATAACGAGAAAAAATCAATGCCCAAAAAAATAATCCAATTCGGCCAATTGTGGGCTCCCTGCAAGTCTCGAGATAAGTGAGACTTGCCCACCAGAACTTTCTGATTGGTTGTCCTAAAAGCCAACCAATTGGGTGCTACGACTGAGATTGCATAGCTTTAAAAAGATCTTATAAGGGCTATATTTTTATATATTACAGATGTGTTTAACTGTCCCCCCCCCCCACACTATTTGGGTAAGAGGAGAATGCAGGGATTATTTTTATTGTCATAATTTAAGGGGGGGTGAGGAGGGGTGGGATTAATAATGCTATGTCCACTGCCCCTTCTATGTATCCCCCTATCTTATTAATATTGGAGTCAACACCCATAGCTCATTAGTGGAGGCAGGGCATGATATTATGTATCCACTGGTTTATTATTAATATTAGTACCCCCATTCGCTGCTCTTGGGTTGGGGTTAGGGGGGCATTAGGTCCCCCTGCAGCTCATGGTTGGGGCAGATGAGAACAATAGGTGCCTCCATTTATTACAATTAGAGCCAAACCCGCTGGTCTCAGGTGAAGAACACTATGTCCCTCCCTCTTTATTATTTAATGATGTCTCTACAATGGGGGCAGAGTTGGTGGACAGTGATCTGCCCACGTCCATTTTTATATCAGAGCCCCTGCCTGTATGAGGTTCCCACTGTACATTACTAGCGACTAGACTTGTTTAGGCCGATAGAATGGAAAACATTTCTTATCTGTAATGTAATGTATTACAAATAGGAATATTAAATCCACTCTGGAATGTACCTTTAAGGTCTGGTTAACTTGGACAAAAAAAAATCATTATTTAACCCCTTAAGGACACATGACATGTGTGACACGTCGTGATTCCCTTTTATTCCAGAAGTTTGGTCCTTAAGGGGTTAAGCCCCAAGGGGTGTGAATTGACTTGCATCAATAATCCCTCAGTAAGTGTAGAACATGATAACTCAGACAGATAAATAGCTGCCCTCTGACCTTTCATTTTTCTGATTATGGTTTTGCTCATCAAAAATAGCGGTGCTGCATTCTTTTTAAATTAGTTTATGTTTAAATTCCATCTAAGTCCGTATCGCCCTTGAAGTGATAGAATTACTTATTGTTATTTCGAAGAGAAGTAAAAACGTCTGGAGAATATATATTTCCATAAATGTTTCCGAATGAGTGCCGTTTGCATATTTCTCTGAGTTTCTGTATAAATTACAAGTGGAAAATGATTTGTTAAATATCTGCCAATGGGGAATGCTTTCATTTGTTATTAGTCATCGGAGATCTCCAGATGGCCCGAAGCGTTTAACATAGTTACTACAGATATGTAATTTCAAGTGCATGTGTTATCACATATAAAGGTCACCAGTCTTGACATATGAAATGTTTTTAGGGTTACTACCTTCTCATTACCAATTTAATAGGGGCTGCTGGAGGACAATACGGACTAGAGGAATGCCTGTTAATAAATACTTGTATAAGTAGATTTATTAACCCTTTACATGTACCAGGGGATATCAATGCAATACAGAGTAGTATGGTTTAAGAGAATTGTATATTTCCTTTATCTGTTGAATCCGTTTCAAGAAATGTTAGTAAAAATTTACATTTTACGCCCATGCATGTTATGAAATTTATACAGATTAAAATACACAATCCAATATACGGTATTCAGTTAGCTCATTTGATGAACTTTACAAGCTCTGATTGGACGCTGCCTCGCACGAACAAGGACATTTGTATTGAGCCAAAAGGGGGTTGAATCAGCTTAGCTTTAGAACATGTAGAAAAATTCATAAATGCATACTTGTCTTATTTAACTGCTTTGTTCAAGTGCTTTTAAAAATGGTGCATTTTTAAAATAGAAAGTCTAGGTCATGGGTAGACAACTTTTGGCACTTTAGATATAGTCCACTACATCTCCCATGATTATCTGCCAGCATTGTCTGGAAGTACATTATGGGGGATGTAGTCCACAACATCTGAAGTGCCAAAAATGGACTACCTATGACCTAGACTTACTTTTTAACTTGGATTGACCAAGCTCAAACAATAACTCCTATTCAATCTTTTTGCATGGCATTGTTAATGTTAATGACACATCGGAGACCAATAGATGCCTTTGTGTTTCCATATGCAATAGTTTGTTGGATGGAGTTATGCAATTGATGAATATACCAAAGGATAGACAATCTTCTGGTTCATATATGTGTCCAGTCTCTCCCAACCCAGTAGTACAATACCAGGGGGTGTGAAGTAACACTGGACCACATTTTCTCTATACAGGGTTCTCCGTTCTAAAATTAATGTTACTATTATGGAACCCTCCCTTATAAGGGAGCAAACTGTTGCCTCTTACGTGGCTCCTGCTGAGTTCTGCGCCTCCTGGAACGTTGCTGGAAAGGTATCTGGCTTCTACAGAACTGCATAAGCCATATGCCGATCCTGCCATTCATTCGTTCTCTGAGAGCGTCAGATGAGAGCTCTCAGCCAATGAATGAACCTCTGTGCAATAATATACTCAGAAGTACGGTCAGCCAACCTGGAACCAGTTCTTTGTTGACCAAGAATGGTTGCCGTAGGTGGAGTTACACCCATGGCAGCAACATAAAATATCTCAGGATGTGCAACATTTCTTACTAAAACCCCGAACCATACTGGGTCTTTGCACCATGACAGCTTTAAAACTGAAGTGGTCAAAGTGCTTGGAGTAACTCTTTAAATAAGAAAAACTTCACATACAAAAATATACACCTACATAAAGTAAATAAATGCACAGCCACACTCTTAATTACATCACACCAACAGCTATTTTAACATTCTTTTTTTAAAAAACAACCTGTTTTTAAATTGCATTGGTGCAGTCCTCTGAAAAAAAAGTGCTTTAAAGTCAACCTGCAACATACATTAGGAGAAATCATCATTGGAAAGCAAAATTAACTTCAGAAAAAAACATTTAACTCTGAATCTGAACACATTGATCACAAATGTAACTGCTTCTCTGTGCACCTGGATCATTGTCTGTACATCTGAAATCTAGATAAATTGCTTGCATAGTTTTTTTTGGCAGTCCATATGTCAGTATTACCACCCATCGTAACTTGTAAATCATAAAACATATAATCAGACAGTATCCATTGTGTATAAATCATTATTTTATAGTGAGGTTAGGAGAATCAGATTAAAATAGGAGCAATTGGAGTGATAGCTCAGAGCATACACTTTAAAAAGCAGCCACAATATGCTCTTATAACATTGCCTCTTATTTATTAAACTCCTGACTATTCCGCCTGCACTGTGCGCTTTGGCTGGTTGTCATGTTGTGACATCACAATCACCCAAGAAGGAGATTGAGGTGCTGTAGGCTTGGTATATGTCACACACGTGTCCACAAACACTATGACTTTGGAAATGTAAATTCAAATTAAAACATCACAATTTCAGAAAGCACTTCTTCTGCATTTAAAAGCAGCTATAAAAAAAAAACATGCAGCCTGAACCGCTAGTCTAGACAGTGGATGGTGGAAACTAAATCAGAAATAAATTAATAAATTACAGCTTTGCCACTTGTACAGATACATTAATATTCCTACTGCAAAAATACATATAATTCAAATAAAATCAATGAATTGCAATGTGCTCCTGTAACACTGAAATGGAATTGGTTTGGTCAAATTGCAAGTATGAGGATGTCCTACACATGTGACAGTTTTACAACCAATATTTATACGAGTATCATTGTGAACTTTTCAAATTAAGCCCAACATATTGGGCTACGTATAACAATTTACAAACACACAGAAATAACCCCTGTGATCTAACCCCCATAACTCCTGCTGCGGCAGCATGGCTATAGCATTCATCAGCCCAAATACATAGAACAACATTTCAAAAAAGGTTACCTGCACACTATCCCTAATTCCTATACTTATTTAAATAACAGGTTGTTTTTTTTTAATTGTACTGAAAGCATGTTATTGAAATGTGCATAAGAATTTGGGTTAGTAAGCAGGTAACTTTGTAAAAATATTGTAACAAGTGTTATTGTATGAGTTCTGATATTCGACGAGGAAGGGGAAATTTAGAATGCATGCTATTATAATACAATATGTTACAACACATTTCAATAAGCCTTATGTTGATTCTTAGCTTCCTACATATCAACATGCATGGAAGATTGTCACTTTTATGCAAGATGCAGGTTCGGTGTCCAGGTTGCCCAGTCACGCAGCTCCCTCGGATGGCACTGACTTGACTGACCTTTGAACTTGTAACTTTGACAGCACACCTGAAGAATGCCGGTACGGGTCAGGTTGGCCTGCCTAGTCACGCTTTATTGCTTTAAAGAGTGTACTTAGACGTATTCTTCACATTGTTATCTACAAAGTGACAAACACCATTCACTAACATGTTACTTCTTGTTTCATTAGGTTAAAAGTGAAACACACCTGCAAAAAAACGCAACATTATCATTCAAATCAGCTGTGTCGCACATAGAACATGAACATTTATAAAACATATCTATCAAATACACAAAGTGAAATATGAGTTAGTCCTCTGGGTGACTATTGTAGCACTGTACATGATGAATGAAAACATGGGTGCTTATTCACTAGCCCAGTGAATGCTAAAAATTGCAATACGAGGTATAAATAGCCAAAACAGACAAAATTCTCCAATTTATCTTTATTTTTCCAACTAACAAAATTCATTTGCCGTGAGAATTCTCTGCAGTTCACAGTTTAGCAATTATACCCCAACACTGCAAAAACTATTTAAACAATGTGCTATATTATCTGCTCTAATTTGTTCATTTTGATTATTGAGCCTGGTGGAGAGTTTTCTTGCGATAGTTTGTTGCCTAGAACATTCCTAAATTGCTGTTAATGTACATTGCCACGAGCTGTTTAAAGCCTATCACTACTTTTGCATAAGCTGAATAACTCAAGTGACTGAGATATTTATTGTAACACCTGTGTAAAAGGAAGGATGTTTAAATGACCTCTCCAGGCATCTTGTTTATTACCACACAATGAAGACAGCCTTGCAATCAGTATTCTAGATTCCTTAACAGGATAACACGTTTCTTATTCTATATTTGCACCAGTTCCTGAATTTCCCTGATATTACGTTTATTTTGCAGCTATAAAGAACACATATCTGTATGCACATTACTGTGTTCCCCACCGATATGTTTTCTGATGTACTAACTAATTAACAGTAATACAGGGTGTAACGGATCACCTGGCACCCCGACTTGGTACCTCCATTAATGGATGCTCCTAGCGCTTCCTGAGGACTCCAAGCACTCTGGCAGACACCACAATCACCGAATCCGAGAAACCTTTAAATTCTCCCGAGCATATGAATGCTGTAGACCATTGAATAGGAACCATACGAATAGGCTTGTACTCCTAGCAGTCAACTGGAAAAGCATGCAATAAATCCTTCCCCCAATAATGAGACGACACATCACTTTGAGGGTAAAACAGGAACTCTGGACTGGCTCATCCAGCCTGGCTTTTATTACAATAATCCACATACAGGCCACACCCAGGGGGAGGCATAAAATAACCAATCACATACATGGTTCAGCCCACACATCCCCTCCCCTCAGATAACATTAAACCCAATTATCCGGTACACTTTTCCAGCCAAGTTCTGGATGTACCCCAAAAACAGGGGGTACACCTTTAAATCCAGCATCGCTGGATAGCCCTTATTCAGGGGGACAACATATTCAAAATTCAAGTCATTCGGATGAACGGTTCGTGAGATATGGGGTTCCAAAGATTTGACCGACCGCATGGGTAAAGTATCCGAAAACAGTTCCATGCATTTTGGCCCTGCGGTCGGTCACAAACAAGGGAATGAAAACAGACGAATTGCCTGTGTTATAGAGCCTGGAGAGGGTTTGAATGAATTCCCTTGTTTGTGGGGTTCTTTCTACCGAACGGCGGGTCATTCGGTAGTTTCTATACGAATTTCTGGAAGTATGGAGGTCTCAGCGGTGTTTGCCTAGTCAAGTGTCCGATTTTAGTTCCAGACACTCGACGGCAAAACACCGCTGTTCGGTAGTTTAAGATGGCCGCCGCCACGTGTTTGTTTCCCGAATGGCGGCCACCCAGAGGACAAAGAATACATTACACTGATTGCCAATTACCCGTTTGCAACATTGTTGCAAACTGTAATTGGAGGCACACTTATTCCTGGGTGGTCTGGTTGTTCGGTAGTTTCACTCAATATAATGAATGGAGTGATTCTACCGAACAATCAGTTGAATGCTGCATACATATCCCAGGTTAAACTCAACACATAAATACATATGTAATATTAAAGGCAGTATAATGGAATATGCTCCACAGTCTTAAAGGGACAGTAGTCCCAAAAGTCCCAATATGTCCATCGCTGATTTTAAAGGGCCAGTAGCAGCAATATAAAGTACAATATGCCCCAAATAACCCAGGGGCCATAGTCAGCAGGTAGGAGGCTAGCAAACAGGCTTCTCCAGGGCCCAGTGGCGAGGTTGGTTTCGCCACACAGGGTAACCATCCAGCAGTGTGCATTTAATATCAATGCTGTGAATAGTCAATCTGTACTTTTTTTAATCGTTAACATGTCATTTCTCAGTTCTCTGTCAGCCAGCAATATTAGTATATAGTGCAGACTATCTGTATATACAGGGTATGCAAGATTAAAAGTATATCTGGGGGATCAACTCACATGGACCAGAGCCCTATCACCCCTGGCTCTGGGTTTGAATTGCTCCAATGGAGAGGGATAAACCCACAGTATAGAAAAACAGGATACTCTTCTGAATCAGATGTAATATCTAGGCAGTATAAACAAATAGAGAGGCAGGAGCCCAAATTGAATAGTATCAAACACAGTATTTATTTAAACAAAAGGTTAAAAACTCTTACTTGAAGTAGTGGGTTTGCCAGCAATAAACCCAAAACTAGATAAGCAGGAATTTACACACAAAAAACGATACAGCTTAGACACTTCCTGGTTCCGGCCACGTGACCGCTGGGACCGCCTCTCTCTGATGTCACACGTGACGCGTTTCGCCCGCCTCCCGGGCTTCTTCTGACTGAAGGAGGCGGGCGAAACGCGTCACGTGTGACATCAGAGAGAGGCGGTCCCAGCGGTCACGTGAACTGGAGGCCATTGCTCATAAGAGATAGGCCTAGATTGCCCAGGAACGCTGCGGGAAGCTGGTATCTGGCTAGGCATCTCGTTTGCAGCAGGTCATAACAGCAAAATAGGATCCTATAAAGTACTAAAGATGCTCGCCGTGAAAGGGCTGATTAATTTTGAGACTGGAGAAGTCATTATAAGTTGCATTTTCAGTTGAATTTGGGGAAATCACTTGAAGCATCTGTTGCGTTGAGCCATTTCAATTGCTTTTGTTTGATTTGTTCATTGCAAACAGCTGACCGTCTGTAAGGTTTGACAATAAACCTGATTTTCAATGGGGGTTGAGTAATTTTGATTACAACTGTACAGATGGGGTTGGGGAATGTACAAAAGAAAATCTTCCTAAAGGCCTACTCCTTCTGATGAACACCGATATTAATGGAGAAAACCACACCCAATCCAGACCTTTTCCTAGGCTAATATGCAAGGAAGGCAGTGAGGTCTAGATGGGGACACTAAGCACGTCTGATTTGTATGGATTGGCAGGCATTTTCAAAAGAAGTTAGTTTAGCAAGGCTTGGCTGCATTAGCATGAATAATGTACACTGGTTGTGATGCACTAAATCTTATGGATTATTATAAGGGATTATGGTGCCTTTGGTAGGTGAGTGTAATGCTTATTTAGTGAATGACAACATTTCCAGAAAACTTGGTCACAACTTCATGAATGTCCAGTTCAAACAGTGTATCACTAAATATACAAATACACCTATATACGCAGTGACAGTATACAGAGAGGCTATTCATAAATATTTCATTGGTACAATATTTATATATATAAAACCATGCATTTGTCATACATATGTAGTTACATAAGCAGAATTATTAAAGTTACCACATGCTGAAAGAAGAGTTATGAAGAGTTAAGTAGAAATATATGGGTGGCCTGCACTTTACTGAAAGTGAAATGAGAGCCTGAGGGTCATAGTTTGAGTAGGAGTGGTCTAAAAAGTCATGTTTGACATGCCTGATATATGAACTTTTTAATATAGCCACAAAATTCAGTAAAACAAAGGTAATGGAAAAATGCTCTTTGAATATTATTCCCCTTTGTCCTTTCTGTTCTTTGACTTGTTTTATGACCTGTGTTTGGAATTCTGACAGGAGCCAAGATTCCGAGCAAACCTAAGATGGAGGAGAGTTGGTAGATAATTTGCCCGGCTCAGTTCCTCATTTGAAAGTACACCGTGCTCCAATCTTCCCTTGGATTGTCTTTACAGTTCAGCTAAGCATTAAAAGCTCCCGAGGTCTTCAGAAGCTAGCCCGTAAAATATACACTGCCTTGCCTATCTGTATTGCTAATAGCTGGAGATACCCTATACATTCCTACTCCAAAATCCTTGATTAGATCTGTTTTATCTGCATTATGGTGAGTCCTACGTCGACTCTGTGACACCATGGAACATTTCACAATGTCAAAATGTCAGGATTGGCCTGACCCTAACATTCAAACCTTGGTATATGCAAAGAAGGTTTGCATACCGGTCCTTAGAGTGGCCGAGCTAGCACTGAGAATATAGCCACAAAGTCAGCAAGCAGACCCAGAATAAACGTTAACAAGTTAAGGTCAGGGATTACAGAGGTACATAGAAAAGAGAAACAATGGTTACAGAGATCTAGAATGGTCAGACAAGTCAAAGTCAGAAAAAAAGGGAATAATAAGTATTATATAACTCACTCTCAGATAAACAGAAACCATGACAGGCCAAGGAAACAAGAACAACCAGGAAGTATATATACCTTGTACTGGGTTGTGATTGGATGCAGAGGGCAATGATGTCACAAGTGATGATGTCACAAATCAAAAACGCCAAAAAAGACTGAAATCATAAAAGGAGAATAATGTGACACCTGATCCCTGGACAATTTAAAATCTGTTCAGTCCTCTCGCTTCCACCTTACTTCCCTTGTCTAACCATTCACCTTTCCCTTCTGCTACCTTTCTCCTTACTTCTCAGCACATCTTCTTGTTCTCATTCCCCAGTCTGAATTAAAAGAATCACTGTAGTTCATTATCTCAGATAAAGCTGCTAGATTATTCTATAGTGATACATGATCTTTTTAGCAAATGTATCATTATCTAAATATTTATCGTATTTAATCTGTCTGTCAGACTACCTGCCTGCCTGTCTGTCTATCTATCTACACTGAACAAAATTATAAACGCAACACTTTTGTTTTTGCCTCCATTTTTCATGAGCTGAACTCAAAGATCTAAGACTTTTTCTATGTACACAAAATGTATATTTCTCTCAAATATTGTTCACAAACCTGTCTAAATTTGTGTTAGTGAGCACTTCTCCTTTGCCGAGATAATCCATCCACCTCACAGGTGTGGCATATCAAGATGCTGATTGGACAGCATGATTATTGCACAGGTGTGCCTTAGGCTGGCCACAATAAAAGGCCACTCAAAAATGTGCAGTTTTACTGTATTAGAGGAATCCGGTGGGTCCGAAAACCAGTCAGTATTTGGTGTGACCACCATTTGCCTCACGCAGTGCATCACATCTCCTTCGCATAGAGTTGATCAAGTTGTTGATTGTGGCCTGTGGAATGTGGGTCCACTCCTCTTCAATTGCTATGCAAAGTTGTGTGATATTGGCAGGACCTGGAACATGCTGTCGTATACGCTGATCCAGAGCATCCCAAACATGCTCAATGGGTGACATGGATGTTTTCAGCTTCCAGGAATTGTGTACAGATCCTTGCAACATGGGGCCGTGCATTATCATACTGCAACATGAGGTGATGGTTGTCAATGAATGGCACAACAATGGGCCTCAGGATCTCGTCATGGTATCTCATGCAGATGAGCTTCCATGAGACGGTTTCTGACACTTTGTGCAGAAATTCTTTGGTTATGGTAACAGATTGTTGCAGCAGCTGTCCGGGTGGCTGGTCTCAGACGATTGTGGAGGTGAAGATGCTGGATGTGGAGGTCCTGAGCTGGTGTGGTTACACGTGGTCTGCGGTTGTGAGGCCGGTTGGATGCACTGCCAAATTCTCTGAAACGCCTTTGGAGACGGCTTATGTCAGAGAAATGAACATTCAATTGACAGGCAACAGCTCTGGTGGACATTCCTGCAGTCAGCATGCCAATTGCATGCTCCCTCAAAACCTGCGACATCTGTGGCATTGTGCTGTGTGATAAAACTGCACATTTTAGATTGGCCTTTTATTGTGGCCAGCAGGGCCGCCATCAGGGGGTGACAACCATGACGGTTGTCACGGGCCCGGCGGCCCTGGGGGGCCCGGACTGCTCTGGCAGTCCCGGGCCCCACTTTCCCTCTCTGCACATATAGATAGCGAATATCGCTATCTATGTGTGCAGCTGCGGGCCCCCGGCTCCCTGTTACCGCAGAGGGGGCCCAGGCAGCACACAGCCTCTTCTCTCTTCTCTCTGCTAATAACTCTCGTGAGACCCGGTTGCCATGGCAACGCTCCGCGGGTCTCGCGAGAGTTATTGGAGGAGAAAAGAGAAGAGGCTGTGTGCTGCCTGGGCCTCCTCTGCGGTAACAGGGAAGCCAGGGGGCCCCACCATGCCACCGGACCACCAGGGATGGAATCTCCCCCCTCCCTAGACACAGGTAAGCAGGGAGGGGGGAGAAACAATTTCATTTAATTATTATTCATTTTTTTTTAAAATATGTTAAAATGCCCCCCCTCCCCCTCCTCATTGGACATTTACACACACACACACACTGACACAACACACACACACACACACACTACATACACTGACAACACACACGCACACACACTACATACACTGACACAACACACACTACAGACACTGACACAACACACACACACACTACATACACTGACACAACACACACTGACAACACACACTGACACTACATACACTGAACACACACACACACACACTACATACACTGACACAACACACACTATATACACTAACACAACATACACTGACAAAACACACACTGCATACACTGACACAACACACACTGCATACACTGACACAACACACACACTATATACACTAACACAACACACACACTACATACACTGACAAAACACACACACTACATACACTGACACAACACACACTATATACACTGACACAACACACACTATATACACTGACACAACACACACTATATACACTAACACAACACACACACTACATACACTGACAAAACACACACACTGCATACACTAACACAACACACACTGCATACACTAATACAACATACACTGCATACACAAACACACACACACTGCATACACAAACACACACACTGCATACACAAACACACACACTGCATACTGCATACACTAACACAACACACACACACTGCATACACTAATACAACACACACACTGCATTCACTAATACAACATGCACTCTGCATACACTACACACTAACACACTCACTGCATCCACTATACTGACACACACTCTGCATTCGCTACACATTACCACACTCTGCATTCGCTACACACTAACACACACTCTGCATCCGCTACACACTAACACACACTCTGCATCCGCTACACACTAACACACACTCTGCATCCGCTACACACTAACGCACACTCTGCATCCGCTACACACCAACACACTCTCTGCATTCACTACACATTAACACTCTGCATTCACTACACTAACACACACTCTGCATTCACTACACTAAGACACTCTCTGCATTCACTACACATTAACACACACTCTGCATTCACTACAAATTTACACACACACTACATTCATTACACTGACACACTCTGCATTCACTACACCCTAACACACACTCTGCATTTATTACACACTAACACACACTCTGCATTCACTAAACTATGCACACACTCTGGATTCACTATACTGACACACACTCTGGATTCACTACACTAACATACACTCTGCATCAACTGTACACACAGCATCCACTACACAAACATCCTGTATTCAAAGTACACACACTACATGCACCACAAATTGAAACATTCTGCATTCACTATACACAGACACTGTGTCTAATACACACACTACATCCACTACAGACACTGCATCCACTAAACACATTATCTAGTACATACAAACACTACATCCACTACACAAACACACACTACATCACTGTACACACACTACATCCGCTACTCAAACACTCTCTGCATTCTCTACACATTAACACTCTGCATTCGCTACACTCTAACACATACTCTGCATCCGCTACACACTAACACACACTCTGCATCCGCTACACACTAACACACACTCTGCATCCGCTACACACTAACACACACTCTGCATCCGCTACACACTAACACACACTCTGCATCCGCTACACACTAACACACACTCTGCATCCGCTACACACTAACACACACTCTGCATTCCCTACACATTAACACACACTCTGCATTCACTACACATTTACACACACTCTGCATTCACTACACATTTACACACACTCTGCATTCACTACACATTTACACACACTCTGCATTCACTGCACTAACACACACACACACTACATTCATTACACTGGCACACTCTGCATTCACTACACACTAACACACACTCTGCATTCATTACACACTAACACACACTCTGCATTCACTAAACTATGCACACACTCTGGATTCACTATACTGACACACACTCTGCATTAACTGTACACACAGCATCCACTACACAAACATCCTGTATTCACAGTACACACACTACATCCACCACAAATTGAAACACTCTGCATTCACTATACACAGACACTGCGTCTAATACACACACTACATCAACTACAGACACTGCATCCATTAAACAAATTTCATCTAGTACATACAAACACTACATCCACTACACAAACACACACTACATCACTGTACACACACTACATCCACTACTCAAACACACTCTGCGTTCACTATACACACTGCATCCGATACACTAACACACTCTGCATTCACTCCACAAACAGTAGCTAATACACACAAACACTACATCCATTACACACATTCTAATTCACTTCCACTATACACACCACATTCAGTCCCGCATCATTGTCAGCGGACTAGGTAGGGCGTGGGCGGGCCCGGGAAGGAGGGGTCGGGGGGGGGGGGGCAGACCTTGTGCTTAGTCAGGGGCCCCAAAATTCCTGATGGCAGCCCTGGTGGCCAGCCTAAGGCACACCTTTGCAATAATCATGCTGTCTAATCAGCATCTTGATATGCCACACCTGTAAGGTGGATGGATTATCTCGGTAAAGGAGAATTGCTCACTAACACAGATTTAGACAGGTTTGTGAACAATATTTGAGAGAAATAGTCCTTTTGTGTACAAAAGATATTTGAGTTCAGCACATGGAAAATGGGGGTGAAAACAACATTGTTGCATTTATAATTTTGTTTAGTGTGTGTGTCTATCTATCTATTTATCTATCTACAACAACGTTTGATCAGTCCTCTTTCCCGAATTTCTCAAAAACTGTTAGATTGTGTTGGGGGCTGGATTGATGTCAGGATTATAAAACATTGAGATTTTTGATTTTAAAAGTGAGCCTGTGCTGACAGTTGCAGTTTAAGCTCTAACATCTCCTTAGGCAGTGAACATATCAGATGTCATAGAGATAAAAGATATATTTTAAGGTGTACAGAGATATTTTTGAAATACTTGCTGCCTCTCTAGCACCGTCACGATCTGTGTGATGATTGCATTGATGTAAAACCAACCAACACCTGCTGATTTCACTTCCAACGCATTTGTGTCAGAATAAAGGGACATCAGTCACTCCATTCTTATTCTTCTTTAGCAAGGGGGAGGTGCACTTGCTAAGGGAACGTCACAGCAACTAGAGCGCATATGAATCAGTTACTGTTATGAAGAATAGGAGAATCACCCGATCTCGTATGCCACTCAGTCCTCAGTAGTATAGAGAGCTTATGCCGACTCTGTGCCGAAGAATTGAATGACAGCTGGTGGGAGGGGCTTGTTTTTATTAAGCTTTAATAAAACATGAGTACATTTGCTATAACATCTGCTAGCACAATGTACAGATGAAATCCGATGAACTTCCATTTAATTAACCCCTTAACGCCATTATGGCGTTCTATGCTGTCCCGCATTAAATGAGCTTTAAAGCCGTTGCGGCGGCATAGAATGCCGTAACGGCTTTCAGCCCCAGGAGTTCTGGTGGACTTACCTCCGCCGCGGTCCTCTTCTGGAGGGCTGCCTGGCAGCCCAGGCAGCCCTCCCCCGGCAAATGAGGCCCCCTATAGCTGGCTGTGGATCTTATATATATATCACGTGATACGTAATGTATTTTAATGTTAATATAAGTACATATATTAATCTTAAAATACAATTAGAATGAAGTTACATATATATATATATATATATATTATATATAATACATATATATATATATATTTATTATGTTTTTATATATATATATATATATATATATATACATAATTACAATAGTAAATAAATAAAATAATAAAATAAATAAATAAAATATTTAAAAAATAAATAAATTATATATACATATGTAATGTCATTCTAACTGTATTTTGTTATTAATACATATATATTGGTAACAAAAACAAAAAAAAAATTAGAATGGCATTCTATATATATATATATATATAAAATATAAATAACTGCAAATATTTATATAAAGATAAATATATATAATTACATAAATAACTACATAAGTAGACACGTAGAATTTAAATATATATATATATATATGTGTGTATATATAAAACAAAAATGGCACTCCACCTTCCTCCTTGATGTACTTGCCCGGTGCTTATCAGCAAACAGATACAGCCAAAAGTACAAGATAGCACCCCAGGGACTTCCAAGTCGAATGAATAAAACTTAGCTTTTATAAGCTCAAAATATTTTTTTTATTAAAAGTAGACAACCCAAGATATTGCACATGGGTATATCCAGTCATTTTTAGTAGCCACTTAGTCACAAACACTGGCCAAATATTAATTTTTTTTGCTTTTTTCCACACAAAAACAAATATGAACGCTAACTTTGGCCAGTGTTTCTGACTAAGTGGCTACTATAAAAGACTGGACATACCCCACTTGCAATACCTTGGGTTGTCTACTTTTGCAAATAGTATGCCATCATGGGGGTAAATCTCGTTCCTGGGCTACCACACGGTCTCAAAGGCAACATAACCAACCTGGCGAATTTCAATTTGAAAAAACTGAAAAATGGAATGTGCTATATTTGACCCTGTAACTTTCCAAAACACTGTAAAAGCTGTTAATGGGGGGTAATTTTGTACTCGTGAGACTTTGCTGAATCCAAATATGTGTTTTTTGTTTTGCAGTTAAAGCTAATGGTATTATGACATTTACAGCTAAAATGTCTACAAATTTTTTTTTAAATCTTAATTTCTCACAGTTTTTTTTAAATTTTATTCATAATAAATTATGTTTCAAATATGAATAGTTCATGAGAAATTAAAGCCCAGTTTCTTCTGAACAAAATGATATATAATAAGTGTGGGTGCATATAATGTGAAAGAGGGGAACTACGGGTGAACAGACATATAGCGCAAATACCAGTTTTTGTTTACATTTTGTTTTGATCAGAACGTGCACTATTGACTCCGTCCTGAAGGGGTTAAATGACGTGTGCATCTTGACAGCTTAAGCCACTACAATAAAGCCTTAGCTGTGTGTATGGGGGTTATAATCCTGCCAAAAGTTGATCTCACACTCCAGTCTCATGTGTTCAGGGTTTCCGTAATATCAAACATCATGACATGACATCAAGAGAATAATTCAATCTTGACTTTCAGTAACATGAAAAGCCAGGGGAAACCTGAACAGCATTTTTAATATTATCTGTATTCCTATATTTAACAAACATATATTTGTTAGTCGTGAACAATGAAATTAAAAGTATAAATCCACGTCTCTTTTTCTTGCAACTGGGTGCCTCCATGTTAGCCTCCTGTCAATCATTGCTGCAAGCGCTGTCCTTTGTGCCTGTCAGTCACTATAGAGAAAAGGAGAAATGAAACAATGTTTCTATTTCTCCTCCTCATTTACAATGTGTGCCCTGGCTTTGCCTTGTCTGAACTGGCCTATGATGTAATTTCTAAATATTTCATATACACTTAAAGAGAACTCATAAGAGTGGTTAAGCGGGAACTGTCACTCATAGGATTTTTAATCTTATATTGACCTCTCCCTATATTTAACAAGTATGTGTTTGTTAGCTATGTAAAATAAAATGAAATGTTAAAATCTTTATTTATCTTTATCCTGCCACTGGGCACCTCCATCTTAGCCTCCTGTGAATATGCTAAATCTTGAATATACATTTAAAACACAATGGAGCACCTCCTGGGTGATTTACAATATTTTATTTAATGGTGTAAATACCAGAAGTGACAGTTCACAGTTACATTTTAGGATTATTTGCTACCTAAGAGATAATTTTATAATCAGATAAATCTGTGTAGTTAGAAGAAAAATAAATATTTTTTTCCTTTCCCTTTTCTTTTTCTTTATTTGTTTACAGAAAAAAAGTATATAAAAACATTTTATACAGACATGTAGACAAAACAACAAAAGCATTCACCCCCCCCCCCTCTCGAGAGCTCAACATATTTCCAATTTCTTTTACTTTTTTTTTCAAATGGTAATCATATTGCCTTTACATTTGTAGTAATTTTTTTTCCCAAGTTACCCATAGTCTCAAATTATCATCCAGGGCCCTGCAGTGGTCCTTCTCCATTTTGATTTGATAAATCAGCTGACTTACTATCAATTTGATACTGAAGACAGTGTTTCCCTTCCAGTTTCTTGCAATTATTATTTTACATGCTATTAAACATTGAATAATTAAAAATTGGTTTATTTTATTTAATTTTGGCCATTGATAGTGTAATAGCATTGTTTCTGGTTTTAGAGATATTTCAACACCGCAAAGCGTATGGATGACAAATTGAGCCCACTGCCATACCACAATCACTAGTCTACAAGACCACCACATATGAATGTAGTCGCCTTTTTCCTCTCTGCACCTCCAACAGTTTACGTCCTTATTTGTGTCAAATTTAGCTATTTTAGTTGGCGTCATATACCATTGATGTATTAACTTAAAGTGTGTTTCTGTCAGTATAAAGGAATGTACATTTTTATTAATTTTCTGTATAGTTGATAACCATTCATTTACTTCTACATTTATTTTTAGTTCCCTGTTCAGTTTTTTAATAGCATTAGGAAGGACTAAGTCCTCCATTGAATCCAACATTCTTACACATCTCGAGAACATCTGCTTTGTTCTGTTCTGATGTATAATTGGTTTTAAAATATCATACAGCTTGCCGTCTTTTACTATCTCTACTTTCTCCAAAAAATGTAGGTGTATACTTCTTTGGTGGAAAACTTAAACTCTTCTATCAGTATTTTATAGGGTTTGACTTTTCCATCCTTAATCAGTTCTTTTATTGTATTTATTCCCTTTTCCTTCCACGTTTTTAAGGAGATATTCTCTATATTTGCTTCTATTGTGTCTATTCTTTGGAAATCAAATATTTTGTTGGTTATGTCCATTTTTTTCCTTATTTTTTGCCAAACTGGCATAATTTGGCCTAGGATATATGATCTAAAAAAATCACATTTTTTATTTTTCCAGATTAAATTTTGGGAATCACTTAAGTGGCTAGATTCTAGTTCAGACCACCACCATATTTCCTCTTTATTTTGGGCTATCTGAGTAGTTAAGACGTGCATTATGATCCCTGCTTCATAATATTTTCTTATGTTTGGATATCCCATACCTCCCTTCTTTAGTCCTTTTGATAATACTCCATTTTTAATTCTGGGTTTTTTCCCTTGCCATACAAAATTGGAGAAGGAAGTATTAATCATTGTCAGCCATTCATTTGGGATGCTCAAAGGGAGCATTCTAAAGATATAAATCCATTTTGGCAAGACATATGATTTCAGAATATTTATTCTCCCACCCCAAGATGCCTCTATTTTCCTCCATTCTTTTAAATTTTTATTTGTTTCTTTTAGAAGGTCCATAAAGTTAATTTGCATAGTATTTTTAAGATTTTTGCATATTTTAATACCTAAATATGGAAACGTTTTGGCTCTGGTAAAATTATAAGTTTTTTGATAAAAATCTATTTCTTGACTTGACATATTGTTATATATAGCTATTGATTTTGTTTTATTTAATTTATAGTTTGATACTGAACTGTACATTTCAATTTCAGTCATTACATTTACTATTGATGTTGCAGGCTTATTTAAAAAAAGAATAGTATCGTCTGCGTAAAGAGAAATTTTCAATTCTTTCTGTCTTGCTGTAAATCCCTTGATGTTTTCATTATTTCTAATTCTATTGGCTAGAACCTCTAAAGTTATTATGAACAATAAGGGAGACAATGGGCAACCTTGTCTGGTTCCGTTGTTTAGTTTGAACCAATCTGCACATATGCCGGGGCCTATTGTTCTAGCCATTGGGTCTTTATATAGCGCGAGAATTGCATTAAGCAGCCATCCCTGAATGCCTATTTCTTCTAAAGAAAGCTTCATAAAGTCCCAGCTGACCCTGTCAAAGGCTTTTTCAGCATCTAGAGACAGGATCAGCATGGGACTTTTTTTACATTTTGATATGTCTAATGCATCTATCAGACGTCTAATGTTGTTATTTGACATTCTGTCAGGGACAAACCCTGTTTGGTCGGGATGGATTATTTGGTTAATTACTTCTTTTAATCTTTTAGCTAGAATAGAAGAGAATATCTTAACGTCTACATTAATCAATGATATTGGTCGATAACTCTGAACTTTTGTTGGGTCCTTGCCTGGTTTCAGTATAGGTAAAATATTTGCTTTAAGCATTTCTTCGGGAAAACTACCCTTTTTAGCTGCAGTATTGAAAGTATTTTTTAAATGGCCTGTTAATTGTGTTTTCATTACTTTGTAGAATTTGTTTCCAAATCCATCTGGGCCTGGCGTTTTATAGGTTTCTAATCTATCTATTGTTGTATTAATTTCTTCTTCCGTAATTTCTTTATTTAAATTTTTTACTTGTGTTTCTGTTATTTTATTCAATTTTGCTGATTTAATGTATTTTTTTATTTTTTCTGAAGAGGTGAATGTTGATTGACTATATAAATTTGCATAGTACTGATTAAATGCTTTCCCTATCTGATCTGGTAGAAGGGAGATAGTGTCATTTGTTATTATTTTATCAACCTTATTAGATATATTTATTTTTTTCAGCATATTCGACATAATTTTATCGGCTCTGTTGGCTTTATGATAGTATTTAATTTTAAGTTTATGCATATTTATTCTTATTTTTTCGTAAGTTTTTTCCTGAATCTCAGCTTTGATCTTATTTATTTTTAGCTGATTCTCCTTACTTGGGTTTACGTTGTTTATTTTGTTTAAATTATATAGATCAATATATAGATTTTGTGCACTTACTCCTTTTTTTTTTTGCTTTAGTTTATTAAGCATTATGCAATGTCCCCTTATTACTGCTTTAAATGTACACCATAGAGTGTCATTCTCCACTTGTCCATTATTATTTTCTTCAAAATAGCAGATGGTCATTTTGTTTATATGATCTTTATATTCCTTGTCATCTAGTATGGATTCGTCTAACCTCCAAGTTATGTTCTTACTACCTTTAAGTCTATTACTCTTTAGTTCTAAGCATACACTATTGTGGTCTGACCATATTACTGCTTTGTTTTCTATTTTATATGTTCTTTCTATCAGTTTTAAATCTCCGAAAACAAAATCTATTCGAGAATATGAATCATGTGGCCAGGAATAAAATGTAAACTCTTTCTCTGTGGGGTTATTGAGCCTCCATATGTCGAATAGACCTTCTTTTTTCATCAGGTAGTTAAAATTCCTTGCATTTTTCAGTACTTGTTTCTCCCAAATATTATTTTTTTTTTCAGAAAACTTGTCTAATAAAGGGTCTTGTATACTATTAAAGTCTCCTGCGTATATTTTTAGTCCGACTGCTACTTTCTCAGCCTTGTGTAATACTTTTCTCAATAAGCTTATGGGGTTTTTATTGGGCAAATATACATTAATTAAAGTAAAAAGTTCGTCCTCTATTGTCGCTACTAAAATAATAAATCTCCCCTCTAAGTCTGTTTCCACATACTTTATGTTTATTTTTAAATCTTTTGAAAAGAGTATTGCTACTCCTCCTTTTTTTCCCTCCTCTCTAGATGAACAGACTTTTAGGGGAAAAGATCTACTATTCCATCTTTTTTCATCCTGTTTACGCCAGTGTGTTTCTTGTATCATAGCAATGTGGACCTGTTCCTTTTTTAGGTATTCTTGAAAAGCTTGTCTTTTTTGGGGGATATTTAAACCTTGAATATTTAACGTAATTATTTTAACCATTTTCTAAAAAAGTTTTTTCTTTAGTTATTCTAATGAGCTCTCGTAACCCATACAAAAAAATTGACATTACAGTACATAACTGAAATACCTACAAGTATCTTCATAACTTGGAGTGTATTTCCATTCATACCAAAGACTCTAAAAAGAGTCAAAAAACACTTTACTAAGTGGATCTTAGTATCCACTATTAACCTTATCCAGGTTTCAGCAGGGGAGGCTGTTTCCCGAGCTTGGAGGAACTGTAGAGCTTTCCTTTTTCTACCTTCCTCTATCTTCCCTTCTCACACTCATTTCCCTCTGCTCTGTGAAGTATTGTTTTTGCTCTGCTCTCCTCCCTCTCTTCAAAACGAGAGATAGAGGTAGGAGGCCGAGAGAGGGGAAGAGACAAGCGAGAGAGAGAGAGAGGAGAAGAAGGAAAAAAAAAAAAAAAAAAAAAAAAAAAAAGGCTCTGGTGATTATCTTACTATTAACTTTCTGGATTGTTTCCTTTTTTTCTATTCTTTTATTTACTATTGATCTATATGATCTTATCTCTTTATTTCTTTGATCGTTTTGGGTGCTCTGAGGAAAAATTGAGGGTTCATTAATCAACACTTTGTATTTCTATTGTTCTTTTCGTTCCCTTCTTCCTCCCTCCCCTATATACACGTTAGTTCCCTTTTCTCCCATTACTTTCTTTCATTTTGCCACCTTATGTAATGTTTCAAAAACTTTTTCCCTTTTTCTTCTCTTTCCTTTTACTTTTAATTTATACTAATCACTTGTGAATTTTGAAGTGCCTCCTTAATTTTATTTCTTTCTAATTAATTAAGTGCATGTTATTATTCCTGAATATATAATTTTCTCCTCATAAACTGTGAAATTTCAAACATTATTTCGTGTGCCTTTTCTTATCTAAAACTTAATTTGGTGAAGGGATAAAAAAAAAAAAAAATTATATATATTATTTACCTTTTGAACTGTGAGTTCATTAGTCAACCTTTCTATATCACTTTTTTTCTTTTCTATTTCCCCCACCCTCTCTTCTCCTATACATACTATCTTTATTTATTTCTTACACCTTGTGATTTAACTTTATACTTTTTAAAGTTGTATTGATCTATTGTGATTTTATAGTGGCTTATTAAATTCGTGTTTTTCAACAATTTTCAATGTGCAGATTCTGTTTCTAAGTGTATCATTTTTTCCTCATATAGTTAATATATCTTACTTAGTGTCGTATACAAATTCATACTTATGCATTTACTAACTTAAATCTTATATCTTAATTCTTATAAAAGAAAAAAAAAATAAAAATAAAAAAAATAAATATATTTTTGACCAGAGTATTACATGATGATGCTAAAGGCTATCAAGTAACACGACTTGCGCAGCGTGTTTCAGGTAATTGAGTCAGAACTGTACCTACTGAAAAGTAGGAGCGTGAATTACCTCAGAATCACCAATAGGTTTTGAGAACATGCAAGACGGGAAATTACAATTTGCAGATTTTGTGATGAAGGAAACCAGTGAAAGGTTTAATTGTTTTAACTTATCTTTGGCAAAACTCCTTATCCTCATCTTCACTAGCGCCAGGAGCCAATGTCACGGCTAAACTCTATGGAAGATCCTGCAAAACCACCCAGTCCCCCATAAATAAAGGCAATTCCCTGCAGCCGTCGACGACTGGGGTAATTGACACTTCTAGACGGCAGTAGCTCTGCCCAGTGTCTAGAAGGGTCAGGCATTGGAAATATACAGTAGTCCTTACTTTGTCTTCGTATATCTCTTGATTGGGTTGGCATTTCAGTGAATTTCCAACACAGTCCATATGAGTATTCCATAAAGATTTTAACTTTATGAAATACTAAACCTTAAGTGGGGGGGCGACAGTGCCACTTTCACTCCATCTTATTTAGTCTTCCACAACACTTCATTACGCCGCAATTCCAAACTGCTGCACTCATACTCATTCGACCCTTCTTCACAACTCAACAGGCTTTCAATACACCTGAGGTCACGCTTCAAGTGTTCAATTCACTCCTTAACTTTGCTCAACCCTACCTCTATTCACTCATCTCCCACTACACTTCAAACCATCATCTATGCTCCCTCAACTCCACCTCTCTTACCCAACCATTATACCCATGTGCTCCTCACAATCTTGCTCATTTTTACTCCTAGCCCCCTACCCTTGGAACAAGCTACCTCCCACCTCTCTTTCATCTTTCGCAAACTTCTAAAGATTCACTTCTTCTTTACGGAAGCCTTCTCCTTTCCTTTCTAACCCACTACCTCACTTGTTTTTGACATAGCAACATCTAACCATATCACCCTCCCATTATTTCCTGACCATCAACAGTGTGACCACCGCCCAGTCTTTTTCCTGTTCCCGAGATGCAACTCTTCTATACAAATTACTGTGTATGGTATACCGATTGTTAAGCCGTACTTATATTGGCATAATCGGGGATATATTTCTATTGATTCTCAATTGTATCTTCTCCCCACAGGTTTATGCCTCGAAGTATAATTCCGCTCTGCATTGTAAGCTCACAGTCAGGGTTCTATTCTCTATTTGTTTCAGTGTTTCCAAATATTTATGCTCTTTTTGTACAACTACCAATGTTTCTATTGCATAAACTGTAAAGCTTTCTGGATAAACATTTTACATAAGAACTGTTAAATAAAATAAATAAATAAAATAAATAACTGGCTAAATTAGTCCACAATCAAGAGGAATCCATGGAAAATGCAACATTTCTGACTTTGGTTAGTCTGGCAGCTTCCAACAGACTATACCATTCTAAAGCAGGAGTCTCCCGTAGGAAAACAGTGTTCTAATAGTGGTCTAACACTGTAATCAAGATAAACCAATACAATGAGGGAACTGTTGCTTGATCATATGTGGGATAGGAATTAAAGAGTCAATCCAATTTAGTTGATATCAACCATGAATACAACACCTGGATGAGTAAACATGAGTGTACAACTCCTTGAGTAAAAACAGCAAAAATATGTGGGTTCTTCAAGAAGATGGACAGTCACAGTTGCCTGTGAGCTCCATTTTTATTGGTCACATAAAGATCAAGTGAAATAAAAAAAATGGAGACATTCAGGGGTAGGCGGCATTTATATAAAATTCAGAAAACAAAGTCGAGTTCAAACAAAGATTACAACCTTGGGTGGTCTCCAACCCAGTCCTTATGGACCACCAACACACACAGCTCACACATGGCCGGCCGGAATAAAAAAATAAAATAAAATAAAAATAAATTGCGGCGGGGCTTACCGTGCGGCAGGGGCTGGGCTTACCGTGCGTCGGGGGCGGAGCTAAAAGCGCCGGAAAACTGCTGCAGGGGAAGCAGGAAGGAGTCCCTGCTTCCCCACCAAACAGTGTCTAGGAGCTGCACTGCCTCCATAATGAACTCCACAGGTAACTGTGTGATTGTCAGTGTGAGTGTGACTGTCTGCCTGTGTGTGTCTGTGTGACTGTCTGCCTGTATGTGTGTGTCTGTGTGTATGACTGTGTGTGTCTGTGTGCATGACTGTCTGCCTGTGTGTGTGTGTCTGTGTGTATGACTGTGTGTGTGTCTGTGTGTATGACTGTCTGCCTGTGTGTGTGTGTCTGTGTGTATGACTGTGTGTGTGTGTGTGTCTGTGTGTATGACTGCCTGCCTGTGTGTGTGTGTGTCTGTGTGTATGACTGTGTGTGTGTCTGTGTGTATGACTGTCTGCTTCTGTCTGTGTCTGTGTGACTGTCTGCCTGTGTGTGTCTTTGTGTGTGTGTGTGTGACTGTCTGCCTGTGTGTGTCTTTGTGTGTGTGCATGTGACTGTCTGCATGTGACTGTCTGCCTGTGTGTGTGACTGTCTGCCATTGTGTGTGTGTGTGTGTGTCTGGCGTGTATGACTGTCTGCCTGTGTGTGTCTGTGTGTGTGACTGTTTGCCTGTGTGTGTCTGTGTGTATGACTATGTGTGTCTGTGTGTATGACTGTCTGTCTCTGTGTGTGTGTCTGTGTGTGTGTGTGTGTGTGTATGACTGTCTGCCTGTGTGTGTATGACTTTCTGGCTGTGTGTGTGCAACTTTCTGCCTGTGTGCCTGTGTGTGTGTGCATGACTGTCTGTGTGTGTGTGCATGACTGTCTGCCTGTGTGCGTGACTGTCTGCCTGTGTGTGTGTGTGACTGTCTGCCTCTGTGTGTGTGGATGTCTTCCTGTGTGTGTATGACCGTCTGACTCTGTGTGTGTATCACATACAACCAATACACGCATATCACACACTGTTAATACACCCATTACAAATATCACACACAGCCAACACATAGCATACATATCACACACAGTCATCAGACCTACTATCACATACACAGACAACACAAACATTACATCATACATGGATGACGGGGGGGAGAGGGGGGCGCTGGGAACATTTTTCGCACAGGGCGTCTAAAGACCTAAGGCCGGCCCCACATACAGAGCTGGGCACAGTAAGGAAATACCATAACTATCCCACACAGCCAGTATCACTGTGCTTTAGCTCTCTTTCTGTCTATCTTCCTATCCCTTACATGATCTCAGTAGTTCTCGGGCTATAATAACTTTAGCTTTCTATCTAATATCGATGCTGTTATAAAACAGGTCAGATGCTCCATTAGCTCTCAGCACACAGTCTGCACATGGTTAAAGCATCAAGATACTGATAACACTCCTTATTACCTTTGCAACTGGCAGTATAATAAATCTGCAGCAGTAATAGGGAGCCAAGAAGTAGCTGACATGGGTAACATGCCTCCACTCATGGGCAGCTGGCTCTGCTGCTCAAATGGCAGTGAAAATTCCTGAAATTCCATCTTAAAGGACCACTATAGTGCCAGGAAAACATACTTGTTTTCCTGGCTCTATAGGGTCCTTGGGTCCCCCTCACCCTCTGGGACCCCCTCCGCCGAGCTCTAGGGTGAGGAAGGGGTTAATCCCTTACCTCTCTTCCAGCGCCGGGATCCGTCAGTGCAGGAGAACTCTCCTCCTCCTTTCCTGTCATTGGCTGAATGCGCATGCGCGGCACGAGCCGCGCATGCACTCAGCCAGTCCATAGGAAAGAATTCTTAATGCTTTCCTATGGATGCTGGCATCTTCTCACTGTGAAAATCACAGTGAGAAGCGCGTAAGCGCCTCTAGCGGCTGTCAATGAGAGCCACTAGAGGCTGGATTAACCAATTTGTAAACCTATAGTGGTCCTTTAAAGGAAACTAGGCTTGTGCAAGGCCTGCTAAAACAGGGAAGATTTCAAACCTGCCCCATTTTTTGACATGCCTAGATGCTCTCAAGCAAGCTTCTCCAAACACCTACCAATGAGGGGTAGGGACACTGCAGAACTGACACAAATTTTTCCAATATTTGTTTGGCTCTCCACACTCCAGAAAAAGATTTGTTTAGTGTTTCTGAACTACTGCAAATATTTTTTCCCCACATAAAAACTGATGGGGGCGCTGCCCCAAGTGCCGCTATAGAAGTGCCTCTCCTCTACTGCTGCTGGGGAAATTGGAAGTCACTGAGATCAGAAGTTCCTATAATTAGTCCAGAGGAGGATAGAATAGTGTTGTTAGTAAGACTATAATATAGGAAATAAGCTGTTTCCATGGCAATACAACTTTGTGAGATCCATATAAGGTTGTTAAATAGAGGAGTAAGCCCAAGGACATCTACTGCCTGGGGCAGCATTTGTCAGTGTTTTATGCTACATAAATCTATCACGTGTGAGATGGAATGTTAGCTTTCCCTTTCTGTCATATGTAGGAACCTATGGGTGCATCAGCAAGACACATGCAAGCACATGAAAAGATCTCTCCTCCCTTTTCAGAATAGTATCCTTGTATATACTGTCACATTTATCCAGGGCTGGTGCAAGGATTTTTGCCGCCCTAGGCAAACAATATTTTGCCACCCCATTTGCTCCACCCACTCATGCACACTGACACATACTGACCCAAGCAAACTGACACACACGCACTGACCCATGCAGACTGACACACACACACACACGTACTGACACACGCAGCCTGACGCACACTCAACCATGCAGACTGACCCACACTCACCCATGCAGACTGACGCACACACACTGATGAATGCAGATTGACACACACACACACACTGATGAATACAGACTGATGCATGCACACACAGACCCATGTAGACACACACATACACACTGACTCATACAGACACACACTGACTCATACAGACACGCTGACCCATACAGACACGCTGACCCATACAGACACGCTGACCCATACAGACATACACACACACACACAGACCCTTACTGCAGACAGACACTGACTCATAGACACGCTGACCCATACAGACACACGCATGTCTGCAGACAGACATTAAGCCACACTACAGACAAACACTGACCCATACAGACACACACTGACTTATACAGACACACACTGACTTATACAGACACACACTGACCCATACAGACAAACACTGACCCGTACAGACACACACTGCCTGTACAGACACACACTGACCCGTACAGACAAACACTGACCCATATAGACAAACACTGACCCATATAGACACACACTGACCCATATAGACACACACTGACCCATACAGATCACACACTGACCCATATAGACTGACATGCACAAACACAAATTCTTAACAAACACACATTGTGATGTCCCATCGACAGTCTTACCTTGTGTTCCTGTCAGCTTCCCTGTGTCTGGCCGCCTTTCCGTCTCAGCCCTGCTATGCTCCCGCCCACTTGCCCCACGTACAGAGCAAGGGGCGGGAGTGAGAAATTGAAGCTCCCTCGTGCTGTTGCAGCCATGGCAGTCTTTGTGGGGAGTCTGGCTGGGTAGGCTGAAGTGGATGCCGCCGGGCGCTAGTCAGCAGATATGTTAGTGCTCCTAGTACCCGGTAACATGGCCAGCGGCACGATTTGTAGAACTTCTCCAATGGGGCGGCCAAATGAGCAGAGTGCAGAGCAAAAAAGATCCAGGGCCGCTCCCCCCTTTGAGCAGCGCCCTAGGCGGATGCCTAGTTGGCCTATAGCAGTGATGGCGAACCTGTTTGAGCCCGAGTGCCCAAACCGCAATACATGCCAACTTTTTTCCTCAAAGTGCCAACACTGCAATTAAACCTGAATACTGAGGTTTAAGTTTAGAAAAAACAACTTGTACAGTTGTCCGAACTAATGAACAACTTTTGTTTTAAAAGAAGAACACAACAGAGAGTTCAATAATACAAATTTTAAATAATGATATAAATAGATAAAATTCAGCTTATATTTATTAGTATCTCCAACAAATGCAATACATACACACAGACTACAGAACACATTCTCACACCATCCGCTAAATACATACACACACCGTCCGCTAAACACATACACACACCGTCCACTAAATAGATACACACACACACCATCCGCTAAATGCATAAACACACAGTCCGCTAAATACACACACAGTCCGCTGAATACACACACAGTCCGCTGAGTACACACACAGTCCGCTGAGTACACACACAGTCCGCTGAGTACACACACAGACAGACTGCTGAATACACACACATACTGCATTGAGGGGTGCAGTGTATGTGTTTGTGTGTAAGGGTGTGGAGTGCTGTGTGTGTGGGGTGCAGTGTGTGTGGGGTGTGCTCAGTGTGTGTGGGTGGGTACGGCTGCTGTGTGTAGGGAGGTACGGGTGCTGTGTGTGTGGGTGGGTACGGTTGCTGTGTCGGGGGTACGGGTGCTCTGCTGTGTGGGGGGTAGGGGTGCTGTGTGGGGGGTAGGGGTGCTGTGTGGGGGGTAGAGGTGCTGTGGGTGGTAGGGGTGCTGTGGGGGGTAGGGGTGCTGTGTTGGGGGTAGGGGTGCTGTGGGTGGTAGGGGTGCTGTGCTGTGGGTGGTAGGGGTGCTGTGCTGTGTGTGGTAGGGGTGCTGTGGGTGGTACTCTGGTGGTAGGGGTCCTGTGGGGGTAAGGAGTGCTGTGGGTGGTAGGGGTGCTGTGGGTGGTAGGTGTGCTGTGTTGGGGGTAGGGGTGCTGTGGGTGGTAGGGGTGCTTTGCTGTGGGTGGTAGGGGTGCTGTGCTGTGTGTGGTAGGGGTGCTGTGGGTGGTACTCTGGTGGTAGGGGTCCTGTGGGGGTAAGGAGTGCTGTGGGTGGTAGGGGTGCTGTGGGTGGTAGGTGTGCTGTGTTGGGGGTAAGGGTGCTGTGGGTGGTAGGGGTGCTGTGCTGTGGGTGGTAGGGGTGCTGTGGGTGGTAGGGGTACTGTGGGGGTAAGGGGTGCTGTGGCTGGTAGGGGTGCTGTGTTTGGGGGAAGGGGTGCTGTGGGTGGTAGGGGTGCTGTGGGTGGTAGGGGTGCTGTGGGAGGAAGGGGTGCTGTGGGGTTAGGGGTGCTGTGGGGTTAGGGGTGCTGTGGGTGGAAGAGGTGCTGTGGGGGTAGGGGTGCTGTGGGGGTAAGGGGTGCTGTGGGTGGTAGGGCTGCTATGGGTGGTAGGGGTGCTATGGGTGGTAAGGGTGCTGTGGGGGAAAGGGGTGATGTGGGGTAAGGGGTGCTGTGGGTGGTAGGGGTGCTATGGGTGGTAAGGGTGCTGTGGGGGAAAGGGGTGATGTGGGGTAAGGGGTGCTGTGGGGGTAAGGGGTGTTGTGGGTGGTAGGGGTGCTGTGGGTGGTAGGGGTGCTGTGGGTGGTAGGGGTACTGTGGGGGTAAGCGGTGCTGTGGCTGGTAGGGGTGCTGTGTTGGGGGTAGGGGTGCTGTGGGTGGTAGGGGTGCTGTGGGTGGTAGGGGTGCTGTGGGAGGAAGGGGTGCTGTGGGGTTAGGGGTGCTGTGGGGTTAGGGGTGCTGTGGGTGGTAAAGGTGCTGTGGGGGTAAGGGGTGCTGTGTTGGGGGTAGGGGTGCTGTGGGTGGTAGGGGTGCTGTGCTGTGGGTGGTAGGGGTGCTGTGGGTGGTACTGTGATGGTAGGGGTCCTGTGGGTGGTAGGGGTGCTGTGGTGGTAGGGCTGCTATGGGTGGTAGGGGTGCTGTGGGGGTAAGGGGTGCTGTGGGTGGTAGGGGTGTTGTGGGTGGTAGGGGTGCTGTGGGTGGTAGGGGTGCTCTGGGTGGTAGGGGTACTGTGGGGGTAAGGGGTGCTGTGGCTTGTAGGGGTGCTGTGTTGGGGGTAGGGGTGCTGTGGGTGGTAGGGGTGCTGTGGGTGGTAGGGGTGCTGTGGGGATAAGGGGTGCTGTGGGGGTAAGGGGTGCTGTGGCTGGTAGGGGTGCTGTGTTGGAGATAGGGGTGCTGTGGGTGGTAGGGGTGCTGTGGGTGGTACTGTGGTGGTAGGGGTCCTGTGGGCGGTAGGGGTGCTGTGGTGGTAGGGGTCCTGTGGGCGATAGGGGTGCTGTGGTTGTTCTGGTGACTATAGTGTCCCTTAACGCTGGACGTCCTCACGCTATGCATGAGGACACCCAGCGTCACCCGAAACCCCATAGGAAAGCATTGTATAATGCTTTCCTAGGGGGGGGAAGTCCTAATGCGAGCGCGGCATTGCTGCCCACGTGCATTAGGTCTCCCTCCTCATCATTTGGAGCAGAGAGGGAGTCCGAGCCAGTGCCGAGAGACATCGGCGTTGGACTCGGATAAGTGACAGAAGGGGTTTTTAACCCCTTTTGCACCTCGGTCAGGGAGAGGGGCACTATAATTTCCCTTAAATATGCCAAGGTAGGTGGACTAAAACATTGGATTATATGCAAATGCATAGAGTTTTCCAGGGCTGCTTTTAGTACCCAGTCTGGCCCTGTTCAGAAATTGGACAATAGCCTCTCTGCCATTCCTAAATGGCATGGACTTTATCAGTAAGACTACAGGAGCATTATGTGAACCAGAGGTGCCCAAAAGGTAGATCCCCAGATGTAGAACTACAACTCCCATGATGTTTGCATGTCTTTAGAATGCCTTTAGTATGACAAAGCATCATGGAAAATGTAGTTTTAAAATGTCTTGGGAATCTACCTTTTGGGCACCTCTGATGTAAACTAACAGGGTTATTTACTAAACTTAGAATGCCAAGTGAATTTAAAGTGAATGGTAATAATAGATGAATGGAAATCATAGCGGACTTAGAGAATCTTTACAGTTTGGCTTTTTTTTTTTTTTACATTAAATTTCAAAATAACCTTTGAATTCACCTTCAGTTATCCCTTAAGCAAATACCCATGCTAAGCTTTATACTGTATGTTCTCTCATTGATCTCAAACACATTCCACATCAGATCTCTGGAAAGCTGTAAATATGCAGCAATGATATGGTTTATTTACACTGGTGGCAATATAATAATTAATTGATGACAACGATGATAATATATCACCCACAGTGATGAATTAATTGGTTCCAGTCCTCTAGCCTATGAATTCTGATACCGAGCTTACATGCTGAAGCTTACTGGCAAATAATATTACAATTGACGAGGAACAGCCTACATGCAAGAGATGCTCTCTATACGTGTGTTGTTTTAATTATGTCATCTCTAATCTCCCATTGCTGCTCATGAGTAGAAAAATCACATCAACCGAAAGGAACGTTAAACAAGCAACATTGTCTTTGCGCCAGGGACGCAATTAGAATAACTTACCATTAGGTGGCACTGTTGATTTATTTTAGACTTTAAAAAAAGTTTATCTTAGTTTCTGGCTCACCCAACTTCCAGTAACATTTAAAAAAAATAAAAAAAGTGAAATTAAATTCAGTTATGGATAATTAGTTTAATTTATTAGTTGTTTAAATATAACATCTTAAAAACAGATTAGTGCAGAGATAATATATATAATTTAGAAAAGAGTATAATTTAGTTTCAAATTACCAGAAGGATTTAATTCCATATGCAGGGCAAAATGACGACAGTGAAAGGGATTTTTTAAAAATGGGGAGCAGCTGCAGGAATCGTTTAATTTGAAAACTGGACCTTTCAAAAATTGAAAGAAGAAAGTAATTGGGCAATTGAAGATGTACTTCACCGTTTCATTCTTTTCTTTTTTTTTTCTAAATCCTCTTTTTTCCCAATGAAATAATTTCTGCTGCAAGAGACAAAATATTACAATCAATCATTCTAAGTTCTTGCACTTCCTATTTTTTAAAAAAAAAAATCCAGATATGTAAAAATAGTCTAATTTTGTCACTGTCATTGCAGAATAGACTAATATTGCAAAGCCATAAGGTCAGACAATTTTGTAGCCATTTTTGCATGTCAGCACAGTTATAGTCCCCTTTTCTTTCAAAGATTTTCTGAAAAGAAACATTATTTGTCCTCCGGGAGGCGTAACCACCTAGCAAAGCTAGTGGGTATGCGGCAGCCTCCCGGAGTCAAATGCCAGAGCTGAAAAGGCTTGCGCCGTGCATCTGCACAGCAACAGCCTTTCAGCCAATCAGGTAATCAGGAGAGCCGTGCTGAGCGCGGGAATCCTGATTACCTCAGATTTTTAAAATGGCATCATTGATGGAGGACTCTATTTCTGTGTCTGCCACAAATTTAGTGGATGCCTCTCTTAAAGGCAGCCCCATCAATGTTAGAAAGCTCCATAAGAGAGCTTTCCTTGGCAGGGATCTATCCTCTTCATCATCTGAGGAGGATTTGGTCCCAGTTTTAAATAAAAAGCATAAAGGAAGACGGCTGGTCTCTTCCACCAGTTCCTCGTCTGAGGAAAACTTCTCCGCTTCTCCTTCCCCTCATACTCGTTTGAGTAAGTGAAAAATTGCAGGGACAGGACCCCAAAAAAGGAATAGCGTGTTTCCCTCGTTTGAGCACCAGAAACACCTTCCAGAGGAAAAGGGCAAATCTCGTTGGAGGTTAGATAGTCCCTCTCCTTCCTCTTCTAGAGCGTTCGCTCACTCTTCCTCCCAAAGCCGTCCCAGTTCGAGATACGGCTCTCCAGAAATAGACTGGGAATCCGAGGAAGTGGTTCGTTCAGCAGCTTCCACTGAGCGAGGGAAGCTAAGCAATGTTCAGATGGCCAGAGTAAGTCTCCTAGGAAAGACTCTCCCATCAAAATTATTTCACTCCAGATGGGCTATGGAGCACGATTCTGAGGTTAGAGATTTTGCTAAACTAGCCTTCAGATCCCCCTTGGTTAAGGAAGATGACCTTCTCCTCAGGAACCACATCGGTATCCCGGACATTCAGGCTTTAATGGCCCCAGAGGTAGACCCTGCGCTGTTATCCATCACAGGGAGCAGTGTATCCTCTGATCCCACAGACCAGACTTTTCGCAATATACAGTTTAAAATTGCTGATGCTGTGGGCCCACTATTACTGATGCTGGATAAGGAAGAAAAAGAAGGCAATGCTCAGAAACCTTCCGCTTCATCTCTGTTAGCATCTAAGATGGCCCTTTTAAAAGCGTCTGGCAGGGCAGTGCTAATTATTGGCCAATCCTTTAATTACATATCAAACATCTGCAGATCCCGCTGGCTCCATGCAGCAGGTCTGTCCGACCTAGCCCCCAAATCGCATGAGTTCCCAAATTTGGAGGATTCTTACCTATTCGGTCCCTCGTTCATTCAGGAGGTTAAAGGCCGTTACAAGGCAAGGAGATCCTTTTCAGAACTCAAGAAGACCGTCCCTGGCTACAAAAAGCCCTTTCGGACACAGGGTCGCCCCTATAGGGCTGCAGGAGCGTCCCGATAAGCCTCTCACCAGGCCCACTACCGCCACTACAGTGGAAGACAACAAGCTCCCAGGCGGTGGCAGAGGAGCGCATTCCAGAGGCGGTTCAGCTTCCAAAAGAAAACCCATGCATTCAAGTAAGTGTGCCTCCTCATTTGCCACTAAATTGGAAGGATATTTCCTCAGACAAATGGGTTCTAAAGATTTTTCAAAGGGGTTTACAACTCCCCCTTTTAAGGTTCCCAGTCCAGAAATGTTCACCCCACAGAGAGATGAACCCAGTGCTAGATGCCTCCCTTTCCTTAGCTTTAAGTCAAGGGAAAATAGAGTTGGCAGACATGTCTATTACAGGATGGGTCAGCCCATTGTTCCCAATCCCAAAGTCAGACGGTTCCTGGAGACCGGTCCTAAACGTGAGGCCTCTGAACGCTCTCATCAAAAGGAAAAGGTTCAGGATGGATGGTTTATCAGATCTTCCAGGCTTAGTACAGAAAGCCTTTTTCTGCATAACGTTAGACCTAAAGGATGCCTTCCATTCAGTCCCCATAGCCAAGAAACACAGGCGTTTTCTCAGGTTTCAGTGGAAAGGAAAAGTGTGGCAGTGGACCATTATGGTGTTTGGCCTATCCAACGCACCATACACATTCTCCAGAATTATGAAATCAGTGATAGCTCATGTCAGACTAAAAGGTTTCATGTGTCTATACTATCTAGACGATTTCCTGCTCATGCACCCAGATGGGGAAGCCCTTGCTTCTCAAAGGGATTACCTTGCTTCCCTTTTACAAGACCTAGGATTTGTAGTAAATTTACAGAAATCAGTCCTAATTCCCACTCAAAGCATCCTCTTTCTGGGTTTCATACTGAACACCAGGACTATGTCTCTTGGAATCCCTCAAGACAAATGGGACAAATTACTGGTACATCTGAACTCATCTCTCAAGCACCAGAGTTGGTCCTTGAGAGACCTAGCAAAGATTATCGGGAAATTAATAGCTTTAACACCAGCATACAACAATTCCCCCTTACTTTGCAGAAGAAGTCAGCTGTTTTTAGGGAACCGACTAAGACAGGGTGGCCTTTGGGAATCAAAATTTGTTCTCCCCAAGAAGGTCAGAGAAGAATTGAAGTCCATTCTGGAGTTAGAAATTCCACTTCCTCGTCCACTGTTAGAGCAGCCTGCGGCAGTCACTCTGACGTCAGATGCCTCAAGTCACGGATGGGGTGCGTTTACAACCCAGAACACCATAAGAGGAATCTGGTCAGACCAAGAGACTCACCTCCATATAAACATCTTGGAGTTACGAGCTATAAAATTAGCTCTCAAGGGCCTAGTTCCTCTAAACCAGTCCCCGACGTTGGTAAAAGTCCATTCGGACAACAGGACAGCGGTGGCTTATATAAACCACAGAGGGGGTACAAGATCAAGGGGTCTTTGCTTAGAGGCTCTAGATCTTTGGTCTTGGGCTTTAGCAAGCAATGTTCAGGTTTTCGCAGAATATGTTCCGGGAGAGGCGAACGAGCTTGCAGACTCTCTCTCTCGCCAAAGTTTGTCCCTGGCAATGATTCAATTAAAGATTGCTCTTTTCCAATGGATAGAAAGCAATTTTGGCCAGAGACAGGTAGAGCTGTTTGCATCCCAAACATCTGCTCAAACTCCCAGGTTCGTCTCCCGGACCTGGACAAAGGGAGCTTGGAAAATGGATGCAATGTCTTTCCAATGGACGGATGTTCCAGCCCCTTATGCTTTCCCCCCTCCATCTTTACTGATGAAAGTGCTGGAGAAGATCCACAGGGACAGGGTGCAGAGCTTAGTTCTCGTTTATCCAGTATGGACCTCCAGACCCTGGTATCCCTTGATCCATCAGTTAGTCAAGGGAACCAAGATTCTATTAGGCATGACAGTGGACTGCTTTCAGGGAACCAGCGATCTTCTGCTCATGCTCCCGCAGCTGATGTGGATCGCAGCCCTGGTAGGCTGTTAACACATCCCCTTTTATCGGATCAGGTCTTGGATATTATTAACTCATCTTTAAGACGTAGAACTAGGGTAAGGTATAGAAAGATGATCGAGGAATTAAAAGAATGGGAGGTTTCTTTTCTGTCTAACACACAAGGATCTGATACCATTCCTTTGGCGTTAGAATTTCTTACCCTTAAGTTCCATTCTGGTTTATCTGTCAGTTCAATCAAGACCTACGGATCTGCCTTAAACTTCCTGATCCCCAACCTTACTCAGGATGCCCTGTATTTGAGATTACTAAAAGGGTTAGCCGTCTGCCACCCATATACTCCACGCTACACATCTACTTGGGATGTAGATGTCTTATTACATTTCCTAAAGTCTTTGGATAATGCTAAAATTGATTTAAGATGGACTGCTATTAAGTTGGCTTCTCTGCTGTCCTTGGCCCTGGCAGCTAGAGGAGCAGAGTTAACTCAAATCCATATTTCAGAACCTTGGTTGTCCAGGACCCCGGGAGGATTCCATATTATACTAAAAGGCAGACAAAAAACATCCCATTTTTCTCCTGGTCCGGTAGAATTGGACTGGGTCCAAGATTCTTCCGAACCAGGCTTATGTTTAGTCAGTTTGTTACAATCGTACCTTCAACTTTCTGCTGTATTTAGAAATGATATCAGTCAATTATTCATTACATCAAGGAATCCCTTTCGTCCAGCCAAGGTTAATACAATTAGAGGCTGGATACTTTCCGCCATGTCTACGGCTGGAATTGATGTTTCAGTGTTCAAAAGCCATTCAATTAGGGGAGCCTCGGCTACCAAAGCAGCAGGAAAGGGCCTTCCTCTCCCTATCTTAAAAGCTGCAAGATGGTTGTCCAGTAAAACCTTTGTTAGATTTTACCGGAGGCCATCAGAAGTTGAACACCTTCAGTTTCTTAGAACCCCCACCAGGTGTGTGCTATTCTACCCACTAGTTTTGCTAGGTGGTTATGCCTCCTGGAGGACAAATCTATGCATAAATCTATGATCTGCAAACTTTCTTTGTCTTAGGGATGAGCATAACCACCTAGCAATAGCGCCCGTCCTACCCTCCTCCAAGTTAAGGGTTTTGCCTGCTGGTGGTAGTTTGTTTTTCTAAAACATAAGGTTATCTGGTGCTTATTCAACCTTTTGATAACTGTTCTCTGTTTTGTTTTTTACAGACTATAGCCGTACTCCAAGACAAGACCCACAAACCAAAGATCCACCTAAGTAGGAGGATTGGATGCAAGTAGTCTCGTCGGTTTAATATTCTCATGGACTCCCTGCATAAAGAATATGTTTGCTGGGACTTGTTTCAACATTTCTTTTCTCTTTATTAAACTTATTTTGTTGCAATTTATGATGAATGTTACCAGTGTTCATTTGATACTTTCCTTTGCTATACATTGTTGCCTTGTTTTTCAGCTCAGCTGTTTTATACAAAGTTTCAAGTCTATCTTGTATGTCTTCATGATTTATTAAATATTTTTCTTGTTCCCCTGTACTATTGGCATCTTGAATTGTTTTATTTTGTGTTTAGACTTTTAATTATATTCCTGTACACTGTGGGAAATATTTATCCTTAGTATTTCGTGGGATGTGCTAACCATCCGCAGTTTCCCAATTTTAAAAATCTGAGGTAATCAGGATTCCCGCGCTCAGCACGGCTCTCCTGATTACCTGATTGGCTGAAAGGCTGTTGCTGTGCAGATGCACAGCGCGAGCCTTTTCAGCTCTGGCATTTGACTCCGGGAGGCTGCCGCATACCCACTAGCTTTGCTAGGTGGTTATGCTCATCCCTAAGACAAAGAAAGTTTGCAGATCATAGATTCCTGCAAACTCTGATTTGCCCTGCACAAGTCCAATGTTAATCAAGAGGGCATGCACAGGCAATCAGGACAAGGGCTACCTCTGCGAAACATCTTGAAGGTGTGTAGCATTAGGTGACTCGGCTGTGGCTTTTAGCCCAACTAGCACAAACATTATGTTACCTGGTGTCTCTATTGCTTAACTATCAGAAGCAAAACATGAATAAGTGACTCACTAACGACCAAATTTAAAAATCCCTTTATATAAACATGTAGGAAAGTTAAAAATTACCTAATAAAAATATACTGTTGCAGCGCTGCCTTACCCGGTACAAAGAAGACTCATTTGGCACTAGAAGGAATCTAATGAAGGGGTTTTGTTTAATTACTTTAGTTAAATATTATATTACAATGAAAGTTTACAACATTGAGACAAGTTTTCGATCAAGGAATGTTTCCAAGCTATTGCAATGTACATAATCTTCTAGCTCCCTTTGAATCCACTGGGATTCGGATAATATCACTTTAAGTTGTTTGCATCAATTCTGCAAAATACATTTAAATCGACGACCTTTCCGTTTTATGCATGGTGACACATTACCGAATCTTGGCTTAGCATTTATAATACGAGTAACTTGTTTGCAAATGGTTGGTAAACAATTAACATCCGAGTTACAGGGGTCAAGCCTATTAACATAAAAAAATACCATTTCACCTTAGAACTATGTGACATATTTTTGGTAAAGTGTCAACATGTGGATGAAGTAGAATAGCCTACGTGACTGTTTGCCAACATGTATTTTAAAAGGAACACTATAGTGTCGGGAATACATATTCGTGTTCCTGACACTATAGTTTTTAATTATTTAGGTCACCAGCCCCCCCTGCGTTGCATGGGATTGGTGATTTTAATCATCTTTTTTTTGCATGCCACGCTGGTCTTCGTGAAGCTGGCTTCACTTCCATGGCTGACATCATCAAACTTGATGATCTCAGCCAATGTAATGCTTTCCCATAGGAAAGCATTGGGAGGTTTTTCTGCATGCAAGGCAAAATGCGGAGCTGTGCCAATCAGTATCTCCTCATAGAGATACATTGAATCAATGCATCTCTATCTGGAACGTTTAGCTCCTCCATGTAGAGCGTGGAGACGCTAAACGTTCTTGCTGCACCATGTCTGAGTGACGGCCACTAAAGGTGCAACTAACCAGCACAATGGATTTACATTAGGCTATAGGCACTAAGCTGCAGTGGTTCTGGTGACTATAGTGTCCCTTTAAAGTGGGGAAATAAAACTGTGGTTGGCCTTGTTTTTCATATTGTTCCTAATCTTTAGTTTGGTCTAATATCTTTTTAAAGTGCAGACCAGAACTGAGAATGCTTACCGAAAAATATAAGCTGGCATTTAAATGGTGCCATATTGTGTCTGTCACTGGCATGGCATTACACTGGTAATAGTAAATTGTGCGTTTTATTATTTCACTTTGTGATGTGTACACCCTGCACAATTGTGCTTGTGTCACAGTGGGAAATAAAGATGCAATAAATGGAAAAATTGCACAACATTATGTTATGGGCACAATTTCCAGGGAGACCTTAAAGGGACTCTATAGTCTACATATAAAAGCAAGAAAGACAGGTCCCCCAGCCTTCCTTCTTGCTTTTATAAGAACTTACATTTAATTACTTACAATCACATTGCTCTGTGTCATTTTACAAGCGTGGGAAAATTCCAAAGAACTTTCCCACGCTTGTAAAATGACAAAGAGCACTCTGATTGGCTTAAACCCACCAATCAGAGTGTTCTTAGCCTAATTGCAGGGCGGGGCAAGGCTTTATAAGCCTTCCCCCGCCCTGCGGAGCTCAGTCTGCGCGGAGCCCTCCATGGGTGAAGATGGATTATTTTTTTTTGCGCTCGGGTTTTTTTTTTTTTTTTTTATTGCGTCGGTTATTATGGCTTTTTATTTGGCCTTTTTTGGGGCTGAAGAAAGAAGATTTTAGAAGAAAGAAAACATCGAATATGGTAAGTTGTTTTTATCTTATTTTTTTTTCTTTACAGGTTTTTAGTTAAATGGTCCCCCCTCATTATTTTTAGGGTGAGGGGGGTAGGTAGGGAGATAAGTTTTTTTTTGGGGGGGGAGGGTTAACTAGGGTCCCCCCACCCACCGCTCAGGGGTGGGGGCCGGGGGGGACAATAGGTCCCCCCCTTATTGATAATTTTAGGGCCCCCACCCGCCGCTCAGGGGTGGGGGCCGGGGGGGACAATAGGTCCCCCCTTATTGATAATTTTAGGGCCCCCACCCGCCGCACAGGGGTGGGGGCCGGGGGGGGGGCAGTATGTCCCCCCCCTTATTTATTATTTTAGGGCCCCCACCCGCCGCACAGGGGTGGGGGCCGGGGGGGCAGTATGTCCCCCCCCCTTATTTATTATTTTAGGGCCCCCACCCGCCGCACAGGGGTGGGGGCCGGGGGGGACAATAGGTCCCCCCTTATTGATAATTTTAGGGCCCCCACCCGCCGCACAGGGGTGGGGGCCAGGGGGGGGGCAGTATGTCCCCCCTTATTTTTATTTTAAGGCCCCCACCCACCGCACAGGGGTGGGGGCCGGGGGGGACAATAGGTCCCCCCTTATTGATAATTTTAGGGCCCCCACCCGCCGCACAGGGGTGGGGGCCGGGGGGGCAGTATGTGCCCCCCTTATTTTTAGGGCCCCCACCCACCGCTCAGGGGTGGGGGCCGGGGGGGGGAGGAGAGTAGGTCCCCCCCCCCCCTTCAACCACTATTGTGGCCAGACAGCATCCCTGTGGGTTCGGGCTTCAGCTGTCAGCGCGTTCACAGTGCTTTGTGTGCTGATAGCCCGTCTGATGCATTCACCCAGAATGCATCGAACGAGAGGCCTTTTTAGGGCCTCTGAACTCGGAAGTCCCTCTGGTGGCCGTCTGATTGACTGCAACAAGAGGTGTTCCAAGCTTCCAATGTAAACACTGCATTTTCTCAGAAAATACAGTGCTTACAAGAAAAAGGCTCCGGGTAGCTGTAGCACTCACCTAAACAACCTCATTAAGCTGAAGTTGTTCAGGTGACTATAGTGTCCCTTTAATTAACTAGAATTAAACTTTGTAACCTTTAACCTACCGAAGTATCACTAATAAATCCCAATGGTTGGTGTGCCTTGAGTACTGGATTGGGAACAGCTGCTTGACAATTTAATGGGAAATCCTGGTTCTTACTCCGCAATTCTGCAACTAATGTATCATATTTTAGAAGAAACAAAGTATCCCCAAAAAGGGTATTTTGGTGTGTGCAAGGGAACGTAGAAGGGGGTAACTCTTAAAGTTACTTAAATAGAGAAATACATAAATGACCAATGGATATACAATCCAACGGACACAGAAGGATCCCTTGAGGAATATACAACTAATATACTTCAATACGATATCTACAATTAGATTCTATTTAATATTCTGAGACAAAAAACATAACATAAAGCGATTAAAGAGAGCCACAATCAGAGGCTCTGCATAGTAGCAGTAAGGGGAGACTCTGTGTGGACTAAATAGAATATGAGCAGAGAATAATAGGAATGAGGGTTGGAAAATCTAACAAGGTCACCCCTCTTATCAGATGCTCTACACTCCCTTGCCAGGATTTCCCATCATATATATAATCCCCTTCCAAAAATAACTTACATAGAAATGGTATCAACTAACTTAGTGATATCCATAGAGCAGACTGTTCATCTAACCTCATCACAACCTCCTACTGCTTCATTTACTGTATGTCACATGCTTTTATAAACAATGTATACTGTCAGATATGGATTATACTCTGCATTCATCCTGGATTGATTGCACATTGACCTCTTGTGTGATTATACCCTACTTAATTTTAATAATTATACCTTTCTTGAAATGACATCCCTCTTCATTGTGGAATGACATGCATGCCATTTAGGAGGCCAAGCATGCAATTTACTGAGGCAATTTGGGAATGTCATCTATTTATTTGTTTGCAATGTTACTAGAACAAATATACATATATTTATGTGGCCATACAAGTACAAAAAGGCACACACAGTGGTTTTAATCAGGGTGCAACACAGGGGCCATAGTCACAGGGCAAAAGGCTGGCAAGCTGGCCCCTCCAAGAACCCTTGACGAAGTTCAGTTTGTCACAAACACCTCTCTAAAGTGCCAGACACCATCGAATGTGAGCATTTGCCCACTCAAGTCGGTAACAACAACAAACTACAGTCAGGTCGAGACCCCGATGAGGACGACGAGCATGCAGATAAGCTTTCATGAGGCGGTTTCTGACAGTTTGTGCAGAAATTCTTTAGTTATGCAAACAGATTGCAGCAGCTGTCTGGGTGGCTGGTCTCAGACGATCTTGGAGTTGAAGATGCTGGATGTGGAGGTCCTGGGCTGGTGTGGTTACAAGTGGTTTGCGGTTGTGAGGCCGGTTGGATGTACTGCCAAATTCTCTGAAACGCCTTTGGAGACGGCTTATGGTAGAGAAATTAACATTCAATTTACAGCAACAGCTCTAGTGGACATTCCTGCAGTCAGCATGCCAATTGCCCGCTCCCTCAAAACTTGCGACATCTGTGGCATTGTGCTGTGTGATAAAACTGCACATTTTAGAGTGGCCTTTTAATGTGGCCAGCCTAAGGCACACCTTTGCAATAATCATGCTGTCTAATCAGCATCTTGATATGCCACACCTGTGAGGTGGATGGATTATCTCGGCAAAGGAGAAGTGCTCACTAACACAGATTTAGACAGATTTGTGAACAATATTTGAGAGAAATAGGCCTTTTGTGTACATAGAAAAAGTCTTAGATCTTTGAGTTCAGCTCATGAAAAATAGGGGCAAAAACAAAAGTGTTGCGTTTATAATTTTGTTCAGTGTATATATGCGTGTTTCTTTGCCAATCGCTCCCTCTCAGCCATCATGTTTACTGCTATTATTAGTATCTGTGCCATGCAGTACACAAAGGCCACTGGATAAATGTAGTCATGCATTAGAAGCAGAAGGTGGTACAATGCATATGTTGTGCTGAGGAAGACTGCCATACGGTGTATAAAGGATTTGACAGTCCCTGGCAGTATATACAAAATCCAGTAGTACATGAAACATACGAGAGCTGACAAAGACACATGCAAAAATGGATGTAGAACATATAAAGAGGAGAAAGCTTATCGAAATACCAAAATATTCACTAATGGTGAACAAAAGTGGTGGTTTAGGTTGTTTTTTTTATGAGAATTTCACGTGTATTAAAGAAAAAAAGAAAAGACAATAATAAGGAGTAAGTAATGTTGGGGAGACTTACAACATTTCTATTAGAGATGTGCATGGGGGAAAAAAAATCTGTTTCACTTTGTTATTTTTCAAATTTTAGTTTGTCCGAAATGTGGAAAATACCGATTTGGGCGAAGCAAAGTTCATCTGAACTATTTGTTAAAGGGACTCTATAGTCTACATATAAAAGCAAGAAAGACAGGTCCCCCAGCCTTCCTTCTTGCTTTTATATGAACTTACATTTAATTAAAAAAAAAATTGAGGTGTTTTTATATTAAAAACTTACCTCCGTTCCAGCGCCGAGCTCCCAGCCAGGCCGCGCCCCCTTTTTCGTCAAAATGACGAAATCGCGGGGCCCAATAGGACGCTTCTCTGAGAGAAGCGTCAGGGCGATGTGGTGCGCATGCGCGGCTTCGCGCTGCACCAATCGCGTTCTTCATAGAGCGGCATTGACAGCCGCCCTATGAAGAACCTGAGCGCTTTACCGCGCATGTGCGCGGAATGCGCGTTCGCGAGCTGAGCTGTCTGAATGACAGCTCAGCTCGCTTTCTAAAACTATATCAATAAGGGGGGACCTACTGTCCCCCCCGGCCCCCACCCCTGAGCGGCGGGTGGGGGCCCTAAAATTCACAATAAGGGGGGGGCCTACTGTCCCCCCCCCGGCCCCCACCCCTGTGCGGCGGGTGGGGGCCCTAAAATAAAAAATAAGGGGGGGACCTACTGTCCCCCCCACGGCCCCCACCCCTGAGCGGTGGGTGGGGGCCCTAAAATTCACAATAGGGAGGGGACCTACTGTCCCCCCCCGGCCCCCACCCCTGTGCGGCGGGTGGGGGCCCTAAAATTCACAATAAGGGGGGGGGCCTACTGCCCCCCCCCCGGCCCCCACCCCTGAGCGGTGGGTGGGGGCCCTAAAATTCACAATAGGGAGGGGACCTACTGTCCCCCCCCGGCCCCCACCCCTGAGCGGTGGGTGGGGGCCCTAAAATTCACAATAGGGGGGGGACCTACTGTCCCCCCCGGCCCCCACCCCTGTGCGGCGGGTGGGGGCCCTAAAATTCACAATAAGGGGGGGACCTACTGCCCCCCCCCGGCCCCCACCCCTGAGCGGTGGGTGGGGGCCCTAAATACAAAGGGGGTGGGGACCCTAGTTAACCCTCCCCCCCCGCCCCCCCCCCCCCAAAAAAAAATATCTCCCTACCTACCCCCCTCACCCTAAAAATAATGAGTGGGGACCCTTTAACTAAAAACCTGTAAAGAAAAAAAATAAGATAAAAACAACTTACCGTTCGATGTTTTCTTTCTTCTAAAATCTTCTTTCTTCAGCCCCAAAAAAGGCCAAATAAAAAGCCATAATAACCGACGCAATAATAAAAAAATAAAAAAAACCAGAGCGCAAAAAAAATAATCCATCTTCACCCATGGAGGGCTCCGCGCAGACTGAGCTCCGCAGGGCAGGGGAAGGCTTATAAAGCCTTGCCCCGCCCTGCAATTAGGCTAAGAACACTCTGATTGGTGGGTTTAAGCCAATCACAGTGCTCTGTGTCATTTTACAAGCGTGGTAAAATTCCAAAGAACTTTCCCACGCTTGTAAAATGACAAAGAGCAATGCGATTGGATGGCTTGAAATCCATCCAATCACAGTGCTCTTTGTCATTTTACAAGCGTGGTAAAATTCCAAAGAACTTTCCCACGCTTGTAAAATGACAAAGAGCACTGTGATTGGATGGCTTGAAATCCATCCAATCACAGTGCTCTGTGTCATTTTACAAGCGTGGGGAAATTCCAAAGAACTTTCCCACGCTTGTAAAATGACAAAGAGCACTCTGATTGGCTTAAACCCACCAATCAGAGTGTTCTTAGCCTAATTGCAGGGCGGGGCAAGGCTTTATAAGCCTTCCCCCGCCCTGCGGAGCTCAGTCTGCGCGGAGCCCTCCATGGGTGAAGATGGATTATTTTTTTTTGCGCTCGGGTTTTTTTTTTTTTTTTATTGTGTCGGTTATTATGGCTTTTTATTTGGCCTTTTTTGGGGCTGAAGAAAGAAGATTTTAGAAGAAAGAAAACATCGAATGGTAAGTTGTTTTTATCTTATTTTTTTTTCTTTACAGGTTTTTAGTTAAATGGTCCCCCCTCATTATTTTTAGGGTGAGGGGGGTAGGTAGGGAGATAAGTTTTTTTTTGGGGGGGAGGGTTAACTAGGGTCCCCCCACCCACCGCTCAGGGGTGGGGGCCGGGGGGGACAATAGGTCCCCCCTTATTGATAATTTTAGGGCCCCCACCCGCCGCTCAGGGGTGGGGGCCGGGGGGGACAATAGGTCCCCCCTTATTGATAATTTTAGGGCCCCCACCCGCCGCACAGGGGTGGGGGCCGGGGGGGGGCAGTATGTCCCCCCCCCTTATTGATAATTTTAGGGCCCCCACCCGCCGCTCAGGGGTGGGGGCCGGGGGGGACAATAGGTCCCCCCTTATTGATAATTTTAGGGCCCCCACCCGCCGCACAGGGGTGGGGGCCGGGGGGGCAGTATGTCCCCCCCCTTATTTATTATTTTAGGGCCCCCACCCGCCGCACAGGGGTGGGGGCCGGGGGGGACAATAGGTCCCCCCTTATTGATAATTTTAGGGCCCCCACCCGCCGCACAGGGGTGGGGGCCGGGGGGGGGGGCAGTATGTCCCCCCCTTATTTTTATTTTAAGGCCCCCACCCACCGCACAGGGGTGGGGGCCGGGGGGGACAATAGGTCCCCCCTTATTGATAATTTTAGGGCCCCCACCCGCCGCACAGGGGTGGGGGCCGGGGGGGCAGTATGTGCCCCCCTTATTTTTAGGGCCCCCACCCACCGCTCAGGGGTGGGGGCCGGGGGGGGGAGGAGAGTAGGCCCCCCCCCCCCTTCAACCACTATTGTGGCCAGACAGCATCCCTGTGGGTTCGGGCTTCAGCTGTCAGCTGAAGCCACGCCCACAGCAGTGCTGACAGGCTGTCAGCACACAAAGCGCGTTCACAGTGCTTTGTGTGCTGATAGCCCGTCTGATGCATTCACCCAGAATGCATCGGACGAGAGGCCTTTTTAGGGCCTCTGAACTCGGAAGTCCCTCTGGTGGCCGTCTGATTGACTGCAACAAGAGGTGTTCCAAGCTTCCAATGTAAACACTGCATTTTCTCAGAAAATACAGTGCTTACAAGAAAAAGGCTCCGGGTAGCTGTAGCACTCACCTAAACAACCTCATTAAGCTGAAGTTGTTCAGGTGACTATAGTGTCCCTTTAATTTTTTAATTGTGTATGCCAAGTATTCCCCATGGAAACGAAAGTGGCACTCACAAGGTTGTGATGTACCAGTTTATTGAGTTATCCGCTAAACTTCTGAAAGATCAAAATTAAAAAAATGCCCTTTTCTTAATTTTTATCTTTTTGCCATTTAATAGATAACTCGCTAATTTGCTATGCTTGCATGGGATTTCCATATTTAAGGATATTTCAGGAAGCTATCTGTTAAGTGCCCTAAATTGATATCCTTAAATATGGCAACCCACAAAAGGGTATCATTTTCAGTAATGAGTTAATTACTAAACAAACTGCTGAATTATTGAAATTAAGGAAAGTCGAGGGGGAGGGGGGGGGGTCGAGGTAGCAGTGCACCAACATGGATAATATATCCTTTAGCTCCAAGCACTTCTCGAACAATCTGCTCAAATATACTTACCTGCTACTGTATCCACTCGGAAAACCACCGTTGTCTTCAGAAAGGTGTCCTGCATTCGCGGATGCCTTTTGTTTTTCTCGCCAAATAACCGGCGCAGTCTACAACTGTTAAAGGGTCTCTCACCTCAAAACTATTTTAATATAATAATCTTTTGAACAAGTTTTTAAAGGAAATACATTTTTACTTTATCAGGATGCAAATTTGCCACTTATTGTTCACTTACTTTTTTGCAATTGAATGATAATGATAAGGTTGAGTACTATTAAATAGTAAAAAAAAAAAACTCAAACTGTAGAGGGGCAATACAGCTTTTGGGAAGACCAGTCAGGAGAGGGTTACAATAATCCATGCGAGAAATTACTAGAGCATGGACAAGCTCCTTGGTAGCATCTTGTGTAGGAAAGGGCCGGATGCAGGCTATGTTCTTAAGATGGAATCTACAGGATTTGGCAACATACTGGATGTGAGGCTCAAAGGTGAGGCCAGAGCCAAGTATGAAGCCAAGACAGCGCACTTGCAAGGATGGACTTAAGTGTATACCACTTGAAGGGAGAGCGAAAGAGGAGGATCAGTATTAGGAGGAGGAAAGACAAGGAGCTCAGTTTTAGAGAGATTGGGTTTCAGAAACTGAGAGGACATCCAGTCAGAGATGGGAGATAGGCAAGCAGTGACACGTTGCAGGACGGTAGGTGAGAGGTCCGGGGAAGAGAGATATATCTGTGTGTCATCAGTGTACAGGTGATAGTGGAATCCAAAAGAGGTAATACATTTGCCAAGAGAGGTAGTATAAAGAGAAAATAGAAGGGGTCCAGGGACAGAGCCTTGGTGGACTCTAACCGAGACAGGACGAGGGGAGGAGGTGTCATTAGAAAAGGAGACGCTGAATGAGCATTGGGAGAGACAAGAGGAAAACCACGAGAGAACTGAGTCACAGAGACCGAGTGATTGAAGAGTTTGAAGAAGTAGAGCATGATTAACGGTGTCAAGGCGAGCAGAGAGGTCAAGAAGAATTAGTATGGAATAGTGGCCTTTGGATTTAGCTGCGATTAGGTCTTTAGTAACTTTGATAAGAGCAGTCTCAGTAGAGTGGAGAATTCGGAAGCCAGATTGAAGAGGGTCAAGGAGAGAGTTGGAATTGAGGAAATGAGACACACGGGCAAAGACCAGTCTTTCCAGAAGCAATAGTTAGAGGGGGAGGACGGGTCAAGAGATGTTTTTTTCAGGCTAGGTACTACAGTGGCATGTTTAAGTATCCATGCCCGTATTTGAAGCATTCGGGTTCAGATTTCAGTCATCCAGTGGACATTGTTAAGTAGCTGTATGCAGCCAAATGGTTTTGTTCCACGTTATTGTTGTTTTTTTCAAACTCTGTCTGACCCAAGGTGCATGTGTATAGCTGTCATAAACCAAAGGTAGGGATGCGTTATTCTAATTTTTTTTTTTTTAAATATATTTTTCCTTTGAAAACTTGATGAAAGGATCATTATATTAAAAAATAGTTTTGAAGTGACATTTAAATAGATCTTACTTTAGACAGTTTGACAGTGCAATAGTGAGATGGCAGTTAGATGTCAGTCTGATGATTGTGTGATATGCATTTGGGGAGAGCAGCGTGACAGCTCGGACTGACAGATAAGGAGAGATGTGAGCTGGATAAAAGGAGCATAGTAACTGGAATAGTGCGTGCGGTGAGTGGTTGTAAAGACTGATTAAAGCAGGGCATAATATTGAAGTGGGAATTGATGAGTAGATGAAGGAAAAAGCAGTGGCTAGTGGAAGAGTAAAGGGAAGCAGTAACTGGTACTTAGGGTAACTAGGGAAATACAATTACAAAGCAGTGTCTTCTGAGATAATGGATGTATGTTTGCCTGCGTAGCATTAATTAACCCCTTAAGGACCAAACTTCTGGAATAAAAGGGAATCATGACATGTGTCCTTAAGGGGTTAAAGAAATAACTGTAAGCATAAATGTATTATTTTGACAAGCAACAATGGTGTATTCACGTATATATTGTATAAATATCCTTTATACAGCACTAGGAAATCTAAATGGGCTCTACAATGAATCATTAATTATCACTATTAAAGGGACACTCCAAGCACCATAACCACTACAGTGTGCTGTAATGGTTCTGTTGCTTGGACTGTTCCTTTAATAACATCAAGCGTTAAAAAGTAATAGATACAAAACGAAAGATACAATGAAATAAAGTTTTAGAATAAATACTCACTGTTCTCATTACACTTGCTTCTTTAGGAAAAATAAAACCACTAATTAGAAACTATATGAACAAATCATAGATAGAAACAAAGTCAATCGTTCAGTCCTCAATAGATATCTGTGCAGCCGAGCAAGTGAAATATCTACTGCAGTTAATACTATCACTGTCAATGTGAAGTGCGGCTCTGAGTGTCCTGCAGCTGTGAGTGCGCATGGAATGTTTACTATGACATCACACTATGTTGCTCAGCTTTACTCTGCCTTAATTTTTATGACATCACGGTCTTTTACTTACTCTTATGAAAAGTCCCTCCTCAGTACTGAATCAAGAACTTTTTGAATACCGTAAATCTGAAAACTGTGCACTAATTTTGGAACTATCACTATGAAAAAGGTTTAAACAGAATTCATCAATTTCTCTGGTTCAGTCTCAAGCAAATATTCTGTTCTTAAAGAACAAATGTAACCTGGTATCGTTAATTGTGTCCACTTGAGTGTGAAACTAAGTATCGCCTTAAAAAGAAGAAATACCGTGCATAGATTAATGCTGTAAAATTATTTATCAAATATAAAACACCAATTAAAACCCTTGCACAGAAAAAATGTGAGACTTATTTCTAAGCTCACACAAATAGCAGTTATGGTGATATGGGCCAGATGCCTGTTACTGCTCTCATCCTTACAATATGCTGACCACCAGTCTCTATATCCAGAGGTAGATGCTGCAGTCTGCAGTCTGGCAGGAAGCTAACTTGTTAAAGGGACACTATAGTCACCTGAACAACTTTAGCTTAATGAAGCAGTTTTGGTATATAGACCATGCCCCCGCAGCCTCACTGCTCAATCCTCTGCCATTTAGGAGTTAAATCCCTTTGTTTATGAACCCTAGTCACACCTCCCTGCATGTGACTTGCACAGCCTTACATAAACACTTCCTGTAAAGAGAGCCCTATTTAGGCTTTCTTTATTGCAAGTTCTGTTTAATTTAGATTTTCTTATCCCCTGCTATGTTAATAGCTTGCTAGACCCTGCAAGAGTCTCCTGTATATGATTAAAGTTTAATTTAGATATTGAGATACAATTATTTAAGGTACAGTACATCTGTTTGAAAGTGAAACCAGTTTTTTTCCCCCATGCAGGCTCTGTCAATCATTGCCAGGGGAGGCGTGGCTAGGGCTGCATAAACAGAAACAAAGTTATTTAACTCCTAAATGACAGTAAATTTAGCAGTGAAATTGCAGGGGAATGATCTATACACTAAAACTGCTTTATTTAGCTAAAGTAATTTAGGTGACTGTAGTGTTCCTTTAAGTCCCCTAGTCCCTGCAACCTCCATGCAACCACTCACTTCAACGCGTTTTGCCTGTGTGAGCAGGATTTGTCAAGATTTTCAAGATGTAAGAGTTTTAATTGGATTTTCTTGACCACAATTTAAATGCAGTGTTATTTTACTTTTTTTTTTAGCTCTCTATTTTTTTTATATATATGTTATATGTTCTATTTTGTATTAATAACAATAATAATAACATTTGCAGGTTTCCTAGTGCTGTCATTAATGGTTATTATTTACCATATATCTAAATACATAGTTAAAAGGACACTACAGGACACTACAGGGAGTGCAGAATTATTAGGCAAATGAGTATTTTGACCACATCATCCTCTTTATGCCTATTAGGTGATGTGCATCTCTGTAATGAGAAGGGGTGTGGTCTAATGACATCAACACCCTATATCAGGTGTGCATAATTATTAGGCAACTTCCTTTCCTTTGGCAAAATGGGTCAAAAGAAGGACTTGACAGGCTCAGAAAAGTCAAAAATAGTGAGATATCTTGCAGAGGGATGCAGCACTCTTAAAATTGCAAAGCTTCTGAAGCGTGATCATCGAACAATCAAGCGTTTCATTCCAAATAGTCAACAGGGTCGCAAGAAGCGTGTGGAAAAACCAAGGTGCAAAATAACTGCCCATGAACTGAGAAAAGTCAAGCGTGCAGCTGCCAAGATGCCACTTGCCACCAGTTTGGCCATATTTCAGAGCTGCAACATCACTGGAGTGCCCAAAAGCACAAGGTGTGCAATACTCAGAGACATGGCCAAGGTAAGAAAGGCTGAAAGACGACCACCACTGAACAAGACACACAAGCTGAAACGTCAAGACTGGGCCAAGAAATATCTCAAGACTGATTTTTCTATGGTTTTATGGACTGATGAAATGAGAGTGAGTCTTGATGGGCCAGATGGATGGGCCCGTGGCTGGATTGGTAAAGGGCAAAGAGCTCCAGTCCGATTCAGACGCCAGCAAGGTGGAGGTGGAGTACTGGTTTGGGCTGGTATCATTAAAGATGAGCTTGTGGGGCCTTTTCGGGTTGAGGATGGAGTCAAGCTCAACTCCCAGTCCTACTGCCAGTTTCTGGAAGACACCTTCTTCAAGCAGTGGTACAGGAAGAAGTCTGCATCCTTCAAGAAAAACATGATTTTCATGCAGGACAATGCTCCATCACACGCGTCCAAGTACTCCACAGCGTGGCTGGCAAGAAAGGGTATAACAGAAGAAAATCTAATGACATGGCCTCGTTGTTCACCTGATCTGAACCCCATTGAGAACCTGTGGTCCATTATCAAATGTGAGATTTACAAGGAGGGAAAACAGTACACCTCTCTGAACAGTGTCTGGGAGGCTGTGGTTGCTGCTGCACGCAATGTTGATGGTGAACAGATCAAAACACTGACAGAATCCATGGATGGCAGGCTTTTGAGTGTCCTTGCAAAGAAAGGTGGCTATATAGGTCACTGATTTGTTTTTGAATGTCAGAAATGTATATTTGTGAATGTTGAGATGTTATATTGGTTTCACTGGTAAAAATAAATAATTGAAATGGGTATATATTTGTTTTTTGTTAAGTTGCCTTATAATTATGCACAGTAATAGTCACCTGCACACACAGATATCCCCCTAAAATAGCTATAACTAAAAACAAACTAAAAACTACTTCCAAAAATATTCAGCTTTGATATTAATGAGTTTTTTTGGGTTCATTGAGAACATGGTTGTTGTTCAACAATAAAATTAATCCTCAAAAATTAAACTTGCCTAATAATTCTGCACTCCCTGTATATACACCCAGACCAATATATATGCACTGTCCCTCTCCTGTTAGCCGTGCAATATAAAACTTTCTAGAGACAGGCAGCCACTAGAGGCGCTTCCTGACCTTTCACAGAGTTTAACTCTGTGAATTGATGCTGGAATTCCTGTGATTTGCATGAGAACGTCCTGCATCTTGGAAAGCACTGAGTTAATGCTTTCCTATGAGAAAGGCCTAATGCTCTTGCAGCACTCACCGCGATTATCTGAATAGGTGCCATTTAATTGACAGTAAGTAATTTCTTGCCCTTTATTTTCTTAGGCTGAGGGCATCCATGGCCAGCTAAATTTTAAAGTTAAATACATTGATATTAATATTGTGTGACCTTTTATCTTGCACTGGCCTGAATACAGTGTGGGGGGCTAACTGAAGAGACTAGAGGAGTCTTATATCTTTGAATAGCCTGGATTTGAGTGCCCAAGTTGTCCAAATAGCGATCAGATCCCTTCGGTAGAACCGGATCGCAATTCGGGTAAAGTTTTGACTGGCGGATCACAATATGATGGCCCAAAATAGTTCCAGAGGAAAAGAGGCAACGGCCGGTCCACGTTTGGGAGGTCCTGTGCGAACACCTGGCTTTAAGAGAGCGAATGCTTCCTCGAGTCGGTAGTTCCTTTCTACCGAATGTCATGCTCCTTACTTTTCTGGAAGCAGAACTGGCAGCGGTACAGTTTTCCCCAGCGTTGACATGATCAAGTTGCCCAATAGGGTTCCACGCTTTTGACGACTATGTACCGCTGCCTGTGTTCGGGAGAATAAATGACTGTTATTCACTAGAGCACATGTGTTCGGTTATACGAATGGCAGCCACCCAGGGAAAGAACTTGAGTTAATTGCTCCTTTGAAGTTAACAAGCCAGAGTTGGTCGATGTTTGAAGTTATAAAATGGCGACCACACATTCTTCATTCGGGAAACAAACAAGGGGGTACGGACAACAGAATAGAGAGGAACAAGTCCGCTACAAAGAGCTCTGCCTGGTTAGTTGGAATCCTGGTAATCCCTACTTACTTTTGTAGAATGTAACAACTTTAGTCCCTCCAGGCTTACCCCCACCCATTCTTTCTGCCTCCAAGTCGCTGTAGATCAAGAGGGGTCACTGGACATCATATATATAGATATATAATACCAATATGTTTCTTTTTTTAATGTGAGTTTATTTGTAAAGGTTTGAGCTTAGATCTGAGAGCTTAGATCACATATTAAATGGCCTAGACTGTATCTGTGCAGATGTAACTTGTGTATTGTGTCATCCCAAAACTGTGACTTTTAGAACTGTAAGTATGAGTTTGGACACTCCTTGCTAATCGTAATTCTTAGGGTGCAGTTCAGTTTTTGAAAATAATAAGGCTGCACCCATTAACCTTGGAAAACGTGGTAGGAAAAGTCCAATTCTCCATTATATTTAAGTTATGTACTACATTACACATTGCAATGAGACTTACTAGAAAGTATTTTGCAAGCATATTGAATAGCTGGAAGTCTTGTGCAAATATGATTCACCTTGAATACATAAAATTGTGGCTTTAGTAAAAATGTTTGTTGATTCTATAAAAGGACACTGGTGTTCATTTCCTGACTGATTATTTATGTTTTCAACACCATAAAACATTTTAGATAACATTTAATCAGATTTGTAAGTAGGGGTGACAATGCTGTTTTTTTTAATTTATTTTTTATTTTTATTACGTTGAACAGATAAGCACCGCTGATGTGGTATTGGGGGAGTTTTGTTCTGGTATAACATTTAATAAACAAATTTAACTCAAGTACCACTTCAGTCTAATGGAAATCAAGAACAATGTGAATTTATCACTGGTATAATATTTATTTCTATACTTTTCCGAAAAAAGTGGTTTATGATTATACCTTTGTTACGAAATATCACGCAATCAGGTGAAAAAAACACAACAATTACAACAGTAAGCAACAAAATTATCAAAACAGAACATACACTCATCATTCTTTCTGTCCATCAAAATAGCTCGGAGGAATCCTAAAACATCTAACAAAGAGAAAATAACAGAGGAAAACAGTACTTGAGATTAGTAAAACAAATTAGAATCCCATGAAAATTAGAGATTAGAAAGGGAGATAATTGCATGGAAACAGGAAATCTGATACTCCTGATAAAAAATAGGACCCAATTGCTTTACTTTTGAATATGTCACTAATACAGTTATGGGAGAACTTTGAAGTACCGTATCTACTTGATAAATGGATAATAATAATTTTTTTTGCATAAATACATGTGACAAAAACTCAGTATAATAGATAGAGTGTTCATTTTTTAAAACAAGTGACCAAGCCTTTAACCCTAATAGCTTATATGTACAAATATGGGGAGCCAAAGCTGGACACTCTTGATGTACTTACGAGGGGAAGTAATGATTTGACCGAATGGTTCTAATATCACACAAATTCAGCAATAAATAGCAATTGACAGATAATGTTGATACTAGAGTGGTTTGTAAAATAAAAGAGCAATGTGGAGTGCATGATTGGATAAATCTGTTACAAATATCAAAATCAATCAAATATCAAATAAAACATACTCTATTTCTTTAAACGAACACTCCAAGCTACATAACATGCTCTAGTGCTTTTGGAACCAGGAGTATTCTGGCTCTCCCTATTTAGAAAGGTTTGACTTCTTAACTGATGTTTGATGGACACTACTCCATGTCTCTTTTCTACAATCCGGAGAGCCACAAGCTTTTGCATGGGAGTTTCTGTAATCTCTCCTAAGTTACCGTAAAATTAATGAGTAGTCTGATTCATCTGGAGACATTAGCAGCTCACAATTAATCTGGGTGTAAAATGCATAATAGAACTCTGTCAAGGACTATTCTCGTCCCTCTCAGACTTGTTTAGAGAACATTAATATAAAAGCATTGGAACTCATGAAACTGCATTTTCAGATAGATCACGTTAAGCTCAATCCATTGATACTGAACAGTAGCGGTTGCTAGGTTATGGACCTTATCACATTCTTCATTAGCTGTCCTCATGTAAGCACTCTGAGAAGTAATTCTTACTAATGACAGCAAGGGGAAGAAAAGATGTTGGCTTAGTGCAGCTAGTACGTGAACACACATGTTCCATATAAATCTTTCATCATGCATTTACTGCCAAAACTTACTGATTGAAGAGCTTTGTAATCAGATGTAGAGCTACAATAACAACAGGGTGTTTAAAAAAATGTTTGCAAAAATTAAGTAGCAGCCTAAATCAACCCTGCTGATTGTAATCAGAAAAGTCTGACATTAAAAACATTACTACAACTTAAATGCGATGTTATATTTCAATGCAGATGTAGATCAACTGAATAACACATGCAAGCCTGCAACGGCAGGTATAGATCTACTGAATAACTAATGCAACCCTGGAACTGCAGGAATAGATCAACTGATTAACACATGCAAGCCTGCAACCACGGGTATAGATCAACAGGAGAATATGTGTGAAACCCACACGGCAAGTAAAGATAAAAAGAATGGGGAGTGAGCTGCGGGTGAGGTGAGCTGACTGAGGTGTCTCGCGATCTCAGCCAATCAGACAGGCGGGTTACCACGGCAATGCTTTGACTAGAGATCGCGAGACTTACCACATGGTCTGCAGCTCACTCCCGGCGGAGCTGCAGACCGGAAAGGGAGCACACCGGACCACCAGGAAAAGCTGTCCACGGGACCACCAGGGAATAATTACAAAAGCTAATTTCGCTTCCCACAGCTCAGTACCCACCTCACAGCTCCCTAACCCACTCACAGCCCCCCTATCCACCTCACAGCCCCCTAATCCACTCACAGCACCCCTACCCACCTGACAGCCACCCTATCCACCTCACAGCCCCCCTACCCACAGCCCCCCTAACCCATGCCACAGCCCCCCTACCCACCTCACAGCCCCCTAATCCACTCACAGCACCCCTACCCACCTCACAGCCACCCTACCCACCTCACAGCCCCATAACTCACCTCACAGCTCCCTTACCCACTCACAGCCCCCCTAACCCAGTATTCACCACAAAGCTCCCTAACCCACTCACAGCCCCCCTACCCGCCTCACAGCCACCTACCCACCTCACAGCCCCCTAACCCACTCACAGCAACCCTACCCACCTCACAGCCTCTAAGCCACTTACAGCCCCCCTACCCACCTCACAGCCCCATAACCCACTCACAGCCCCCTAACCCACTCACAGCCCACCTACCCACCTCACAGCCTCAACCCACTCACAGCCCCCTAATCCACCTCACAGCTGCCCTACCCCACTCATAGCCCCCTACCCCACTCACAGCACCCTAACCCACCTGTTGCTGTGTATATGTCTGTGTGTATGTCTGTCTGTGTATGTCTGTCTGTGTATGTGAGTGTGTGTATGTCTGTGTGTCTGTGTGTCTGTATGTGTGTGTATGTCTGTGTGTGTCTGTATGTGAATGTCTGTCTGTGTGTATGTATGTGTGTCTGTATGTGTATGTATGTCTGTATGTATGTGTGTATCTGTATGCATGTGTCTCTGTGTTTGTGTGTTTGAATGTATGAGTGTGTGTTTGTATGTGTGTGTGTGTTTCTATGTGTGTGTCTACATGTGTATCTGTTTGCATGTGTGGGGGGAGGGGGTAATGTATAGAAGGGGGACGATAGACGTATGGGAGGAGGGTGGCAAGGTGGAGCAGTGAGGGATCCAGGGCAATTTTTGCACCGGGGCCCCATGGTTTCTAGTTACACCTCTCCACACACTCACCCTTTCACCCCCCGCCAAGGCCGTCTTTAACGCGGGGCAAACGGGGCAGCTGCCCTGGGCTCAGTTTCTCTTGGGGGGTCCGAGGCACCTGCCCCGTGGGCCCCGCTGCCCTCATCAATTTATTTTTCCCCCGTCCTCTGAGTCCGACCGGGTGGCCCATGCACTTAGGGCCACCTGGAGGGCTTGTATCAGCAGGGGCCCGGTCGGGCGCTGTTTCCCTTTAACACCGTGACCGGGCCCCTTGCTTTCCGGCAGCCAGCTGGGAGGAAGAGTCGAGAGGGAGAGAGGACGAGGCTGCAGTGAGGATGGGGGATCCTTACTCCCATTATCCTCAGGCACCACACTGGACCCCAGGGAATCCACCCTCCAGCAAAAGGTAGGAAACTGGAGGGTGGGTTTAAAAATGTACATTTTACATGTGTGTCAGTATGTCTGTGTGTCAGTATGTCTGTGTGTCAGTATGTCTGTTTGTCTGTGTGTCAATATATCTGCGTGTGTGTCTGTATATGTCTTTGTCTGTGTGTCAGTATGTCTGTGTGTCTGTGTGTCAGTATGTCTGTTTGTCTGTGTGTCAGTATGTCTGTGTGTGTCAGTATGTCTGTGTGTGTCTCAATATATGTGTGTGTCAGTATGTCTGTGTGTTTCAGTATGTCTGTCAGTGCATGTGCATGCATGTGTCAGTCTCTGTGTGTGTCTGTCAGTATATCAGTCTGTGTGTCAGTATATGTGCCTGTATGTGTGTCAGTATTTCTCAGTGTATGTCAGTGTGTCTGTCAGTGTGTGTGTGTGTGTGTGTGTGTCAGTATCTCAGTCAGTGTATGTGCCTGTGTGTGGGTGTCAGTATTTCTGTCAGTGTATGTTTGTCAGGATGTTGATCAGTGTGTGTCAGTATGTCTGTATATGTGCCTGTGTGTGTCTGTCAGTACGTCTACCAGTGTATGTGCCTGCTTATCTGTATGTAGTCAGTGTATGTATCTGTGTATCTGTTTGTGTGTCAGAGTATGTACCTGTGCATCTGAGCCGCAACTTTAAATACAAATACACCCCTCCATTCAAACTTCAACACTACATACAAGCACACTCCTACATTCAAAAACAAACACTACACATAAATGCACACTTGCATTCAAACTCCAGTACCACATACAAACACATTCACACAAACATACTTCATACAAACACATGCTTGCATTCAAACACACAAAACAGTGCTAAATACAACCCTGCACGCATGGGAAATTGGTAGAGCCCCAGCTGTCAAAGCATTGTTGGAGTTGCACGACAGATGGGGTTCTACCTTTAGTCCAATCTTGCAATTGGGTGTCCCAATAAAATTCATTCTATTTTAGTGCCGCCACTGCATTGGGATGGATGCCGTGATTGCATACCAGGGAGTGAGGGGCGACGGCGGCAGGACCCAGGGGGCCCAAGCAAACACTTGCCCAGGGTCCAGTCGTTATTAAAGACGGCCCTGCCCCCCGCACACACACCCTGTCACCTTCCCACACACACCCTGTCACCACAACACACTATCATCCCCATACAGACACTGACACCCCCTCCATACACTTTCACCATCCCCAATCACTTTCAGCCCCCACACACTGTCACCCCTTCACCCAGCTCCACTTTCATTAACCCCTTTTAATCCTGTCACTCTCACCCCCTCCAAGCATTCCAAATTCACCCCCTTCACCCTGCCACACTCACCCTACCACATAAACCCCTCCAATCCTGTCCTCCAACTATGCCAAACTTACCCCAAACCCTGTCAAAATCTCCCCCACAACTCTGCCACACTCACCCTGTCACATTAACCCCCCTTAATCCTGTCAGTCTCCCTCCTCCAGCCATGTCATAACCCCATCATTCTCACGCTCCCTTATTCTGTCACACTCACCTTCCCAACCCTGTCTCATTTTCCCCCCTCACCATGTCAAACTCACCAACTGAAGACATTCATCATTCACACACACACACACACACAGACATGAAACGTAGCTGTGCCATAACACAATGCACAAAGGCCACAGGCAGCCCCCATAAACACAACACACCGCAAGCAACTACCCCACACACATAGGTCATATACACATGCACACAAAGACATACATTCACACACAAGTATACTCTCTGTCAGACACACACTTTCAGGCACATACACAGGTAGACAATGTCAGACACACTCATAAATACACACACATGCACTTATGTATACACGACTGCCAGGCTATGTAACCATACCCCACAATGGTGTATAAACGATTAGCATAATTGCTAATTAAATTTAGTACAAATTATTTTGTTTGCAAATTATGCCATAACTTCAGTCAGAGAGCTCACAACGCAGCGGCACAGGGATCTGCAACACTGCAAGCCTCTGAACAATGAATACAGAGACCATCCTTCAATATAACTACAGCACCTTATACACACACACACAACAAACCCTATTTATTTTCACTTTGAGTGTTAGTGAGGGCCTCATGTTTGAGTTTCGTCTAAGGCCTCACAAAGTCTTAAGCCGCCACTGTATGGTTATGTGTGCATATGCATGAGTGTGTATTTAGTAGATAGCTCCCTAATTTGATATCCTTAAATATGACAATACCAAATAAGGATAAAAAAGGGAGTTATCTACTAAACAAAATTAATAAAAGAGGTTCTTAAGTTTTATTATATAAATTCATTATATGATAGATTTTATGTGTGGCCCAAGACAATTCCTCTGCGCTCCATGTGGCCCAGGGAAGCCAAAAGGTTGGACACCCATGGGCAGCGGTGCACATACAGGGGTCGCAGCTGTGCGGGCGACCGGGCCTCCTGTGATTACATCACAGAGCTGGGAGGAAGTGACTACACGTCACTCCTCCCAGCTATCAGCCTGCGCGGGAGGAAGGAGGAGGAGGGAGTCAGGCTGAGCCCCATGGGAAAGTCACAAGGTAGGAAACATTTTGCATATGTATGTCTCTGTATGAGTCTGTGTCTCTGTATGTGTGTCTGTGTCTCTCTGTATGTGTATGTCTGTGTATCTGTATATATGTGTATGTGTGTCTGTGTCTCTGTATGTGTGTGTCTGTGTCTCTGTATGTGTGTGTGTGTGTCTGTGTCTCTGTATATATATGTGTGTGTCTGTGTCTCTGTATGTGTGCGTCTGTGTCTCTGTGTGTGTCTCTGTGTGTGTTTGTCTGTGTCTCTGTATGTATGTGTCTGTGTGTGTCTGTCTGTGTATATATGTGTGTGTATGTTTGTGTGTGTCAGTGGGTATGGAGGGGGGGCACGGATCGGGGGAGAGAGGGGAGGTGGGGGGTGTGGCACCCACAGATCAGTTTCGCACCGGGGCCCCATGGATTGTGTGTACGCTACTGCCCATGGGTTAGACCATTTGTGAACGTCTTAACCCCTAAAGTAATTCAGCACAAGTAGTCTCTTGGAACCATAACAACTTAATTTTGATTGTAAATTTGATTGATAGCCAGAGTGTTCCTGTAAAGGATCTGGTCATACATTCTAGACCCTGAGATATAGCAGATCAGCATGAGCAAAGATGTGCTGAGCTTTGTTTTTGGAGTTTACAACCAATATAGTAGAGCTTTATTGGAACTGTAGTTGTCTATGTCACAGTATAAAACAGGGTGCAGAAAATAATGTACACCTTATAATGAAATTTGTTGAGGTTATTCACTAAGGTCTCGATTACAGTCCAGCCGATACCGATAAGCCTTTTATCGGTTCAAATCAATTTAATCTCGCCATTAAAGGCTTATCAGGAGTCGATAAATATTGCTTCATATAGTATTGATTTTCAAAGAATATAGAAAATCAATATAATACTTAATTTTGAAATTATCGGATTTGGTGATTCAATGCTATTTATTGGGGACATAATCTTAAATAAATGGCCTTGAAAATAGCGACATCAAAGTACTCCAAAACACATTTTGTTTCAGCATAAAAGACTATTTTCACATGATAGAAACGTGCCACTACCATTTCTATAAGTGTAGGAAAGCCCCCTAATTATTCCCCAGAATAGAGAAACACCAGAATATTTTCTTAGTTTAGTACAGTATAACTTCCTTTTTCCCAGTATAGAAAAGTTCCAGATATAATATCACGCTTTAATCCCCTTTGGAGGTGACCGCAGGAATGCCTAAATTGAGGAGAGTCTCTGGAATCAGGTTAAGCAGTAAGTATTGACGTTCAAATTAGTGTAGTACCCACTAATATTGGGGTACTGTGACTTAGTGGACGGCTTAACACAATACTGAATCCCCATATTTGTTTGCTGGGAAAGGGTACTTTAAATAACATTGCAAAACGTAAAACTCAATTATTTTGTGTGTGTGCTGTTCCTTAGTCTGTATATTGTAATACACAACAGAAAAACCTATTAGGATAGAACCTGTGATTACATCTCTTAGTAACTTGGAAATGATTCTGATTGTTTTTTAAAAATGTTTGAAAACATATAATTCTAGAAAAGACCATTATTAATGCTATTAACTCGTTGTGCTTCTTGAACTGTGTCAGCTCCAAGAAAATCTGTTCCCTGCAATTCATGCAAACAATTGCTAAAAGGTATTTCTGTTTATAATTAAAGTCCGTCTGGACATTTTGGCTCTCGGACAGCATTCCCTGCTGCATCATGTTAATTAATAGTATTTTAATTTTTTTTCCCCTGGGGTCATTTAATGTTACGGGCTCTATATTTAACACCCTTGGAATTATACACTGTAACACGGCATCAATTTGTTGACAGCTTACTTCCTTAGAACTATTTGTAGACGACAGTAATAATAATGTGGGTTTGTATTATATGTTAACAATTAATGTATGGTGTCTTCATGGATCAAATCAAATAAAAAATGAGACACTATACAATTAGAAATAAAAAAGACAACCAGTATGGCACAAATTAAAGCATTATTGCAATGTGGGGTACGCGGCTGTACTTATGTTGTGAATATATAGTGATCCTGAATCATTACAGAGGGATTAGTGAACCATATGTAGGAGTAATGGGTTCATTACACATGAAGGATACCTACCTCTACCCCCAGGTCACCCTTAAGCCTAATTTTCAGCCCTATACAACTGAACTCCAAATTCTAAGCCTTCATAACCGTAAACATGCTGGATTCTAAACAGTCACAGCTAATTCGTGGGTTTAGTTGGCAAAACAATTTGTTGTACATTGCACATATATGTATAGAAAAGTCATTTTGCAGCACTGTATAGTTGATGTCACATCATACTTTGCTAATATGGTACATTTCGGTTGCCAGTCACATTATAGAATTTATAACAACGTTTGCAATTAGAATTTTTGCAGCAGTTTAGAAATAGCTGAGTGATTGGTTCCTTGAGACAAAAATCAATCATCAAGAATAATTTAGCATCCGTTCATGCACATCTTTTATCAGTCCTCTTTTTGCATCCCCTTAAGGAAGGAATAAAACAATGGCTGATTAGTCTTTTAATTATTAGAAGATTGTGTAATGCAATATGTTGACCAGACCTATAGCACTTGTGCAGATTCCTATTGAAAGCTCAATTAGACTCAGAGGACTTCAAGGCTAACTGCAGGATGACCTTCGACCTTCAGGTTCCTCTATTTATATTTAATCATTTTTTTTAAAGCTTGATGGTGTATTCTTCTTCTTTCTTTCAACAGACCTAATAAAGGAATTACAACAGAACAGCCTGTTCTTCATACGTTAAAGAACCACTATAGTGCCAGGAAAACATACTTGTTTTCCTGGCACTATAGTGCCCTGAGGGTGCCCCCACCCTCAGGGTCCCACTCCCGCCTGGCTGGATAGAGAGGAAGGGGTTAAACACTTACCTTTCTCCAGCGCCAGGCTCCCTCGGTGCTGGAGACTCTCCTCTTCCTTTCCCCATCTTTGGCTGAATGCGCATGCGCGGCAAGAGCTGGCGTCTTCTCACTTTGAAAATCACAGTGAGAAGTGCGGAAGCGCCTCTAGCGGCTGTCAATGAGACAGCCACTAGAGGCTGGGTTAACCCATTTGTTTCTCTGAAACAGCTATGTTTACAGCAGGCAGGGTTAATCCTAGGTGGACCTGACACCCAGACCACTTCATTAAGCTAAAGTGGTCTGGGTGCCTATAGTGGTCCTTTAAGAAAACCCAAGCAGAACTTCTCTTGATGTGCTATTTCCTTTGAAAAAAAATATACCTGTTATGGTGTTATTGACCTTTGAAAGTTATAAACAAAGTAAGTGTGATCTACAAAACCTCAATGTAAATATTGTCTGAGTATAAGCTATTTATGAAATCCATCCAAGGCGATTTAAAAAGTGCCATTAACATGAAAGTGATGAAAATGGAAACCAATGGAATGTTCACAATGATTTCTTTCGGGTCCAAGGGGATTGTCCCTTTATGGACCACTCTTCTTTATAAATCTTACCCAGGGTTGCTTAAACATAGCAAATGGAATTATACCATGATTTTTTAGAATAATGAAAATTCTTACTGAAGTATTCAGATCTTCAGAATATGTGTTCCTAATTTATAAACCTCTAAAAAAAAAAAACCTTTAGAAGTTTAAACCTTGAACTCTTAAATAAGTCAATGACTAATCTTGAGAAAAGGCAGAGGTTCCCAAAAAAAATATACTTTAAAAGACTAAGCTCTGCTAAATATTAATCACCTCTTTTGGTAGCAGTAGGTCCAAAGTTGAATTATTTTGAGCAGTGATGGTCTGGCAATCATAACAATTTTGTTTTAGTTTTGAGATTGATGATCATCTCTCAATATTAATAAAAGTGTGTTAAAATGCATTTGACACAAAAAGTTCAAGGTAGTCATTATTACTCTTATTTGCTAATATAATAGTATATTCAGCATTTGTTGATTTTATGTATTGAAACTTGTCATTTACAGTGTATCACTCAGATAGCTATGAGACCGTAGCACTTTTTATAGGATACAGTGGCAGATCTATCCGTGGTGCAGCGGGTGCAACCACAGTGACCCCTACAAGCTGGAAGGGAATATCAGCTGGCCCACACAATTAGGGTCACAATATGGGCATGTAGGATCACTGTGCTAGGAGAAAGTGTGTACAGGCCATTACTTCCCAGCTTGCCAGAGAGCTGCATTGAGAGGGAGAGGAGGCAGTATAGAGGGGAAGGGGTTAGCCACAGACATCCATCAGCTTCAGCCAGCACCTGCTGCAGCCAGTGGGCAAAAAGTCAGCCACCCTCATACACCAAAAACGTATAGAGAAAGGAGGTTGGCTAAAAACATGTAAATTCGTGCATGTGCATGCATGTGTGCCTGTGTGTATATCTCTGTGTCAGTATATGTGTGGCAGTGTATGTGTAAATGTGCGTACATCCCAGCATTCAAACACCAACAGTATACACAAGTACACGGCCTGCATTAAACACCAACACTACATACTAACACTACACACAAGTACACCAATGTTTTCCAACTGCAACATACAAACAACTACATTCAAATGCCAACACTACACACAAATACACTGCTACATTTACACACTCCATACAAAAGCATGCTTACATTCAAACACACGAACACTGCTTACAAATACAACCTCGCAATGATGGGCAAATGGTACATCCTTAGCTGGCAAATTATTGTGAAAGATGTATGACAGATGGGATCTAATGTTTAATTACATTGGAGCAAAAGGGGGCCCCAAAAGATTTCTAGCTTCAGGTTATTCTCTACATTAGTTTGACATGACTAAAATAACATTTCATTTATTTATGGTGCTGGATAAATTGCTTGCAGATATATAAATTATCTTTTTCCTACTGTAAAATGTAACCTTATAGAAATATGCTAATATCATGGGTTACAAACAATATGAATGTAGTGTTCTCATATAGCTAATACCAATATCCCATTATTCATATGTGATTTCAATACATGTAATTTTGATGCACTTCACATTGAGGAAGTAGATTCACTTACAACAAGCATGCCAAACTCATAGGCCGCATGCGGCCCACAATGGACATCTTTGTGCCCCGGCAAACCGCCAGTACATGCATAGTCTTCCAAGTAAAGTAGGCACCTGCTTTCCCCACATTGCAGGTGCCCACTCTGCTAACATTTACCCGGCTGGGGAGGAGAGGAAGGTGGATGCAGCAAAGGAGCTTAGCCTTCCTGCTCCACACTGCTCCCTCGTGCACACCGTCTGTAGTGATGCCGGGCGCTGGAATATGACGCCATATTCCGGCACCCAGCATCAGTAAACTGCACGCAAGTGTGTGTGTGTGTCTGTCAGTGAGTGTGAGTGTGTCTGCGTGTGTCAGTGAATGTCTGTGGGTCTGTCAGTCTGTGTCTGTCAGTGTGTGTGTGTGTTAACAAGAGAAAGGTGTGCACAACCGGTTAGTAGCCATATACAATAGATAAAGGGAATTAGTATAATTCATGGGGTCACCACCAAAATAAGTGCAACGTTTTGGCTCCTTAGCTCTTAGGAGCCAAAACGTTGCACTTATTTTGGTTAGGTGGTGAACCCACGGATAAATTCACCTTCTATATCCAGGAGTACTGCCTGTGTTTTTCTTCTTTTTTTTTTCTTCTTTGTGTGCCTGTCAGTGTCTGTGTGTCAGTGTGTGTGTCTGTCAGTGAGTGTGTGTGTGTGTGTCTGGTTGTCAGTGAGTGTGTGTCTGTCTGTGTGTGTCAGTGAGTGTCTGTCAGTGTGTGTGTGTGTCTGTGTGTCTGTCAGTGAGTGTGTCTGTGTGTTTCTGTCAGTGAGCGTGTGAGTGTGTCGGTCAGTGTTGCGATGGCCGTGGCTGGACAGAGGAGGACCTGGAGGTGCAAGGAGGCACGCAACGCCACGTCACATTCCAACGTGACATCGACGTGCTCCACCTTAACAGGGTTTCAAAAAGTAGCGGGGGGATCTGCTTTGGCACAGGGTGCGGACGGCGCCATTTGGGGTATACCAGAGGCCTGACTCCGGAGTCGCATACTGAAGCGGCAATGTGAGTAGAGTCTGCTTGTTGGCTAGAGGGGGGTGCTGGGATTTTGTATATGGGGGAACGACTAGGATTTAGTAGAGGGGGGGGACTGGGATTTAGTAGAGCGGGGTGCTGTGGTTTAGTAGAGGGGGATGCTGTTTTTTTTTATACTGTACTTTTCAAAATAAGCCTATGTTTCTATGAAAATGTAAACTTTTGCTTTTTTTTCAGCCCACATAAACTTAAACCTTGTTTATTTGGCCCTTGCTAGACTTGCTAAAGACTTGTAAAGTCCACATCCATGGAACATTAAGTCTATCGCACGAACAAAGATTACCCAGCAATTAGCACAAAAAAATCATGGTTCTGTCGACACAAACATAATTTAGCAAAAAGTTTCCAAAGCATATGGATGGTAGCAAATTATATTTATAATATAATAAACTGAGGGATAATTTATATTACATACAGTATACAAAGAATAAACAACTCAAGTGTTTTCAATATGTATAAAGAACCTAGCATATACAGTCTTGTGGTCCTCCACTGCCATGCCAGTTACGCTATATCAGTTTAGTGATGGAGTCATGACCCGTAGTGATCTCACAAATTATTCTGGAAATAAGATACAATGTGCAATTCTAAGAGTCAGTTCATGTTCAGATTTATAAATTAAATCAGCAAAGCAAAAGAAAGTGTCAATGAAGATGATACTTATTTGCCAGAAAGATGGAAAAAGGCAAAAGTGCTCACCCAAATCTAAAATAAGATATATTTGTCCAAGGATTCAGAAATAGGACATCTTTAGTCATATATATATATAATAAAACATTTTTTTTTTTTTTTTAATAAATGTTATAGATCAGTGTTCCCCAACCCCCGGGCCGCGGACCGGTACCGGTCCGTGGATCAAACGGTACCGGGCCGCCCGGATCCCCCCCCCGAGATTCTCCCCTGCCGGCTAATGCAGGGCTGGCATTGCCCAAGTGCCAGCCCTGCAATGTGCCTGCGGACCGGAGGGGAGATCAGAGATCTCCCTCCCCGGTCCGCAGGCACTGTGCTGACAGCCGGCAGGGGAGGGAGTGAGAGAGGACCCAGGAGCTCTTACCTGCAGCTCCTCTGGGTCCTGCTCTCGCGAGATTTAGAGCGTTGCCGCGGTAACCACGGCAATGCTCCAAATCTCGCGAGAGTGAACTCTAGCCCTGGAACTGGGCTAAAGTTCATCACACCACCGCTGGGACCACCAGGGATTCCCCACCGGACCACCAGGGACTAAGAAATGTCCCCCCTCCTCCCAGTAAAGGTAAGAAGGGAGGGGGGACATGGATATATTAATTTTAATAAAATTAAAAAAAAGAAAAAGCCACCCTACCCTCCTTACCCCCCATACACTACACACATTGCCCCACAATCACTGCCCCCATACACACACTAAACACACTGCCCCCATACACACACTACACACACTGCCCCACAAACACTGCCCCATGCACACACTACACACACTGCCCCACAAACTGCCCCCATACACACACTACACACACTGCCCCATACACAAACTACACATACTGCCCCACAAACACTGCCCCATACACACACTACACACACTGCCCTACAAACACTGCCCCCATGCACACACTACACACAGCCCCGCAAACACTGCCCCCATACACACAATGCCCCACAAACACACACTGCACACACCGCCCCACAAACACTGCCTTAATGCACACACTACACGCACTGCCCCACAAACACTGCCCCAATGCACACACTACACACATTGCCCCACAAACACTGCCCCCATACACACACTGCACACACTGCCCCACAAACACTGCCCCCATACACACACTGCCCCACAAACACTGCCCCATACACACACTGCACACACCGCCCCACAAACACTGCCCCCATACACACATCGCCCCATGCACACACTACACACACTGCCCCCATACACACACTACACACACTGCCCCAGAAACACTGCCCCCATTTTTATTAACTCTCACATGAACATGCTATATACATTCAGTCTGCGTATGTGTGGGACCCTGAACCAACAATTTTGAGTCTATGTCTTTATGTGACTGTGTTTGTGATTTTCTGACTATGTATGTGTCTGTGTGTTTTTTTTAATATATGTGACTGTTTTTTTTTTTTGTCTTATTAAATCAAAACAAGCGGGCCACGGAAAAAATTATCAAACGATTACCGGTCCGCGGCGATAAAAAGGTTGGGGAGCACTGTTATAGATCCATTGACGTCAGTCAAATAGGTAAAATTTATAAAGAAACGTTTTGAATAAGTAACATTATTTATCAATTAAAGAGACACTAAAAACACCCAGAACACTTCGTCTTAATAAAGTGGTCTGGGTGCTGTGCCCCTGACATTTTAAAGGAACACTATAGGTTCAGGAATACAAACATGTATTCTGACTCTATAATTTTAAAACATCCATTTATGGTGCCTTGCCCAACCCCCCCCCCCGGCCCTTAAAAGGTAAGAACACTCACCTAATTTCCAGGGTTGTGGAGGTCCGCCAAAAGAAGGTGGGGCAGGGCCAATCACCGGCCCGGCCAATCAACATCTCATCATAGAGATCACCAGTTTTCCATTGCAGGGTAAAAAACAACCTCTAGTGGCTGTCTTCCTGACAACCACTAGAGATGCTTCCCCTGAGAGTACAGAGTTAGAGCGGTGCGAGTTGCTTGTCTTATCAATCTTGATGGTCTCAGCCAGCGACGCATGGTGGCTGTGTGGGGTTCAGTGCAGCGAGGGATGAAAGGCAAGTAAAACTATATATTAATTGAACATTGGGGGTTGGGGTCTGGACATTCTAATAATTAGTAGAGCACTATTGTGTTAGAAATACATATTGGTATTCCTAACACTAATGTAACTTTAAGAATATTTCCCTAAATATTTTGACTAAAGCCCTATTTCGAAACACTTACATAGGTTGGACAGTAGAAACACTAGTAGAAACATAGGCTGGACAGTTTATGCAGAGACAGGAATAATTAACTATTGTAGCTCATATTAGGCAGACTGATGTTGACTCCTAAGTCGAGGTCATTTTCCCGTTGAAATGAGCATATATCTGACAATGTTTGCTGAAGCAGGAAATAGGACCATCCAGACTAAACATTAGCTAGGGCACATTACCGAGTCAAAAACACCATGACCTGATACACCTTGTGTCGCTGAACTGTTGAGCTGTAGGACTTGTTTGTTCTAAAAGCTTGTGATATTCTTCTTTAAAGCATTGCCAAAGAAAACTACCCAGTACTTTATGGATCACCTTTTTAACAATCACACTCAGAATGAAGATGAGACGTGAAGAGGAATACAACTGCAGTTATCCATTGGTTATTGTCGAGAAATGACTAGGATATTGCAAATGTCAGATCAAAAGCCAAATTAAAAAGATTCTCAAACTCAGTAATTTTCCACGTGGTCTATATTGGGCTATAGCTCGCAATACCTTTGACAGATTTCCATAATTTGTAATTGAATAAATACAATTCACCCCAGTTTTTTTTTTCTCACATCAGATCATTGTCTCTTTTCTTGCATTAATAACCAATAACTGTCTATCTGGTCATCGAAGAGACTTTAACCTTTTTAGTGTTTACAACATTTTTTTTTGTATTCCACTTTTTTTCACCAAATACCACTAGACCATTTACCCCTGGTAGCACAGAGATATATTTTTTCAGTTAAGCATTGATATTAAAGTTTTATTTTTAAACGAGGAGGTTTAAATGCATGCTAAAGATTTCACAGAATCTATTGTCTGGAGACAGCAGTATCTGGTGGAAAAGCACGGAAGATGAAAATGCCATTTTGTACCTTTCTTTTTTTTTTGGTTAAAACTCTAGCCAGTGACGTACACACAATACATGGAGCCCTGGTGCAAAACTGATCCGTGCCCCCCCCCCTCTCTCCCCCTCTACCCTGACCCTCTCCCCCCTGACCATGGCCCCCCCACTCTGACTCCCTCCTCCTTCCTGCTTCCTCCCACTGGCTCTCTGTATGCTAGGAGGAGTGACCAGGAGGAGTCACTTCCTCCCAGCAGTGATGTCATCACAGGGGGCCCGGTCGCACTGTTAAAGTGCCCAGCGCTGACCGGGCCCCCTGACAATCCATATCTATCGGGTGGCCCTGACAGCATGGGCCACCCGATGGACCCCTTAACATGCGGCCCTGGCGGCTTGCCGCGCGGGCCGGGGCCGCAAAACGTGGCAGCTGGTACCCGGTCGCGGGGTTCGCAGGGTGGCCAGGCCCCCTGGTGTGATGGGCCTGGTCGCAGCTGCGACCCCTGTGACCGTGGTATGTACGCCGCTGCCTCTAGCCTATTCTTTAAAAAAAAGAAAATGGAAAAATGACAGCTCATTAGTCTTTCACCCCATTAAATGCTTTTGAAGAGAGTGTGTGTATGTTTGTGTGTGTAAAATGATCCACCATTTTGCACCGGATGTCATCATTACTATTATTATTATTTTATTATTTATATAGCGCCATCAGATTCCGTAGCGGTGTACAATGGGTGGACTAACATACATGTTATTGTAACCAGACAACTGGACGTACAGGAACAGAGAGGTGGAGGGCCCTGCTCAATGAGCTTACATTCTAGAGGGAGTGGGGTATAGTGACACAAAGGGTAAAAGTAGGGGTATGAAGTAGGTTGTTAGAAAAGTATTCACTGGGGGCTTAGTAGGTAATTCTTGACAGTTGCACGAGAGGAGTCATGGAGGGTGGGGGATAAAAACCTGCTAACAGTTTAATTGATATGCTTTCTTGAAGAAGTGAGTTCTCAATGATTTTTTGAAGAAGTGGAGACTGGGTGAAAGTCTTACGGAGAAGGGAAGGGAGTTCCACAGAAAAGGTGCAGCCCTGGAGAAATCTTGGAGTCGAGCATCAGAGATGGGAGTATGGACAGAGGATATCATGAACACTTGTAGAAAAAACAAAGGGACACCGCACTACCCTTATGACCTGGGTGCAACTGGACCAGAGATAGGCCAAACCCCAAACGACCATTGAAACACAGTTGACGAACCAGGCACTCAAGATTCAAAGAACAAGCAGATTTATTGGCAGAGTGTACAACAATATTAATCTTGACAAAGAACCTTTAGGGTCGAAGCTTTCTTTGAGGCTTGAGCGTCTGGACCACCTTCTGTGTTTCAACTATCATGAACACGTTGGCATCTACATGGAAAGTGCTGTAAGACTGTATTCAGACACTTCTCCCATTTAGCCGAATATGTCCTCGCTGCACTGGTATGTACAACACCATGGGGACTAACTGTCTATACGTTTGTGTGTCTGTCATAAAATAAGTAAACAAAAAAAAGTTTTTTTTATGAATGTAAATATAAGGTATCCTGGAAATATATTTGTATCTTATAAAAATACAAAATGTACAAAGTGAAAAATGTTATCTGATTTCATCCCAACAATTTGGTCAGCTGGTATTATTCACATTTAATGACTCAGACATATCTTATCTGTCACCCAATAGCTTATCTCAAACACACCATTGCTACTTGTTTCCCTAAATATGTCCAACACATACAGTAAAATCCCACAGGAAACATCACTCCTACATATCTTGTTGTTCATGGTCAATCTTATCAAAAGTGTCACCTAGTCACACAATTATCCAGAAATTAACAACATTTTCAAAATAATCTGCTTTTTGTTGCTTGTCTTCATCTTCTTTTCTTAACGCTTGCCAGTCGTAGAAAACCAAGTGACACTACTTTACAGACAAAACATTCAGTCTATGAATTATGCAGCCAAAATTGCAAGCAAATATGTTTGTAATTATTGCTTTTTTTGTTTTATAAATGAAATTATGGTATAGTTATGAAGAGGACAAATATAGAATCCATGGAGGTTGTCCGTACAGAAGGTAACATACCACAATTCTCTGCATGGAGCCAAGACTTTTTGGATGCTATATATCTAATTTGATATTGAGAGCTTAAACTACAGTATTACAGTAAAGGAGGAAGAAGTGATCTTTAGAGAAGTGTAATCTGTATATTTGCTTCCAATTTCACTAACACAATCTAGCCTTGGTGATGTTGGTTGGTGTTGTGTAGCCAAGGTAGCCTTGCCATCAGCACAATCTGTGAATAACAGATTTGCTTCAAAGAATTTCTAACTCATTCACAATTCCAGTTTTTCTAAAAATCTCTTTTTTTCTCAGACAAGAGGGCCGCCACTACTAAGGTGCATGCTACTCTGCACCGAAACGCACGTTGGGCCTTTGGTCTCACTAACGGGCATTTTTTTCAGTCAATTTACAGACATCTTTGTTGCAAGTCATATATATTGAAATACATACACATTGTATCGGAATCTGGAGGTACTGTACTGTGACAAAATATACATTTATTCTGAACAAGTGGATTGATTTATTCCTCACACTTCCTCCCATGTAATATTGATTTAACTTTTTTGAGTGCATTTGCCTGTGTGAATAAAGCTTTACCATTTTATTTGTTCTCTTCTATATATGAGCATAAATATTACAGTACCTAGAGATGGTTTAAAGCAGTGGTCTTCAACTGGTGGTCTGCGGACCGGCGCCGGTCCGCAAGAATTTATTGCCGGTCCGCAAAATCTTTCACCATGCTTTAACCCGGGGTGAGCCAGCCCTGCTGTCTGCCTTTCTTGGGCCTGTGGGCAGATCAAAGATCTCCCTCACTGGTCTCCTGGCAGTTTGTTAAGGGAGAGGGAGGAAGGTAGGACCCGGGAGACTGCAGGGCAGGAGGCGATGGCAATGCTCCAACACAGAGCTGTGCTTGCAGGAAGAAAATAGTGAGGTCAGCCTGCAGCTCCTCCAGCTGCAGGCACCACCACTGGACCACCAGGGATTGCAGTGATAGGTCCCCTCCTCCCAGGCCAGAGGAAAGAAGGGGGGCATAAAAGGGGGGCATAAAACTTCTATTCCTCTCTTTTTAAGTAAATAATATAAATCTTCTCCCTGATCACGCCCCTACCACAATATATCTCACATGCACTACATCCCCTCACACATACCCTGCACCCCTTCACACACACACAGCACCCCTCACACACATACCCTGCACCCCCTTACACACAGACAGCACCCCTCACACATACCCTGCACCCCCTCACACATACCATGCACCCCCTAACACACAAGCAGCACCCCTCACACACACTCTACACCCCTCATACATACCCTGCACCCCCTCACACATACCCTGTATCCCCTTACACACATACAGAACACCTCACACACAACACCCCTCACACACATACCCTGCTCTCCCTCACACATACCCTGCACCCCCTCACACACATACAGCATCCCTCACACACATACCATGCACCTCCTCACACACATACAGTGCACCCCCTCACACACATAATGTGCACCCCCTCACGCACCCTGCACCCCTCACACACCTCTCACACATACCCTGTACTCACTCACACATACACAAATACACCCTGCAGCCCTCACACATATCCAGCCCCCCTCACACACCATGCACCCTTTCACACACACTGCACCCCTCACACACACATTGCACCCCTCACACACACGATGCACCCCCTCACACATACCCTGCACACCCTCACACACATACCCTGCACCCCCTCACAAACATACACACACACAGCACCCCACGCACACATACCCTGCAACCCTCTCACATACCCTGCAACCTTCACACACACAGCACCCCTCACACACATACTGTGCACCTCCTCACACACATACTGTGCACCCCCTCACACACATACCGTGCACCCCCTCACATACCCTGCACACCACACACACATACCCTGCACCCCTCACACACACACATTCTGCACCCCTTACACACACACACACACACACACACACTTCATCCCTCACACAAATCCTGCACCCCCATACACAAACTGCACCCCTCACACACACACAGCACCCCTCACACACACACACACTGCATTCCTCACACATGCCATTGTTTTTTATTTCTGGCTGACGCCGGTCCGCGAAATAGTTCTCCTATTTTTGCCAGGCCGCTGGTGTTAAAAGGTTGCAGAACACTGGTCTAAAGGATAAGGATTGTGTTGGATTGAGCTATGATCTTCTAGGATTTTGTTACTGGATAATTTGACGAAGACTTTTTATGATCTGGCCATTATCTACAACTATATATGTATATTTTGCAAGAGGTTTTTTTTTTTTTTTTTACTTCTAGGCACCACTCTCCAACCTATTGTGAGATTATGCTTAATTTTTCTTATTTGTCGGTTTTAGGATCTAGCCCTTGGACATTCCTGGTGTGTCCCACTGGTGTGCTGGTTCCTTAAAGTCTACAGATCCACTAGTACATTTTCTTTGTCCAAATTATGTACTGTATTCGTCTATCATAACTTCCTGGACCTAGCTCCATTTTTAAACAGAAACAGACCATTGTTGTAGATTTTTCTAAAATCAGAAATCGGTAGGTAAGCCAATAAAATGTATCATTTTGTAATCATCAGGTCTTAAGTCTTCAGGATCTCTGGTCATTAAGTAGTAGAGAGTCATATAATCAAAAGAGAGTGGGAGTATCTTATATCATGTTAATATATATATAAGGAAGTAGTTTTGAAGATAGTCTTTAGAGGCTACTATAGATCAATTCTCCTATAGTGTCACTTAAGACTCCCACAACCGGAAAGGTTTTTACGATTAGTTTTCCCTGTAGCAGTAACTCTATATAACCATCCTATTCTCAGCATATGATGGGTTTTGTTGGAAAAGTATGGATTTCGGTTCATCTTGATGACCTTTTACATTAAGTGGTATCAGAAGTGATACAGTGTTTTTGATTAGTGTCCAAAGCATGAGTTTTAGAAAAGCTAGTGTCAAGGTAAAGGTAAAATAGATTATTTTTGTAGCACTGTTGAATCTGAGTCCAAAAAGTGTTTTTTACCATTCATGCCTAGATATGTTCTTACAGGTCAGCAGAAGGTGTATTGCACTTCATGTATTGGTCTGTTGATCCTAAATCCATAAGAGATTCAATGTAAGCATAGGACATGAGTCTCTATGTAATTTATATAAATATAATAAGGCTTAGATCTGGAAGAGATGGGTAGATGGTGTGAGTATTAAGAAATAACTGAAATGGTTGTATCTAAATTAGTCATACTTGAACTTGGGTGGAAATGGATGTTAGGATGAGGATGTACAAATCCAAGTGGGTGTGTCTGGTGGGTTGTTTTAGGCAATTGTTATGAAAGTGGGAGTGATTTCTTAGAACTAATCATGGGTTTTAGAATAAAATAAAAATAAAGCGTGGTTTTGGAAAGTTGTCATGCATGAACTTATAATAACACAAGGAAGTTTGGTTCCAAAACTTGAGAATTTGATAGCTGTTTTTGAGACCTTTTTTTTAAAGATTTAGGATACTTGAGCTTTCTCACATTTGTTTTTAGTTTTTAAATGGGTTATGTAAGAAGGTTCTGTGAAACTTTCCTTCTTAAAATGACTTCCATGCCACCTAATCATTTACTTCCCGTAACAGCAAGATGTCTAAAACAATGTTCTTGGGAATGTTGGCTTGCATGGTTTGGAGATCTACCGTGGTAACAAGTATGGAATCCCAACTTCTAGCATTATTGTTTCTTGAAGATTACCACTCATTAGGGTATTTAAAATCCCTCATATGTTAGAGTAACGCCACTTCAGATCTAGAGATTGGCACCTCCTCCAAATCTTTGCACTAGAGCTTAATGCTTTAAGCCAGGCCTGCACAACCTGTCCCCCCTCCCCCCCACATGTTTTGAACTACAACTCCCATGACCACTGGCTATCAGCCATGATTTCCTGGCTATCTGTTTCATTCAAAAACATGGACGTTGGCTATCTGTGTCATTAAAAGAATAATGGGTGGTGGCTATCTGTTTTATTCAAAGAATCATGGGCGTTGTAGTTCAAAAACATCTGGGGGGCCACAGGTTGTGCATTCCTGCTTTAAATCATAACAAGTGAGCTAAAGTAATACCTAGCTGAATAATTGTTTAGCCTACAAGTTTAAATTCCCTGGTAAATTCTTAAAAATTCACAATGTAGTTAACATGTCTGTGGGCCAAATATGTCACCAGTAAAGAGTTGTGCTTGGTCCTTTAATAACAGTAATTGTACATGAACGTCATCTTTTTAGTTTCAAACTGCATCATTAAGTATGATGTCAGTACATGTATCAATGTAACTATAAATGTTAATAACAGTACACTAAAATATGCAGCTTGACTAGAGAACGGGGCAGCCTGTCTCCTGGAAAAGACCCTGGAGAGTGTGGGTTGGAAAAATATTTGGGAGAATACTGTAAACCATCCCTTTTGCACAACTATGCAAGTTCAGGTTGTTTACATGGTGGTATGTGATATGGACTAAGTTCTTCCCTATGGGTTGCACCATTACAGACCTTCAGCATGTATTTGCACATAGGGTGGGATTGCTTTAAGGCTTCTGAATTTTGGAGGGTAGGAGATATGGAGGCTAGCGTTGGAGACATAGAGGGACTCACAACAGGTATTCACCATAATTAATCTTGCTACCAAGATGGGTGAGCTGACAGCACTGGTTAACGTCTACTCCAGATCTATTCACAAGTTGTAGGTAGGATATTTTACCAATGTTGCATGGCTGACTTGGTACAGAGGTCTACATGTCTAGTTGGACTGTGTTTCCATTGTTTGATCTACGGTTCCCTCACCTTTGGTTGACTACATTGATCAACTCCACAGTTTGCCTGCAGTGACCTTGGATTCTTCTGACTGTGATTACAGTTTATTTTCTCCTGGAACAGACTATGGGCTGCTAAACACTTAGAGGTCTTTACTAGGTGTTTTTCAGGCTGCATCAAAAACTGTTTATGTGTACACTTCATCTATGTAATGCACTATGGACTCTACACTTCTTTTGACACATTCCAGAGTTTTGTCAGTTTCAAAATAAATGTATCCAGATAATCTGAACTGAAAATGTGATCTATTCTTTTTTAATTGAAAAACAAAGAAGTTAATAAAACAATTTCTAGACTAACTGGATTAAACCGAGTTTATGTTGGAGATGTGTCTTTCGAAGGTTTGAACCTTGGAATTCTACTTCGGTAACGTATTACCAGCAAGTCAACTCCATATGGATTTTATAGAATGTAGAAGCTATCCTGTCTTGACCAATACTTCAAGATAAAAAACAAATACAATATTTTCTTGGCTTCTATCATTTTAACAGAGGATATATTAATCATTTTCCAAAATTGTTCAATGATCACTAAGAAGCATTTTTATTTTCAATGGAATGAGAGAACTAACCAATATTTTATCAAGTTGAAAACATTATTTACTTCACTTCTCATACTGGTCTCTATGACTAATGCCTTAGAAAAGTTGAAGGATATGCTCCAGAAACGTCAATGGGGGTCATATTTTCACAAAATCAGGTGGTGTGATATACTGCATCATATAGCTTACTTCTCCATAGCTTTTTTCACTAGCAGAAATTATGACATAGTAAATATGGAGATACTAGACATGAGGCTATAACTGCCAGAATTGGTTGTGATATAAAGCTCACTTGCCAAAAACACCACTCGCTTTACATCAACTATACACTTTTTACTCTAAGTAGAAATTCTTTATCATTGTGATAATCTTGATAAAATCACTAACTATTTTTTTCACTAAACAGTTAATTTTAGTGATTAGAAGACTGCATTAGAACATTACAAAATTACTATAACTACAACGTGGCTGATTTTTCTCTAAATTCACCAAAACGAACTATTATGTAAACAATTCCCTGTGGATTTTCCAAAAATGCAAATTATGACCATAGGAAGATAAACGTCTGTAAAACAATTTGAAATGTAAACCATCTTCCTCGGACCTGCTAATATATATTAAATTAAATCAATTTAGGCAAGTGCATCCATCTCTTCTATCCAGCAGTGTCCCTCTAAGAGAGAATCAAATTAACAGACCAGTCATGTGTATCACCTCTCTGTGACCAATTCATGGCTGGATATTCCAATTACCCATAGGATTTCATTTATGCGGCTGATTTTAATACCGCTACTTGTTTGCAATGCTGTATAAAAGTAAAATAGAAAGGAACTAGCTAAAGGAATAATGATTACTGAAGATCTGGCTGCAGCTTTTCCCACAATCATTCTGTAGTCATATCTGAAAACATAGCTAAAAAAAAATGCAACATGCTAAAACCTCAGCTACCCATGTGACAATTGAATCTTTGTCCCCAAGGTCACCAACAAGCCTTCTCATCTCTATCAGACTTAGAGTTACACAAGCTCTCCCCTCTGTTTATTGAATATATTAACCTCCTTTGTCACTTCTTTTAATTGGTTTGGTCCTGTTTGCATGCCTGTAGAAGGGGGAGCGGAGGGGTTGCGGGGGAATTATAGGAATTGAGAAGGCTTTTGCCGGGAACACAACAACAATTGTAAGATGTGTATATTAACATGTGATTAAATGCATGCACTGCTGTTATAGCATTTAAATTTAAAATAAATGTTGATACACCAGATTATTAATGTATACATGGGTAAATGTAATAGAGTAAAATTACATTTTTGAAAGCATGTATTCCAGGACTAGTGAAATAATGAGATGTTTATGGGTATTCATATAAGTATTGAGAAAAGGCACATTTATTCTGGTACGTGTTTATGCTGTTATCCAACCAAAAAATAATAATAATAATAAATGTGTAATACCAAATAAATAAATTAAAATCAAACAAACAAACAAACAAAAAAACCTAAAAGGACCACTGATCAAAACTCAGCCAATGACTGCAGTTTAGGCCTTGGCAGTCTTATGAGCATGGTGCTGGTTCTGGTCTGAAATATGAAGTCTCTCTGACAGCATATACTTGGTATCAAAGATCATGCATTATCTGCATATCTCAAATTGCACTTTGAGAAGTTTTCCCTGTGCACTTCTGCTCACTGGTCCCTTTGTACCATAGCCCATGTTTTGGTTTAAAGCAGTGTCCATTTATAAGGGAATATGCAGAAATGCAGTATGAATTCTGAAACACGATTTCTGTCTGTGATCATTTGCATGCGAAGCTACCACTCTGTAATAGCTGTGGAAACAAGATTTCTCGAGTTTCAGTTTCCAAGGAGGACTTCTCAAGGTCCAACTTGAGATATGCAGGTGATGTAAACCAGTAAGTTTTCTATTTACACTAAAATAGAGAGGTTTTATTTTGATTAAGTTTTAGAGTTTTCTACTGCATGTTCCATGAACCAGGAAAGAAAAAGGGGGTGTGGAGTAGCGCTACAGTACTGATCACAGGAGGAAATGGAGCTGGGTAACCCTCAAACCCTTCAGAGGATCGGGGAGAACAGGAAAACAACAAATACAGGGTGCGCTAAGCAGAACAGGGGGAAATGAGAATAAAATATAGACCTTGGATGGGTATTCTTTGGTTCTTGCTCGGGTCCTCAGTGGTAAATATGAAATACAAAAGCAGAAACAACAAAAGGGACCAATGGTGCAGAACCATTTAAAATATAGCCACGGACAACATAGAAGTAGAGAAGTGTAAACTCACAATGTAAGAGTCATTTTTGACTACCTATAAGTCTGTGGTTAGTCATTTTACTTTTATTGTTGCTGTTTTATCTCCTGGCTTATTTTTTTTAACTATTTTTAAAGACACGGTACAACAAAAGAAATCCTAGGTGGGGATAATTCCACTCAAGCCTGGTTCATAGAGCAGTGTGACTGCTCCATCTATTGTAAGTACATTTAATTTACCTTTTAATTCCATTTTATCCACTGAAAGCACTATGGGCCTTCTTTTGTGATTTTATTTTACATATTACCTGCACTACAAAGCATCGCTAGAAAAATATCCTACATGTTGGGAGTTTAAATATCACTGTATGCTGTTTTACTCAGAGCTGGTTATAGCTCTCCCAATTGTAAGTTGGCACTCTCAGGACCTTAGTGTTGTCTGCAGCTGCAGTTGACTTACATTATTGCACCATTGGGTTTTCTCTTATTTTCTGTATTTTATATGCTGACGTGTATCTAAGACGCTGTAAGAAATATTGAAGAATACCTTCTGTTGTCCAGTTATATCCTACATGTGGGGAGTTTCAAATACCACTGTATGCTGTTTTACCTAGAGCTGGGCATAGCTCTTTACATTGTGAGTTTACACTTCTCTACTTCTACGTTGTCTGTGGCTATATTTTAAATGGTTCTGCCCCATTGGTCCCTTTTGTTGTTTCTGCTTTTGTATTTCATATTTACCACTGAGGACCGGAGCAAGAACCAAAGAATAGAATACCCATCCAAGGTCTACATTTTATTCTCAGAGTCTTGTGTACCATTTACCCCTGTTCTGCTTAGCGCACCCTGCATTTGTTGTTTTCATGTTCCATGAACCAGTTCTGAACTTCAATGTTCTGAGTACCACTGATCCACGGTATTATGGAAATACAGTAAGATCTGTCCAGATGCCCTTAACACTGTCTGGGTGAGTGTATCTACCAAGATAAATGTTCACATAAATAGCAGTGTTGGGGCTGTAACCAAAAAGAGCAGCGGGGGACACTACAATAATCACAAAGAGTGGAGGTAAGTCCAAGGCTTTTATAAATCTTTTGTTATATTTTTTCTCATAAATTCGTACTACCACGTTAAAGCATAATAACAACATTAATCATAAATACTTGTATCAGCATAGTTATTAATTGTCTCTCATTTTAAAACAGGCAGCAATATCCAGGAATCCCATAATTTATTAAGTAGTGTATGCAGTGCTCAAAATGTATGCAATCCCTGAGGAATTTGCTAAATATAATGATTTTCTTGAAATGGATTTGGTACATTCTGGTGGAGTTCCAAGAGACTCAAAAACTAGACAATACTATGTGTTGATTTGACAAAAACTGCCAAATACATTGTAGGTCAAAATTGCTTGTTTGGAACAAAAATCTCTATTAAGTCAGAAATTTACTTTTTTAGAACAGTTTTTTAATGTCGATCCAGTCCGTTCTTAACTCAACACTGTGTTTCAGGAAATGGCCCCCATGCTACAGACAAGCACACACAGATAGATAGACAGACAGAGAGACAGACAGACAGACATTATGGATCTTTTCTATATATGAATGCTGTGGCGAAAGTGTAAAATTGTGAACATTTTCAAATTATTAATGTGCTTATAAAGCAAGTTTTTTTTAAATCCTATCTTATTTCCTTTTATGCGAGTTGAAATGCATTCACCATGATTACAGTGGAGGCACATAACAGTTCTATCTAGGACTTTTGCCAAGATAGCAGAACCCCCCCCCCCCCCCCCCCCCCACCCCCCAAAAAAAAAAAAAACTATCAAAAACAAATCAGAATATAAAGACTTGATTTTGGCTAAACAAGATGCCAAAGTGTTACCTTAGAAACCAAACAACCAATGTCGAAGGAAGACAGAGCCACCCTTGCGGCCAAAGAAATGGCGTCTATTTCGAACATTGAGATACCAGAGTAAAAAAAAAAATACAGAAACCAAACATCACCCAATCCTGTGCTTTTAATACACATACAAGAGGTCTGGAATAGTAATTAGAGCAAATAGAGACAGAATGTAAAATAACAGAACAAAAGGGAAACTTAGAGAACAAAAGAAATTAAGAACGCTTAATAAAGAAGGATGGCACAGCTGGGGTCCAACTTAAAGGAATTGTTATACAGATAGCTCAGTACTGGAAGTTTTCAAATGAGACAGTAGATATGGTCCTTATTGTGTGAATTTATTACACATCTTTGCATGTAAGAGCATGTGAAACTATTAACTCCCCCCCCCCGACCACCCCATGAAAAGCTGAAGATCTGCTCAAAGGCTGAAGCAAGGCTTTCACAATGACACAGTACTGCAAGCATGGCTTTATGCAGAGAGTTTCTCAGTAGGCAAGCTGGAATGGAATTCACAGTTTTAAGAGTACACTTTGCATTATTAATTGAACCTCGGACAAAGATTCCTACAATGTGGAAATTAAAAAAAAAAGCAAAGGTAACACAATCATTCTCACCTCCACTGCTTCTTAACATGGTAAATGAAAACGATTTGACTTAACTTTGTTTCTTGTTTTTTTTTGTTTTTTAAATTTTTTTATTTGTTTTTTTTTTAAACGAGTGTAGCAGTCTGCCAGCCTACTTACGTGGAAGTCGAAAAAACCAAAGTGCTCTGTGCAAACAAGGCGCTCATTATCAAGTGAATAAAGTATTTTCTGAATATAGAAGCTACCACACAATGTGAGTCTCTCCCTGACTACACAACAGAGTGAACTGAGTGGTTAAAACTACCACCTGTGCAAATAGTGGAGTTCCTAAAAACACTTACCCATATACAATAAGAGATAATAGTACAACAATAAGTAAACAAAGGAAAATAATATAGTGTAGTATATTAAGCGTCCAAGTGTGTGTACAAAGATATGTATTACACACGCACATAGATTAGGGGCAGATATGGACAGGCTCAGATCACATAAGTACATGTGTTCGTAGGGGACAATTAGGGGACCTCTGCTGTCTTTATTCGGATGTACTCAAGAGAAAGAAATAAACCTACAGAAACAAACAGCTTCAAGTGAAGCAAAGTTAAATAGAAATAAATTGCACATAAAAGGTAAACATCCTGCTCATCTTATTTAGAGCCCAAATAGCATAGCTCTAGTTTAATCAACATATGTGTCTCTATAGGGGGACAGAGCCTCTTGAGTTGTGGAAGCAGATAAACTTGAAGTTCACCACACTAGATTTACTAAAATAACAGTATATTTATTAAAATATATTAAAAACAATAAAATCATAAATACTATATAAAAAAGTCCTCAGATGCTCCAATGATCCGAAACGCGTTTCCATACTCTCTGTGGCTTTTTCAATCGGTACACACATCTGGCTCTAATCTATGGGTAATACATATCTTTGTACACACACTTGGACACTCAATATACTATACACTATAATATTTTCTTTTGTCTAGTCATTGCTGTACCAATATCGCTTATTGTATAAGGATAAGTATCATTATTATTATTTTTTTTTATTTATAATTCCCTCCCGCCCATTAGTTTACTTTATTCTTTATTGCTACGTAGCAATGCTGAGCAAAAGACATACATAAACAAACAAACAAAAAAAAAAAAGATGAACAAATCTATTTAATTTTTCCTGGACTGACATTCAGTTATATATAGTCTTTCTCAAATATAGTCCCTTCTGACCACATAACCAATCATAACTTATGATACCTGGTTTATTCAGATTACTCATGTTGACTCAAACTTTTGATTTAAAGCCCTGGATTCTTACCTATTAGGACACTAAAAATGTATTGCTGAGCTCTGGAAGATTTCTCTGTGAAATTGTTGTTGTGTTTGTTGTCACTAACCATGTGAGCTTACAATCAAACAGTTACAGGTATAAAAATAAAAGGGGGGTAAAGTAATGCTAGAACTTCAAGTCTCTCATCTTATTAACTTATTCTTAAATTGTCTGTGAGCACAGATCAGCTGCTGGCATAGTAGGATGACTACATACTGGTTACACTTGAGAGACTTGCTTCAAGTCCGCACAAAATCAATAGTGTATGGGTAAGTAGTTTTAAGCGCTCTACTATTTGCACTGCTTATAGTTTTATACACTCAGTTCACTCTGCACTTACGTGGAAGTGTTGGGTAACAGAACGATGCTGAACATCCCTCTATTAGTTAGGAAGTATGATAGAGACATTGAATAACTTGGCTGTACAGAATGTCCCAGCTATGCCATCACCGAGATCCCGACAGCACTGTATACATTGGTAGAAGGGAGCTGACTTAACATAGAGAGGCAGTAATAAGTCATAAGGTTTCCTTTGGACTCAAGCTCCAGTGTTTCTGGAACATAGCAACACCCAGGAGAGCAAGGCTATACATGAGGAGCAATCAACCCATTAAAATGAATGATGGATGTTCTGTTTTGGCAATTTTGCACACTTTTCAATTATAGAAAAAAAGGGTAAACACACCCAGAACAAGCATTTCTCAGCAGCGGTGCTGCCATGAAGAACAGAAAATACAGAAAATACAGATTAAGGAACAGTGCTCACTGTATTCTCCACTTTTCAATTATGTGACATTTACAAATCTCCCACTATGCCTTTCAAACACACAGATCAATGCTATTAAATACATAAAACATGCAACAAATGTTCTACGCTCAGATATTAGTAGCAAAAATAGGGAGGGATCCGCGCTCTCATCATCTCTAGACCTCGGTGCACTGTACCTAGGGCTTGCAAACCCCTAATCCATATAGTAACAGCAAAGTAGTTCACTATTTTCACTAGAGATGCACCGAAATTTCGTCTGACAAAATTTTTGTCCAAAAATGGGACTATCCCGTTTCGGCTGAAAACGGGTCAAATTTTATTTATTTATTTTTTGGAATTTTTGTTTTGTTTTTTTAGTGCATAGTTTAACAGACATGTTCGCATTAACAATTCAGATGATTATATATCACAATGAAAGATAGTAATGATAACATGGCAAGTCAAGAATACTGCACTTGGGAAATAGGAGGGGGGAAAGAACACTATGGGACAGGGGAGAGGGGGAAAGAACACTATGGGTCAGGGGAGGGGGGGAAAGAATACTGTGGGACAGGGGAGGGGGGAGAACACTATGGGACAGGGGAGGGGGGGAAGAACACTATGGGACAGGGGAGAGGGGAGAACACTATGGGACAGGGGAGGGGGAGAAGAACACTATGGGACAGGGGATGGGGGAGAACACTATAGGACAGGGGATGGGGGAAAGAACACTATGGTACAGGGGATGGGGGGAGAACACTATAGGACAGGGGATGGGGGAAAGAACACTATGGGACAGGGGATGGGGGGAGAACACTATGGCACAGGGGATGGGGGAAAGAACACTATGGGACAGGGGATGGGGAGAACACTATAGGACAGGGGATGGGGGAAAGAACACTATGGGACAGGGGATGGGGGAGAACACTATAGGACAGGGGATGGGGGAATGAACACTATGGGACAGGGGATGGGGGGAGAACACTATAGGACAGGGGATGGGGGAAAGAACACTATGGGACAGGGGATGGGGGGAGAACACTATGGCACAGGGGATGGGGGAAAGAACACTATGGGACAGGGGATGGGGGAGAACACTATAGGACAGGGGATGGGGGAAAGAACACTATGGGACAGGGGATGGGGGAAAGAACACTATGGGACAGGGGAGGTGGGGAAAGAACACTTTGGAACAGGGGAGGGGGAGAACACTATGGGACAGGGGATGGGTAAGAACACTATGGGACAGGGGATGGGGGAAATAACACTATGGGACAGGGGACGTGGATGGGGGAGTGGACATTATGGGACAGTGGATGGGGGAGGGGAGAACAGAACACTATGGGACAGGGGAGGTGGGGAAAGAACACTATGGGACAGGGGATGGGGGAAATAACACTATGGGACAGGGGAGATGGGGGAAGAACACTTTGGGACAGGGGAGGGGGGAGAACACTACGGGAGAGGAAGGGGAGAGGAACACTAGAGGGGGATAGAGGAACATTAAGCAAGGGAGACCACTAAAAGAGAAGGGAAGTTTTTCATATTAGATTAATTAAATTCATTAAATAGTCTAATATTAATAAAATTATAGGGAAAAAAACCTTTTTAAAATCATTTGGGTAAAAAAGTCATTTTCGGTTTCAGTTTTCGGCCAAGGGCATCCTGAACTTTCGGTTTCGGTTTTGGCCCAGAATTTTCATTTCGGTGCATCCCTTATTTTCACCTTAAATTTGAATTCCCCTTGAATTCTCACTTTGGTGACTAACCCTGTCAGTATCTGAGCGTAGTAACAGCAAAGTAGTCCAGGCACTCAGAGTCTTCATACATCAGCAGATTTATTGGAAAAACAGGACAGATACAGCAATGTTTCGATCCCCTGAATTTCCAATAAATCTGCTGATGTATGAAGACTTAGAGTGCCTGGACTACTTTGCTGTTACTACGCTCAGATACTGACAGGGTTAGTCACCAAAGTGAGAATTCGGTGAATTCAAATTAAAGGTCAAAATAATCAAACAGAGAAAATTCTCTAAGCCATCTATGTTTTCAGTTTGGCTACTCTGGCCTTAAATTTGAAATTCACTTTTGATTTAGTTTGAATTCTCAGTTTAGTGAATAGCCCTTTTAAAGTGACTTTTAAATCACAAACAAATGTGGGATATTATCAGAGTTCCAGGAATCCTAGCATCATGTTGCACTAGGCATTTAATTTCTCGAAACATTTACCGGCTCACCTGAATCATTCAACTCACAGCTGTGTAATTAGAAATATCTATCCTGAGATTTGTATTAGGGGCAGGGTTCCAGCTGCATGAGTTCCATGATAGTATTACAGGGGCCAAGGACGTGACCAGGCCAAAATTTATAAGAGACCTTAGTGCTCTGCGATCAGAGGTGTAACTAGAATCCACCAGGCCCCGGTGTGGAAGTTTCCCTGGGGCCAATCCTTCTTGATGTCTCATTCACTCTCCCCCCCCCCTGTCTCATTTGTCTCAATTCTTCGACCCCAAAGCCCATCCATGTGCTTCATTCCTTCCCTCTCTTCCCCTCCCTTCATGTGTCCCATTGTTCCCTGTCTCTCCCCTCCAGGTGTCCCATTTCTCCCTCTCTCCACCCTCCCCTCAATGTGTCCCATTCCTACTTTCCCTCTCCCCACCTCTCCTACATATTTCCCGTTGTTATCTCTCTCCCCCCTCCCTGTGTCCCATTGTTCCATCTCTCCCCCTCCCCTCCATGTGTCCCATTGTTCCATCTCTCCCCCCTCCCCTTTCTGTGTCCCATTCCTACCTCTCTCTCTCCCTTCCAGGACTAGCATTTCTCTGCTGCGGTTCCCGGTCTGACAGGAAGTGCTCTGTCAGTGAGTACTTCCTGTCAGCCCGCTCTGCCACACTACACACAGGCAGAAGGGGAGCAGCACAGTGCAGCTCTCCCCTCCTGCCAGCATCAGAAACCGCGGACCCGGGTTGGTGCGGCTGTGTACTGGCCCATAAGTTATCCAAGCGGCCCACGGTCACATAGTTTGTGCCTGTGGCCGGACCCCCTGGAGTGAGGGGCCCGGTCGCAGCTGTGACCCCTGCGATCGTGGTAGGTACACCACTGTCTGCGATCTTCTGAGATCTAGAGCGTGTGATCAGATGATCTGTGTGTTCTGATGTGCATATCTCTTCCATACTCTGTCTAGCATGTGCAGTAGTATGATATTTTATCCTTCTATTTATAAAATATTTAAATTTTTACCAATGTCAGTGGCAAGCAGAAACAGGAATAAAAAAAACAACAGAGAAGCCTAAACAAAGCGTTTTCTAACACTGTACTACACCAATGTACATAGCTACACAACATTGAAGTATACAATATATACGTCTCATTGTACTGTACCATTAAGTAAACACCATTATCCCCAATGCTATGTGTATACAGGCTATGGGCTATCTTTCTTTTTGCATTGTTAATCAGTTTAGGCAGATGCTCGATTTAACAATACATACTTTATAAGGACTTTACACCCACATATACAGTAGATATTTTAATTTTTAGGGTTTATTTTAAAATACATTCCTAAAAAGACCATCATGATCCGTACACATGCTAATACTCAATTACCTCCTCATTCCCTTTATATTTTACCCAGGGTTGCCATCAGACATTTTGGGACCCTTAACTCAGCTCAGGGTCTGGGCCCCCGGGGGTCCGTCGCCAAGCCCGCCCACAGGAATACACACACAGACACACTCACAGATACACACACACACACACACACACACGGAGATGCACACATACTGACACACACATACATACTAACAGACACACATATTGAAACAGACACACACATATAGGCATACATACTGACACACACATACTGAGACATACACACATATACAGACACACAAACATACATAGTGACACACAGACACATACTAACATACATACATACAGGCACATACATACATTCATACATACATACATACATACTGACATACATACATACAGACATACATACTGACATACATACATACAGACTGACATACAATCATACAGACATACATACTGAAAGACATACATGCATACTGATAGACATACTGACAGACATACATGCAGACATACATACTGACAGAAATACATGCTTACTGATAGACATGTTGACAGACACAGATGCCTGCTGACATTCATACATACAGACATACATACAGACACACACACACACACACACATACTGACAGACATACATACATACTCACACACACAGATCTAATTTTTCAGCCACCCTCCTGTTTCTTACCTTTTCCTTGCAGGAGGGTGGCTGGGGCTGATGGGAGTTGGCGTGGCTCTCCCTCTTCATGGGCTCCACACTGTCTCTACTTCCCGCGCGAAGTGAGCTGGGAGGAAGTGACCGGCCGTCACTTCCTCCCAGCAGTGCTTGCGGTGCGGCTGCAGTTTTTTTTAAAGGGGCCCGGCCGCGCTATTACATGGCCACAGCGCTGACCGGGCCCCTGAAGGTATAGGGCCCATCGGGTGGCCCTAAGTGCGTGGGCCACCCGATGGGACCTATGAGCGTGCAGGCCTGGTGCAGCTGCACCGGTTGGCAATTTGGTGCTAAACGTGGGGCCCGGGCGGCAGAGCCCCCAAGGGCTGCCGGGACGGTGACAACCGTCATGGTTGTCACCCACTGATGAAGGCCCTGATTTTACAAATAGCTGCAGCTCTTTGTGAACTTCTTTTAGCCATCACTTTCAAATTCCCCCTGCTACCTCTTATCTCAAATTCCCATTATATCCTTTAGATTGTAAGCTCACGGGTTATCTAGCTAATCACTTTGTATAAAAGATCTTCAATGGCTAGATATCAGCTTACGGTCTGGGCCCTCTCTACCTTTTGTATTTGTCTGTGTATATTGTACGTCCTCCTCTAATTGTACAGCGCTTTTAGCCCCATTCTTAGTATTTCTGTAAATGTTGAATGTATGAATAAAAAAATTTAAAGAAACACAACAGGCACCATAACAACTTTATTGAAATTAAGTTGTTATGGTGCCATGACTCCTCTGGCACCACCTTATCTTTAAGGGTTTAACCCCCATGATGGGTCTCCAGCCCCAGTCCTCTCAGTAATTGTCCACGTCTGCTTTCTCTAATTCTGATCCAGGGTTGCATGGCCTGCCACCAGGCTGGGGTGCTGCCGATTGGCTTAGAGTGGTCAGCTGATACTCTAAGCCAGGGGTAGTCAACCTTTTTATACCTACCGCTAATAATGCATCTTTCTTGACGGTAACATTTCCTTACCGCCCACCAGTGCTGCAGTAACTCAAACTTTTTAGCGCAAGTGTCTTCAGATACTCTGGCCACGAGCATAATTCTTTTTTTTTCAGACATGGGTTCTAAATTTGTTGCACAATTTAACAACTACTTTTACTCTTACCACATTTTTAACTGCACTCCACACAGTGCTTCCCCCCCCTTTCCCCCTCTTTTCCCTTTTATTACAAACACCCAAAACAATGCTGTATTAGCTGCCAATTTTTATTACGTGTCACCATAAAAATAAATTCCCCCTTTTTTTTTGCTACTTTTCCTGCCTTCTTCTTCTTTACCTTTCTCTTTATTCTCTCCTACTCCTTCCTTATTTTCCTTCCTTCTTCCTTTCTTTTTTTTTTTTTTGTTGATATTTCCCTTTTTTTTTTTTAAATTCTTTATTTTTGTAGTGCACGCATATAGTACAGACAGGCTCGAGGTACCCCAAAGGCAATCCTCAGGCGTTTTCCACGCGAGCATGCGGGGTGTTTTCTTAACTGGCACATTTTTTTTTGTTATCAGGCTTAACAAACATATATAAGTAAGTTATCGCTTTACATAAGTATAAGTAACATGCTAAAACAAAGTAGCTTATTTCCTCGTAGGAGGTACAATCATAGTGTGTACATTAGCAAATTAGGCACGTGTTAAGGAGGCCGATACATGACAGGTAAGCTGGCATATCTTTAGTTATCAGCATACAAGTAAGTTATCGCTTTATATGAGTATAGGTAACTTTAAAGATGATTGAGGAGTACATTTAACGTCTTAATTTCTGATAGCCATCTTAGCTGAAAAAGTAATGTAATGTTACAATACAGGAACCAGGGTTTAAAAGAATAAAAACATATCATAACATGTTTTCAACATAAGAGTCCCTAGCTCATCTGTATAAGAAAAAAAAATCCCTGACAGTCCAGGGTTATGCCCGAGTGGCCATGTAACTAAATACTAACACGTTGAACAGGAATGAGAAGTTGCAGTGAGTTACTACCGTATGGTGGATGCTTGAGCATACTTATCAGTGGGAACAATCAGGCAGGAGCATCACACCGGGAGAGACCTGGCATGTAGATGGTAAAATGATTAAGTAAGTGTTATGCACTATAAAAGATATGGCATGAGGTTAGGCTTAAACAGTGCAAATATCTCTCGGTAAGGCAATTAAAGTTAAGACAAACCTTAGTACAGAGCATTATGTGTTAAGGTTAATTAAGTTTATGCTTTCCCTAGGTGGGGCGAACTGTTAAACAACAACTTAACATGACATTAGGTCGACTTTGCACTGAGAGTACACAGTTTAAAACTTATGTGGAATTAATTGTTCAATGTTGCTGATGTATGGAGACATAACAATAATAGTAAAGTGTTTGCAGTTCAATAGGTACATTTATTGCTAGGTAGGTGTCCGGGCCGTGGGTTGCTGCCAGTGGTATTAGTGTTCCTTTAAGTTAGTCCCTTCAGCCTATGCCCACCTGACGGACCGACCTGTCCTGCATGAGGGTACTGAACAGGAACTCTGTGCGGTCAGGAAAAATGTTAAAGTCCTTCAGCATAATCAGAGGCATCAGCATCTGGGGGTGAGTCATGTACTTGCAGGTGCTAGTCTGCCGTGGCTCGTCCGGTCCCTGCTTGTCAGGCTGAAGCTTGCACCGAGCTACTGTGAAGGACGTTATTTGCTGCTGCGGTTTCTCTGGTGAGGTCTTCACCCCAAGCCTGTGTCTCTGCGCAGTTTTGATCTTGTGAGGTGGTGCCTGGTTCACTGCCCGCACGGAGTGTCCGCCACCGGTGCCTTGTAAGTGCTGTGACTGGCGCCCTCGGGGTAAGCGCTTACCCGGTCGTGGAGGGGCGGTCATGCATTGTGGGTCGGTTTGTGTCTGTATATCATTTACCGGACAGGCGGGGCTGTCTGAAGCTTTACGGCTTCCCCTTACTCTCCTTCTCTGCGGGGTCCGACAGGGCCTATACTGTCCCGATTTCGGCGCCATAGAGGCGTTACGTTGAGGGAGGGAGGTAGGTCGTTGTGGTGCCGTGCTTTGTCTGGCTCCGATTACCAGTTTCTCCTGCAGCCTCTTCCAGAAGTTTGCGAACGATAGGTCGATGCGGGCTGGCAGGTCGTCGCTTAGTAGTCGTGGGCCAGCGTGTGTCATTCCCTCGTGTGCAGCCGCCATTTTAAATAGGTGCTGTGACTTTGTGTTGTCGGCTTGTGCTCCTTTGGGTCTGAAGCTGGACCGGGATAACCCCCTCCGGTCCGGGGGGGGGGGGAGGAGGGCAGCTGTGTTGCGGCATTTGCTCAGCGGTTTCGTGGGCTGAGAGAGCGGCCGCCTCTCTGCAGCGCCACGCGGTGTAGGCCGTAAGCCTCGGTCCGGGGATTCCAGTGGCTTAAACACTCGTGAGAGGTATCCCCTCGGTACCCAGATGCTTACTGAGCCTGGTTCTGCCGGTTCGGGTCCAAATCACCAGGTTGGCCCGAGTTTATAGTCCAATCTGCTTGTTTAGGCCCAGGAGCTCTTACAGCGTGCGTCCTGTTAACTCCACAGCCAGGTTCCGCCCCCGATATTTCCCTTTTTATCTAATTTTTTTTTTTACATGCTTTTCTTTTACCTTCCTTATGGCCTTATGCCCAAAAGTAAGGCTGAGCTAGCTGGACCACTTGTTATTATTAGCCAACAACAATTCTATCCTTCTCCTGCCTATAACTTTTCTTTCTCCTATTTTACAAGTGCTCTGCTCTGCTTCTGCCTGTCCCTGCTATTGTGCATCAGCTCCCACTCCTCCCCTTCGTCTTCCCACTCGTTACACTTGCTCATGTTGGCACGCACGCGCATGCACGTATTCTCTTGTTCTCACGAGTTTGCACGCGTATGTATGTGTTCATGCGCATTTGTGCGCTCCCGCCCACTCGATGGAAGGAGGATTGTTTTGCAGCCGAACCCCCTACCACCCACGTGGAATCTTGAAACGCCCACTAGTGGGCGGTAGGGACCAGGTTGACGACCCATGCTCTAAACCAATCAGTAGCTCCCCATCCATAAAAATAGCACATACCCATTTTATGCATGAGGAGCTACTGATTGGCTAAGAATGGCAGCTGACTGTACTTATTCAAGTAGCGGCACCCATATCCAGTGACAGGATGTGGATAGTTACAGGGAGAAAGAGTGCTGAAGAGCCAACTTACGGGAACGGTTGAACCTCTGAACGTAAGGAAGCGTCAGGAGCCTCCTGGCACCATTACAACATATTTTTTAAGTCGTTGATTTGGTGCCCAGATTGTTCTGTAAATGCTGCAAATTTAAAAAACTTAAATTTTCCCTGAACAGCAATCTATGTAAGGATATTCTATTTTATCCATCGTTTTAGTTCTAAAAAACTTGGCTGTGAAAATGTACATTTTCTTACAATAACAAGCACTGCAGCTTTCTGTTGCAAATTAATTTATTTAAATAAATACGTGTGCTACTTATAATTTAATCTTTATTGTACTGCTTTATTTCATTCAAATAATATGACACAGCAAGTAAAAAGAAAGGTGCTCAATTCTGTATGTTGAATTACAAGAATGTAATGACAAAATACTTTATTCTACGTACACAAGAATGTTCAGGGCAGAGTCATATTGCACGTTTCTGTGCAGCTTAATTAAACAAATGATAAATGCCATGAGATACTCCTATTCAGAGGCAGCAGCCCCCGTAACGTTTATATCAGTCCATGCTAAATGGCTATTAGCTGCTAGCCATTTGAGATAGTTCTTAACGCTCATCTTTCATCTGAATGTACAAGTGGATAGATTGTATAGCAGAGATGTGTATGTTATGTATCTAATGTAAGTACAACATCAGGGTTTGAATTTGCTTACAAGGATACTAGTGATAAAAAGTACAAATTGAATTATTGTTTTCTTTATTTACTAAACAATGTTTTATCTGTCTTACATTGTTTATTTTTTTTTTTACATATTATGTTTGCATGTATTGTCTAGTTTCTCTGCCAGTCCATTTCCCAGCTTGTCAGCAGTACCAGTGCAATGTGTTACAGCAACTAAACAAGTTGAATGATATGGTTTGGTCAACTGTAGGGATGGAGTCACAACCAAGGCAAGCACCAATCAAAATGAAGAGGTAAGTGTCAATATCCAAATAACATAACTGCAAGAGCAATGGATCACTCTGGGCACCAATACAACTTTAATGCATTTGATAAGTTTTTACCTCATTAGTATGCTGTATTTTTTTGTATGCTCAAAAAGTTTTTGAATAAAATTGATACATGTTATGCAGAAGGCTGCACCATGAGCCAGCCTCTCTAGCCACGCCCTCTTACTCCAGAAAAAATACTTCCTTATCGGAAAGGTATGCACACAGCTCACCACAGACAGCATTGGGTGATCTGAACTACAACGCAGCCTGCATTAGAAGGAGAGAACACCTAGTGACGCATATACAGGATTATTCACTAAAGTGAGAATTCAAGGTGAATTTAAAGTGAATTTCAAATTTAAGTTTAAAGAAACATTATCTAAGTCAGCTATGCTTTTAGTTTTGGCTACTCTGGCCTTTAAATTTGAAATTTACTTTGAAAATCACTTTAAATTTTCACTTTAGTGAGTAACCCTGATAGTTAGGATATCACTGCCTGTTTGTAGTTTCTCTGGCTTCTGCAGGTTGTGAATTAAAAGCAGCTTCCTCAGTGCCGTTTGACTCGGACTGTGTACATACTTTTGATAAGGAAGTCTTTCTGGCATGAGTGGGAGTGGCTAAGGAGGCCGGCTTATGGTGCAGCATTCTGCAAAGCATTAAATTATTTTCCGTGCAAAAACTATAAAGAGTTGAGCGTGCCAAACGATACAGCATATTAATAAGGCTAAAGTCTATCAAATGCATTAACGTTTTATTGGTGCTTGGAGTCTCCCTTTAACATAATGTTCCATTTCTGGTGGTGGACTGGGTTGGACTGAGAGAGGGGACTTTATTATCCATTTGGAATGAATGGAATTGTTCACTCATTACTACACAAAAACAATCCACAACCATGCATTTTGGGAATTGCCCAAATATGGCTGCAGCAGTCATTTTTAAATTCAAAGAGACACTCCAGGCTTGAAGTGACAAAGAGTTTTAAATGCATTATACAGATAAAACTTTTCAAAACATATTCAAAGAAATAAATACAATTAGCAGATACTCAGCAGTTCTGCACGGACCAGGAAGTAGCACAGTTAGTCAGAATGCTCTTATTCTGTTCAATGGAGTCTGGACAATAAAGGTTATATATATATTGCTCAGAAATTAGCAGTATAAGAAATGTATTTCAAAAGCATAAATCCTGAACTGTTGTCGGGCCATAAGGACTGATTTGGAAACCACTGGTCTATGAGCATCCATGGCTCATGCAGTGTGTGTATATAATACCCAAACCTGTTGACATCAAAGTGGCTAAAAAGATAAGAATGAAATGTGGTACAAGTAAAGCATACAAACTTCATGTTTTTATTGTAAAGAGTATGAAATGAAATTTAAACAAAAGCATTTACAATGCCCCTTTAATGAATGGGAAATATACATATTCTTTTATTGATACGATAAGGTATCTTCATAGCCATGAAGACGCACCCCAGCTGATGAAACACTATAGCTCCCATGATGCTTTGCTATTCTTAAAGCTTAAGATTGACCATTTAGTCACCCATATCACCCGAGACCCTTAAGTGTTTTATTACTGAAGAAATGTACAAATCCACCTGACCCTCAATGGGTTAAATATACACAATAAAACAGGGAATAGATAAAACATCAATGTAATGTTTAATATAGGTTAAGATCAATATTTGTATTTGTATTGTAGCTGCTAAAGAAATGTAATTATATCTGAGTGTTGGTGTGAGTTTATAAATGTTGTGTTTTTTTGTTCTTTCATTTTACTTTAGTTTTCATGGTTAGCCCTATATAAAATGCCCGGGCTGTGGAGGAGGCAGATCGACTACCCAAGCCACAGGCTGGTACCACAGCCGTCTATTGAGGAGGAGGAGGAATGTTAGAGAGACGTGGGTATTGCTGCTCGGTAAAAGGAATCTATCATCAAATTGCTGTATAATCAGAGCTAGTTTTAAAGTGTCAGTACAAGAGAAAAAAAACACACAAACCTCTCCTTTGAACTTGTCTGTTGCAACTAAATTGCAAATTCTCACTAATACGGACTCTTGGCAAGTCTTTTAAAATTGCAATAAACTATATAAGCAGAGTAGTGTAATACTGGACACTGTATTGAAGTATGAAGAAAACAAGTGCAAGATGTGAGACTCCGAACTCAACTCTTGGTATCAGGTATTGGGTTTAATCCATAACCAGGACTGCAGGGATTTACTCTGATTGCTTTGATTCATGCAAGTAATGCTATCAGAACCTGTTTTGTCAGTAACAACCTGAAGACTGATCTCTATAATTTTGTTGCCTCTTTTGCATGGGAATATACACAAGGTTACTAAAGATTTACCAACATTAGAATTGAAAGTACATTTCTAATTTAAGGCCCGAGTCATCAAACTGAGAATAAGAATACTGTACTGTACACTTGTTCTGTAACTTGGTTATATGTGCCTCCTATGATGAGACTGATAAAACGCAAAATTATATTTATATACACTGATCAGTCACAACATTAACCCCTTAAGGACTGAGCCAAATGTACACGTTGTGAACAGAACAAAACGTAAACAAAACCTGGCATTTGCGCTATATGTCTGTCCAACCATAATTCACCTCTTTCATATTAAATGCACCCCCTTATTATATATCATTTTATTCAGGGGAAACAGGGCTTTCATTTAATATCAAATATTTAGCTATGAAATATAATTTAATATGAAAAAAATGGGAGAAAATAAGAATTTGTTTTATTTTTTTAGTTCTATGTGGCATTTTAACTGTCAATGTCATAATACTGTTTGCTTTTACTGCAATAAAATACACATATTTGTATTCAGCAAAGTCTCACGTGTAAAACAGTAACCCCTATGTACAGGTTTTATGGTGTTTTGGGAAGTTACAGGGCCAAATATAGCACGTTACATTTGAAATTGAAATTCGCCAGATTGGTTACGTTGCCTTTGAGACTGTAAAGTAGCCCAGGAAATAAATTTACACCCATAATGGCATACCATTTGCAATAGTAGACAACCCAAGGTATTGCAAATGGGGTATGTCCATTCTTTTTTAGTAGCCATTTGGTCACAAACACTGGCCAAAGTTAGTGTTAGTATTTGTTTGTGTGTGAAAAATGCAAAAAACGCCAATTTTGGCCAGTGTTTGTGACTAAGTGGCTACTAAAAAAGACTGGACATACCCCATTTGCGATACCTTGGGTTGTCTACTATTGAAAATGGTATGCCATCATAGGGATAATTTTCATTCTTGGGCTACCATAGGGTCACAAAGGCAACGTAAGCAATCTGGCGAATGTGAAAAAAATTAAACACAAGCCTTATATTTGATGCTGTAACTTTTGAAAACACCATAAAACCTGTACATGAGGGGTACTGTTGTACTCGGGAGACTTCGCTGAGCACAAATATTTGTAAAATATATATATACATATACATATATTAATATACATATATTAATTCTACACATATATTTATGTAATATTTTTACACAATTAGGTATCCTAATTAATTACAATTAGCGGGACCTGCCTGACAACCCATGCCGAAAGTATAGGGAATTTAATTTGCTAGCACTATATTTAACCCTATAACTTTCAAAGACACCATAAAACCTGTACATGGGGGGTACTGTTTTACTCAGGAGACTTCGCCGAAAAAAAACAGTAAAAAGTATCACAGCAATAATATTGTCCGTGTAAGTGCTGTTTGTGCGTGAAAAATGCAAAAAACTTCACTTTTACTGGCGATATCATCGTTGTAATGTATTTTACTGTTTTTTTTCAGCGAAGTCTCCTGAGTAAAACAGTACCCCCATGTACAGGTTTTATGGTGTCTTTGAAAGTTATAGGGTTAAATATAGTGCTAGCAAATTAAATTCCCTATACTTTCGGCATGGGTTGTCAGGCAGGTCCCGCTAATTGTAATTAATTAGGATACCTAATTATGTAAAAATATTACGTAAATATATGTGTAGAATTAATATATGTATATATATATATATATATATATATATATACATACTATGTGTATATATATGTATATATATATATATATATATATATATATATATAATTTTAAAAAAATATATTTTTATTTATATAGGTATATATATAGGGATATATACGTATATATTTGTGTATATAGATATATATATTATTTCGTTCTACATGTATTTTGATATAAATATATATATATATATATTAATATCACAATACAGTTAGAACGAAATAACACACATCTATATATTTTTTTATTATTTATTTTTAATTATTTTTTTAATTTTATTTTTCAACGTATTTACATATTTTTGTTATATTATATATAAATATATATATATAACAATAATGATATATATATTTAATCAGTATCAGTATGCGTGTAATTTGATATTAATATAAATATATAATTATATATATATTAATAGTAAAATACACCTAGACAGTGTGAATATATATACTTAGATCATATATATATAATATATTGTGTTAGGTGCTTATGATAGTACAGTGCGAAATACCATAGATAAATGTAGGATAATAAAAAGAGCAAGTCGGTTGTGGTGTGCCGGAACCGACGATGAGGTAGGCCTGAGAAAGAAGAGGGCCTACCCAGGAAAATAAATAGAAAGGAAATAAATGTTAAAATGTGGTGTGGTGGGAGGGTCATTCAACTCTGACCTCGAATGGTAAGGAGCAAGGTAAGGGGAGTGCCTTAAGTAGGCTAGAGGTAGCAAACCAGCCCCTCCCACAAATCCAGGCAAATTGCCTTAATACTTGTGTTAGGTGCTTATGATAGTACAGTGTGAAATACCATAGATAAATGTAGGATAATAAAAAGAGCAAGTCGGTTGTGGTGTGCCGGAACCGACGATGAGGTAGGCCTGAGAAAGAAGAGGGCAAAATTGAAATAAACAAATTAATTTACAGACAACCAATACATATACATTTTATCAACCAGACATGTTTTTGAAAGCATCCCTTAATTCTTGTACTGGGTTAGGTATGTACCGTGAGTAAGCGGATGACTTCCAGCGCCCCAGTGTTTTGATAACATGAGATGGGATGTTTACACTGGAGCCTGTGGACGCGGCTCCTATACGAAAGGAGTGCCCTGAGTAGTTGGCTGCGTTGAGGCCCAGTTGTGTGAGCAAAGACCTGACGTAGGTCATGAAGGTTGTAGTGGTGAGTACTGAACCTTGCAGCTGTAGTAATGGTTGTGAGGGTAGTAAGTTATGATGCTGTATGTAGGCATCAAGAACCCTGACTGGACACCATCTGTTGTGCGTGGGATAGTACGGAATGTTTACGGGTATGTGCTGACTGGTTTTGGAGTGAGGTAAAGTCAGGATGTAATGATCCATATGTTTTGTCAAGTGGGAATAGAGGAGGAAATGAGTATTTTGGGTCGTGGAGGTTGTAGTGAATTTTCTTGGTCTTAGAAATCCATAGAAAGCTATGTATATTGCTGTTTTGATGATAGAGTTTGTATTGGTGTCAAACAGTTTTAAGTCAAGCAGGTTAGATAATGCTTTAAAGATATGGTTATCTATGGGTAGCCTCTGGGCTGTATGTGTGGGTTCTGATTTCTGAATACCTCTGAGTATGGTCTTAAATTTGGTGAGAGGCCATGAAACTGTTGTTATTTGGGTGTAAGATTAGCATGTGGTGTTTAATGCCAGTGAGATAGAGTTTGATGGTGTTATATGACATTTTAAGTTTAAGGTGGCAAAAGGAAGCAAACCCCCAAAAAGATGACATAACAAATGGTTGCATGATGTTATGTTCCAGAAGAAATCTTTTGAATAGTGTGAAAGCTCTGTTGTATGATTTGTGTGTATTGTTTGAAAGTGCCAATTCGGACAATGTCCTGCTATGCTGCATGATCGTTTCTAGTCCAGTATGAGTTGTTGAAATGTTGGAGTGATCGTGGCGGTGGGCGCCGCTGACGGGAGTGCTTGATGAAACGCCTGAAATTTAGAGCAAGACAAATTGTCAGCAGCTGTGTTACATACACCTGGAACATGGAAACAACATAGGAAAAAATTATGACAAGCTGCCAACCAAGTGAGTTTCCTCAGAAATCGCATGATCGTAAGGGATTTGGAACGACCTTTGTTGATGATGTGACAGGTTGCCTGGTTATCTGAGTAGCAACAAACTGGCATGTTTGGTATCAGATATTACTGTAGGTGAAAGTTTAGGATCCAGTGATCATCAGTCAGTGTGGTTTAATATAAGAACAGTGACTGAGTCACACCACACAAAAACAAAAGTTTTAGACTTTAGAAAAACAGACTTTTCTAAAATTAGAATATGTGTAAAGGAGTCATTATCAGACTGGAGCAACTTAAATGGAGTCCAAAAGAAATGGGATTATTTAAAAGCTGCACTACTGAAGGCAACAGAAAATTGCATTAGGCTTGTCAGTAAAAGCAAAAAATTCAAGAAACCACTGTGGTACTCCGCAGATGTGGCCAAAATAGTAAAAAACAAAAAGTTAGCTTTTAGTAATTATAAAAAAACCCAGAGTGAGGAAGACAGAATGACCTATAAGATTAGGCAGAAAGAGGCTAAGCAAGTTATAAGAGCTTCCAAATCACACACAGAAGAGAAAATAGAACAGTCAGTAAAAAAGGGGGACAAAACTTTTTTTAGATACATAAATGAGAAAAGAAAAGTAAAACAAGGATTAGTTAGATTAAAAACAAAAGAAGGAAGGTATGTAGATGAGGATAAAGGTCTAGCTGACTGCCTCAATGAATATTTTTGTTCTGTATTTACAGCTGAAAATGAAGGAAAGGGACCTCCGTTAAAAAAAAGGATAAATGAGTCATTTATTACACGTGAGTTTACAGAGGAAGAGGTTCTATTTCAACTGTCAAAAGTAAAGACAAATAAGTCAATGGGACCTGATGGAATACACCCAAAGCTATTAAAATAGCTTAGTGGTGTACTAGCAAAACCATTAACAGATTTATTTAACCAATCATTGTTAACAGGAGTAGTCCCAGAAGATTGGAAGTTAGCGAATGTTGTGCCCATTCACAAGAAAGGTAATAGGGAGGAGTCGGGCAACTATAGGCCAGTAAGCCTTACTTCAGTAGTGGGGAAAGTGATGGAAACCATGTTAAAGGATAGGATTGTTGAATATCTAAAAACACATGGATTTCAAGATCAGAGACAACATGGGTTTACTTCAGGGAGATCATGCCAAACTAATCTTATTGATTTTTTTGATTGGGTAACTAAAATTATAGATCAAGGTGGTGCAGTAGACATTGCTTACCTAGATTTCAGTAAGGCTTTTGACACTGTTGCACATAGAAGGCTTATCAATAAACTGCATTCTTTGAGTTTGGATTCCAATATTGTTGAATGGGTAAGGCAGTGGCTGAGTGACAGGCAACAGAGGGTTGTAGTCAATGGAGTATATTCGAAGCTTGGGCTTGTCACCAGTGGGGTACCCAGGGATCTGTACTTGGACCCATTCTCTTTAATATTTTTATTAGTGATATTGCAGAAGGTCTTGAAGGTAAGGTGTGTCTTTTTGCGGATGATACTAAGATATGTAACAGGGTTGATGTTCCAGGAGGGATAAGCCAAATGGCAAATGATTTAGGTAAACTAGAAAAATGGTCAGAGTTGTGGCAACTGACATTTAATGTGGATAAGTGCAAGATAATGCATCTTGGACGTAAAAACCCAAGGGCAGAGTACAGAATATTTGATAGAGTCCTAACCTCAACATCTGAGGAAAGGGATTTAGGGGTGATTATTTCTGAGGACTTAAAGGTAGGCAGACAATGTAATAGAGCAGCAGGAAATGCTAGCAGAATGCTTGGTTGTATAGGGAGAGGTATTAGCAGTAGAAAGAGGGAAGTGCTCATGCCATTGTACAGAACACTGGTGAGACCTCACTTGGAGTACTGTACACAATACTGGAGACTATATCTTCAGAAGGATATTGGTACCTTAGAGAGAGTTCAAAGAAGGGCTACTAAACTGGTTCATGGATTGCAGGATAAAACTTACCAGGAAAGGTTAAAGGATCTTAACATGTATAGCTTGGTGGAAAGACGAGACAGGGGGGATATGATAGAAACATTTAAATACATAAAGGGAATCAACACAGTAAAGGAGGAGACTATATTTAAAAGAAGAAAAACTACCACAACAAGAGGACATAGTCTTAAATTAGAGGGACAAAGGTTTAAAAATAATATCAGGAAGTATTACTTTACTGAGAGGGTAGTGGATGCATGGAATAGCCTTCCAGCTGAAGTGGTAGAGGTTAACACAGTAAAGGAGTTTAAGCATGCGTGGGATAGGCATAAGGCTATCCTAACTATAAGATAATGCCAGGGACTAATGAAAGTATTTAGAAAACTGGGCAGACTAGTTGGGCCGAATGGTTCTTATCTGCCGTCACATTCTATGATTCTATGTTTCTATGTTTCTAAATGACCCCATGCTAAGGCAGCCGCCACGATGGGATAGATCTCAAAAAGAGCTGAGGTAGTGGAAAAACCTTCCAAATCCTGAACTGCTGAAGGCCAGCTGCCCCAAAGCCATTCGTTCCCAAAAATTGCTGCAAAACCAGTGGTAGATGCCGCATCTGACCAAATCGTGGGAGATGAGTCAGTCAATTGAGGGAGGAACATACTTTTACCATTCCAAGTGCATAAAAATCTCTTCCACATGTTTAGATCTGCCGTAGCTTGGGTATCTAAGGACAACCTCTGCGTGTCATGTAGGAAAAGTGGAAAAAGATGCAATAGTCGTGATATAAAGGAGCGGCCTTGAGGTATGATGCGCATAGCAACATTTAGTGATCCCAGCAGAGACTGTAGCTCTTTGCGGTTGCAAGTACCGAGCTGAAGGTAGCTGTTTATGTAAGTGAGAATATTCACTATCTTATCGTGTGGTAGGCTCGCTTGCATTGTGGCGGAGTCTAATTGGATATCCAGAAAAGTGATAACCATGTCTGGCCCCTCTGTTTTCTTAGGGGAGATAGGTACACCTAGTTGCTCAAATAGCTTAGTGGTAGCTTTGAGACTAGTAGGAGGGGAAGTGTTCTCCTCGACCAGTAGGAAATCGTCCAGGTACATCTGGCTATGTTCAATAGTAACCAGTATAATGCTTCGGCAAATGTGTCAAAAATAGCTGGGCTACTTTTGGACCCAAAGGTTAACCGGGAGAAAAAAATAGTAGTTCCCGGACCACTTGATACCATGCAGGTGCCACAGTGTGGGGTGGATTGGTAGTAATTTAAAGGTGTTGGTAATGTCGGTCTTACTGAGCCAGGCTCCAACCCCTGCTTGTATGATAGCGGTAATGGCGTGATCTATGGTGGTGTATTGCAGGGAGAATTCCTCAGAGGGGATGAGGGAATTAAGACTGGGGTTGGCCGATGAGTGGGGTGCCGATAAGTCAATGATGAGTCTCTGTTTTTGGGAAGATTTCCCTGTATCAATACAAATGGGGTTAGTGCGCCATTCTGTGAATGGGGGAGTTTTGAAAGGCCCCAATACGAAGCCTTCAGCCACTTCTTGAGCTATGAGGGTGTCAACCGCTGTGGGGTTGTGTTGGGCGGATTGTAGATTAGGGCATTCCAGAGTTCTGACTGGTAAGTGTAGGATACCTGTATGGAAGCCTTCTGTTAAACCAGTAATAAGAAAGTCTATTAGGTGTCTAGATGGGTGATGAGACATAAATGCAGTGAATACTGGCATATTAATGGACATTAGGTAAGGCTTGGAGTACATTTTATTTGGACACATGGTCTTTGCATGTGCCCTAAAACATTTTGAACAAACATGCAATAGTCTACATCCACTGTAATTACAAGACCCAACATTAAAATTATTACATATCTGGGACTTGCCCAGAAACTTGATTGGGCGTCCCAGTTTGTCTCATGACAACTTCTCTGGAACCCCAGAGGAACTAGCTCCTTGCGTGGAGGCATGTCCTTCCGCCGTGTTGGGACAAAAGTTTGTAGTATGGGCTGTGGAGGAGCAGTATGCACAAGCCGGTGTTCTTACACCTGCAAAGTGTCTGCAAAAAATGACGGTATCAATCCTTCCCCAGTTGGATCATGTTCCGTACTGGGAGAAGGCTCCAGACTTTTTTGCAGAAAAAGACCTATGGTAGTCATAGAAGGCTGAACCACCATATTTGTTGCCCAGGTCTACCAGCTTGTGCATATAGACATCAAACTCCTCTCTTCTGTTGGGAAAGACCGCACAGATGACATCCCTGTAAATACCAAAAGCTAGTACAAATTCAGGGATAGTCCGTTTCCTGTTTAGGCGGGCATCCCTAGACCTGACAACAACAGATACATCATCATAAGCATACATTTTATTCTCAACAATATCCTGGGAGGCAATCAACAGGGAAGCCAGGTTGACGTCTTTACCTTCCAGGATATCCCTTTTTATATGCTGAGGTATCATATGAGCCGGGCTAACTTCCTGGTCATCCAGGGTGATGGCTGGAGCAACTAATGGCAAGTCAGCTGGTGCTTGTGAAGCAGCAGCTGGTGGCCCTGCTAGAGTAAGGGCCGTGGTGACCGACTCAAGTTTCTCCAGCCTGGAGTTGACCTTGCTCATGGACGCCATGAGTGAGGATAACATGGCATGTATATCTCCTGGGTTGGACTGGCTAGGTCCTTCCCTGGCATCCATGTTATTTGTAGATGTGCGTAGCAGTTTGAAAAGTTCTGCTTTCCTTGCTGTAGCGGGATAGGGGATTTGTCGTCTCCTCAATTCCGTGGTTATACGTGGGATCGTCCAGGATCTGATCGATGCTGGACTGGCTAGCTCTCCTTCTTGTGTGGGAGTGACAGCTCTAGCCGGGGTGCTAGGCAGGGAGAAATCCTCTACCCCTTCCTGAGACATACTATAAACAAAACAATTAATTAGTTTAGGAAACCATCAAATTGTACTGGCAGGCTAGCTAGGCCGGATGGCGAAAACATTATACTTGTTTGGTGACAGATGAGTCCCTGCTAATTGCCAAGCGGCTTGAGAGGCTCTATCTATGCGTTGGCGCGAGGGGTTATTGAGGCCACTTGTTGTAGTGGCAGGAGTTTTAGGCCTCTCGGTGACTGTAAGACAGAATACAGGGGAAGGGAGTGGCAGGTGAGGCCCTCTCTATGCAACATGCGAGGCGGCTAGCTAACGTGTGGCCCGATGGGTGTTTGCCTCTGAAACGTTTGAGGCGGGGTGTTGGCCTCGTGGGACCACTAACTGATGGCGATTGCCAAGAAGGGGTAAATACCTATTGGGATGCCTGTGACCCTATTGCCAGCACTCTAACCTAGGGGGATGAAATGAAATGTATGGTAGAAATACCATATGAGCAGGTGTACGTACCTGGTAGTATGACAAATTCACAGGAAAAACCTGTGTGGAGCAAATATATATAAGCTTGACAGCCTGAAATGGGTAAAAGAAGTAGTATGATGAGTGTGGATTGTTGGAAAGAAAACAGACTTATAGCCTGTAGCAGCAATGTTTTAAGGTTTGCTTGCGTATGATTGCAAATAAAATGTTGATACTATGCAATAGATATGTGTTACTCAGAAATGTTGGCATGGCTTTAATAAGATATCTGAGGGAGGCCGTGGCCTATGTACCAACAACATATGTGTTATATAATAATGGTGGAGGAATAAGGGGAACATAAAATGTAAGTTATATATATAGATGTATATTACTGTGCAGGAAACGTATGATTGGTTGGATCAGTGTGATTCAACCCGAGTATGCATTAAAAGGAATTAAATCCTTATGTGTCATGGTTAACAACAAAAGAAATGAGGCCTGTAACGTAGGCTGATTTAATTGTAATGAAATTGATAATTTATAAAAAAAAAAAAAAGCTCCAGTAAGCGTGGGAGTCCAATGGTCTATACAGAAATGTTAGCTGGTTTCATACCCTTGATGTAATAAGTGATACCTTAAAAATAGCATAAAAATGGTCTGTCTATTTAACCAAGCAACTTTTTAACCAAATGTAAATACATGAAATTATGAAATGTAACTCACGAAAAAGATCTATGTGAATACATTTCAGAATAACCGAATCTTAGTATGAAGGGAAACAGAAGTTAGCATGAATAGCTTAACCGTATGCATTTTAATGCGAACAGCAACCGTGCATAGAATATACTACGAATAAGTGCCGACCAGAAAACACAAACCGAAATGACAATCGTTTAAATGAAGCAAGGGAAAAACAGTTTGTGCGAATTGATCGCTTCTCTAATACGCATAATTTAGCCGAACAATTTGTAAGAAATGAAGCCGCGAAAAAGGCTTTGAAATGCGACTGTGCAGAGAAAACCGTAAAGCGAGGACCCGTGCTGTACCGTGTGCCGTGGGAACCGATCCTGGAGTTCCTGGGACGTGATCTACGACGAAGACCCGGGTAAGAAGCTGGACGGACAGAAAAGGCCTGCAAGAGGATTCCTGGACACAGCTTGCTGCAGAATAACTTGTGGGTAAGAAAATCAAGATGGCGTTTGAGAGAACCCGGAAGTGGATCCTCATTCAACTCTGACCTCGAATGGTAAGGAGCAAGGTAAGGGGAGTGCCTTAAGTAGGCTAGAGGTAGCAAACCAGCCCCTCCCACAAATCCAGGCAAATTGCCTTAATACATAGGATCTAAGTATATATATATATTTTTTTTTACACTTAACTTAATTGTATTTTATTTCTAGCCAGCAGGGGGACTACCTGTCATTACAGGCAGTCCCCCTGCTGGCAATGCACCAGGCAGCTAACCTGGCCATGTTGCAAGGACCTAACTCTCACATGGCCGGGGGGGCTGCTGGAGGGCGGACGTGCCCTGAGGGGGCTCCCTGGTAGTCCCCCCAACCGTGATCGCCGGCGTGGGATCGCCGGCGACTGGGTAAGTAAGAAAAAACCGGAGGGCGTACAATTACTTAAAATAGGGCGTAATTGTATGCCCTCCGGTCTTAAGGGTTAAACAATCCTGCCTGAAATTGCGTAGGTCTCTCTTGTGCTTCCAAAACAACTCTGATGCATCAAGGCATGGACTCCACAAGATTTCTGAACATGTTCTATGGTATCTGGCAAGATATGACAGATCCTTTAAGTCCTGCAGTCCTGGTGGAGTTTCCAGGGATCATATTTGTTGTTCCAGCACATCCCACAGATGCTCAATTGGATTGAGATTTGGAGGCCAGGGCAATACCTTGAACATTTTGTCATGTTCCTCAAACCATTCCTGAACAAATTTGCAGTCTGGTGGGGCTCATTATCCTGCTGAAAGAGGCCAACAGGGAACTCATTGTCCAAAAGGGCTGTACATGGTCTGCAACAATATCTAGGTAGATGGTACATGTCAAAGTAACATCCACATGAATGCCAGGGCCCAAGGTTTCCCAGCAATGCATTGCCCTGAACACAACACTGCCTTTATTGGCCTGCCTACTTCCCATAGTGCACCCTGCTCTCTTCCACAGGTAAACAATGCACATGCACCTGGCCATCCACCTGATCTAAAACAAAACATGATTCATCAGAAAAGGCAACATTCTTCCATTGCTCCATGGTCACTTCTGGCACTCACGTTACCACTCAAGGTACCTTCAGAGGTGGACAGGGAATACCATGACCGGCCTGTGGCTATGCAGACTTTACCTGTTAGTGATTGTAATGTTGTGGCTGATCAGTTTAGATGGTTGAGGATTGGGTCAGGGAGACAAACTAGTCAGCAATTAATATCACATATAAATATGTTTAGGGTTAGGGTTGGCAGACAATTTAGAGTTTTGGGGGAATAAATTTAGACTTAACAATAAACAAAAATATACCTTTTATCTTAACCCCTTCAGGACCGGCCTGTTTTTGCGATGTTTGTACGTTAAGGACCAGAGCAGTTTTAACACTTTTGTGGTGTTTGTGTTTAGCTGTAATTTTCCGCTCTCTCATTTACGGTTCCCATACAAGTTATATATTGTTTTTTTCAAGACAAGAAGGGCTTTCTTTACATACCAGTATTTATATTATGTCATATATTGTATTTAAAAAAAATAATGAAATATGGTGAAAAATAAAAAAAAAAACATGTTTTTGGACTTTTACTTGAAAAATCTTTTACTTATCTACAAAAGCTAATGAAAAAAACTGCTAAATAGATTCAAAATTTTGTCCCGAGTTTAAAAACACCCAGTGTTTACATGCTTTATTGCTTTTTTTTGCAAGTTATAGGCCTATAAATACAAGTAGGAAATTGCTGTTTCAATATATATATATTTTAAATGTATCAATAGTGACATTGTTACACCGTTATCTGTCATAAATCCCCGAAACACACCTAACATGTACATATTTTTTAAAGTAGACAACCCAGGGTATTTAAAATGGGGGTATGTCCAGTCTTTTTTAGTAGCCACCTAGTCACAAACACTGGCCAAAGTTAGCATTTATATTTGTTTGTGTGTTAAAAATGCAAAAACCGCTAACTTTGGCCGGTGTTTGTGACTAAGTGGCTACTAAAAAAGGCTGAACATACCCCATTTGCAATACCTTGGGTTGTCTTCTTTTGTAAATGGTATGCCATCATGGGGCTAATTCTCATTCCTTGGCTACCATACGCTGTCAAAGGCAACCTAACCAATCTGACAAATTTCAATAAAAAAAATCAAGCCTTATATTTGACCCTGTAACTTTCACAAACACTATAAAACCTCTACATGTGGGGTACTGTTATACTCAGGAGACTTCGCTGAACACAAATATTAGTGTATCAGAACAGTAAAATATATCACAGCAATAATATCCTCAGTGAAAGAGCTGTTTGTGTGTGAAAAATGCAAAAAACTTCACTTTCACTGACAATATCATCGCTGTGATATGTTTTACTGTTTTGAAACACTAATATTTGTGTTCAGCGAAGTCTCCCGAGTAAAACAGTACCCCCATGTACAGGATTTAGGGTGTCATAGAAAGTTACAGGGTTAAGCACAGTGCTAGCAAATTAAATTATCTGGACTTTTGGCCTGGGTTGGCAGGCAGGTCCCTCAAATTGCAATCATTAAAATTACTTAATTAGGTAAAAATATTACATAAATATGCACGTAGAATTTTAATATATATACATATTTATATATTTGACGTCTACGTGTATATTTATGAAATTATTAATGTAATTTTGTATGTGGACATATGTATATTTCGTATTATTTTTATTTATTTATTTATACATAGATATATATATCATTACATTCTAAGTGTATTTTGATATAAATATATATATATCAATATCAAAATACTGTTAGAATAAAATTGAATATATATATATAATTTTTTTTTAATTATTAAAAATTATTTTTATTTTTTGTTATTTATTTTTATTAACATATTATTTGTATTTTATAATAATATATATATACCATATATATAGTTATTATATATATTGTATATATTCGTGTGTAATTTAAATATAAGTGTATTTTTATATTAATATACGTATATATAAATATAAAAATACACTTAGTGTGACATTATATATATGATACATATACATATATTATATATATAGATATAATACATGTATATATATCATATATATATACACATATTATATTTTTTTTTACACTGATTGTTTTTTTTTTTAACTTTATTTCTGATTTTTCACTTGCAGGGAGACTGCCTGTCAGCACAGACAGTCCCCCTGCAGGCAGATACAAAGACCCCTATTGCGGTCATGTGATCGAGTGATCACATGGCCGTGGGGTCCTGATCTGCCGAGGGGGGACTGCCCGGGCAGACAGGCAGTCCCCCTGGACCGGGAGGAGAGCTGATCGCCGCCGTGGGACCGACGGCGATCAGGTAAGTAGCCCAAAACCGTTATGACGGTTCAGGACCGTCAGCGGTCCAAACGCACGTTTTACCGCTGACGGTCCTGAACCGTCAGCGGTCCTGAAGGGGTTAACCCTCATGACCGGCCTGTGGCTATGCAGACTTTACCTGTTAGTGATTGTAATGTTGTGGCTGATCAGTTTAGATGGTTGAGGATTGGGTCAGGGAGACAAACTAGTCAGCAATTAATATCACATATAAATATGTTTAGGGTTAGGGTTGGCAGACAATTTAGAGTTTTGGGGGAATAAATTTAGACTTAACAATAAACAAAAATATACCTTTTATCTTAACCCTCAGCGTTCTATTTATTGCTGCTTATTGGAACTCCCTAACTCTGACATTCAATCTGTCAGGAATCAGAGGAAAACCTGTTCAAAATTTAAGTCAGCAACCTACCAAAGACAAAGTATAAATGATAAATATACATATTGCCGGACTTTAGAGTAGCTGGGGAAACGATAGAATTAGAAAGTATCAGAACTAGTCAAAACTCTGGGATAATTGTCAGGGAAACCAGAATAAACAAATCAGGCTTGAGGAACTTTCCAGATCAAAACCAGAAAAAAAAAAAAAATAACACAGCATGACACATGCTTGAATGCACCAAAGGGTGCTTGTCCAAAGGATGGAGGGGTTTAAATAAAACCAGGTCCTGACACCATTAACTCGCTCTAGTATAAATATGTGCATTGAGTCAAAATTCAAGCAGCATGGAGGACTCGTGCCAATGTTGTGGCTCACATCATTCACATCATTCGTGGACAAAAAAGGTGTCAAAACGATGCGATCTTGTGACTGCGTCCAGATGGGTAGGACTGTGGCAAAGTTAACGCTGAAGCCACACTTCACGCTACTTGTTGGTAACTCTCCTTATTATATATATATTTATCTTTTTATCTAAACCCACCTACCATTGATATAAAGAGTTACTGCTTGGGACTAGGTATTTTCCTATGGAGACCATGGGCTGCAGAAACCAGTGGGCTGTTGTACATAAACATTACCGAACCTCCTTTCCTTCCATCTTACCCTTTACAGTCCTTGTATTTGGGGTCCATCCTTCACAGAATCAAGCCAATTCAGCAATGCAGTGGAACTATGTTACAGAATGTTACTGTTATATTGGGCATCTGCTGTAATCAGCCCTGTCTGACACCCCGAGGAACATGCCAATATTACAGGACTCACTGTTCAAACTGTCTCAATATTTCTATTACATCCAAGTCATTAAACCACTTACTGCTGTTATCACACCTTTCAGCATAAAGATGTACTACATGGTGATACATTTATCACATGCAAGGAGCCCAGCAGGGACAGAATAAACCTCTCATTTATGCTCAGTCCAAAGATAATCCTGCTTTATGCGGGCATGATTGTTAAATTGTCTTCAATATTATTATTTTTATAATGTGCCAACTAATTCCTCAGGGCTGTACAATAGGTGGACTAACAGACAAGCATTGTTAAGAAGACAAGTTGGACGCACAGGAACAGTGAGAGTAAGGGCCCTGCTCAAATTCTAGAGGGACTGGGGTATAGTGGCCCAAAAGATAAGGGTGCTATGTATTCCATGGATGGGAATAGATTACAATTAATGATCAATAATCTGAAAGAGATGTGGTTAATGAAATTAAACAACAACTACATTTTTACTTATTGAGACAGTAGACATTATTTGCAATTAAAAGAATTAAATGTTTTTTTTACCTCTTTTCTGGAAAAACGAAACTTTGAAAATGTGTCTTGGGACATTTTACTTAATTCTGACTGGCTAGCGGTTTTTATCAGCAATTAGATTGCTCACTGGTTTCAATCCTGAATCATAATCACATCACCAAAAGAATACATTAGTAGCACAAGTATGTGAATTACAAATGCTTTGCTAATACTCATTTGTAAATCTGAACTGTTTGTATGTGTTTGTAATGCCAATTTTCCTGGAAGATTAGGTTCAATTACTAAAACCACGATAAAACCATGATATGAGTGCGGAAGTGGTTCTTGTGAACAAAACAAAATAAAAAAAAAATCATGATTTTCTTTCCATGCACATTTGCACGAGTTACATCTTAAGTAATTTAAATAGCCGTAACTTTGTACCATTTGTATGACTTTAAATGGGAACTGTCATTTCTTAGAATTTTAAATATTATGTTTATTTATCTCTATATTTAACAAATATGTATTTATGAAGTGTGAAAAAAATGCAGAAATCCACATCTCTTTACCCTGTAAATGGGCGCCTCCATCTTAGCGCCTTGTCAATCGCTGTCTTTCGCACCTGGCATCAACAGAAAGAAAGCATACAGAGAAGGGAAAAATAAAACAATGTTTCTGTTTTTTTTTTCTCCTCATTTGCATTATATGCCCTGACTGTGCCTGTACTAAACGGTCATCTTTAATATTTTTTTTTTTAAATAGAGCATCAAAACACTTTAACTCAAGATATAGGCGATTCTCAATATTTTCTTCACTGGTGTAATTTCCAGAGAAGTGATGGTTTCCCTTTGAAGATAACCTTTCAGTCTAATGCATTGCATTTTTGTCTGGCAAGGCAGAGACTTTTTATTCAGATAAACGTCTATTGACCTCCCTTTGGACCACCAGAGGCTCAGTGAACAAAAGTATCTGCTGGGCCCAAAACAAAGCAAACACACTAACAAACAAAACAGGACAATATCAGACTGTGATGGGTCCAATTAAACAGCACTTTGTAACAAAACTACTAGATAATTCTGTGAGCCTATAAATCAACTTCAAAGTCTTACATGTATGAATTTTACTAAAGTCACATTTACAAAGGTCTCTGCTCATTACTTACATACGTTTTCTCACTAAACAGTGAGATGACATGTGTTGACAACTGATTAACAAAATGGTTCAGTTGTAAAAAAATTCACTTGTTCACTTGATCACTTGTCAATAAGCCACAATTTATTGCATACCATTATATAATATTTACGTTTAGATGGCATTTGGGAATTTATATTTCGTAATATGCCAGCAGATTTTTTGCAGTTACAAACATCTGTAAGTGACTATTTGACCATTTTTATTTATATTGTTATCATACCTGCATTGTATTACAAAGATATTCTGTTTTTTTGAACACGTGGGAAGAATTGCAACACAAAAGATACTGTATAGTCTCAGAACAATACAACCCTTATTAATGCAAAGTAAACAGGATGAGCTAAAAACTAATTAAAATTCTATATGTTTATTTAATTTAGAATTTTTAGGCATGTTTCAACAGTAGTCTGTACACACAATCAAGACTGGCCTTTGGCCTTCAGGCACCCCATGAGTGAGACCCCCCTCCTACCATCATTATTGATTATCAACACTTAATGTAGTTAATTGCAAAAGCTACTTCTGACATAAAACAGTCACACACACTTAAGACTGTGTGAGTTTGACTGTTAATGTACTAAGTGGTATGGTGTTGACATTTTCAGTATGTGTATGTCTGTGTTCCTGTGTGCACACGATATCATGACATACGTGTTGGTATACCTGTATTTTTGCAATGCTAATACAAGTGTGTTGGTTTTCCTGTGCGCATGCTGTGTCAGCATATGTGTATCTAGGTGTCCTGTGTTTGTGTGTAGGCATCCAATGTCAATATGTGGAATTGTGAAATACTGTATGCTGGTGTTTCTTTGTGTGTAATGTCACTGTTTGTATGTTTAATGTAAGGACAGAATTTGGTCACGCATGACTTTTGTAAATTGCAATAATGAAGTGCTATTTTCAACATGATAAACCAGTCTACAAGGGCTAACTGAGCATTGTAGTGACTGTAATTCACAACATATTTAAAGGACAGGCCCTAAGGTGTTTGTAAATTACCATTCTCGTGATGCCGAACCAGGCATATAGGTTGGCTGAGTATCATAGGAACTGCAAATCTTATTCACAATCATTTTATATTCTTGTTACATGTCCAACTATTTCCCCCTTGGTTAACTTTCTATCCGCTGTTAGTTGTCTCTCCCTGCCCACACTCCTAGTTATCTCTCCCATGCTCATTATCTCTTCCTAGCCCACCTGCTCCTTCTCTGCCACCCTCAGTTTTTTTCTCTCCCAACCCCATACTAGCTTTCATCTAAGCCACCAGTTATGTCTCTCCTACCCACCCTCTTATCTGGCTATAGCACCCGACGTGTGACTGAGCGGTGGGAGCATGGTCTTCCCTCTCAACCGTAATAAATTAATAGTTAAGCCCAATGATAATGGCAGCATTGCTGAGGTTTGACAATTTAGGCTGGGGTTTAACTATTAAGGCAACCTCCACACTAAACTGTGGCTGATCAGTCATGCTGTAGGTCAGGCTTCCCCAAACTCCGGCCCTCCAGATGTTGCTGAACTACAACTCCCATGATTCTATGAATGAAATAGGTAGGCTGAGAATCATGGGAGTTGTAGTTTAGCAACATCTGGAGGGCCGGAGTTTGGAGAAGCCTGCTGTAGGTGCTCACATGGGCGGCTGCAGAGAATAGACATAGGGAGCTGGGTTGCACCCTGTTTGTGGAGTACTTTGAGTTCTCTGAACTCCATAGCTGACTAGTGTTGCTGCCCAAAGTGACCTGTTATCTCAATGTGTACCCTATGCGTTTGCACAGGTCGTACACTCCTAATACTGGCACTTCACACAATTGCTGTCCTGTCCCAAGTTGTTGTTCTACAGCTATGTTTTCAAAGATTCACTTGGCAAATGTCGAGATAAAAAAGTCACTGTAATTTTAGCAACTTTTAATATTGTGTCACTATAACATTGTGATAAAGTCACCTGATTAAAAAGATTACAGCATTATAATAGCAATGGCTAAAACAGTGCCATTACAGTGACAGATAAACCGCCAAAGCCAATGCCATAATCATACGATAATGACAAAGGGGGCATGAGTTCCACCAGTGCAGTAGGTTAGGGGGTAATAAGGGCTATGCTACTGGGGATTTAAGGTTAGGGAGCTTGAAGAGAAATACCCACTTATCCTCAATGTGAATTAACTCTAACCCTAAATCCTGACCATATCTCCTCCTAGTGGAACATAAACCCCAACACTAAAATTAGCTCAGCGTCAGTCATTATAAAATGTGCCACTCTGACTGGTAGTGCCACTACAAAATATTGAACTTATTGTATTGCTGCTGTGTATTCGACATTTAAAACGTGACATTTATTGAACTCTTTTTAATGTTTATGTTTTCAAACAAATAGTGCTCTTAAATTTGTTTAATCAAAAATATCTGTGTAGTGAATGGGTTAAGTCTCACAACCAAGTTTAATCTCTTTAATGAGTCACTTCACACCAATGAAGTCACAGTGTGGGGGTGTAACATTGTTTAAATGTGTTACAGTTGCTCCCAGATAAACTAAAGTATAAAAATCATACATGGGTCATACATTAAAACAGGCATTCACACATATGTAGTTATAAACGTAAAACAATCACTGTGAGGTCCACATTCTGCTATTTTCTATGAACCTCACATATACTGTGCATTCCTTCCCCATTCTAAACAATTTCTTCTGGCAAAAAAAAAGTAACAATAATTCTATGTAATTCATATATTTTCTCTTATAGATAACACTTTTATAAAAAGGCAAATTAGATTAAATGTACAAATAATTAACATTGCACATATAATTTTCATGGATTTAATTTTATACATTGTTTATTTTATGATGTCTATTAACAATATAAGTTAAATTAAAAGAGGAACATTAATAGCAAGATAGAAGGTGTATCCAGCAGTTTCTCCAGGCTCACTCTCCCCTCAATTTAGCCTTGTTTGGGGGATTAAAACAACTTCAGAGATTCAGCTGTACAGAGAGACTCAGTTGGTGACTGTGGGTTAGAATGAGTCTTGCTGTGAAACTACGACAAGAATTCCACCAAGTTAGCAACACTGAAACAAAGTGAAAGAACAATAGGGGACAGCCCTTGTGCAGAGAGGAATTTATCAAGCCCTGTACTCTAATAGTGACAGGAGACACAGCACAGAGAGAAAGGGCTGTTTAGAATCACTGACATGTTAGACTTGCTGTGGTTTCTAGAAGGGGAGAGCTGGTCCCATTCTTCCCTCTCTCTCTTTGTTATTCCAAAGGTGCCAGAAATTAGAAATCTCATTGAATATTCTGATCTGCCCTCAGAGCTTGATGTGGTTTGACCCTGGTGCTGTGTAGTACCAATGCTCCAAGACAACCCTGAACCTGCATAAATCATATGCAGAATCACTTTGCTAGCCGCTCAGTGGTGTAGCTCACATCCCTATACATGTTCTTTTTTTAAAGCAGATATTTTTTTATTATTAACAACAAAAACTATTGCAATAATAAACAAACAAAAAAAAATGCAGGGTAAACAAATATTTCTAAACTATGATATAACGTACAAAGCTAAGCATGCCACCTAGTTATTGTGTAATTTATAAAACGCCAACATACACCAGAGCGCAGTACACCCATTTTTAAAACAAAATGTCCTTGTTTAATTCAACTAATTAATATTATTATCCTTAATAATAATAATAATGATAAATAGTAAATTTGGAAGGGGAATTTGTGAAAATCATGCCAACTAAGTTATTTAACTGTGCTAGCCAACTCCTACTGAATTGTAAATATTTATTAAAAAAACAAGTCCTTTGTACAGTGCATTTTCTAATACACCTGTTGCAGCACACACACAGACTGTTAATAAACAGAACACTACATTATAACTTAAAGGCATGGCTCTGGTATTATTAAGATGAGTTTTTATTTATTTTAGATTGTTAGGAATAAGGCACAGAATGTGAGTGTGCCTTCCTTACTGTCAAGGAATATTAAAGTGTAATGCTTCCCTGTGTAAATATTTGCATACTGTAATATTTAATTAGTGTAATTAGCCAGGCTCATTAACTGACATTTTATAGATATAACTGTTTTGCATTGTTTGTGTGTTTTACATAATTGAATTACTTTGTTGTTTAACTTATGCACTGATCACTTTATTTATCTAAACTAATACTAAACTTGCAATTCCCTGACTTGCAATGGGCCAGTTAGTGTAATGTCATTTATTTGACACACTTGCTAATATATTGTTACACTGTATAAGCCTTCCTGATTTTTCTATAAGAAGCACATTCCATTAGGAGAAACTTGTGCTTTGGAATCTGAAGTGCACTGTGTGGCTATTGGTACACGCTGGTTCTCTGACTGAAAGGGATAAGGAGCTTTATGCGGTGTCTGGAGGGTGGGAGTCTGTTGCCTCAACTGAAGAACACGCCTTTCTTCCTCAACTAACTGGATAAGAAGAAGAAAAAAAAAAAAAGACAAGCACTTGGCTACTTAAAGGAAGAATTCACATTAGTGTCACTTGGGCCAGCTCTCTAGCTACAAGCTGGTCCATTCTCTCCATGTGATAGAGAGATGGTCTCTCTCCATAGGATGCAGGGACCTGCTGCAGTCTGTCTCCAGGGACTGGTTATCCTGCTCTGCATACAGAGAACCTCTTCCCAAGGTAAATTGTTTTTTTTTTAAAATTCTAATGATTTAACCATCAATTTGCCACTAGAGCTTAGTCCTGTGGGATATTCTCTTTGGTGAGTTCTACATGTTGAAACAGAAAATTAACTTTATAGAAAATTGCAGACAGTATTTCAAGAGGATGCAAGTTCCATATGATGTTGTTATTTACATATGGTCATTGCTGGATACTATCAAGCAGATCTGTATTTCTGTTTTGATTTAAATATATGGATACATAGCAGTAGAATGTTGAGTCACCAGCATCATCAGAAAATATTACAAACAAAACAATGTTTACAATGTATTAAAAAAAAAAAGGAATGTACAATTGTATGTGAATAGAGATACAATATTCTAACAGTGTGTGTATGTTGTACCAAATGTAACAAACATTTTGATATAGTAATATACTCCCTTATATTATTATTTACAGCAGGCATTGACATATTTGTTTTATTTATTTGCTAAGAAAGCCACAATGATTGCTCCTTCTTGTGATCTTGTTGCTTGTGATAACTGTGAATGGAATATGTTGCATTGTCATTGAAATGAGATGTCTGTGTTGGTGTTATTTAATTTTGAACCTGCTAAGCACAATCCATAAACAGCAGCATTTGCTTGTACAGAATACTTTTGTTTAGGAAGAGAATACAACTTTTTAATTAATACAAATGGAATAAAAAAAAAACAGTGCTTCTTTAAATCCACCTCTCTCTCTGTCTATTTGCCACCTGCCCCTAATAATTTTGAAAAGCACCCTTTTTTACAGTGCTCTCCAAGAGGTTCTTCAATAGTTTTTTTTTGTACTGTTTAATCTATTTGAGTTGATTAGTTTCCAGTAATGCCTGATAACTGTGCCAGTAAGATTGATTTGCCCATTGGTTAAAACACTGCCAGTTTCTTGTCCTAACACATATGTTAGTTCTTATTGTGGCACAAAACTCCTCTCAGCTACAGATTGCAAGTTCAGAAAGAACTTTTTTTCCCTGGGCTTTACGGTTGCTTGGCAACCAAGGCTAGCATGTGACTAGCAGACAATCTAAAGAGTGTGGGCCTTTGGCATTAATCTATCAGCGATGGAGTCTTCCCCTCACTGTGCTTCTCGGAAAAAAATCTTTTCCACCAGTCCCCTCTTGTCTTGTGAACAACTTAATTGCTATACAATGAAATTGAGGGTCTATTGTTGTAGGCTTAACTGGACTAGAAATTGATTTCCTGCACTCTGTATTGGCAAAGCCACTGCAGGGTTGCACAGACATATTCACATAGTAATCAGCTTTCTTCTCTCAACTCCTCGCATAAGCTCCTTATGGAGAATCAAGTAAGTAATTATACATCAAGACCTACAAGCAACAAGCAGCCTTGCTTAGAACAGTGGGGACTTTTTTTTTTCCCTTTGAACAAAAACATAGTGACCATGTGTCCTCAGGGGACAGTCTCCTGACTGGTACCTGTTTTCATCAAGGATGTTTGTCCTCAGAAATATCCCATGAACACCTGTAATATACAGAACTATATAATACCTAAATACATTGTCCTCATTCAGTGTTTTAAAATTCTATTGAACCATCAGCATGAACTATTAGTAAAATCTCTACAAGCCAATCCGTGCAGGCGTTTAAGGATCAATTATAGAATAATGTTGTTATAACAAACCAGTCGTTAAAGATGCAATATCAAAATCATATGCCCCACTCATTTACCGTCAGGAAGCTACAGATGCTAAGGACATTACGTATTGGCATTGGGCTTTAGTGGCCAGAGCTTGACTATGGCATGACATATCATTGGTCCCTATGTTATTAAAGAACATGCTACACTGTCTAAATTATGAATAATATGTTTTAATCATTCCCCCACAGCCAGCACAAGGATTCCTGTCAATGACACCTGCATTTGGCATCTCTGTGAAACTTTTTATATCTCACACAATAGTGTGATTATAACCCCAGGTTTAATTGCAACAATCTCATCAACCGAAACACAATTGCATCCTTGTGATTTAATAGTTTAGTCTCTGTGCCACTATGCTTAAAGGAACAGTAATGCTTTCCGTTTGTGTTTTTGTGAAAGAGTGCAAGAAGTTCAGAAATGTGCGTGAAGTGCATGAATAATTTTTACTTATACATTACTTGGCGGTATGTATACGACAACACACTGAGGTCCAGTGGTGGCTGTTCAATAGGGGCAGCTGCCCCCTCCAGTTTTTGTTGCAAAAATGAAAAAAACCTTTATTAGAATTAAAAGGACTACAGATACGTGTGTTTTGGAAAAAAATGTGTCTGTTGTAATTATATCTATAGTTTTCCCTCTCCACTTTATTGATGACTGGAGATGGAGTGGGTAAAGCACAACAAGTCAGGAAGTCAACACTATCTGTCACTGCTGATGTCTGAAGTTTATCCTCAACTCTGGATTACCTCGTCACTGGCCATGATTTGAATTCCAGATAAATTCTGATTTGCTAAAAGCACAAAGCAGCCAATCAGAATATAGCTAACACGGGGCTTCTGTCTGTCTTCTGAGTTTTTCTAATTGGAGTTTAGTATGCCAATACATTTAACCCCTTAAGGACCAAACGTCTGGAATAAAAGGGAATCATGACATGTCATGTGTCCTTAAGGGGTTAATTTACATATCTGAATTTGTTTCAGTGTGTTGATTCATATATAATTCCTTAAAACTACAATACCAATGAGCCAGAACAGCAGTTTTAAGAACTGGGTTAAAATAAAACAATGGTCCGCCTTGTCAAATCAAATTTAAGTTTGGAATCCAACACATTTATTAAAAAGTATCAAATCTTATAGTATTGTTGTCGCCAACCATATAACTTATTGTTTTGATGAAATGGGTATATATATATATATATATATATATATATATATATATATATATATATATATATTCTGGACTATTCATGTGATGAAGTCAAGATGGCTAAAGTGGTTCTGTTACCTTCAGGGGACTTATTTTGCAAAGACCATTGAAGGTGGCATTCTTAGAAGGGAGTTATACTTACCTGATGCTTAATCTCTCACTGCTGCACTTTGACCCAATGTCTATAGATCACCTCTCGTGGTGCATTGTCAGCTTTCATCTTATAAGACTTAGTGCATAAAACTAAGTATTCCTAAAAAGCTGCACACTTTTCAAGGGTTTTTTGCCAATCCACTCCTCTTGTTTGACTGAGAACCGAATCATTAATTAGCAATTTCTATTGGGACACTGTGATTGCATTTAAGGAAGTATACTTGTACTGGTTGTTCAAGTTTCTTGGTACGGATGTCTAAACAATATTTATATATAAGAGCTCTTATTTTATTTGTCTTCTTGCCAAAGTAAAATAGTCCAGTACGTCTTGCTTTGTTACCCCAACTTGACAAAGACCCTGCATTTGGGGGCAAAATGGTGAAATAAATCTACTTTGATGATATTTGGTGTTTCTCAGGCCACAGGGAGGGTGTCAGATGGGGCCCCCTCATAGAGCCCTGGGTTCTGTTTCTCTAAATGATGTATGTGTGTTGGCTGAATTTGTGTGTGGAGTAGTGTGAGAGCTGTATGAGGGAGGCTGAGTGTGTCTGTGTGTGCTGGTAGAGATTTATAAGCATGGTGGCTGAATTGTGTGTCTGTGTTGGGGAGTGTAAGTGGTGTGTGTACGTTCTCCCACCCTTCCTACTTACATTACCTGATGGGCCAATGGAATTTGAACTGGTGACCTGGTGGTCTGAGGACAATCTTCATGATCTACAACTACACAATTCAGCCACAGCATTAAAACCACTGACAGGTGATGTGAATAATATTGATTAAATTGTTACAGGGGCACCTTTCAATGTGTGAGATATATTATGCAACATGTGAACAGTAAGTTCTTGAATTTCATGTGTTGGAAGCAGGCAAGCATCTCAGAAATGTCAAGCCTTGTGTTTTATTCCTAGTACGCAGTGGTTAGTACCTACCAAAAGTGGATAAAGGAAGACAACAGGTGAACCAGCGTCATGGGCCCAAGGCTAATTGATGCACATAGTGAGACAAGGCTAGCTGTCTGGTCTGATAAAACAGAAGAGCTACTGAAGTTTAAATTGCTGAAAAACGTAACACTGGCCATGATAGAAAGGTGTCAGAACATACAGTGTATCACAGTTTGTTGCGTATGTATGTGTGTACACACAAACGGTCAGAGTGCCCATGATGACCACTGTCCACAGCTGAAAGTGCCTTCAACAGTGACGTGAGCATGAGAATTGGATCATGGTGCAATGAATAAAGGTTGCCTGGTCTGATGAATCAAATTTTCTTTTAGATGGTAGATGGTTGTGTGCATGTGTGTCATTTATCCAGGAAAGGATGCTCTACGGGAAAAAGGCAGGCCAGTGGAGGTGGCGTTATGGTCTGGGCAATGTGTAGCTGGGAAACCTTGGGTCCTGGCATTCATGTGGATGTTGCTTTGAAATATACCACCTACCTTGACATTTTTGCAGGCTATGTACACCCCTTAATGGCAATGGTGCCTTTTCTTCACCCTGCCAGACTGCAAACAAATTTTCAGGAATGATTTGAGGAACATGACCAAGAGTTCAAGGTGTTACCTTGGCCTCCAAAATCCCCAGATCTCAATCTGATTGAGCATCTGTGGGATGTGGTGGAACAACCAATCTGATCCATGGAGACCCCACCTGGCATCTTGCAGGACTTAAAGAATCTGCTGATAATATCTTGGTACCAGATACCACAGGATACATTCAGATGTCTTTAATAGTCCATGCCTCGATGCATCAGAGCTATTTAAGAAACCTGAGGAGTACCTACATGGTATTAGGCAGGTGGTTTTAATGTTGTGACCAATTCGTGTATATAGGTTATAGAACACTTTAAAAGTGCCCTTGCAGTTCCGGCACTCTGATTCATCAACGAGTGCCAAGGGACTGCAAGGGTGCTCTTAAAGTGGTCTGTACCTGATATTGGCAACAATGTTACCTCTGTGAAGTGAGGGAGCTCAGGGCCATGCATGGAGGTCTATTGATCTCCCTGCCAGCTCAAAAATGGTTCACTCAGAGTTGGGGCTCCAGTCCAGACAGGGGCCTAACAGGACCCATTGATTTCAGGCCCTAGGCAGTAGCCTTGGTCGCCTAACAGATTATCCAGCTTGAGTGTTTACACTCCATTCCTTTAATTTTGCAATTACAGATGAGTACACATCATTGAACGTTACCTCTGCTTGGTTTTAACCAGATAATTTTAAGGTTTTGCATTAGATGCATTAGGTTAAGGTTTTAATTGATACATTTGTAAAGGATTAAAAATCGATGTGGAAATAGAGTCCAAAATAGCAGGGTTAGGGAAAATCCCCCAATTACGGCCAAATCAGAAATTTATGTTAACTTTAGTACCGTATTTTCATTTTTGGTCTAACTTTTTCAGTTTGTTTATCACCACAATTTAAAAAGTTATGAACAAAGTTAAATAAAAGTAGATAATGCTTGCATATTTTCATAGAAACAGCAATAGATACATTGTATAGATTTTGAGTTGCTCTACTAAAATGGGGAACGTGGCTAAAGAATGCTAGGTTCCTGGGGAACAGATAAAAGTATAAATTTAGATTTTGAGTTGGATACAAAATGGGCAAGTTAAATCATATCTGCCATAATCTGGGTTTCTTAAATCCCCCATCACAGACAATACCACGGCTACCCCATAAAGATAAGGACTGTCACAATTAGGGATTGTACAAACCTTTGTAAAGAAATAGTTACATTGAAATATCATTATCTACATGTTTTATTAGAATAAAAAAATAAAAAAATTGTAAGTATGTTTATCTTGTATGAACATGAATGTTCTGGCTCTTTTAACAATATTAAATAAGACGCTTTCATTAAATAGTTCTCAATGCTGCCCTCATACGTTGTGTTGTACAGTTTTTGACGAGACATGTGTTTTCCTTCTCTTTATCCGTCTTAAGATGGTTTAATGTTCTGGAATATAGCAGACACCATACAAGATAATCAGACTAATGTAGAATTAGCAGTCTCTGTGACCCAGCAGTGGGATCTCGTTACTGCAATAAAAAGCTACAAGCAAGCTGTTGATGGGTACATGTGTTTAACCATATATTAACTAACAGGTTAAAAAACACAAAAAAACCCCAAAATTTTTCAACTTTATTGTTATACACAGGAAACATCAATCTCTGCAGTTTTAGGTAAGAGAATCAGTAAGGCAGGCAATGCAGGGAGAAATATCATTGCATAATGGTTAGAGAATGGTTAAATTAGATGAACACAGAAATACACGCATGAAGACACACACAGACACACACACACACACACATAAATACATCTAATGCATTAGCCCAAGAAAGCATTGTACCATTAGTGGCGACCAGGGCTGCCATTAGGTCATGTCAACCATGACGGTTGTCAAGGGTCCGGCGGTCCTGGGGGGTTTGGACTGCTCTGGGAGTTCCGGGCCCCACATTGCCTATGTACACACATATATATAGCGATTTTCGCTATATACATGTGTACTTGCGGGCCCCCGGCTACCTGTTTGTTGCAGAAGGGGCCCACAGCACACTCTCACTTCCCTTCCCAGCAGCTCCCCTGTGTAAATATCGCAAGTCCCGCAGCCGTCAGAGCATTGCCACAGTTTAACATGGCAACGCTCCGTGCCACACGCGGGCCACGAGAGTTAGACAGGGGAGCTGCTGGGAAGGGAAGTGAGAGTGTGCTGCGGGCCCCCTCTGCAGAGTCCATGCCACTGGGAACGCAATCTCCACCCTCCTTGGCCAGGTAAGAAGCAGGGAGGGGGACTAAAACAAAATGTTGAAAAATAAACTATTTAAAAAAAAATAATATTTAAAAAATAATATTTACATTTAAAAAAAATAAAAAAATAACACTCTGCATGCACTATACACACTGCATCTAATACACACAAACACACTCTGCATCTAATATACACCTTATACTACACAAATGCACAATCTGCATCCACTATAAACACTGCATCTATTACACACACACACCGCATCCACTTTACACATGCACTCTGCATCCGCTACACACATTCTACATCCACTATACATACACCACAATGAGTACACACACTGCGTCATTGTGGGCGGACTCAGGGGCAGCCCTGTGGGTTGACTCGGGGGCAGGCCCTGGGGGGGGGGGGAGGCCCAGACCTTAAGCTGTGTCAGGGGCCCCACAATTTCTGATGGCAGCCCTGGTGGCGACTAAAGACAGAAAATTTAAAAAAGTCAATATTTGGAGAAGCATCCAATGAAACAATGCTACCGCAGTTACTTAAAGCCCCAATTCTGATGTCACAGGGGAAGTAAATGAACTTAAGTCAATAGAACAGTTTGACTGCACATAAGTACTCCCATCAAAGTCCCTGTGATGATTGGGCTCTGTACTGAACCCATGAAACACTCCATTCACCTTATTCTGCCCATCTAAAAAAATAGAAAAATAAATACCATCAAAAAGGCTAGAACCAGGCTAGAACCAGCAACAACATAGTTTATATTCAACTAAGCCCCAAAAATCAAGGAAATAACAGAAATAATGTAAAATATGAACATTATTCACTAAACGACAGCGCGATGACAATTCGTTGATAAAAGTCTGTTCAAGTTGGTTGATGTTAGGTGAAACTGTTGCAGATTGTCTAACATAAAATCCATGTTCTAACAATTTTGAACAAATCAACAAAGAAATACTTGACTTGGGCCAGATTAAAAGTCATTCTATGTGTACCAATTTATTCCCCATCATTGAGCTGCCAACAGACATACTCTTAAAATAATAATAAAAAAGAAATACCATGCTAAAATCAAAAGGAACCCCAATCTCTTTACCTCCACCTACCATTTTTGGTGGGTCAGGGGTCTGTGAAAAACATTGTGCATCCTTGTGGAACTGTAACTAAATATAGGGGGATTGGGTACAGATATATTAGGGAACTGACTACAAGGGACTCACAGCCCACATTTTATGATTTAACATCCTCCTGCCGAATACATGTACATTTAATATATTTTTTTTCTATCACAAAATTTAAGAATTTAAGAATATACAAATTTCGTTTTAATTTTAGTGTTATTCGTCAAACCGGATAAATTGGTTCAAGCAGGCTAAAATGAGTAAAATATTTTAATTACTTCTCAAAGTTTTTGTATGAAGTTAGCTGTTAATGTTGGCTATAGATTTGATGCATTTTTCATTTCCCAATGCCTTCTCTAGCTGTCTCTAATAATTTACCTTTGTGGGTTAGTGAACCACATAAGGAATTTGCAAGTTCATCACCTAAAGTTACAAAAAGAACAAAACCTGTAAAAACGAGTTAAAATTTGAAAGTCGTAGATGAGTGAGTGTATGGCTGGTCAGATTACTTACTGCTTGAGTCACTGGAACTCAAAAAAGCAAAGTCCAAATGAAAAAGATACTGGTGGCAAAGCAAAGAAAGATTGATGTTCAGTATATGAAAAAAAAAAAAAAAAAACCTCTCTCTCGCAACAAGACAGCCTTGACTTTTCTTTCACATGTTGAATAGCTCAATAGAAATTTGAGCAATTAAATCCCTTTTTAATCCAGACTTATTTTTTTCAGTGTGTTTTTGCAGGAAATGAGCAAAATGCTCATTTCTAGCAAAGTAAGATGCTGTTTCAATAAAGATGTATTTGTTAGTGGTAGAAAGCCGAGGAGTTATCATCTTTCAGACATGTGCTTGACATGCTTTTCAATTGTTATTAAAAAGAAAGAATATTATTCATTCCTCCTATAATTATTGAATTATTTCACCTTTTTCCAGTATGCATTTTAGTATTATGTTATTTTAGGTGTGAATATGTGTGGGTTTATTCAAAGAAACTTAAGGAGACTTTATGATATAATCAAGATTATTAACTAAAATGTGAATTGCTGGGAATTCAAACAGTACTATTAACTAAAGTGAGCATTCAAAGTGAATTCAAAGTTTAAGGTAAGGGTAGATGAAGTTAAAGCATAGCTAACCTATGACATATATTCCTAACTCTATAGTGCTGGACTATCTGTTTTAGCCCCCATCCCCCCTCTGAATGGAATAAAAAAGTTTTAAACTTGCCTTTTCTCCATTGCCGAGCTGGTCTCACCATGGCTGGCTCCACCTAGCTCCGCCTCTATGGCTGAGATCATCCATCTTGATGATCTCAGCCAATCCAAGGCTTTCCCATCAGAAAACATTGGGATGCTATTGCGCATGCATAGCAAAACGTCACACTGCGCCTACTCATAAAGATGCATTGAATCAATGCATCTCTATGGGGATTGTTTAGTGTCTTCATGCAGAGCATGGAGATGCTAAACGTAGGTGCTGGTTGAGGCTAAATAACTATAGCAAAGTTGAATATTGTTTTCCGGATAAAGTGTTTTGCCTTTTGATTTGTGAGTTGGATTTCAATTAGTAATAATTCAGAATTTAGCGAATAAACCCTTTAGTGAATAACCATTAAAAACATATATTTCTCATGTTTGTGAGGCACATAGGGCTCTGGGTTATATTCATTATTTGACTTGGATCTGGATCAGTAAGGAAGACCACTGTCTATTTACTAAGCAATATTTTGGAAACTTTCAATAATTACTTAGAAATGGGCACTTTGAAAATCACTTGGTGATGTTTCCATTAACAGAACATGACAGTCAGCTAAATGACAAACCTAGTTCCACCAGGTAAGCAACCGGTTAATTAATAATACTCTGCTGGTAAAATTCATGTTTAAAATATATTTAAATTCTGTTTTTTCGTTTGCTAATGATTGACTTGGAATTTTACTACCTTGAATAATGAATGCCTTATCTGTTAAAATACCAGTAACATACCAATCCACCTCCTACAAACCAATTTAACTCTTAAGTGACTCTCAGTATGTTTCAGGAATCAAACTTAAATCTTCTCCATTTAAAAAAAAAAAAAAGAAATCAGTTTAAAATTGTTCCATCAACCAAGCTATATCAGAATGCCAGTGTGATTGTATCAATTACTACACAATGATCTCCTACATTCCCAGACCACCTTGTCATTTAAATGGACAGTTTAGAACCCTAAAGCAATTCAGTATCCTGAACTGACCCACCCACATCCCAATTCATAAAAGTGACAATTTCAAGAGAAATACCAATTATGAATTATTTTAGGAACACCCACCTTTACGTCATTTATTCTAAATCACAACTTTCCATTCATCCAAGTAATCTCGATTTGTGCCAACCTTGGAGCTGACTTGCATTTTAAGTTTAATAACTAGCTTGAAATAAACTCTAATTGCAAAACCAGTTGCAATAACTTCTTTAGAATAACAGTTTCCGATAACGTGGCAAAAGTCAGCTTTTGATATTTCTACTAATATTATTTTCCTGGTAAACACTGTAAAAATGAAGAAGATTTGCTGGATAGTTCCCAACACTCATGGATGCATTTATAGATGCACCCTGGTGTTGTACATGAAAGGACCACTATAGTCACCCAGGCCACTTTACATCATTGAAGTGGTCTGGGTGCAGTATCCCAGTCCTCTTTACTTTTTTTTTTTAGAAACTGCAATGTTTACATTTTCTAGTGGCTGTCAATATGATGCTTCTGCTGCACTGGACGAGTAAGGAGTAAAACTTGGTCTCTTGACACAAAAGCCCTATAAGAAAGCATTTACTCGGGGCGGGGCTTAGCGGCGGAGCGAGACGGACGCCATTTCTAGCAGCTCTGTGCGAATCAAACTGAATCCGTCAAACATCACCGAAACTACATGCCATCCACGCAATCAAATACTTGCATTGCCCGAGGGAGATCATCCTGCACCGCCCGATGCCATTTAGGTACAATCCGAGGCAGGCAAAGCCCAAAACGAAAATCCGGGCCTACTACACGCCAAACTACCGCGGCCTGGAGTACTTGTGGGGCGAGCCTGGGAGACCCAAGCGACGATCAACTACAGGACCCCGACCAATCCCATGAGGAGATGGGGCGCAGATCACAAAGACCACACCAAGGTACTGCCACAGCACAGCCTGATATAGGGGCACTGCTACAGAAAAAACCCCAGCCAAAATGGCGCCCGACCAGTGCTCAGACCCCCCACAGGCAGACACCTCACCTGCACAAACCACTCAGGGGGACACTCAGAGAACCCCACAGCCCATACAGATCACAACCACTAAATCCATACCCCCACAGTGAACAGCAGACCCAGCCACCAAGCAGGACCTGCAGCAGATGCAAACTATGCTGCAGGATATACAACGCCTGCTGGCAGCAGACCTACCAGCGCTCAAAACGAGCATGCAACAGATCACAGAAAAAGTGACAACCCACCTTCCACGCAATACAATGCTGATGTTTACGTTATTACCCGTTTACCGCAAGTTAGAGGAGATAGCCGGTGAGGACGCTGGCGAGCTGCCTCATTACCAACCAGAAGCCATAGCCTAAGCCAAAACCTACCCCCCCGACAGCCCCTAGATTAGGGCCACCACCCCTCACGAGTGGTCTTCAGTGGAACTAGATGACCAGGCCACTTCAGAAAGTAGAAATGAGCACATGTACCACTCACCAGACTACCTGACCGACAAAACGACACCCAGTGCACCCACACGGACCTTAGCACCACTACGCACCTCCACGCAACTACTTTCTAACACTTATAGGGTCACGCCTCTGACACTGACCCATGACCTAAGTACTGCACCCGCAGACGAATTGCACGACTAAACCCCTATACGAACCCAACCTCTACCTAGGATCTTACGCATGTTATACTAAAAAAAAAAAAAAATTGTGCTAAAACTTATCAAATGCATTATTTACCCAATGTTAAAGCCTGTTACCCTCTCAAACGATGCATACATTGCACCATGTATAAGTCTTGTGCACGCAAAAAAAAGAATAAAAAAAAAAAAAGAAAGCATTTACTCAATGCTTTCCTACGGGAGATTTTGAATGCTCACTCGGCAGATGCTGCTCATGTGCATTAGGTCCCTACAAGGAGTATTAGATTGGCCTTAGCCGGAGGAGGCCCTGCCCCCTCTGTGACACTACAGGGGTAGGAGAGCTAAGTAGCATGTGGTGCTGGAAAAAAGGTAAGTAAAATTGTATTACATTTTTTTTGAAACTGAGGGTCCTAGAAGGAGTCGGGACAGGAGTATAATAGCATTAGGAATACAGATTTTATTCCTAATGCAACAGTGTTCCTTTAAGGGTTATGACAGGCCATCCTTTTGGTACATGGGGGCATTCTAAATAACGTATTGGTGAACCCCTTACCCATATTTTACATTGATGACACCCCCAAACACACATCTCAGTAGATGGAAGAGTGATTTGGTAGGAGAAGAGCAAGATTGAAGGACTGGTAAAATCTCTCACTAACAAATTTGATTCTCAGCCAAGTGAGGGCAAGTGCTGGAGTGGAAGCTAAAATATACATTGGATTTAACTGCTTATAGGGAATATAACTCCAATAAGCTTCATCCAGGAATTGGCTGAGCCCTTAAAGGACCACTCTAGTGCCAGGAAAACATACTTGTTTTCCTGGCACTAGAGTACCCTGAGGGTGCCCCCACCCTCAGGGACCCCCTCCCGCCGGGCTCTGGAGAGAGGAAGGGGTTAAACTTACCTCTTTTTCCAGCGCCGGGCGGGGAGCTTTCCTCCTCCTCTCCATCTTGATCGCGGCGTCATCGGCTGAATGCGCATGCGCGGCAGGAGCCGCGCTCGCATTCAGCCGGTCGCATAGGAAAGCATTTACAATGCTTTCCTATGGACGCTTGCGTGCTCTCACTGTGATTTTCACAGTGAGAAGCACGCAAGCGCCTCTAGCGGCTGTCAATGAGACAGCCACTAGAGGATTTGGAGGCTGGATTAACCCTCATTATAAACATAGCAGTTTCTCTGAAACTGCTATGTTTATAAAAAAAAGGGTTAATCCTAGAGGTACCTGGCACCCAGACCACTTCATTAAGCTGAAGTGGTCTGGGTGCCTAGAGGGGTCCTTTAAGAATTTACGTCCTCAATACCTTTAAAAAGGGCATTTAAACTAGTGTAGCACTAAAGTTTGACTTTTGTATACGGATCCTTAATTTTCAATACAAGCATCCATCTTCACGAAAAGCTTAGACTAGAGATTAATCTTCAATGTTTCTCTACGCGAAATGTCATTGGACAGTGTCTAGCGCTAACAATGAATTAAGTGCTTGGCAAAAAGGGGGTGGATCTTTCTTAGATGCAGAAGCGTCTTCTGCAGCTAATCAAAGGTAAGGCCTAGAAATATTTGTGCAAATTTTATAAAATGCATGTTTATTTTTTTCTCTGAACTGCTGGTAATTGAATATGTAGAACATTTTAATTAGGTGTAAATACTGTTAAACACTTTCCAAGTTAGATATGCTATCGGTGTTCAATAAAAGCTATAACTAAGAAACAATGTTTATTATCTAACAAAATAATAGCATGTGTTGAAGGAAATAGACAAAATTAGTCAGATTTCAAATTATACAATAAATATTGAAAAGACAACGGCTTTCTTTATGAATATGGATCTAAATTTGAGACAAGATATTTTAAATACTTATAACTTTACTGAAATGAAGGATACGTTCCCTAAAAAATTAGATAGGATTATAGAAGCTAATATATTGAGGATTATGAAAGTTACTAATATCACTATGAAAAAACGGAGTAGTGTTATAGTAAATTGGCTAGGTAGAATTAACATTGTAAATGCGTTTATTCTCTCCATATGGACTTACTTTTTTAAAATGGTTCCTTTAAGAATACCAGAGTGCCGGTTAGAGCTCATTCAAAGAAGTCTTAGAAATTTTATATGGAAACGGGAAAAACTATCACTAAGAAAAACATTCTTTAAAGTAAGTAATAGATGGTATTTGGTGCCTACGCGATAACGTAAAATTGACCTAAATACTTGGTAGAGTTGCCCTAAAATGAAAAAACTATGGGATTGGGCTTTTGAGTTCTTGGTAGGTACGGACCAGATTAAAGTAGAAAGTAAACCGCAAATGGCCCTTTTGCATATGTTCTGGCCCATCCTAAATAAAACACAATACTATCTTGAAGTTCATGGCTTTATGGCAGTCAAAATTCTAATAGCGAGAGATTGGAAACAACAACATGAAATACAATATTCCCAGTGGAAAGATCAAAATATTTACCAATTACAGATGGAAAAGGTTATGGGTTGGATAAACAACTCCTCCTTCAAAAACAATAAGATAAGAGAAAAATGTCTCCAAAAAGCATTAGCGCTTTTATAATATACTCATAACACGCCTATAGTATTACTTAAAGGGACACTATAGTCACCTGAACAACTTTAGCTTAATGAAGCAGTTTTGGTGTATAGAACATGCCCCTGCAGCCTCACTGCTCAATCCTCTGCCATTTAGGAGTTAAATCCCTTTGTTTATGAACCCTAGTCACACCTCCCTGCATGTGACTTGCACAGCCTTACATAAACACTTCCTGTAAAGAGAGCCCTATTTAGGCTTTCTTTATTGCAAGTTCTGTTTAATTAAGATTTTCTTATCCCCTGCTATGTTATTAGCTTGCTAGACCCTGCAAGAGCCTCCTTCGTGTGGTTAAAGTTCAATTTAGAGATTGAGATACAATTATTTAAGGTAAATTACATCTGTTTGAAAGTGAAATCAGTTTTTTTTTTCATGCAGGTTCTGTCAATCATAGCCAGGGGAGGTGTGGCTAGGGCTGCATAAACAGAAACAAAGTGATTTGACTCCTAAATGACAGTGAATTGAGCAGTGAAATTGCAGGGGAATGATCTATACACTAAAACTGCTTTATTTAGCTAAAGTTATTTAGGTGACTATAGTGTTCCTTTAACCCCTTAAGGACCAAACTTCTGGAATAAAAAGGAATCATGACATGCCACACATGTCATGTGTCCTTAAGGGGTTAAATTTAAATTAGAGAACTGAACACTCTTTGAGAATCCAAATTAGAAAGGGAAAAATCCTCTCAGACTTATGTGTAATCTTTTTGGCTAAGTATGTGTTTTGTCTAATTATTATGTATGATGGAGGAAATACTTTTTGTAATTGTTTGTATAATTATTGTAAAACTAAATAATTGCATGTAGGCTGACATTCCTCACCCTCATTTTCTATTATCCTCAACAAAGTGAGATACGTAGAAAGGGTTATATGCACGGACATTCTGTTGGTATCCCTGGTGACTACTTCATTTTTAGAACGTTGCCCCGGAATTTCTCTTTGCTCTACACATAGCCCGTTATGTGTCTGTAATGTCTCTGGGGTTTTGTGTGTTTTGGAGTCTTAATTAAGCTGCAATCCATTTGAATACATTTTAACGTTAACCAGTTATAGGGTACAATGTGCTGGAAAAAACAAAACAGTTTAGCTCTTCAAGTGCTACCTCTTCCAGCCTGTTCTAAAAGCAGCTGGGTTCTTGACCTGACTTGACCCGGCTGAAAACGCCTTCACCAGATAGTGAGTGTATAAATCAGGTCTACGTATAGTGTGTGTTATTGGTGCTTGTATTCAGACTGTAACTGTGACCTGCAGATTGACAAGTGTCCAGCCCTCGTTCATTTATTGACTGGTGCCTTGAACTAAAAAAAAACTTTTATCCCTTTAAAATGCACACAATTCTGCTCTATTCTGTACGTGCAAAATGACATCTTTAGCAGAACAATAAGGCTCTTGATAATGTTACATATTCCTTTTATGCGATCACAGAATATATGTGGGTTTTGATTATATATTTTAAACACTTTGATGTGCAGACTGTAGGCTACTGAGAATGATGGCCAGATTATAACGCTTTGGGGTGGCTCCTAAAAAGGCTTTGTGGCTTTTTACATCAGAGGACTGTCATATTCAGATATAATACCAAATATTTGTGGTGCTGGTACATACTATCCATATATTACAATTTCTAGAATTACATTAAAGGCCTTCGAATTCTACCAGATGGAAGTTAAAAAAGAGTTAACTCTGTGCCCGCTCTCTGTTCCACAGGCATTTAATCTTATTCATTTGAATGGAAATGCACCAAGTAGCGGCTTAGTGTATATTGAATGGAGGCCTTAGTGTGGATTCTGACAGCGTTCTTTGTATGGTGTACTAAGTTTGTGACAGATTCCAATACATAATTTCTTAGTGAATACATATTGCATAGTACACATAGTATCACGGACATCCAATCTTCCAATACAAAAGTGATTAAATACTATAACATTTTTATTTATTTTATTTGCTCTCTATATAGCCATCAAAATATAGTGTTATATATTATATGTGCAGAATACAAATCATGACAAAGTATCATAAATAAGTTTAAATATAGATTTAAAGGTAAATACAGCCCCCCCTCCCCTCAGTGTGCAATATTAATTAAAAAATGTTTTACTTGTCTTTTTTTCAACACCAAGGCTCTCCCGGTGCTGCTCACTTATACACCTTATACAGGATCATTGGGGATCTGATGCATATGCGCATCATGCACCACGCGTACATCCAAGGCTTCTCATAGGAAAGCATTGAAACCAATGTTTTCATATGAGTTTCCTCTTCAAGTGACTGCTATGTACAGACACTCTTCACTTACTGACCAGGTACCGTTCTTACGACTCGGTTGTGGACATAGACAAGTGCACCAGAGCAGGGAATCCCTTAAATCTATGTTCGGGGACATTTCCCCGAACATAGACAACTGCACCAGAGCAGGGAATCCCTGTAACCTACGTTCGGGGAATGTTCAGGGATTTCTTGCTCTGGTGCACTTGTCTATGTTCTTTTCAATTAGACATGTGCAATTCGTTTCGGTCCGAATATGTATTCGGACGAATTTCGGACAATTCGGACATTCGGGTACTTCCGAATGTCCGAATTGCTGAATTGCCGGGGTCCCGAAGTTCCAAAATTACCGAAAGTGTCGAAGTGCCGAAGTTCCGAAGTTGCCGAAGGTCCGAAGTGTCAAAGTGCCGAAGTTCCGAAGCACAGTATTGCCTAAGTACTAATATACTTACCCAGTGAAAGAAGAAGAATGTTACATTGTATTCAATTTTAAATAAAAAGTATACAAACATAGCCAGGATTAAGCTGTAAGCATTTGCAACACTTACAACAATCAAGTAACATACATTCATATAAATTGTAACTTACTTGGTCAGTCAATGTATTCACAGGAATGAATAAGTAGATAACTCCCTAATTCCCACGGTATTAGGGAGATATCTACTAAAAGGCTGAAAGACCTAAATTGGTCTTTCAGCCAAATTTACTAATACTAAGTAAAGATTACTTAGTATTAGTAAATTATGCCCCTACTCGCTATGCAGCGAGTAGGGGCATGTCTATTAAACAGTGAGCAGCCTGTGGCTGATCACTGTAAAAAAAATAAAAATAAAAAATAAGTTCCCCCCTCCCGTGACCCTGGCCCCCACCCCTGAGCGGTGGGTGGGGGCCCTAATGTAAAATAATGGGGGGGACCTATTGTCCTCCCCCCGGCCCCCACCCCTGAGTGGTGGGTGGGGGCACTAAATCAGAATAAGGGGGTACCTAATGTCCTCCCCACTGGCCCCCAGCCCTGAGCGGTTGGTGGGGGCCCTAAATTATAATAAGGGGGGAAACTAATGTCCTCCCCCTGGCCCCCACCCTGCGTGGGTGGGGGCCCTACAGTAAAATAAGGGGGGAACCTAATGTCCCTCCCCTGGCCCCCACCCCTGAGTGGTACGTGGGGGCCCTACAGTAAAATAAGACCTAAGGTTCCCCCCCCTTATTTTACTGTAGGGCCCCCACCCACCGCTCAGGGATGGGGGCCGGGGGGAGGACATTAGGTCCCCCCCTTATTAGTATTTAGGTCCCCCCCTCATTTTACTGTAGGGCCCCCACCCACCGCTCAGGGGTGGGGGCCAGGGGGGAGGACATTAGGTCCCCCCTTATTAGTATTTAGGTCCCCCCCTCATTTTACTGTAGGGCCCCCACCCACCGCTCAGGGGTGGGGGCCAGGGGGGAGGACATTAGGTCCCCCCCTTATTATAATTTAGGGCCCCCACCCACCACTCAGGGGTGGGGGCCAGGGGGAGGACAATAGGTCCCCCCCCATCATTTTACGTTAGGGCCCCCACCCACCACTCACAGGCTGCTCACTGTTTACTAGACATGACCCTACTCGCGGTATAGCGAGTAGGGGCAAAATGTACTAATACTAAGTAATTTTTACTTAGTATTAGTAAATTTGGCTGAAAGACCAATTTAGGTATTTCAGCCTTTTGGTAGATAACTCCTTAATACCGTGGGAATTAGGGAGTTATCTACCAAGCGGCTGCAAGAGAAGTCCCGAGGTGCCGAAGTCCCGAAATGCCGAAGTTCTGAAATTCCGAAGTCTCGAATTTCCGAAGTGCCGAAGTTGCCGAATTTCCGAAGTGTCGAAGTGCCGAAGTTCCGAAGTGCTGAAGTGCCGAAGTTCCAAAGTTGCCGAAGTCCCGAATTGCGAAAATGCCGAATTTCGGAATGCCGAACCGAAATTTTTCCCCATGCACATGCCTATTTTCTATGTAAAGAGCAGCTCTCTAATGTGGGGAACCCCTCGAATCCCCATGGTAGAGAGCTGGTCATAAGTCCGAGGCGTTGTTAATCAGGTCTGTCGTAAAGTGAGGACTACCTGTACTCAGTCAGTGCAGAGAAGCACCTCTACTGTCATTGTTTTGCATTGCAGGGTTAAAAGTACAGGACAACTGCACCCAGGCCGCCTCATCGAGACAAAGTGGTCTGGGTGACTTTAGGTTCCCTTTAAATATTCATTGCATTTAGTAATGTTCATAAAAATTCTGAACTATTTGACCACTGGTTGCCAGCACTGCCAGCGGCAAAATGTACTTAAAACTATTTTTCACTTGCAAAATGATAATTTATGAATGTGCGTCCTGGCTGGATGCATTCGGTCCATGTTTTCTTTAAAATCGGCGCTTGGTAAATATTCTGTTTTGTATATGGTTGGATGCAAAATGCTTAGATTTTACACTAGACACTGAATGCAACTAGTCAATTGATGGAGATGATTACTTAGACATAGGCATAGGCAACCTTCGTCATCCAGCATTTTGGGGGATGTAGTCCACAACAACTGGAGTGCCAAAGTTTGCCTATCCCTGACCTAGGGAATAACCAAATGTTGTTATGGCGTTTTAAGTGTCCTTTCACTGTCAGGCAGCTGAAAGTTATATAGTATTGCTTCACGCTGGTGAATATTGCCGTCACTTTGTTTCAAAACGACTGTGCTATTGCCATAGCAGTCTGCTCATTCAAGAAGACACATACTATCAACTAACGATGCCTAATACAGAATGAGACAATTCTTAAAATTCAGTTTGGCATCAAAGGACACCATGCAGTTCTAGATCAATGTTACACTTTTTTTTACAAAGAAAGATCAATTTTAGTTTCTTTCCATCCTCATACAAACAAACAGAGTAGATTATGTAAAAGTAGGCCAAAGTTTTAATATGTCCAATGAAATCAGCCATAAATGATTTACTATAGTCTGCTAAAACAATATATATTTTTAGCAAATCTTCATATAAGATAAAGCTCCAGATATTGTCAGTTTGTGAAAGGTTTCCAAGTGTAATTGTAGGTATTATTATACTGTCTTTATTATACAAGTCCAAAAAGTCAATCTGTTATTTTCCAGAACCAAAAATGCAAATCTAACACTGCAGTGACTCAAGTAGAAAAATAATCACAATCGATGTAGGGACTTTCATCTTTGATAAATGTCACATTTTACTTTTAAATCAGTTTTGATTAATATATGTTGCTGCTGACCTAAGTGAGCTCTCCAGTGATGTTCAAATCACGAAATCTCTCTTCAAGTGAGTAACATGATACATATGTATATTTTCATAAGGCTCTCAATGGAAAGCATAGTGAAAAACAGAAATCAAACACCCCACACCACACACAATGAGTCATGTTTACAAAAGTGTCATAAACTAATGCTGTGTTTGCTCCAAACCTGTCTATTGGCTTCAACAAAACTGTACTCCTCAAAGCTAGAGTACACTGTGTATCCTTTCTGTGAGTGATACAGTGCTAAAAGAGTTAGAATATAATTCTATATGACAATTTCACCCAACTAAAAAAAGCAAAAAAAAAAACAAAAAAAAAACAAAAAAAAAAACAACAACAAACAAACAAAAAAAAATCAAATAAAAAAAGGATTAAACAAATATTCTGTGTCTAGCTTGTGTAAACATTGCATGCGCTACTGTTTCAGTGATGAGCTGTTTACAAGGTTCTTAAACGGCACAACAATGCTTATTATATGGAACCCATTAAATGGTGAGAACGGACAGGAAAATGCTGTTGACATTTACAATTTCACCTCGGTTCCCTTACGAATCTATAGCGAACTAGATTTTTAGAAATGATCAGCATTAGTATAGCTGAGATAGTCTGTTTGCCTGTGCTGATTACAAACCACATATAAAAAGAATGTTAAATGTAAATGCTGAAGTGCACCAAGGAAATGGTTGACATATTTGAATGCCATCTATGCAAATCCTTTTGTTGATAATGGCATCAGTGATATTACTGTGCCGTTGTTTCTCTATACATGAAGGCCAAAGGGTGGCAATCAGGCAGTCACCCAACAGCCATATATTTGCATGATTCTTGTCTAGTGTATTTCCCTTGAATTCCTGATCTTAAATGAATACCTGGCACGTTATTAAGGATATGGCTAGGGAACGGTATTTTAGCAGAGGTGTATTCACTGTGTATTTTTGTTTTTTGTTATATTGCCTTCTTCTCCAAACCTACGAACATCTGAATATATGTTCTATGGATTTAAGGAGAACTTGGAAAGTTAACAGGATATGTCACTGAAGAGTTGTATCCCTCTTGATGAGTGATGCTTTTACAAGTATTAGTAGCATAGTTGTATATATTTGTCATTCTAGATTTTTTGTTTATATAGAGTGATAAAGCTATACCGACTATATAGCAATATTTAGTACCATACATGGATCATTAAACTATAGTATTTTTCATTTATCCACCTGCCTATGTGCACACATAGTTCATATAGTTAGGGTTAGTTTTACAGGTTATTGTTGGAGGTCAGAGGTAGAGATTAGTTTAAGCCGGCATGTTGAGACTTTGGTTAGAATTAGGGTTACAGTTAGAAGCATGAAGGCTTTATGGGATTGGTCAATAACTATACTATCTCACCAATGATTGGTCAGTTGTTGGACAAAACATTCTTGTCCCATGCAAACAAGTTTGTGGTTGCTTTGAGAATTTGCTTCTTTAATTGTAGGTCTGCTCAAATAAAATGTGTAGAACAAATCTTGCACATCACCTGATTATACCTTTTTTATTAGGAGAAAAAGTGATACAAGGTTACATAAGAATAAATAAATATGGAGGTGTCACAATAAATGTTTAAGCACATTGACAATGTATAAGGGAATAACATTAGTATCCATGTCAGTTTACAACCTAATCGCATTCTGTTAAATTGTGAAACCTCTGTATTGGTACCAGTTTAGTGATATATAATGCAAGAAAACATCTCCTTTGCTTCTTTAATGCTACCATTTCCATTGAACCTTGCTGGTCATTTTGCACGTTAAGCAAAACCCCAATCATGTATATCAGGTTTATTTGCAAAAGACTAAAATTTTGTGAATTCAAAGTAAATCCAAAGTAAACAATTTAAGGCCAAAATAGCCAGTATAAAATATAGTTAGCTTGGCGACGTTACCAAATTTGACTTTTTTTTTGCTTTATTTATTTGAAATCCAATTGGCATCCATTTTGAATTCCCAACAATCCACACATTAGTGAATAACTTGTGTTTAGAATCTAAAAACAATGTGTGTGTTAACATAATCGGTATTTATCAAACTCAGAATTGAATTACAGAGTCTATCAAGTAATTAGCAGCAGCAATCCCGATGTGGCAGTGTGTATGACAATGACACTTGTGTCTTCTGTCCACAGATTATATTCTCATATCTGGGATTGGTATTAATCATCAACACTTATGAGTGTAACAGTGTAAGCGCACTAGTCATTACTGACGGAGAACTTTTGACCTGATAATCTAGTGCTATAAAAGATTTTGTAACTCATTCCTGGTCTACTGCCCAATCAGCATTCTCAATTCCAGGGCAGTACTGAAGAACTATTGTTTTCCTATTACTGTTGTCTAGTACCCAACTCCAAGTGATTTAGAGTGAAAATTGATGTGCTATTCTAAGGCACATTCCTTTGCTTCTAGGAGGGATCTGAATATTCTCGGTAGCCAAAAAGGTATCATATCATCCTAAAAATATGTATAAGGCATTTTCATAATGGATGGAAAAAAAATTAAAATATCATATCATCCTTAAAATATTTTACAAATATCTTTATAATGGATGTACAATTTTTTTTCCAGTATACTACAAATAACAATAGAAATATAGTATAATTGATAGTAATAATAAAAATTGTTATTGGAAATAAATCTCATGCAATCAATTCACATGAATGATGCCTATACTTTTCACATGTATTTGACTAAAGCTATAACTCTTTATAATCTCTGGGGTGAAATAATCACCAATGGAATGTCCAGGTGGTTTCCATAGCAATTCCTTACTTTTAGAACCTTACACCACTTTTCTGAACATGACATGTTGCTAATTGCCCTTAATATATTTTGTTTCCCAATCCATGTAGGATTTTTTCCCCATCATATTAAAGTAGGAATTAAAAAAATCTGTCCTCATTCTAGGGTCTATGAATTCTTAAATTTGAGGGTGGAGGAGGGGATTAAGCAAGACTAAAGAAGTGCTATATTGGATGCTAAGAGCTAAATGTTGAGAGACATTCAATGGGTTTCCATGGTGACAGCTCTTATAACATCTGTTTTTGCCTCGGAAAAAACAGTCTCCCTCCGTGTAGCAAAGAACACATACATATTACACAAAGACGTATTAGGTTAATGTACTGCATGAATGATATCTCTTTAGATTTACAAGAGATTTTGTCATTCTAGAAAATAAATATATATTTTTTGTTTTGATTTTCTAAACTTACTGGACAACAGCAGACGTAGGTAGCCTCAGTACTCAGTCATCAACTGTGGACTACATCTTCCAACACAACTTCCATCACACTCACTGAAATTGTGGTTGATAACCACAAAAGGTGATCTACATCTTCCAACACAACTTCCATCACACTCACTGAATTTGTGGTTGATAACCACAAAAGGTGATCTACAACTTCCAACACAACTTCCCTCACACTCACTGAATTTGTGGTTGATAATCCACAAAAGATGCCCCCCCTCCCCTCCCCCCCCCCCAAAAAAAAAGATGCAATTTTGGAGCCTAACTGCAGCCTCTGATTGACTCAATTTTAATATATTGCCTCTTTAATTAATGTCAATGATACAATACCGTTTTTGCTGTCCCATCAGTGTACAAGTTGTGACATGCTTCCAAGCTGGCCTACTTTGCACAAACGTTCCAATTACAATGAAAATAGAGTTCCTTGCAGTTTTCCTATATACTTTGCCAAAGTTTTCATGAAATATAATGCATACCAGGTGATATCGTGTTGACATATATACGCTTCTACAGTGAATAATGTTTGCGGTGCTGTCCTCGGTGCTGCTTTATTTATTATTCAATGCATGCTGATCTTTTCATCATACGTTGAGCTGCTTAGCATGATGTGATTGGCAGTCCACAAAAGTAAATTTAGTTGTATTTCCAGGCAAGATTTTTTTTTTCCGTTTGCACCCAGTCATAGGACTAGTGTTGGTGGGACTTTAGTGTCTTATTGTCTCCTGATGTTGACTAGAGTGTGTAGGAATTGATAACTTCAGTGTGGTTTGTGCTAATGTAACTGCATAATAACCTGAATGAATGCCAGAATCTCTGATCAAACAGGAAGGAATTGTAGTTAACATACTTAGGGGTAGGGATCATGACACAATCTTGGTAAGTGTCGATCTCTCAGACCGAGGAAGAGGGGCATTTGGATCATAAAAGGATGGACGGACTTTACTGAACACGACAACTGCAATTCAAACCACTCCGCTAGTCAATCGTGTCTTAAATGACTCCAGAATATATTGGCAGAAATACAATAAAAGAGATTATTATAGTATTCAACGATTTCAGTATGAACAGATAGAAAAAAATCTATAGCAGTTACCTTTTAAGTCTAAGGGGTTTATTTGCTAAACAGTGAATGGTGGATGAATTGAAAACAGACTTTCCAAAATTTAGACTAAAATGATTTGAAAGAATCATACTAATAATTCTCTGTGTCACATCGGGGTAATTTTAGCCTGAATTTTGAAATTAAGTTTTCAGTTCAAAACAGTTTGGTGTTTAGCGAATAAACCCTTAAAAGTACAATAAAAAAGCTCAGCTATACTAAATATGTACCAGATAACTGGAATAGATCCCAAGCAGGCATGTTAGAGATAAATGCATAATATAGGGTGTGGCGGAGCTCCCTGTACCCCGGCTGGGTACCTTTGCCAAGGACCGCTTCCTAGCTTGCACAGGGGAAAACCTCAGCGCTTCTGCCTCTGTTGCCGTGGCTTGACTGGGGTCCTCCTGAAGTTTTTTTCCAGCCTGGAGCAGGATAGGGGACTAGCACTATACACTCCCAGGAACTGGACGACACATAGTCCTGGGAGCTCTAGTCCTTACAAGGACTTTCCCCGCTGAATCCACCATGAGCTAGAACAAGCTGCAACAATGATTATCCCTTTCTCCTCCCAGTAACTAGACGACACATAGTTCTAGGAGTACAACTAGTTTAATGCATCCAAACACAGCCTTTTTATACACAGACCCCAGCAGTGGGTCTCTATTGTCTTCACCACAAGCCCCTCCCAGAAATCTCTGGGCCTGGGAGATAATTGCGTTAAAGATTGATAAGCTACTTATCTCCCAGGAACAGAGAGGCAAACACAAAAATATAAAAAGATAAAAATACCCCAAAACATCATAAAAACATAAAATAACCCCTCCATGCAAGTTTTGACCGGCCGCACATGTGGTCCTATGCCCAAAATAGTTCCAGGGCTTTTTATGGAGCTCTTGCTGCCTCAAAACGGGGTGCTCCGCCTGGTTCTTAGGTAGAGATTGTTCCTCTTAGTCTCAGGCACCTTCCCTCCAAAAAGCAGTCTCCTGGCGGATTTCAAAGTGGTTCAAAACCACAAACCAAGTTGTCCGGGAACTGCACGGTCACCTCATGCTGAAAACAGTTCCATAACATTCGTGGCTAAGTTCCGCTGAGGTGACCGGGTACCCACAAATCCTCATGCCAAATTTAGTTCTAAGTACCCCTGGGACTATTCGTGGGTTTGGTTCATGCCAACGGCCGCCAAAGAGCTAGCGTTCAGTTCTATTCGCATGAAGGGAAAGTGATGAACCAAGGGCATCCAGGGAAAGCTGTTAATAGCGGCTGGGCAGGGTAACTCCCAAATGGTGTCCCAGACCTGGACCATAGTCAGTGGGCAGGAGGCCAACTTCTACACACCTCCAGGAGTCCATGGCAAACATACAAGGGAAGGAACGTTTGTCACATATGGTTACTCATATGGCATGTGTCACATTCGTTTTAACATAACTATGACCTTGATTTAATAAACATTTTGCAAATTATTCCATATTGTTAGAAAAACATTCTAAATAATTTATCTTCGGAAATCACAATTAAAGTATGTTTATTTTTATATCTATATCATTTGGAAACATTTTCTAACAATATTGAATTATTTGGAGAGCTTATTAAATTGAGGCCTATGTTAAGGTTAGTGTTTATTGTGCTAGGCCAAGAGTTATGGGAGTTATGGTTAAGATTAGGCCTAGAATTATTGCAGTTAGAGGTAAGCTTATGTTTATAGGGGTTTGAGTTTGGCATAGAGTTACAGGAGTTACAGCTAAGAATTAAATAGTTATTGGAATTAATTAACTAGATATGCTGCAGACTGCAACTATCATCACTGGCATCCAGACAGATTGGCGGAAGATGGAGTCCACAGAACATGGGATGATGTGCAAAAGTGTGGGTTTTGTTCAACATACAATGGGGTTTATTTACTAAATCTGGAATTTTAATGGACTGAAATACAAATGACAAAATTAAGTCTAAAACAGCCTAGCTATGACTGTAACTGAGTTAAATAATTTTTCCTAATTTTACATAAATTAAAGCATTTTTTTAGCCTAAATATTATTGATTTCAAGTCAGTTGGAGTTTTACTAGTAATCCTGTCTGGTGACTTGAGAACCAATATAAAAAATGTAGACTAAAATAGTAGATTCGTTTTCAATTTCCAATTAATGTGTTTGAGATATTTGTTCTGCTCTGTTATATTGGCCTTAAAGAGGGTTCTAAAGTCACCTGGACTCCCTGTTTACTGAATAGACCTTCTAAAGTCTCTACGCTTTATTTGGGATTATTTACTAAAAGGGCCGAGAAAGAAACCTAGCTTCAAAAGTGTTAAGTCAAAAGCATCATTAAACATATAAATGCTTCCACCCCCCCCCCCCCCCCAATAAATCATGCTTCTTGAGCAGCCTCATCTTTGCTCTATGTAGTAACTTACTCTGCAATATCTCTGGTATTCAGCCTGCATTTGTACATTCCTTGAAAGTGTTTTCTGTTAGGGAGGGCTGTTGTTCTGTAAAGGTGATTTGATAAGAACGCCGTACCACCAACCCCAGGCCTGTACCACCAACCACCACCATACATTATTCCATAGAAGGTATTTGGGTGTACTACTCCTGTACCATCCTGTACCATCAATAACCGGAGTGAAATCTCTGACCACTTGCAGCATACATTATAAATCAGGAAGTCACTGTTAGACAATCAGATTTTTAAATACCATACAAAGTCAGCACTTAAGGAAAAAAAAATGATCAGGTTTAATTAACTCTTTGACTGCAGGAGGCGTAGAAACTGCAAAATGCTATTCTTCTGAAAGCTGTGTATTCCGGTTGGAATTAGTGAGACTGATAATTCATGTTTGTGTATATTGGTATGCTATGTGGGTAACAGGCAAATCATCCTAGGTGCATTAAGTGTGAAGTTTGTATCAGAAATTGAGTTAAATAAGATGCTTGCATTTAACATGTTATTGCTGTAAGTCACAGCACTGCTCTGAGTGATTTCTCCAAATCCCACCTTAACCTGCAGTTGTTTTTTTTAGTTCACTGGAAATATTGAGGTTTTTATGCATTTCATGTTCTGCTGCTAATATCTGCAGATTTACTTAACGTATCAAGTACTGTATAAAAAACAAACAAACAAAACAAAGCAAAAAAATTCCCCAAACAAACAAACGTAAAAGAACGTAAAAAGAAATCTCGAAATTGTACAGAACTGACATGGAACTGCATTTCTCGAATGGGTTTTATTAACCCCTTATGGACCGATGATGGCGTATATGCCATCTTATCAATCTGGTTTTAACGCATCCTATTCCATTAACTAGTCAATGTATTTAATGAAAGCAGTGCATTATAACTCTAAAAATGCCCAATACCCAGTAACTGCCACGCGGCCAAAAAGTGTTTAGGGACCACAATTGTGATAGCAACTGAAAAAATGTAGTGGAACACGTTACGTAAAGCATTGGCTCCAGGGAGCTGTGCTGTTTTTGTTTGGAAAACTGATTTGGACACATAACTGTTCTGGTTATCATTTAGTATGCTAGTTTTTGTCGCATGCATCGTAAAAACATTATTATCACACTGCTTTCTATTGTAAGCTATTCTTAGCATTTTAGATAAGGCTAATTTTAACCAGATTCAGCAAGTTAATCAGTTTATGGATTCAAGCTTAGGAACAGCTTATATGTTATATTAAGGATTTTGTTTGGTAATATGTTTTTTTTAAACCTTGATTTGTTTATCTTAAATATAGCTTTGGGGGTTTAATAACTAAATAGCGGGCGAAGTGAAAAATGAATTGCAACGTTTACGCAGGTAAATGATTTGTAAACATTCTCCAACCGGCACAATTTACATCTTGGCTGTTTTGGCCTAATTTTTGCTAATCGACTTTTAGTTTTACTTCAATACCATGTTTGGTGAATAACCCTAATCATCTGCGATTTTTCTCCAGAACACTAAATATTATCATCTCAAGACATTTATACATTTTTTTTGTGTCCTTTAAGGTTTATGGTTTATTTATTTCACACAATTAAAACAAATATTGCTTTATAATTTGTTAGTGGTAAATAAAGAATTATAATAATATTAGTAGATTTGCACCATAATTTGCTCAATAGCAAACAGCAACTGCAAGATTCAAAAACATAAACTAACAGTGCTGCTTGTTTGAATACAAATACTATTTAACCCCTTCAGGACCGGCCTGTTTTTGCGATGTTTGTACGTTAAGGACCAGAGCAGTTTTAACACTTTTGTGGTGTTTGTGTTTAGCTGTAATTTTCCGCTCTCTCATTTACGGTTCCCATACAAGTTATATATTGTTTTTTTCACAACAAGAAGGGCTTTCTTTACATACCAGTATTTATATTATGTCATATATTGTATTTAAAAAAAATAATAAAATATGGTAAAAAAAAACAAAAAAAAACATGTTTTTGGACTTTTACTTGAAAAATCTTTTACTTATCTACAAAAGCTAATGAAAAAAACTGCTAAATAGATTCAAAATTTTGTCCCGAGTTTAAAAACACCCAGTGTTTACATGCTTTATTGCTTTTTTTTGCAAGTTATAGGCCTATAAATACAAGTAGGAAATTGCTGTTTCACTATATATATATTTTAAATGTATCAATAGTGACATTGTTACACCGTTATCTGTCATAAATCCCCGAAACACACCTAACATGTACATATTTTTTAAAGTAGACAACCCAGGGTATTCAAAATGGGGTATGTCCAGTCTTTTTTAGTAGCCACCTAGTCACAAACACTGGCCAAAGTTAGCATTTATATTTGTTTGTGTGTTAAAAATGCAAAAAACGCTAACTTTGGCCGGTGTTTGTGACTAAGTGGCTACTAAAAAAGGCTGAACATACCCCATTTGCAATACCTAGGGTTGTCTTCTTTTGCAAATGGTATGCCATCATGGGGCTAATTCTCATTCCTTGGCTACCATACGCTCTCAAAGGCAACCTAACCAATCTGACAAATTTCAATAAAAAAAAAAAAAAAGTAAAATCAAGCCTTATATTTGACCCTGTAACTTTCACAAACACTATAAAACCTCTACATGTGGGGTACTGTTATACTCAGGAGACTTCGCTGAACACAAATATTAGTGTATCAGAACAGTAAAATATATCACAGCAATAATATCCTCAGTGAAAGAGCTGTTTGTGTGTGAAAAATGCAAAAAACTTCACTTTCACTGACAATATCATCGCTGTGATATGTTTTACTGTTTTGAAACACTAATATTTGTGTTCAGCGAAGTCTCCCGAGTAAAACAGTACCCCCATGTACAGGATTTAGGGTGTCATAGAAAGTTACAGGGTTAAACACAGTGCTAGCAAATTAAATTATCTGGACTTTTGGCCTGGGTTGGCAGGCAGGTCCCTCAAATTGCAATCATTAAAATTACTTAATTAGGTAAAAATATTACATAAATATGCACGTAGAATTTTAATATATATACATATTTATGTATTTGACGTCTACGTGTATATTTATGAAATTATTTATGTAATTATGTATGTGGACATATGTATATTTTGTATTATTTTTATTTATTTATTTATACATAGATATATATATCATTACATTCTAAGTGTATTTTGATATAAGTATATATATATCAATATCAAAATACTGTTAGAATAAAATTGAATATATATATATATATAATTTTTTTTTATTTATTAAAAATTATTTTTATTTTTTGTTATTTATTTTTATTAACATATTATTTGTATTTTATAATAATATATATATACCATATATATAGTTATTATATATATTGTATATATTCGTGTGTAATTTAAATATAAGTGTATTTTTATATTAATATACGTATATATAAATATAAAAATACACTTAGTGTGACATTATATATATTATATATATATACATATATTATATATAGGTATATATAGATATAATACATGTATATATATCATATATATATACACATATTATTTTTTTTTTTTACACTGATTTCTTTTTTTTTACACTTTATTTTATGATTTTTTACTTGCAGGGAGACTGCCTGTCAGCACAGACAGTCCCCCTGCAGGCAGATACACAGACCCCTATTGCGGTCATGTGATCGAGTGATCACATGGCCGTGGGGTCCTGATCTGCCGAGGGGGGACTGCCCGGGCAGACAGGCAGTCCCCCTGGACCGGGAGGAGAGCTGATCGCCGCCGTGGGACCGACGGCGATCAGGTAAGTTGGCCAAAACCGTTATGACGGTTCAGGACCGTCAGCGGTCCAAACGCACGTTTTACCGCTGACGGTCCTGAACCGTCAGCGGTCCTTAAGGGGTTAAAGGAGCACTATAGTGCCAGGAAAACAAACTAATTTTCCTGGCACTATAGGGTCATTAGCCCCCCCCCCCCCCATCCTCAGGGCTTCCTTCCCGCTGGGCTAAGGGGGTTAAAACCCCTTCAGCCACTTACCTTTCCTGAGCGCCGGGCTCCCTCGGCACTGGGGAACTCTCCTCCTCCTGCCGATGTCAGCGCCGAATGCGCATGTGAGGCAAGAGCCGCGGGTGCATTCAAACAGCCCATAGGAAAGCATTACTCAATGCTTTCCTATGGACATCCAGTGTCTTCTCACTGTGATTTTCACAATGAGAATCGCGAAAGCGCTTCTAGTGACTTCAGTGAGACAAACACTAGAGGCTGGATTAACCCTCAGTGCAACAAGCTAGACGGACCTGGCACCCAGACCACTTCATTGAGCTGAAGTGGTCTGGGTGCCTATGGTGGTCCTTTAATAGCTACCAGAGTTTAGCATTTCAGTGTTTGCGCTGCCACAGTATGTTTTTAGTCCCTTGGAAAATAATAGAACCAATAATTTAATTACCTGTGATGCCTTTAAAACATGCAAAGTTGTTGGTTATTTTAGACCAAGCTAAATTTATGCTAAAATGAGTACAGCTCCTATAATACTTGGTATACATGTACTAAAAAAGCACGTGTAGGTCTCCTAAAACACTCAATGCCAGTACTGACAAGCTAGCATGAGCAGATAAGCTGACAGATAAGACATCCCCTGAAAATAAGCCCTAGCTTATTTTCAGGGGATGCTAGTAATATAAGCCCTACCCCGAAAATGATAATAATAATAATAATAATAATAATAATCCTTGAGATCGTCGCTAGTTTGCTAATCTATGTTCGGGGAATTTTTCCCAAACATAGATTTGCGGGATTGCATGCGACAGTGAACTGGTCTATGTTTTGGGGAATTCCTGCACATGCTTACTAGTGCACCCTCACTTACTGGCGAATTCGCTTTATGGCCATGTCGTAAGAAAGGAGCCCGGTCAGTAAGTGAGGTCCACCTGTAATATATAAATTACTAAGACATTTTCTGAAAATAAACCCTAGTATGTTTTTTTGAGCAAAAATTAATATAAGACCGGTCTTATTTTCTGGGAAAACAATATATATATATATATATATATATATATATATATATATATATATATATACTGCCTGGCCCCAAAAAAATGTCGCCCAAAAAAAAAAAAGGTCACACACTCTAATATTTAGTTGGACCGCCTTTAGCTTTGATTATGGCATGCATTCGCTGTGGCATTGTTTCGAAAAGCTTTTGCAATGTCGCGAGATTTATTTTTGTCCTGTGTTCATTCATTTTTCAAGATCTTGTATTGATGATGAGAGAGTCGTACCACTGTGCAAAGTCTTCTCCAGCACATCCCAAAGATTCTCAATGGGGTTAAGGTCTGGACTCTGTGGTGGTCAATTTATGTGTGAAAATTATGTCTCATGCTCCTTGAACCACTCTTTTGAGCCCGATTTGAGCCCGATGAATCCTGCCATTGTCATCTTGGAATATGCCCGTGCCATCAGGGAAGAAAAAATACATTGATGGAATAACCTGTTCATTCAGTATATCCAGGTATTCAGCTGACCTCATTCTTTGGGCAAATAATGTTGCTGAACCTAGACCTGACCAACTGCAGCAACCCCAGATCATAGCACTGCCCCCAGGCTTGTACAGTAGGCACTAGGCATGATGGGTGCATCACTTTATCCGCTTCTTTTCTTACCCTGATGCGCAAATCACTCTGGAACAGGGTAAATCTGGACTCATCAGACCACATGACCTTCTTCCATTGCTCCAGAGTCCAATGTTTATGCTCCCTAGCAAATAGAAGCCTTGTTTTTCCGATAAGCCTCACAGATTAGTGGTTTTCTTAAGGCTACACAGCTGTTCAGTCCCAATCTCTTGAGTTCCCTTCGCATTGTGCGTGTGAAAATGCTCTTACTTTCACTATTAAACATAGCCCTGAGTTCTACTGTTCTTTTTCTACGATTTGATTTCACCAAACGTTTAAGTGATCGCCGATCACTATCAATCAGGATTTTTTTCTGACCACATTTCTCCTCGAAGACGATGGTTCCCCACTATCCTTCCAGTTTTGAATAATGTGTTGAAGAGTTTTTAACCCAATTTTAGTAGTTTATGCAATCTCCTTAGATGTTTTCTCTGCTTGATGCATGCCAATGATTTGACCCTTCTCAAACAGACTAACATCTTTTCCACGACCACAGGATGTATCTTTCGACATGGTTGTTTAAGAAATGAGAAGCTACTCATTGCATCAGTTGGGGTTAAATAACTTGTTGCTAGCTGAAAGATAATCACCCATGCAGTAACTACCTAATAGGAAGCTCTTACCTATTTGCTTAGTTAAATCCAGGTGGCGACTTTTTATTTGGCCAGGCAGTGTATATACACCGATCAGCTACAATATTAAAACCACAGACAGGTGAAGTGAATAACATTGATTATATAATTACAATGGCAGCTGTCAAGAGGTGGAATATATATAAATTTAAGTTAAAAGATCTGAATGATTTCGACAAGGGCCATGTAGTGATGGCTAGATGACTGGGTCAGAGCATCTCCAAAGCAGCAAGTCTTGTGGTGTGTTCGTGGTATGCAGTGGTTATTACCTAGTAAAAGTGGTGCAAGGAAGGACAACTAATGAACCGATATGTTTGAGGAACATGGCATGAGTTTAAGGTGTTGCCTTGGCCTCCAAATTCCTCAGATCTCAATCTGGCTGAGCATCTGTGGGATGTGCTGGAACAACAAACCCAATCCATGGATGCCCCACTTTGCAACCTGTAGAACTTAAAGCATCTGCTGCTAATGTCTTGGTGCTAGACACATTCAGAGGTCTTGTGGAGTCCATGCCTCTATGCATCAAAGCTGTTTTGTCAGCACGAGGTGGGCCGACACAATGTTAATCAGGTCGTTTTCATGTTGTAACTGATCAGTATATATTATATGTTATATATGTTTCACCCAAAGAAATTTCTCCTGCATTGAAATCAGTGAGCATATTACGAGAAGCCCCTGTGTGCTCTGGACAATGCTGGATTTTGCTTTTTTTTATTAAAGACGAATAATACTTAATTGAGGTAGGAACATGTTTATTTTAAGATATATGGGGAGATGAGCTAGTGTTGTTGCGTTATTATTAATGTGCGTGTTTGTGGGTTGGTCCCTGTCACACTTCAACATAAAGGCACTAAGGAAGATTTTTTTTTTGGTAAAGTGGTATTGCTATTGGAACCCTGGTTTAGTCTTCCGTTCAAGGACACAGGGGTTGAGAGGAAGATGTATGAATGATTTTAGTCCATTTCTGCTCTATTACCCCACCCATTTAGCATGAAGGAATGAGCTACACGTGAATGTGGTCTATGAACTCCCCCATTCTCCCCACTCCCATTTACCGACTACCAGAATACAGTAGTGAAAAATGACCTATAATCATGTTTTAGAGAAATGGTTCCAGCACATTTCCTAATGCAAAAACAAAACCAACCCAGTGACAAAAAAAATGATTCATATTAATGAAATATTCTGCATCAGCGAATTTTGTGAATAATCATGCTATTTACAAAAATATTGTAGGAGTGGGAATCATGGGCTTAATTACAAAAAATTGTTATGAGTGGGAATCATGTGTTCATGGACAAACGTATTGTAGATGTGTCAATGAAACTCTCATTAAAAACAATGTAGGAGTACAAATCATATTATCAAAGGAATAGTCCACAGAAAAACTGTGTAGTTGCAGTTCAGTAGCAAGCAGAAGTGCTTATGCGTTTGGAGTGTATCTTTAATTACAAAATATAGGAATGTGAGCCACCTGCCAGTGGTTGAGAAAAGGTTTAGTTCAACCAGTTTGTTTTCTCTCCAATCTGGAGGTATCATACTCATATTACATATATTGCATGATTGAATTTTATATTGGATATGAATAAATGTTATGTTGTGCAAATTTTTCCCCCAAACATTTTATTCGGTTTAAGCAGTATAAAAGTGCATTGTAGGTGCCGGATTTATATTCCCAAGAAACCCAAAGAGACATTTTCATTTTAAAAGACTTTGAAAAATAAACAAGAAAACCGTAATCAAACAAATCACTCAATTAGGACACTGTCATGTAGAGGTACATAGATTAGCTCTACTTTTAAAAATAATTGTTGAAAAAATTAAACCAGTACCAGGTCCATGCTCAATCAAGAATGCCCCATGCCTCCCCATCATCCAAGTCAAATTGGAGGTCGCTTATGGAGCAATCATAAAGTATGACAACTAATAAACTGGAATGTTTGATGGACAAGAATTTTCTTTTTGTGTTCATTTTTTTTACTCTCTTTTTTTTATGTTTTAGTACTTTTGGTGTGGTAGAAGAAACACATGTGGCTTTTCTTCTTGTATTTAAAATGTAACATACTTTTCTTCTTGTATTTAAAATGTAACATAAAAAATGGATATTTTTGGTATCTCATTTTAAATGGCTTCATTACTCCTCTTTTATCACAGCTTGTGCAGCTGGAAATTTTCGGTGTACAAACGGGCGCTGTATTCCAGAGAGCTGGAAATGTGATGGCACAGGAGACTGCTCAGACAACTCCGATGAAGCTGGATGTCGTAAGTACCAATCACCATTGCAAATTTATTTGTTGCACCATTGCAAATGTACTTTGTACGGTGCACTGCACAGAGAATGCATAGAACAGCCATGGCTAACTTTGATATTAAGCAGATGATAATTCTGTTTGAGCAGTAATAAACATCTGCAATGACAAATTTAGCCAGTACTGGTGAACATAAATATATACTGGTGTATTAAAATAAATAATAATTAAAAAAGGGGATAGTGAGTATCTTTTCTGGGATTGCAAGTAAAAAGATAAAATACAAATACCTGCTCGGTATCCAAAGCTTTTAATCAAAGCAGACCTACTTACCTGGCTCCAACTGCGTACCCCTACATGGGCTCATTATAGCATATCTGATGTAATAAAATATCTGGACAAGCAGAAGAATCTGATGAAAGTACTGTATTGGTTTATTTAACCAATTTAGAACCTGTCTAAGTATCAGTATGGTATGCTCTCTTCCTAGCTCATTTCAACTCTCAGCCTTTTGAGGTCAATAAATGAGTACTATTGAGTTGGGCAATAATAATAGAATTTAACGCGTACTTGGAAATTATTAGATATAAATATTTTTTTTCCTGGTTAAGCAACTTCCGTCTTGTGGCATGTTTAGCTGGCAATGCAGTATTCTAAGTAAATATTTAGAAATGACTCCTTTGTTTCCCTAACACAGGTGCCAGGAATTCTGGCATTCTATGTGTCTGGTAACTATCCTCTAATATGGTACTCTTACTACATACAGGAAATTAGCTCCAGAAATGTGTTACTGTAGACCTCATGTGTATCAGATACCGCTGGCACCATGCACTGGGTACAGTCTTACCTGTATTTCTATAGATTTTAAAAGAAGAAAATAATTTTCAGTTATAGAGTGCAAGCTAACGGGCCATCTAACTAAATAAAAGAGCTTTAATGGCCAGATCTCAGCTCACGGGCTGGGCCCTCTTTATCTTTTTTACGGTTTGTGTATAGCCTACATTCTCCCCTAATTGTACAGCTCTGGGAAATACGTTTGTGTTTTATAAATGACAGTAATAAATAAAATTAATAAATAAATTAAAGACTGTGGCTTAAAGTGGCCCAGTCAGCGTCTGGGGCCTTTGCATATTTTAGCCTAAGGGTACAGAGGAAGGTAAGTTTTACTTGTGTGAAGCTGTCCCTCGCTGCTGGCGCCATCTTCGACTGGTGGATATTCTTCAGCTCCTGGTGCTACCTCTTCCAGGAACTCATGTCAGTGCTGTACTCTCGCTCTTATGTGAAACTGTAGCTCTGACCTTTGTCAAGTTTTGTCAAGAGTTGGGAATGTACAGAAGACAAAGTTGTCCATACTTTGTCTTATGTTATCTTTGGACTCTGTTGGAATTTCAGCGATTTCATCTTTACGAATACTCCTTTTTTTTTACCCATTCTTCCATTTGACAGATATCACATGTTCAGCGTCAGAATTTAAATGCACTGATGGAGAATGCATTTCTAGTTCCTGGCAATGTGATAATGAGGAAGACTGTGAAGATGGCTCGGATGAAACGCACTGCAGTAAGTGTAATAGTCAATTGTACTATACTAGTGGTAGCTAATGGCGGCACCCCATATGTTTGTGAACTACATGGACCAACATGAAACGTGTTGTGTTCAAATACTGGGAAGCCAAGATGATCAATGCTTTTCTATACCATCTTGTATACCCTGATTCTCTATACGGCACATGGGTTGGATACTCAAAGACGTGCTATAAGCCATGCACACCTAGGATGGAAATGCAATTTTGCTATACTATCTTAACAAAATAAATTAAGAAAGAAATATTTAGGTAGCATGTAAATGTCCTTAAAACCTGGCAAAAATAATAACTATTTACATAGAACAGATCTGGGTAATGCAAAATGCTCGTCTACAACTATGGGCCAAGAGCAGTTTCCATGAATTTCTGGGAGATTTCATAACCTTTAGCTTTTTAACTGCTGTTACGAGTATCCATAGAATAGCCAATTCAGGTTTTACATTAAAACATGTATGATTTCTTACAGCTGGTAGAACATGTTCCAGCCAGCAGTTTACATGTACGAATGGACTGTGTATCCCTCTGGCATACAGGTGCGACAGGACAAAGGATTGTTTAGATGGAGCTGACGAGATAAACTGCAGTAAGTCCATCCGATCTTAATACAAAGTATAAAACTTTTACCGTAATTCAATTGCATTTTAATTAATAAGTAATATCAACTCCATATTATCAGTAAAATTGCTCAAAATGTTACGATATAAATGGATCTGTGTAATCCATGGTCTTTAAGGGCTTACTCTACTTCGTAATAAGACGTTAGCATGTTGTTCATATAGTCATGCCTTTTCTGTGGATATCATTATGTATTAAGTTTGATGTACTCAAATTCCTCTTTAACGAAATCCTGTAAGGGCATATTGAACTATCATTTCTAATATTATTATTATATTAGACAAACAAAGTAACATAGCTTGGAACCATATCAGCTAGGCCGGGACGATTATTTGATCATAGAATGTGACTAGGAAATAGGCGGAGCTAAACTTAAATGGTATAATGGCAGGATATGGTTGCCCCTTGGCCAGAATGGGTATCTTAAGGTATTTATTAATTAATCCATTATGTGATTCATATAAAACATGGCAATGTCACGCATTAAATTTCTCTTTAGGAAAGCACTGAATCAATGGAAATGTGTTTTTGTGAGATTTATTGTGACTCAGAGACAGGGTGGCATGGGCACGTGTGCAAAGTGTGTTTCCAGGCATACCCTAATGCAGTTGCCGATGTATGTCTTCTTAGAATTAAATGACTAAGAAGCATGAGAAATGCACTATGTTTACATATACAACTTGTTTTCCCTGAGGAAAAAGTTGATGTTTTCTGCTGCACTTGTTTTGTACAACTTTTTATTTTTAACATGAATTGATCAACTAATTTTAAAATGAAATCTCCTTCATGAATGAATAATGTCTGCTATTCGAAAAATAAACGTTTGCGCACACCATGATGCAGTGTGCGTTTTGTGCAATAACTGGGTGTTATGGCTTATTTTGTTCCCCTGATAGAATGTCCTATTTTAAATCTGCCTGATTTTGACCATTTCACAAAAAACTATTTTACAAGAGAATCCTGTTTATATGGCTTTAACTCATGGGAGTCTTTCGATGTGAATACAAACAAAATCTACAGTAAATATCGGTTATCTGATAATTATTCCACATATCAAAAAATGCTAAAAAATCCTGCCCAAGCCATATCCTAGCCTAGACCATAACACTTTAATTTCATGAAGCAAACAGGCTATTTTTCTCTCTTTAAACTTTTTGATCTCTCTAATAAATCCCAAGTTACTAATTCTGTTTACCTCTGAATAAAGTCATTTATTGGGTTCTACGTTAGTATTTTTAAGCAGGCTTTTATTTTCTAAAGTCACAGCTTTGCCTCCAAATCACTTTTTACAAAACAGAGGAGAAAAAAAAACTGTATCTGTTGGATTAACTTCAAAGGCATTCAATTAAGTAGAGGAAACCATTCCCGGCTAAGTCAAGGAGATTTGCAGCTCGTAGGCCCTATTGGTTCTTAAAGTAAAGAGATCCTTGGGAGCAGCACACATAGTTCTTGGCCTAATGATCCCCCGTCTTGGATGCTGTAGCACACACATCTAAGTTGCAAAAGAGATAAGAAGTGGAGTTTGTCTATGACTAGGGTGCATTATTTAGGAGATCAGTCAAGTGAAAAATTCTACTAATATTAAATAACTCGTCTCTTTAACATGTCATAAAACGGAACAAGAGTTTTTTAAACTACGGCCCATTTTGTAGCTAATGGGATTAGCGTGAAGGAAAAACTACCCATGCAGACGAAGATAAACATCTGAGCAATGCTGTAGCTATAACCCATTTAATTAGAGTAGATGCTGCTGGCTATTTTCTTTCTTGGTATAGACATTTCAAGAGCCCGGTGCTGTAATTAAATTTATTACATTTCACTATAGACTTTAATATCGCTGAGGGTTAATGCAGACAGTCTGCTACTAATGTAAGGATTTGGGTTTAACACATTGCAACACTTGATTTATGTTGTTTTGTTTTTTTCTAACATCTTATTGCTGGATCATATGTGAGCCTCTATTATTATTATTATTATTATTATTATTATATTATTTATATAGCGCCATCAGATTCCGTAGCAGTGTACAATGGGTGGTCTAACAGACATGTAATTGTAACCAGACAACTGGACGTACAGGAACAGAGAGGTGGAGGGTCCTGCTCAATGAGCTTACATTCTAGAGGGAGTATGAACTAGTATCTACATTTGTAGGGATTATATAATTCTGAGTGAGAACGTGGAGAAAGTGCAGAACATTGGAGAAGGATTAGGAAGCTATTAGTGAGAACATCAGAGGGGGGGAGTGATTAACAGGAATCACAGGTATTTGGAGGTTTCCACTTGCCATCAAAACCAAATGGTATTTCTTTGATACTTTTTCTTACATTTTCCTCGAGTCAGTACAAAGATTCAAGTGTTGCTCATGAAGCTTTTGTGTTCTTATTGAGCAAGTGATCCACGCCACATTGAGAGAGGCACAGATCTCACCTTCCTTTTAAATCATGGAAAGAAAATGGGAAACAACTTCCCTCTTCTATTTTTTTTATTTTTTTTTATTTTTTTATGTGTTTTTTTGTATTGTTCTCTTCGCATGTGTTGCTTTCATCTAACTGATCGGGCACCATTGTCCGTATGTTAGTACCGCCGGTTACAGAATTACAGGGTAAAAACAGACTTCAGGTCATTAAGGTCAATATTTAGCATTTCTCTTTTTCTGCTGTTGGTCCCCTTTGCTTCCAGCCTTTATAATGCTGTGTCCTTCTGGTATTTTGTAAACATTCTCCCATCTATACTAATTACCCCATTTTCAAGCTTTAATATAGTGACACCGACAATATAACTGTTGCCATCAGGGGAAGCAGATAATGTTGTACAGTTTGTCCTATTTATACTGATGTTTTGAGTCACTTGAACTCATCATTCATTTATTACAGCAATGTAAGAAACCCAATTGTAAATTTGTTATCTCCTGATTTCCAGCTCTACATCCCCCATTTCTGGCCTTGTCAAAAAAATAAAATAAAAATGATCATTTGACAATGCAAACCAAGAACGTATTGATTTCTAATCATATAGATGGGGATTTGCTACATTAATATATATATCAAATCATTATAAAATGAACTTGGCTAAGTCTATGACGTCCAGTTAAAACTATGTCCTGAGTGCTGAACAGTGGGTTTAATCCAGATTATTAGTGTCCAGCAGTGAAAGTCACCTTAGAATGTGAAAAGGGTCGGATAACAATGGAACTCATGCTGATTACCAGAAACCAGTGCATTTTGTAGTCCCATAGAAAACACCCACAGCCCTAAGAAGGGTTATTACGAGGCTTCTTTTGAGTTTCGCTGACCTCTTCACTCATTTCGTGTTCCTTTGCACAAAGCTAGCTATTCCTCACCTAGGTATCTCAAATGCAGTCAGATAAGCTAGTTGTAAAACTTACTGATTCACATGTGGTTACTGGCGTGCACAAAGATTCTTTACGGGATCATTTAAATATACAATGGCAAAGTCCAAAGCTCCATTTACATGACAAATACACAAATTCACAAGTACAATAGATGCCCCATCTTGTCCTGTTACTATGTAACATCAAACTAATCAATAGGTTTTCAAGCAACGGAGGAGCCCTTAATTAATGGGGGCAGTATTTTAGGGATATAGTGTAGGTGCCTCTTCCTGCCCTGCCTTGTTAACTGCCGTGTAAGCAGAAGATCACATCCATCAATTCATTCCAGCTTAAAACATACCTTAAAGAATAGCAGAGTGTATTGTTCAAAATGTATTTAAGCAGACATGGCACATAATGTCCATAATGAAGAGTACAATTGTTCAGACATTAAAAGCCTTTTGTGACTATGACTCCTTTTGCCAAGTTGGATAATAGATTTTTGTTCAGTATGAATACCTTCTTGTTGTCTTACCTAACACAATTCTATTTCAGATTGTTTTACTAGAGATATACCGTTGTATAAGTTTTGTCTAGAATTAAAAATCGAAAGAATTTGGCCAGAACTGTCAATTTTTGATTTTAAAAATCAACAAATTAAACAAAAAATTAACAAATCGAAAACTAATCTAAAGGAACATTTTCTGAATCCCTTGTTTTGATAGCGATACCGAATTAGAAAGTAATTCTAAACAGCTGACAGATCAATATTAAGAAAAGGACTCTTCATTTTGATATTTTAGCTGTGTAGTAGACTGCTCCCTAATTTTGTGTCCTTCAATATCCCACGTAAGGATAGCCAATTACGTCATTATCTACTAAACAGCAGAAAGATTAAAATTAAGGAATGGACTTTTCTTAAATGTAATCTTTCAACTGTTTAGTAGATCATGCTCTAATTTGCTATCCTTATCTGGGATTACGTGGGATATTTAAGGATACCAAATTATGGAGCTAACTGCTAAATTGCTGAAGTTCAAAATTGCGAAAAATAATTTTCTTAATTTTTCTCTTTCAGGAGTATAGCAGATAATTCCATAATTTAGATTCCTTACGTGGTATTGCCATATTTATGAATACCAAATTAGGGAGCTGTTTAGCAGATAGCTCCCTCATTAGATAATTGGTATCCTTATCACAATCCCATATATAGCAAACCACACAGCAAATTGGAGAGTTACCAACTAAACAACAAAATAAATCAAGATTAAGAAAAGGACCCTTCTTCATTTTGATAATTTAGTAATTTAGCAGATTGCTGTCTAAATTTCTGCTTTCCTTGGTAGCTTTGTGACTGCCAACATTATCCATTGCCCATAAGGAACAATCAGCTTCCACAATTAAAAAAGTAACACATTTCTGAATCGAAATTCGGATCATCCAGATTGATATTTCACAGATTTTGGATGAACCGGAATTTGAAACAAATTAATCTGAAAAATACTGAAACAAATCATTAGCTCGTACACATCTCTACCATGTTCTTTTAAGAACCGCATTATAATCTGTTATCGCTTGGTTCCAGATTACCCTGTATGCAGTCAGCTTACTTGTGCCAGTGGAGCTTGTTATAACACAAGTCAGAAGTGTGATGGGAAGGTAGATTGTCGTGATGCCACAGATGAAGCCAACTGCAGTAAGTGTTACCGCAAATGACATTTGTCTGTCTGTTTCTTTGTATCTCTGTCCATACAGTAGTCATTGCAGCTGTAAGTCTACCCTTTCACTCCAGTATGTCATGATGTTAATCTTTCGCCTCTGCCAATACAAATACTTTTACTATCCTAAGGACTGAACAGCAGGAGTTTTTAGAAGTTGTAATTCACTTTCAGTTTTCTACAATAGCTACCTGACAACTGATGTTAAAACCACAAAAACCCCTAGTGAGCAGTAATTCATGGGATAAGCTGCCATAGACAGTGAACCGAGCATCATGATTAGCCAAGTAACTTCCTGGTCTTGGCAGAGCTCACCGCAGCACATACATATCCCAGGCAGGAGTAGGCAACCTTTGGCACTCCAGACATTGTGGACTACATCACACATAATGCTCTTACAGCCATAATACTGGCAAAGCATCAGGGGAGATGTAGTCCACAACATCTGTAGTCCCAAAGGTTGTCTACCCCTGTCCTAGGGATTTAGAGACAAGGTAAAACTTCAAATGTGAGTATCATTTTCATGGTATTTTAAATTATTTTTAATTCTGTTGTACTTGGATATATTTTAGTCCATTGAATACTGCATTAAAAAGAGTGATTTAAAGCTAATCTGGAGTGACCCTTGAAAGGAGACAGATTCACCAAAAGGCCAATGGCTGGCGCTTTAACTCAATGTGCTCTTTAAAACCTCTTCCTAATAACATGTTCAATGCTTCTTTATTTTATTAGAAGAGGTACTGATACAATTCCCAATCAAGTTTATTTCCCTGACTTTTTTTTTTTTACAGCACGGAAATGTCTCAACAGCCAGTTCCAGTGTCCGAATGGAGAATGCATCCCTCGAGCCTTCCTTTGTGATCATGACGATGACTGTGGGGATGGCAGTGATGAAAGAAACTGCAGTACGGTTATTTCATACTTCTGCTTTTTTTGGAGCCGGTTCAGTTTCAGTAATTTTTCTAGACCAAAACAGCACCAATGAGTAATACCTAAAATACCCTTATAAGATACACAGACAGAGCATCATTCATCCTGTCCTACACTGCTGTTTTTGTACTTGTTGTCACTCACATTTCAATATTTAACTTGGCTTGATACAGCTGGCATGTGTGTTATGTTTAGGATAATTGCTGTAACTCCAATCAAATGGCTACATAGAGGAAGATGCCACGTTGAAGAACTGATGTATGTTTTGTCTTACAGCATATCCGTCGTGTGGTGGGAATTTTTTTACCTGTCCTAGTGGACGATGCATACACCAGAGCTGGCTATGCGATGAGGATGATGACTGTGATGACAACGCTGATGAAACGGGATGTGGTAAGAATAAGTTCTAGCATCCAAAATTAAATTGTCATATATTAATTTAAATAAAATAAAAAACCATGATAATGAATGACTGTAATTCGAATTCTATCTGGTTGTCAATGCTATGCTTCATAACTCAATAACATAGAAACATAGAAACATAGACATAGAATGTGACGGCAGATAAGAGCCCATCTTGTCTGCCCAATTTTCTAAATACTTTCATTAGTCCCTGGCCTTATCTTATAGTTAGGATAGCCTTATGCCTATCCCACGCATGCTTAAACTCCTTTACTGTGTTAACCTCTACTACTTCAGCTGGAAGGCTATTCCATGCTGTAACGGATCGCCTGGCACCCCGACTGGGTACCTCCGTTAAAGGATGCTCCTAGCGTTTCCTGAGGACTCCAAGCACTCTGGCAGACACCACAATCACCGAATCTGAGAAGCATATAAATCCTCTCAAGCCTCTGAATGCTGTAGACAGTTGAATAGGAAACATACGAATAGGTTTTCACTCCTAGCAGTCAAACTGGAACAGCATACAATAAATCCTCCCCCAAGAATGAGACGGCACTTCACTTTGAGGGCTAAAACAGGAACTACAGATTTATTCACACACTGTCTTATAAAGGATTCGCCCATGCAAGGGAGGGATTTACAATACACCAATCACAATGGTTACATCCCACAGATTCCCTCCCCTTAGCCTGGGAGGTAATCCAATTATACATACATTTTAAAACATACTTTTTACCCAACTTTCATAACTCTAAAACCATACATCCAATTCACATAAAAATTACATATTCACAATCAATCCATTCAGGGGAAAAACATGGCATGAATTAGACCAGGGGTTCAGAAGTTAGTAAAATATCTTTTGGGCCCTGGCTGGCACATGGCTATCTGGCCCAGACCGGTTTCAGAGTCTTCTATCCTGGAGATAATTGAGAAGTAATTCAATTATCTCCCAGGACAGAGACAAGACTCCATTATGCACATGGTGAGCACAAAGCATTAAAATACTATAAAATACACAAAGTCACATTTTATACATAAAACACAGACATGTCACATATCCCCAGATAGCTGGGATCTGAGCGCACAAAACTACCAAATAGCGCTCAGATCCTATTCACACAGTTCAACAGCCATGGAGCCGAAGTCTTTAACTACACGAATGGGCTCCATGGCATAGCTATCTGGGTTAACACATTCACATAAAGTCGGGTCCATAGTCCAAAGGCAAGACGTGGGCAAGCAGCCCCCTCCAAGGACACGTGGCGAGGTCGGTTTCGCCACACATGCATCCACTACCCCCTCAGTAAAGTAATACTTCCTGATATTATTTTAAACCTTTGCCCCTCTAATTTAAGACTATGTCCTCTTGTTGTGGTAGTCTTTATTCTTTTAACCCCTTTTGACCGCAGTGTGTTCTATGCGGTCCCCATTTTGGTGGCTCTAAACGCCCTGCAATCTTTTCTACTTACCCAGTCGCTGGCGATCCCACGCCGGCGATCGCAGTATGGGGGACTTACCTGGGAGCCCAGGGAGTCCCCCTCCGTCCTCTTCAGCCCCCCAGGGCCATGTGATCGCGAGGTCCTTGCGAGGACCCCGCGATGCCGTCCATGTCAATGCCAGCAGGGGGAGTGCCTGTAATTACAGGTACCCCCCCCTGCTGTCTAAAATAAAAATAAAATAAATGTTAAAACAGTGTAAAAATAAGATTATATATACTTAGATCATATATATATTCATTATATATATGATCTAAGTATATAGATACACATATACACACATACACATAAATATACATACACTGTCTACGTGTATTTTAATATTAATATATACATAATTATATATATATTAATATCAAAATACACGTACAATGATATTGATTAAATATATATAATTTATATTATATATATATTTATATATAATAACAAATAAATAAATATATAAATACGTTAAAAAATAAAATTAAAAAAATAATAAAAAATAAATAGACAAAAAATATATATAAATGCGTAATTTCGTTCTAACTGTATTTTAAAATGAATATATATATAGATATCAAAATACATGTAGAACGAAATAATATATATATCTATATACGTATATATCACTATATATACCTATATATAAATAAAAATAATAATAAAAAAATTAAATACATATATATATATACATATATATATATATATATATATATACACACACACATATATATATATATATATATATATATATATATATATATATAATAATAATTCTATGTATATATTTATGTAATAATTTGACATAATTAGGTCATTTTATTAATTACAATTTGCTCAGTTCAGGGAATAAAATTTTCTAGCACTATATTTAACCCTGTAACTTTCAAAGACACCATAAAATCTGTACATGGGGGGGTACTGTTTTACTCAGAAGACTTCGCTTAACACAAATATTAGTGTTTCAAAACAGTAAAATATATAACAACGACGATATCGTCAGTGACAGTGAATTTTTTTGCATTTTTCACACACAAATGGCACTTACACTGACGATATAATTTTTGTGATACGTTTTTACTGTTTTTAAATACTAATATTTGTGTTCAGCGAAGTCTCCTGAGTATAACAGTACCCCTCATGTACAGGTTTTATGGTGTTTTCAAAAGTTACAGAGTCAAATATAAGGTTTGCGTTTCAGTTTTTTCACATTAAAATTCGCCAGGTTGCCTTTTAGACCGTATGGTAGCCCAGGAATGAAAATTATCCCCATGATGGCATACCATTTGCAATAGTAGACAACCCAGGGTATTGCAAATAGGGTATGTTCAGTTTTTTTTAGTAGCCACTTAGTCACAAACACAGGCCAAAATTTGCGTTCAAATTATTTTTTTTGCATTTTCAAATATTAACACTAACTTTGGCCAGTGTTTGTGACCAAGTGGCTACTAAAAAAGACTGGACATACTCCATTTGCAATACCTTGGGTTGTCTACTTTTGCAAATGGTATGCCATCATGGGGGTAATTCTTATTCCTGGGCTACCATATGGTCTCAAAGGCAACGTAACCAATCTGGCGAATTTCAATGTGAAAAAACTGAAATATGTAACAGGCTATATTTGACCCTGTAACTTCCCAAAACACCATAAAACCTGTACATAGGGGGTACTGTTTTACACGTTAGACATCGCTGAATACAAATATGTGTATTGTATTGCAGTAAAAGCAAACAGTTTTATGACATTCACAGTTAAAATGTCACGTAGAACTAAAAAAATTAAAAAAAAATCTTATTTTCTCCCAATTTTTTTTACATTTTTTTCATATTAAATTATGTTCCATACCATAATATTTGATGTTAAACGAAAGCCCTGTTTCCCCTGAATAAAATGATATATATAAAAAGTGTAGGTGTATTTAATATGAAAGAGGTGAATTACGGTTGGACAGACATATAGCGCAAATGCCAGGTTTTGTTTACGTTTTTTTTGGATCACAACTTGTACATTTGGCTGCGGTCTTAAGGGGTTATATATAGTCTTCTCCTTTACTGTGTTGATTCCCTTTATGTATTTAAATTTAAGTTTCTATCATATCCTCCCTGTCTCGTCTTTCCTCCAAGCTATACATGTTAAGTTCCTTTAACCTTTCCTTGTAAGTGTTATCCTGCAATCCATGAACCAGTTTAGTAGCCCTTCTCTGAACTCTCTAAAGTATCAATATCCTTCTGAAGACACGGTCTCCAGTACTGTGTACAATACTCCAAGTGAGGTCTCACCAGTGTTCTGTACAATGGCATGAGCACTTCCCTCTTTCTACTGCTAACTAATACCTCTCCCTATACAATCAAGCATTCTGCTAGCATTTCCTGCTGCCCTATTACACTGTCTGCCTACCTTTAACCCCTTAAGGACACATGACGTGTGTGACACGTCATGATTCCCTTTTATTCCAGAAGTTTGGTCCTTAAGGGGTTAATAACGGTTATTTGAAAATACACACTAAGCACCAAAACAGCTTTAGCTGAATGAATTGGTTTTAGTGTTCAGATCTTGCCGCTGCAGTTTCATTGCTCGATTCTCTGCCATTCAGCAGTTAAATCACTTTGTTTATGCAGTCCTAGCCATGTCTTCAGTAGCTGGGGCTCACACAGTCTCCCTACATGCAGCTAATAAATGAGTAAAAAATGTTTAGTTTCCCTTATAGCGCAGTGTGTTTAATTTAAAATTTGTATCTAATGCTCTGTTGAAAGTTCTTTAAACCTGCAGCAGCCTCCTTTGTATGATTATACACCAATGAACAGAGCAGGATTAAGAACAGAAAATATTTGATTGAAAATATAGTCACAGCCAGGGGAGTTGAGGCTAAACTTAAACAGAAGTGATTACACTCCTAAATGGCAGAGAGTTGATCATCGAATCTGCAGGGGCATGATCTATACACCAAAACTGCTTCATTAAGCTAAAGCTGTTTTGGTGAATAGAGTATCCCTCTATGTAAACATTATCTAAAAGAATGCTGTAACATTTGTATATAACATTTAGGGGTATGCTCGCTAAACAGGGAGTTTTTGTTTTTCTTGCGAACCAAGCAATTTATTATGATAATTATCATAATGCATAAAAAGTTATTCCACATGTAACATTTAATTTATACTTACTGAAATACAAACATCAAGTGAAAAAGATGCCATATAAAATATATAACTTGGTGAGTAAAACTTATATCAAAGTTAAAATATTCTACAGGAAAGCTGCACCTTTAAAAGTGAGATAGCCCAAAAATACCTGATATTAAAATGTATTTGAAAAAAAATGCGCTATACCCTTAAATATATATATTTATATATATATGTATAAAATGCAACACAATACGATGAGAGTGCACTATATTGTGCCATACACAGTACAATGCATATAATTATAGCCAGAATTTGTTCAAAAGCAAGCCAGTACACTTGGTGATAAAATAATAAACAAGAGCACTGATGAAAAAAGGAACCGTTTAGTATACCTTTCCAGGTATGGGTAGTACAAATCAGTACATAAAAACAAAAGAGAGAAAAAGGATAGTTAATAGTGCAACTCTGTGGCACAAATTTTAAATACGTAAGAGAATCAGGCAACTCACAAAAGGAGAGCACTGAAAGGTCCGCTCTAACTTGTGCAGCTCAAATGTCTTGTAGCCAGGACCACGATGTAATAGACAGGACTGCAACTGGATACAAGTGAATCACGTGTAAGTTGCACTTATCCTAACCAATGCCTCTTCAGGTATAGAAGGATAAAAATGGCATGGCTTCTTATCTATTGAGACATCTTCTACAATGATTGTATTCATCTCATCGTTGTCGTCCATCGGTCAAAAACGTTTTACGACAGAAAGCAGGCTAAACGTTCTAAAACTGCACAAAATCTACATGTAAAAGCATGAACCCTGTGCCCCAAGGATTTACCAAATTTATATCTATTATATTTATATTCGGGTATAAAGTGGGACTTGGTTTAGGCAGAACACTCTATAGCCCTGAGGAAGTCTGCTACACACAGATTAATGCTCGTTTAGACACAAATTTGGACACAAATGGGGCACCCTAGCTCAATACTGATAGAATGAGGCCCTTGCTGCTTTGGAACGATTGAGACACTGTAATGCGGCAGATCTGCTAATAGTGCTTCGATGGAAGCTAGCCAAGGGCAAACCAGCCAGACAGGCGGAAGGGTCGATATCATGGAGATTGCTGCATGGTAGCATACTGTATATGATTGAAGAACTATCATTTTAGTTATTCGTTTTAAATAATTATTATTATTATTATTATGTTATTTATATAGCGCCATCAAATTCCGCAGCGCTTTACAATGGGTGGCCGAACAGACATGTAGTTGTAACCAGACAAGTTGGACACACAGGAACAGAGGGGTTGAGGGCCCTGCTCAATGAGCTTACATGCTAGAGGGAGTGGGGTAAAATGACACAAAAAGGTAAGGATAGTATTAGACTAGTGACAGTTGCAGAAGAGGAATCAGTCTGGAGCTATTAACAGTTCAATTGATACGCTTTTAATTAAACCAAGACCCTGGGAACCTATCGGTGTCTTTAAATGTGATTGCGATCTTAGCCCGGACAAATGACAGCTCTATTTTGTTATTTGCTTATATATATTTTAAGCTATTTTGGAAGAAAATTATTAGTTATACATTTTTTTTTCAGTTAAGTTTCACTTTTTATTTGTGTAGTAAATCTTTGGTGTGCAGAATTTATGTTTTTATGCTCGATGCAGGTTTTATTAAATAGACCACTTTTTCTTGTACCTCTGTAGCAGCTATGGGACTATTTCAATTGTATAGGGGTGCTCACTTTTTTTTATTGTAAACATTTTAAAACTCTTTGTGAGCGTTTGTAACAGGATTACAGAGTACTATGTAAGTATTTTCTTTTTCACATCCTTCAGAAAGTGATCACAGAGAATGTGCCCCTGGGGAGTGGGCATGCCCTTCTTCCGGGCAGTGCATTCCAATAGAGAAAGTCTGTGATGGCACTGCCCAGTGCCGCTTTGGGGATGATGAGACCAATAAAACCGCGGGGCGAAACTGCAGTGAGTATTTACCTATTGTACCTATGTAACATGCATGTATAAATATTTAACAATGGCTATTAGTTCTGGATGAATTCCTTTCTTAGGAGTCTGGAGCTGTGATGGGGTTAGTTACTATAGAAAAACAAATGTTTAATGTAATCTAATTTTCCTTTTTATTCGGCTTTATTAATCATGATTGCATTTTTAGCAACCAAAACTTCTTAAAATATATATATATATATATATATATATATATATATATATATAAACAAAAATAATAAAAACAGAATTACATACATATAACGAAGTGGGTAAAATAGTACTATTGGATACAAATAAAAAATAAGTTTAATGAATAATTAAAACAAATCTAAATTAAAGTAACAGCTATTCAAAACTCAAAATATAGAAACATTTTATTATAGGTCTGTATTCATTATTAAAAAAAATACATTAGATATCGTACTGGTAATTACATTTTCATAGTATCTTGTATTTGTATTTATATAGAAAAAGATGATTTGCCTGAAAAGAGCATCTTTTTTTTTCATTTGATTAGGTTATGTGTGTATAAAATATTTAATGGTACACATGAATGTCGGTGACTGGTTGAGAGTGCTGGGGGTGAAGTAGCCCAGTGCTCTCAGCCAATCAATGTGAGCTGTAGTACTTTTGTTGCTTAAAGGACCCATTTAATCATACTATATATTTATGTAAATTGATATTTGTTAATTAAGTCAATGGTTATTTTTGAATATTTCTGTGTCAGGTGCTTAGAGGTGATATGTAATAAGAAATAAAATTAACGTTAGTATCTTGTAATCTAGGTACCAGTAACTGTAATGCTCTGAGCTGCCCACATCGCTGCCATGCTTCACCATCTGGAGGATTTTGTTATTGCCCTGCAGGATATGTAATCAGCACTAATGACAGTCGAACATGTGTAGGTGAGTACAAATACATAACTATTTGGGGGTTTCCTAACAAACAAGGTTTTTCAGTAAAATGAGAATTGCCAGGAATTCGAAGTGAATTCAAAATGGATGTATTCAAATTTAAAGGGACATGATAAGCACCCAGGCCAACTAATCTCATTGAAGTGGTCTGACTGCAATGTTCCTGTCCCCTTAACCCTGCAAGCGAAAACGTTGCAGTTTTAGAGAAATTGTAGTGATTACATTGCAAGGTGAAGGCAGCCTCTAGTGTCTGTCTTCCACGCATTGCATTAGAATGTCCAGAATCTTGAAAATCTCCATAGGAAGGCATTGATTTAAAGCTTACCTATGGGAAAGGCTTAATGTGCAAGCGGTGCTAGACACACATGCGCGCTAGATTTCCCCATCGCCGTGATGTCACAAGAGGAGCAGGCCAAATCTGGCGCTGGAATCACGTAAGCAAAATAAATGTTTTAACCCTTTCATGACTGGGAAGGATTGGAGGAAGAGGGACATTGTAGTTTTAAGAACTGAAGCATAGTTGACTTGAAGATATTTTTCAGTCCTTAAATTTTGCCCTTAAATTTGAAACTAACTTTGAATTCACGTAGAATTCCCAACAGTTCTCAATTTAGTGAATAGCCATGTAAGCATTTAAACAAGCATTTCTGCTACAGTCCGTTTTAGAGGTTTACTCTGTAAATGGTAAGTTGTTTAGAAGGTGAGTTTTAAGGACCACTATAGTGCCAGGAAAACAAACTTGTTTTCCTGGCACTATAGGGTTATTAGGTCCCACCCTCAGGGCCTCCCTCCTGCTGGGCTGAAGGGGTTAAAACCCCATTAGCCACTTATCTTTATGTCATCTCCTCCCCCGCCGACGTCAGCTCCCGAGTAGAGCCGAATGTGCATGCGCAATCAGAGCCGCGCACGCATTCAAACCGCCCATAGGAAAGCATTATTCAATGCTTGCCTATGGACGTTCAGCGTGCTCAATGCGATTTTCGCATTGAGAATTGCGGAAGCGCCTCTAGTGGCTGCCAAGGAGACAGCCACTAGAGGCTGGATTAACCCTGCAATGTAAATACAGCAGTTTCTCTGAAAATGCTATGTTTAAAGCTGCAGGGTTAAAACTAGGAGGACCTGGCACCCAGACCACTTCATTGAGTGGTCCTTTAATATTGAGTTTCATCAAATAGGTCAAAAAAGCCAAATTAATGCTAGATATTCATTTGAGGCAAAAACAGATTATAAGCAGTAAATGTATAATAAAATATAACAGATTAGATCAATGCCAACAATATTTTCAGAAATTGAACGTAACTTTTCGGAATCTTAACCTTTTCATAAGATGACTGTTACTTTTGACTCCTTTTTAATCTCTAGATTATAATGACTGCAAAACCTGGGGAATTTGTGATCAGAATTGCGAAGACCGCATAGGCAGTTACCATTGCAGCTGTGCACATGGATTTGTTCTGGAGCATCACAGACACTGCAGAGCCAGTAAGTCATTTATCTTTTCATTTAAAAATAAAATAAAGTCCAGAGAGTGGAGTGAACCTTTGACCGACAATGAATATATGCACATTTTAGTTGAGTAGCTAGTGCCGCCATTAAATTATTTTGGCTAAACTTTTCAAATGATCGTAATCTATTAGAAAAAAACTTTTCCAATTATTTATATACAGAGTTTTGTAGATAAATCCTTTGAAAAGGTTTTCTAACAGACTGAAAAGCTTATTATAAATAAATAAAAAAATAAATAAATTGACGCCTCGGTTATATCTCCATCTCGTTTAATATCTATTTAAAAGGAGACAAAACTGATGGGTTGTGAATGCTTGGCCCTCGCACTATATATATATATATATATAGAAAAGAAAGAGGCAAAAGTACGCAATAAAATAACTGGTCAATGTAACACGCTTATATTGAAGATAATTTGTAACATTCATGCAAATATATGGGTCATTCATTAACCACTGAATTGTGGTACACCGAAAACAACATTTCAAAACTAAGGCTAATTTTTCAAGCCATTAATACAGTTGCGTTCAAAATCAGCTACTTTTGTTTACACTAAGTTTTGCTATTTGTTTTTTTTGTCCATTGCAATTCTATATTTCGTGAATAAATCCTATCATTAACTAAAGAAGATTTTTTCTAAATTTAAGGTGACGTTGCGCTATCGGCTAAAATACTGGGTAGAACACAGATAGACAATGAATTTCTGCATAGCTAGTCTCTATCAAAATGTGGCACAAGCATTTCTTTTTTATTACGTGAAACTATTTCTTATCTAGGTATTTAGCTACGGCAATATATAGGCGGCATGACAATAGATCGCCACGTCAGCAATCCTTCAAACCTCCTTTCCTTAGAGTGTTACTTAAAATGTTAGATTTGTGTATTCAAGTTTTGTGTACAGAATAAAGTAAAATAATACAATTTGTCTGTAGCCGCAGCCCCCTCCATTATTTTCTCTAACGGACGTGATCTACTAATTGGTGACATACACGGAAACAGTTATGAAACGTTGGTCCGATCTCAGAATCGTGGAATTGCAGTTGGAGTTGATTTTCACTTTAAAAGTAATCGAGTCTTCTGGACAGATACTGTACAAGATAAGGTATTCTAAAATTTTCTACTAAGCACAAAAAAATTCTTGGACGACATGTTGATATGAATTCTCCATTCATTTATTTTTAGCTAAATTGCTCTGGCTCTATGTATTTTATTAAAGAAAAATGTTGAGATATTCTAATTACTACCATTATCATTTTACTGTTTGATGGAATTTACGAAAACAAAGCATTCCATTATACGTTTCTCTCTTATTTAACTTTTTATGTCTTTCTTAATGGAATTGAAATACTTAATAGTAGACATTCTTTCAAAATTAGTCAGTCTTTTTTTTTTTTTTTTTTTATAGTAATTTTTGGAAACTCGATCTACCAAATGCAAAACTTGCCTGTTTTCTAAATGCTACAAATCAGATTATTTTCCGCATATTTCTCTTTGTGTGGATCTAATGATAGAAATAGACTGAACTAGGCCATTGTTTCAGCAAAAATGTATTACAAGACTGAAAAATACAATCTGACTGTAAAGGTGATACACTTTTGAATAATATAATACCTGTAAATCGTTAGGAAGAGATTTGATCCAGTTATTGCTGTGGAACTTTCCATAATCTGTAACATGCTAATATTATGTTAACGGAGAAATAGAAATTGTTCAGGAACCAGTGTGCAAATGGTGGAGAAATTAAAGTGAATTTAAAGTAAATTTAAAATTTAAGGTAAAGATTCTCCAGTGCTTCCAGTGTGACTATTTTGGTCTAAAATTAAAAAATCCACTTTTTTAAAGGTTAGCACTCTAATCTACTTTAGTTAGCACCTTAGTTATTGATAGTTAGAAACATAGAATGTGATGGCAGATACAAACCATTTTGCTCATCTAGTCTGCCCAATTTTTAAAAAAATACTCTCATTAGTCCCTGGCCTTATTTTAAATCTAGGGTAGCCTTATGTCTAGCCCACACATGCTTAAACTCCCTCACTGTGTTAACCTCTACCACTTCAGCTGGATGGCTATGCCATGCATCCACAACCCTCCCTAATAGTTAGCCCTTGTCTGTAGATTCCTACTGTCTTAGATTGAGCACTTTCTACCAAAGGAAGGCATTACTAAATATTTAGATATTTTTCATGTTCTTAACCAATGTTTATAACTCTTTATCCTACTCTAATCCAATTGTTAGAACAGTCAATCCATATATAATTTTTTTCCGTAACAAATAGTACAACCCTTAATCTTTAGTTAGTTTTTTAATGTACTAATTCCTCAAATACTGTCTCCCAATCTCATATCTAATGCTGAGAGGGTAACTTTACTCTTAATTGCTCTGATTTTGCTCCCAGTAACCAACCACGTTTTGAGTATCTTCATTATCACGTATGCTGCTTTTTAAAAAAAAAATTCTGTAAACATCATATACACATATTTATTTATTGTTGTTAGTCAATATAGCTTTTCTTAAAATAAAGTCTATCTCTCAATTGTATTATTTCTCAGGTCTTTTCTGCTAATTTAAATGGAACAAATGTTCGTCAGATTTTAAATGTCTCAGTCGACACACCAGAAAACCTAGCTGTGGACTGGATTAATGACAAGCTTTACATTGTCGAAACCAGTGTTAATAGAATTGATATGGTTGATTTGGATGGAGGTAACCGAGCAACTCTAATAGCCGAAAATCTGGGCAGCCCAAGAGGAATTGCACTTGATCCAACTGTTGGGTGAGTACATTGATCTTAATGTTTAAAAGAAAGGATAGTACTGTGCAACCAGTAAAATAGATACAAAAAAGTACTTTTGTATTCAGAAATGATAAAAGTGATGGTAAATTGTGCCACAGAGATTTATTTTACGAACCATAATCACAAGAGCATGCTGTAGTGGATATGATGCAATGAGTCCCCTGGTACCATCCCACAGTAAATGGACAAATCAAATTTTAGGTTCTGATATAGTTAAAGCTGAAATTACCCATGTGCGTAGACATATGAATTATGTTCCTGTTTGGCTAAAATTCAATGACTTATAGTGTAAGCTGATGACGTCAATCATCGAATTCCATCCAAACAAGGGCACAATTGACATCATTAATGTGGAAGAAGGAAGAGGAGGCTGGACCAGATAGGCCTAGAGGGGCACAGCTAATTATCAAACCATTAAAAAATCTTTTATATACTTAATTTGGCTCTATCACAGGGTACTCTGATCACCATAACCATTACAGCTAACTGTAGTTGCTTTTATGCAAACATTTAACATTTATGAATTGCACAAGTGTTGAATGCTTGCATCAGTTACCCTCTTTTTATAGAAGAAAATACAGTCATCACAAAACAAAAAATCAGCACCTCACTTGTGGTATATGATACATAGGGTAGACAAATATCAAAACATATCTTATATCTGAGATATTGGATCAAAAATCCTGCCATGTAGCACCTGGTCATGAGAAGGTGGTTAGCCAATGGTGACCAAGATCAGAGCGTTACATAGTGTGATATGCAAAATACATAAAAGAGAGTGGGATACACGTAAGTATTGGTGATAATTCAGAAAAAGGAAAGGAATGGGAGTAAGACATGTGATACATTATACATAATGCTACGTATCCAGACATGAGCAAAATCATGTTTCAGGCAACTGTGGAGATCAGCTACTGTCTCCTCAGTTACTGAGGATGTCATGCTCAGGAGACATCACACAAATATCTTGTTCAAAACAAAGAACCTACTTACTGACTGCATTCCTTGTGTATGTTATGTATTCTCAGAGCTTAAAAATAACTTTAACTCACCCTTGTAATAAGGGATATAAAATATGAGAAAATCTAAAAGAAGATAAATAAATAGAGACAATGGTGTAGTATATATGGACTTAATGTTCTTAGAAAGAAGGACTGTAGATGTAACAAACTCACATGGCTTAGAGCCTGGGGAAGATAGGCTCAAATTGTGAACGTAGAGGTATTTTAAAGCAAATACCAAACTTCTTCAATAGCTGTATTGCAATCCTCAAAGAAAAGGAAAGAAAGGACAATGGACCAAAGTCCTAGTGTGTTATCCTTAATACCACTGTAATAATAAAAGAAGTGCAAGTACTTGCTCACCTTTTAGAGGGCCAATCCTAACTGGGCTCTCGGTATAATAGGCTATATGTCTTTAAGAGGGCATAACTCTTCTTTGTTTGCAGGAAAAAATAAATGCAGGTCGTGGAGCTCATATGAAGTATAAAAGAAAATTATTTATTGTAAAAACTTACATAAAATACAAATAAAAGTCCCATCAAATAATGGTTTAATAGCCACAAGGTCCTATTGGTTCCGGCCATTTTCTTTCCTTACTTCCGGCTCGCCAAATAAGGCGAGGGGTATCTAGTTCATCTGTTACGAATGCTTGTAATTGCGGAAGTGACGTATCGCACTTACCGCAACGTCACTTCCGTTTAGTCACGATCGCCATCTTTGTCATTGGCAAACTCCATGTCTTCGAGCACATCTTTACATCACTTGTATGCTCGGTATTATGTGTAAATACAGACATAAAAGGAAAAAAAGACATCCGTCTAGTATCTTAACCCCATAAGTATATCTTCATAATTATAGTAAAACAATGAAACAGATTAAGCATAAGCCTGATATAATTCCCAAACACGTTAATGATTAATATAAACATTAAAAAAAAAAAAAAGGGAGAGGGGAACTGAAGATGTCAGTCCAATATGATAAACATTTGCATATATCACTCATATGGAGCAAATTGTCATATTGTCCAAATGCATAGGATATATATGTGCATAAATCAGTATTGAGTGATATTGCTACCATAAAAAAATTTATACAAAAAATGAATATTTCAAAAATTAAATTACAAACATCATTGTTCATCGATTTGTAGTGGAAACTATGTGAAAAGACTGAGAGAAAAAAAGGGAGGGGAAGCAGAAAATGGAGGGGAAAACAAAATCACTCATAAAAAATGACAAAGTTCAAAATCATAATTTAGACCTTTTGGATATAAAGTGTCTAATTGAAAAATCCATTTCATCTCAGCTTTACCCATTTTTTTCACCAAATCGTCCCCTCTCCAATCTGTAACTATTTTTTGAATACCCATAAATTTCATACCTTTGGATTGTGTGTTGTGTGTGTTTTTAAAATGAAGTGATACATTATGTTTTATGAATCCTAAAGAAATGTGAGGGCTATTTGAAGGACACTATAACTGTGCTTCAAATCCTCAAAGACATTGTATGGAAGGAAGAATGCTGGCTGGGTACAGCTGACGTTAATTCCCTATACACTATCATACAACATAACAAAGGATGTGAAACGACTAAATTCTTCCTTGAAAGGTCAAAACTTTTTCCCCAATTTCAAATTGATTTCATTTTGGAGGGAATTAATTGGATCCTTCGTAATAACTACTTTTGGTTCAATGAAACATTTTACTTGCAAACCTGCGGAACGACAAGGGTGAGTTAAAGTTATTTTTATTAGCGCTCCACTGGGTCTTGTTTGTTGTGACCTTTTGTCCTACTTATACCACCCCACTCTTTTGCATGTTATTGTGTTAAGGTTGGAGGTACCTTCACGTGTGTTGAGCTGCTTAGTGTACTCAGGTTCTTCACTATATTATACTCGAGCGCCCACATTGCACGGTTTATTTGTTAATACTCAGAGCTTAATAATGTTTTTTTCATAGTGCTAACTATATCTGATTTTGATTTGGAAGCTGATCTAGATCTCATATATATATTTGTTACCCATTTCCCTTGTTACTTTAGTTATCTATTCTTCTCTGACTGGGATAGTGTTTCCGGAGATCCCAAATTGGAAAGAGCATTCATGGATGGCACCAATCGACATGATGTCATTAAAACTAAACTGGGGTGGCCAGCAGGAATTACTCTTGATATTTTGGCCAAACGGCTGTACTGGGTTGATAGTCGCTACGATTACGTTGAGTGTGCAACCTACGATGGTCTACAGAGGTATTGACTTCTAATATGCTTTGCTAACTGAACATTTTAAAACTTTGTTCTGTTTGTCACTGAAAAGCGATGTGCATTATAATTAAAGGGACATTATAGTCACCAGAACAACTACAGCTTATTGAATATGTTCTGGTGAGTAGAATCATTACCTTCAGGCTTTTTGCTGTAAACATTGTCTTTTCAGAGAAAATGCAGGGTTTACATTACAGCCTAGTAATAACTTCACTGGTCACTCCTCAGATGGCTGTTAGAGATCCTTCCTGGGTCATAGCTGCCTAAAATGCATCCAAACATTCAGTATCTCCTCCTTCTTCATGCAGACTTTCCTCATAGAGATTCATGGATTCAATTAATCTCTATGAGGAGATGCTGATTGGCCAGGGCTGTGTTTGAATCATGCTGGCTCTGCCCCTGATCTGCCTGTTTGTCAGTCTCAGCCAATCCTATGGGGAAGCATTGTGATTGGATCAGGCTAACACTTCTGCTGATTTCAGCAGGCAGGTCTAAAGGAAACAGGGACAAAGTAAGCAGCTGCAGACTTGAATACAAGTATAATTTTACTATATTTAGGGAGGCATGAGGGGACCAGGGTGGCTAGATGGTGGTTTTAACCCTATAGGGTCAGGAATAGATGTTTGTGTTCCTGATCCTGTAGTGCTCCTTTAAGAAATGTATAAGAAAGAAAATAAGAAAAGTTGAAGATGTAAACCAAAATCTTTGTCAAGCTGGCAATGTAAATGTTCAGGTGGGAGCAGTAATACAATTATAAAATAACAATCCAAAAACTTGCTGAGAAGTGAGATGACAAGAACTGTTGAAGTGTGAATGCTTATATAATGGAAATATTGTATATTCTAATACACACTTGTGAACATGTCATTGATGTTTAAATATTTAAAGGGTCCAATGTGTGTCATATTCATCAAAAAAAATAATTGAAAACAAAATACCATTAAATGGACTTAAATGTGATTTATTTTATGTATCAGGAAAACAATATTACATGGTGGTGATATTATTCCGCATCCATATGGAATAAGTGTCTTTGAGCAATATGTGTACTTCACTGATTGGACCAAATTGAGTGTGATGAGGGCCAATAAATTTAGGGACGACAGTACAACAGCCGTTTTCCGAACCTCATTAAGACCATACGGTGTTACAGTATTCCATCCTCTCAGACAGCCAGCTGGTAAGTATTTTAAAAGTTTTGTATATGTGAGAAAAATAATCTATAAATAAATAATTTCATTTGTTTGTTGCAAATGGCAGAGAATATGCTATAAATCTGCAAACAGTGCCTAATCTACTCACGGAATATTTGTTGTGAGCAACTGAGAATTTTATAAATGATGGAACCACGAGAACGTTCACTTGGAATCTCTTTAATAAACTGTAACAATGATTTTTCTCTATCACTTTTTCTTCCCCGAGATATCATTAGTGTCAGTGTAAAATATGGAAGTGTCATTTCAAGACTTAGTAACATCAAAGAAATTCCCATTTGCCCTATGAGATGTAAATTAAATAAATATTGATCGTTAATCCAGCATCTCTAATGTCTGCAAACCTCTTGTGCCTTCTCTTTCAATTGCTGTGCACGTCCTACTATATTTATATCTACTATATTTTCCCGACACTGTTATTTCAGTTGTAAATGGCTGAGTATAACAATACCTCCCAACATTCAGAATGATAAAATTGGAATATGAGATGGATGTGAGCATGGCAGTGTTGACACTGTCGACAACCAAACGGTGGTCTAACCTGGAATTCTCACCAAGCTGCTATTTGTGCTGAGACCAAAGACAAAAGTGGCACAAAACGGATCTTACCAGCCCGGGGAAAGAGTATTAAATTGATTGACAGCCCAGGGAGGTGGTCCCACACACAGGAAAAAAAATGAATTTATCTCCAGACGAAATCAATAAAAAAAAAAATACTATAGAGACAGGATCTATTCTCCATAGCCATTTCAGTAAGATTAAGTGGTTATGGTGCTTAGAGTGATCCTCTAAGTTATTATAGATTTTAGGGCATACTGTTTATTAGCTGCGTTGCAAAAATATAACTTTTTAATTTCTTTCATTTCTTATTTATAAGAAGTTTATGTTTTTGTTTTATATGTTATGGTTTATTGCTGTTTTTAATTTTAGGATGCAGACAGGAAAACAGGATTGTTAGCACACAAAATGTACAGTACGCTTTATAAGAGTCCATATACAGATGTTTAAATTGGATAAATACTTCCAAAAACATAACATACAGGGACTAAGGACTAAGGAGACATCTGACTGCTATTTTGGGGTCAAAAATGAATTTTTTCCTAGTTTGTTGCAAAATTGGAAGTGCTTCAGACTGGGTGTTTTGACTTCTTTTGGATCAACAGCAAAAACATATGTCAGGAAGGCTGAACTTGATGGACGCAAGTCTCTTTTCAGCTATGTACATCATGTTTGAATACAATTACTATATATATGTATCATAGAACACCAAAATATATATTTATACTATCTATACAATACAAAACATATTGCTATTGTTACATTACCTGAAAAATGAGTGACATATATGAATATGAAAAAAACTTCAACAAAACCTAAAAAAACAACAAAGTTAGTGTTCCAAAGACTGCACAATGTTAAAAAAAAGATATTTGGTATAAAACATTGTCCATACAGTGATCTAAATGCCCAGGGCAATTATTTATTTTGTGTTCTGCTGTGTACATTTTCTAAAAGCATTCCTTGCAAAATTTGAGCTAAGGTGCAACATTGCAATTTATTTCTACCCTATGTGCAAGATAGAGAAAACATCTTTGGGATGATTGAAACAAATATGTTTTTTTTGTGTGTGTTTGGCTAGTAACGAACCCCTGTGGGATCAATAATGGAGGCTGTCAACAGATCTGTGTCCTCAGTCACCGAACAGACAATGATGGCCTAGGCTATCGCTGCAGGTGCAAGCTGGGATTTGATTTACATGATGATGGACGCCGCTGTGTTGGTAAGAAAATGTTAGCTTGATTCACTCATGTGTCGAACATTCTATGTTCTGGCAAGTATCATAACGGGCTTATATATAATACCGTAGTACAGAAACAGGTGATACCCTGCTGGTGTTTGGCCCAGTGACATTTTATTCTTAAAAGTCACTACAATACAGAATATGTGAAGCAAGTATATCATTTTCTAGTATGAGAGCTGAGCAGGTCATAGACCAGAGTCAACAAAATTGTTAAAGTTGTGATGGTATAGAAGAATAAGAGTCTTAAAATAAGTTCTAGTCTCATTCAGTTAGAGGTCCCCAAGGGTTGATAAAGCAAATATACAAAGCTGAATGTAGACATATAAATGGAGGCATGAGTCAGAAATAAGATACAAATAGAGGGAAAAGATTATAATGGATGAGGGGTACATAAAATACCAAAGCAAGATAAACATATAACTAACACACACACACACACACCCTAGCCCCCTCCCCCCCCCCCCCCCCCCCAAAAAAAGCTGTGTTTCAGATTTAGTAAAGGATTCAAAATTGAAACGATAAACCATGATCATCATCATCTTAAATAAGCTGCTGTGGAAAGAAGCAATGGGCAAACACATACAATTACAATTATTTATATAGCGCCAACATATTCTGCAGCGCTGTACAATAGGTAAAAAGATACAATCACAAAATCCAAACAAAACATGATTGAGATAGTGGCGCAGTACGTGAGGGTCCTGCCCAGATATGTAGAAACACCCAGGAAGCAGAGGACTTTTTAGAGTTTCTTGGCAGCTCAAGCGTAAAGCTGCACATTGTTTTATTTTGTAGATGTTAAATACGTTAGATGTGATGCTATTAAAAAAGAAGTCCCAGCTTCACACTTCCCCCAACCATTTTAAGTTCTTTGATTTTTATTCTGCAGCACAATCATAATCACAATCAACATACTTAAAAATCTAAAATAGACTTTTGTGGTTACAAATTAAAAAAACAAAAAATCGGTAGGTCAAAGTGGAGCAGTTCCCCTTGGAAGCCAATGCAATGGTTCTTCTCAGCTTGCTTTGAATTATTCTTGCTAAATAATCTACGTTGTCTTAATACCAGGAGTTGTTTGTGCATGTTGACAGCTAACCCTTCCATACTCTGAATGAACCCTATGCTTTGTGTCCTGCAGTGGTACAGAAATTTCTGCTTTTCTCCTCTCGGCTGGCAATCCGCGGAATACCATTTAACATTTCAACGCAGGAAGATGTCATCATTCCAATTACCGGAGTCCCCTCTCATTTTGTTGGAATAGATTTTGATGCTCAGGATAACAGCATTTATTATTCAGACACAGTCAAAGACATGATCTACAAGCAGAAAATAGACGGAACAGGTAAAAGCTGAATGTGTGAAGTTCATTTGATATTTAGATGTACTTACTTATTTATACATCAACATCTTTTCCTACATTTATCTATTTTACAGCAGTTTATAAATTAAAGGACTAATTTCCATGTTCTTGGGTTTCAGTACTGAATTTTCTGTGCGATAGGCTTTGCTATTTTTAAAAAAAAAAAAAATGTTTTTTATTATTATTATTAGTATTTATATAGCGCCAGTTAATTCTGCAGCGCTTTACAATATTATGAAAGGGGTAAAGTTACAATAAATGAGACAATTACACAGTGACACAGGAAAAATAGGTAGATGAGGGCCCTGCTCAAACAAGCTTACAGTCAGAGGAGGTGGGGTACAAATACACAACAGGGCAGCAAGGGTGACAGTAACCAAACAAGGTGGAAAAGTAGCAGAGTTGGAGGTGAGAGTGGAGTATGGCTCTTTTAGGAGAGCGAGAGACAGATTTGGATAAGTATAGATAAGTTACTCTAGGAGTCCATAAGCATTTCTGAACAGATATGTTTTGAGGGACTTCTTAAACAATTAAAGACTAGGGGAGAGTCTGATGGGGGTAGGCAAGCTATTCCAAAAGAAGGGAGCCACCCGTGAGAAGTTCTGCAAGCGCAAGTTAGCAGTAAGTGTGCGAGCAGCGGAAACGAGAAGGTCACTGGCAGAGCGGAGAAGCCAAGAATGGGCAGGTGACGGAGCTCCCTGTACCCCGGCTATGTACCTCCGCCAAGGGTCCGCTTCCTTGCTATGCCTGGATAGGAAGTTACAGTCCTTACAAGTACTTTCCCCGCTGCATCCTCCACCAGCTGCGATAAGCTGGCACAGGGATTAACCCTTTCTTCCCCCCAGTAACTGGACAAGAGCGAATTCTGGAGGTACAACACTGACAATCCTTTATTGGTACACACAGCTTTTATGCACAGACTCCCGCAAGGGGGTCTCCACTCTTTCAATACACTTTCCTTTCTCCCAGGCAGGAGAGGGGGATTGGTTACAGACAACCATCTCTCACTCTGGGAGATATCAACAGGACACAGTTACATACATTAAAACATCTTAAACAGGGCATATCTATTATATCTATTACACAGGGCATATCTGTGAATAAGGGAATACATGTAAGAAGGGCTAGAGTTGGTTAGAGCTGTATAGGTAAGGGTTAGTATTCTGAATTGACACCTATAGGATACAGGAAGCCAGTGAAGGATCGACAGACTGGCGAGGTATGGAAGGAGCGACGGGTGAGAAAGATCACCCTGGCAGCAGCATTCATTATCGATTGTAGTGGGGCAGTTCGGCTTTTGGGGAGACCAACTAGGAGAGAATTACAGTATTCCCTTCGAGATATTACCAGAGCATGAACAAGCTCCTTGGCAGCATCTTGCGAGAGAAAGAGGCGGATGTGGGCAATATTTTTAAGGTGGAATCGGCAGGTTTTAGCAACATACTGGATATGTGGTGCAAAAATGAGGCCAGGATCAAAGATAACATCAAGACAAAGAGCTTGCAAGGATGGACTGATGCAAGTCCCATCAACTTGCAGGGAAAGCTAAGGAGGAGGATCGGCATTATGAGTGGGAAAAATAAGAAGCTCAGTTTTAGAGAGATTGAGTTTCAGAAAGCGAGAGGACATCCAATCAGAGATTGAATAAAGGCAAGCAGTGAGGACGTTGCAAGACCGTGGGGGAAAGATCAAGGGAGGAGAGATATAACTGGGTCATCATACAGATGGTAGCAGAATCCAAAGGAATTATTGAGTTTGCCAAGAGAGGCAGTATAAAGAGAGAACAGAAGAGGACCAAGAACCGATCCTTGGGGGACTCCAACCGAGGCAGGGTGAGTGGAGGAGGTGTCATTGCAAAAGGAGAACGTTGGGAGAGATAGGAGAAAAACCACGAGAGGACAGTGTCACAGAGACCAAGTTTGGAGAAGGAGGACATGATCAACAGGGTCAAAGGCAGCAGAGAGGTGAAGAAGAATTAGTATGAAGTAGTGGCCTTTGGATTTAGGTCATTTATAACTCAGTAGAGTGGAGGGGGTGAAAGTCAGATTGAAGAGGATCGAGGAGGGAGTTGGAATTTAGGAAGTGAGTCATACGAGTAAAGACAAGTCTTTCTAGAAGTTTTGAGGAAAAAGGAAGCAGGGATATGGGACGATAGTTGGAAGGGGAAGACAGGCCTAGGGATGGCTTTTTTTAGGATGGGCAGGGCCGGATTAACATAGGGGCTTTTTTTTTTTTACCACACTACTCTTAGGTTTGCCACCTGACTGGTATTTTACTGGCACAGCCGGTATTTGAGGCTGCCTGGCCCTGCCGGTATTGCAGTAATACCAGCAATACAAATGAGAAAATAAATAGATTACTCTGCAATACCAGCACCGGCCAGTAGGGGTTACTGTGTGTGGAGAGAGGCAGGGATAGGAAGTTACAGCATATCCCTCCCTGCCTCTCTCTACTACTCACTGATCTTGGTGGAAGCAGCAACACAGCACAGAGTCCAGACAGCGATCTACAGCTCAGGTAAGTGAGGGATAGGGGGAAAGGCAGCAGGGACACATGGGGACACTGAGACACTAGGGGACACTGAGACACTAGGGGTCATATGGGGACACTGAGACACTAGGGGACATACGGGGACACTGAGACACTAGGGGACATACGGGGACACTGAGACACTAGGGGACACGGGGACACAGACACTTGGGACACTGGAAAACATGGGGACACTGACACTAGGGGACACTGAGACACTAGGGGACATATTTAGACACTAGGGGACACAGACACTAGGGGACACTGAGACACTAGGACATAGACACTGGGAGACCTGGGAACACTGAGACACTTGGGGACACTGGAAAACATGGGGACACTGAGACACTAGGGGACACTGGGACACATGGGAATGCTGAGACACATGGGGATGCTGTAAGACATAGGGACATTGGGAGACACTGAGACATTGGGACACAGAGACACTATGTCCCCATGTCTCCCAGTGTCTCCCATCCAGTGTCCCTAGTGTCTGTGTCCCATGTCTCTGTGTGCCTAGTGACCCCATGTGTCCCTATATGTCCCAGTGTCCTCATGTCTATGTCCACAACTGTCCCCATGTCTCCCAGTGTCCCCAAGTGTCTGTCTCCCAGCCAGTGTCCCCTAGTCTCCCAGTGTCTGTGTTCCCATGTCTCTGTGTCCCTAGTGTCTTAGTGTCCCCAAATGTTTCAGTGTCCCCATGTCTCCCAGTGTCTGTGTTCCTAGTGTCTCAGTGTGCCTAGTGTCCCCATGTCTCCCAGTGTCCCTATATGTCCCAGTGTCCCCATATCTATGTCCCAACTGTCCCCATGTCTCCCAGTGTCCCAAAGTGTCTGTCTCATAGCCAGTGCCCCTAGTCTCCCAGTGTCCCCTAGTCTCCCAGTGTCTGTGTTCCCATGTCTCTGTGTCCCTAGTGTCTTAGTGTCCCCATGTCTCCCAGTGTCTGTGTCCCTAGTGTCTCAGTCCCTAGTGTCTCAGTGTCCCCATTTCTCCCAGTTTTCCTAAATGTCTCTGTGTCCCCCTGTCTCCCAGTGTCCCCCTGTCTCCCAGTGTCCCCATGTCTCTGTGTCCCCATGTCTCTAGTGTCCCCGGGTCTCTAGTGTCCCCGGATCTCTGCATCCCCGGGTCTCACTGTGTCCCCAGTATCTAGTGACATGGGGACACACTGAGACATTGGGACACTGGGAGAAATGGGAACACAGACACTGGGAAACTAGGGGACTGGGCACATGGGGACACTGACACTGTGATACATAAGAACACTGAGACACTGGGTGATTTGCGAGACTGAGACACTGGGAGACAGGGAGACACTGGGAGCAATTCATCTATACAGCAGAATCAAACTGTGAGTAGTTTGTTGGTGATTTTACAGAATTTTCTCTGATGTCATTCCTTGTGATTTACATCATGTGATGTCATGCTTAACTAATTAATTATACAAATGATTAAGGCTGGTATTTTTTTTCCAAGAAAGGTGGCAACCTTAACTACTCTTCACATACTCTTGCTTAAGGGAGCACTATAGGGTCAGGAACACAATCATGTATTTCTGACCCTAGTATGTTAAAACCACCACCCTGGTCCCTTCTTGCCTCCCTAAATATAGTAAAATATTACTTGTATTCAAGTCTGCAGCTGCTGGCTCTGTGAACAGACTGTCTGCTGACATCATCAGAAGTGGCGGTCTGAGCAAATTACAATACTTCCCCATATGATTGGCTGAGACTGTAAACTAGGCAGATCAGGGGCAGAGCCAGCACAAGTCCAACATAGCTCTGGCCAATCAGCATCTCCTCATGAAGATAAATTGAATCAATGCATCTCTACGAGGAAAGTTCCGTGTCTGCATGCAGAGGGTCTGCATGCAGAGGGTGTTGTCCGTGTCTGCATGCAGAGGGTGGAGACACTGAATGGCAGAGCTGCACACTAGGCAGTACTGCCCCAGGAAGCACCTCTAGCAGCCATCTAAGGAGCGGCCAGTGGAGTTATTTTCTCTGAAAAGACAGTGTTTACTGCAAAAAGCTTTAATGGAATGATTCTACTTACCAGAACAAATACAATAAGCTGTAGTTGTTCTGGTGACTGTAGTGTCCCTTTAAGTTTGGAAGCTTAAGAGGGATGCATGGGAACAAAACCTGTGTGGACTGGCTGACAATAAAATTAGTTTAGATAATGCAGACGTTGGTCTCTCTAACACTGTGGCATGTCCCCTTTCTTCTTCACTCACTACATACACCTTTTCTCTGTCTCAGACTATATACCAGGAACTTCTGCCTGCTAGCAAGAAGGTAAGGAGACTAGTGGACCAGCGAGTGCTAGGGGACAGTCCTTAGAAAGCATGGAGTGAGCACATCATTAGATGCATTTATGTCAAGCTCAGGGTGCTGCCTGCATAGTATGCCCTTAGTTGGGCAGCCGGCATAAGTGACAGGCAGCCTGACATGCATTCATGCCAGGCTGGCCTTCCAATTCTTTGGACAAACATGCCCCCTTTTTGGGCATGTTCACCCCTTTTGGCAGGTCTGGTCACTTGATTCGCAGTGGCACACCCTTTTACCGCGCCCATTGATTTCCTGCTTCACTGGACACTGCTATTAGGGGATATGGATTTACTTGAAAGATAAAAGCATAAATTAGAGAGAGATTAGCATAGAGTATGTGTTTTCTTATAGCTGCATCCTATGAGTTTCCCTCCAACACCATCTCCATCAGATACATGACGCTTGGGAGGTATGACTGTTTTAGTGTTTTTGTTCGATAAGATTCCATAATTAGGCCCATCATAATTGTCAGCACCAGGCCCACTGTGCTCTTAATCCAGCCCTGAGGATGGGTACCACAGTAGCATGCTTAAGGGGAGCAGGGACAACACAAGATGAAAGAGAGCAGTTTAGGATGTGTGTTAAGGATGGTACAAGACAAGGAGAGAGAGATCTGATAAGGTGGGAAGGTACTGGACAAGAGGAGAGGAGAAGAAAAGCCACCTCCTGTTCTGTAGCTGGGGAGAAGGCCTGTAGGGTAGGGAAGGTACGGTCCATGTGAGGTTGCGAGAGGGTGGAGCAAAGGGGAGAGAATTTTTTCCTTAACTGTTCAATCTTGTCAGTGAAGTAGCATGCAATGCTATCTGTTGAAATGTCAGTTTGAGGGGTGGCTTGAGGTGGGCGAAGGAGAGAGTTGGAGGTATTAAAGAGACGCCTGGGATTGCGTGAGCATGAACTAACAAGAGAAGAAAAGTAGGATTGTTTAGCAATGGTTAGGGCTGTGCTATATGAACACAAGAATTTATAAGGGAGGAAGTCTGACAAGGTGCTGAACTTTCTCCAGCAGCGTTCAGCTTCAATGGGAGCATCTCTGCAGGTAGCGGGTTGATTTAGTGTGCCAAGGTTGGAGGCGCGTCTTCCTTGAGGTTCATCTTTGGAGCGGGGGCTGCAGCGTCCAGAGCAGAGGTGAGGGTAGCATTATATGAGGAGATAGCCAGAGAGGGACAGGAGAAAGTGGGGATGAATGAGAGTTTGGAATGGAGATCAGCTGAGAGTTGCTGGAGGTCAAGAGAATTCAGGTTCCTACTGAGTTGAAGGGGGTTAGGGTGAAGCTGTTGGGTAAGGGGGCTTTCAAGAACAAATGATACAAGGTTGTGATCTGAGAGAGGAAATGGAATGTGGAGCTTAGAGATAGTGCATGCATTAAAAAAAATAGTATCAAGGGTATTGCCAGCTACATGTGTGGGAGTATTAGCCCACTTTAATAGACTAAGGGAGGAGGTAATAGAAAGGAGTTTGGAAGCTACTGAGGTCAGGGTGGGTTGATGGGAATGTTGAAATTCCCAAGAATTAGGGAAGAGATATTACTTGAGAGGAAGTAGGGAAGCCAAGCAGAGAAATGGTCAAGGAACAGACTAGGGCAACCAGGGGGCGACAGATAACAGCTATGTTAGTAGAGATGGGTTTGAACAGATGAATCAAGTGAATTTCAAAGCTGGAGAAAGATAGGGAATGGGGGGGTGGGCAACATTTTAAAGTAGCAGTGCGGTGATAGCAGAAATCCTACACCACTACCTTTACTACCCTCTTTTGGGTTGTGGGTAAAGTGAAGACCACCAAAGGATAGTGAGGCAGGGGTAGCAGTATCAAAGGGAGAGAGACATGTTTCTGTTAGCGCAAGTAGGTTTAGGGAGTATGAGATAAATAGGTCATGGATGGAAGTTGATTTAACGGTGCTGCACACAGAGCGTGCATTTCAGAGGGCAGTTTTAAAGAAGGAATTGTAGTGAGAATTACATGGATTGGATATTAGATTGTTGTGGTTTGTGGTGTTAGCACCAGGTGGCTTAGTAGAGAAGGGATTAGGGTTTGGAGAGATATCACCAGCTGTCAGGAGCAATAGGATGGAAAGGAAGAGAAGGTGGGAGTAAGATTTAATGTTTGGGGTGAGAGCTTGTATTAAGAGGATTCAGAAGGGGGTTGTGGAGAGAGGCTAGATAGATATGAGTAAAGTGCATGTGATGAATACAGAGATGAGGGAAGTAGGGAGAGAGCAATGAAGATGGTGGAACAGGTAAGTGAAACGATAGAGAGATTTTAATAATGAGGTAAGTGAGGGAAAAAGTGAAAAAATAGTAGGGAGAACATTATTAGGAGAATAGGTGCTGTGTTTTAAAGATAAGGAGAATTGAGCTCATTTATATTCAATTTATTATCCTTTTTAATTTGTTCTTTCCTAAATAACAGGTTTACTATCTAGGGCTGGAATCCTTCTTAGGCATGTTAAGAGAACACATATTTAGAGTTACCTTGTGTAAGATTAAATATTTCATATTTTGCTGTGAATTATTTTAATGCTTTGAATGAAAATATGTTTGTGGCGAGCAGGACTCTCAAAACATACATTGCTTTGTTTTTGTATATAAAACTAAAGTGTGGATTATCTGGAATCCCAAGTGAATTCAACGGGAATCTCATGTTTTAGGCTAAAATAGATGAACGTGAAACATAACTGTTTTGGAGAATATTTCAGATTAGCTGCTTTGACTTAACTTTACTTTAAATGAACTTTGAATTCCCGACAATGCACACTGCAGTGAATAGCCCTGTTTGTTTTATTTTGCCTTAACTGAGTGTGTCTACTGCTTTGGTATTTTGATATAATATAACCATGATAATAATGAAAATGATAACAGGTTCTAAAAGTCTGACAAATATAACACAGCATTACTGCACTGTGTGTTTCATAACGTGTATTGCATGCAAACAGTTTCAGTTTGTTCAGTTGTGGTGGCAGTAATGATTTGGCAATAACTTCTGTTCAGTCTCGTGCCTGACTTGGCAATGTTTTACCCCATGCCTGGGCATCTCACGAGCCTGAGAACAACCCAGGTTTGGGTAGGAACATGCCGAGTCAATAACAAGACTGAATAATAATCACTTCTAAAACGAACAGGGTTCACTAATGTGAGAATTCAAAGTTAATTGCAATTTTAAATCTAAGAAAAGAGTAGCCAAACTCAAAGCATAGATGTCTTGGATAATTTTTTCCATTTTTGCTATTTTGACCATCAATTTGAAATTCACTTTGAATTCTCACTTTAGTGAATAACTCTGCTAGACTAAAATATCTTATTGTTATTTGCTTATTATCGGACCTGCAAGTGGGGATGTCCATGTTAAGTCTTTATACTGAGTGCACCAGTATGCCATCGGTCTATATAACCTTACACCATGGGGCCAATATACTGCAGCCAGCATTGTAGCATTGTCAGATTTTCAGTGAAAGTGAAGGGGTGTGAAGGCTTGCAGAGCTGGACATTTCATTGCTGATATCGGAACATTATAAATAAGTCGTGTGCGATGTCATCAGAGTTTCACATCTTACAGATTGGCTCTTCCGAAGGTTAGACGTTGTTGATTCTGCATTTTAATTTCTTTTTCTATATAGTGGCATGATTTATGTTATCCTAACTATGCTGATATTGGATTTTAGTGATTGATATGTATAAAAATTCAATTAGTAGAAAATAAGAAAATATTTCCTGTAGTCTGATAAAACTATCAGAGTCATACACCCCATTTAAGATAAAGTTTTCTTTGAAGAACATGGAATGTCCGCGGGAGTCTCTCACAGTGTTTCCCACTAAGATGTTCATTAACAATATGTACTTTGCACAATTTCACTCACTGAAATGAAAGAGAAGAGATTTCATACTCGGTACCAGGGTTTCTGATTACAGAGAGAGGGAATTTAAAATATATTTCACAGCACTGCGGCCCATCAAAAACAGAAATTCAGACACATCAAAAGTAGACAGAAATGGTCACAAATAGTAATCACAAATCAATGATTTATAGATCCCAAATGATATGGCAGAACATTGGATTACATCTAAATCATGTAAAATTCAGGAATACAATCATATAAGACTGGGTTCTAAACACTTCTACGGGGGGACCCCCATTTTAAGATACCTGTATAAGCTAACACCTACCATCTAGCCAGAAACACTTTCATATGGATTTTATAATTTACAAAGAACAGAGGAACTTTTTAAATAAGATTATATGAAATGTAAGGTGTGATATTTTACCATACAGCTGCCTTTTTAGTATTCAATGAAATAAAAATAAAAATGTGTAGCACACCCGCTAGACCATGGTGGGTAAAAGCAGGAGGGCAGACATTGTCAGTATTATAATCTACCATGGGACAGTATTATAACTTACCATGGGTCAATATTATAACTTACCATGCCATATATATTATAACCATGTCTACTATATTATAGGCAAAGAGCTTCTCACCGCAAATAGAGTGGAAGGGGTTGAAGACCTTGCCTTTGACTGGATTTCAAAGAACCTGTACTGGACCGACCCAAGATATAGAAGCATCAGTGTGATGAGATTGGCCGATAAGTCAAGAAGAGCCATTGTTCAAAATTTAAACAACCCTCGCTCCATTGTGGTACATCCAATACTTGGGTAACTATTCATTTCATCTGCAAATAACATCTGGCTTCTGCCCTCCCATTGCTGCCTACTAAATGTAATGAGAGTAGTTTTGCTGACTGTTTCTGATTCTACTTAGAAAATAAATGAATTGATATGTAAGGAAAACTTGCAAAATTCTATGTGACAAATGACTTTCAGTGTTATTTAACTAAACTCAGAATTTTCACAAATTGAGACCAAATGGAAAAAACAGAGTCCATAATAGCTGATCTAGGAATACTATCCAACAACCTGGCTATTGTGGCCTCTGTTTTTCCATTAACATTTAATTCACAACATTTTAGAGTTTGGTGAATAACTCTACCTGCGTTGACATTTCTAACAGTGGTTAAGTAGTTTTAAAGTTTTAAAATATTCTTTACAATATGTGTCCATTTCACTATAGAACTCATAACTCTGAATGTAAATGCTGTATAAATAATGATAATGTTTTATTCCCTTCCCTTCAAACAGCATCTGTGCTAGAGCCTTACTAGACCTCTAATATTGGACTAATGTTGGAATAATGTTATATATATATATATGTTATTTATTTTTATATCTAACAGAAGGATATGGATGTGAGGGCGGGGTATGGGACAATGACCTGTTTTCTATGTAAAGTTAAAGCTGTGGACAATTTTGACCCATATATCCTATAGTCCCCTAGTGTGCTTTATTGGGATAGGTATGTGGGGGGTTTGTCCAAGGTTCCGACTGCCCATATGGCGACTATTCAGCGATCAAGAGATCTTATACATAATGCTAAGAATTCCACGGCAGAAGCAGACAGCTAAAGTGGAGATTTGTATTTTATGGATTATCTTACAAACTGCTGAATTGTTCTTAAAAAATTGTCAACACAACACATTTTTCATGTTCTAATAATGATTTGGCTTTTTGGATGACAGCTCCCCTTCAATACTTTTAATCTGCAACATTTTTATTTTCTCGTCTCCTGGCACATTACCATTCTCAGAACAGAATGAAAACTGATATTGAGCTCAGCATGAAAGGGAATATGTTGAAAACTTATCATTAAGCCTTCTCTCCTTTTCTTTTTGCTTTTTGTATGTTGATGTTAAGCCAAAAGAATAAGGTTTAGATTTTTTTTTCTTTCATTCTGAATTCTGTCTTGGGCCCAGGGATAGGATTCCACATTTTGTATCAGTCTGCTGATTGTATGAACTTATAAAATTACATTTGGAATATTCTAAGCACCGTAACCTCAACAGTTTATTGTAGTGGTTACGGTGCTAGGACTTTATACGTGAAGGTCATCTTTTTGTATTTTTCTAACGGTTTCTACCCCTCTACCGCTGATGTTGTATAAAGGAAATTTCACTTCCGCATTACCTGTCCAAATGCTTTCACCGAGTTAAAACACTAAAGCAGGATTTGGCTGCACTGAATTGCTGCAGTCCTTTCTGTGTCGCTCAATGGCCATTAACCTTTTCATTTACAGGACAAAAAGAGCTGCAGTAATTCGCTGCAACTAAATCCTTGCCCATACCTCCAAACTAACCTTGCGTAGCAAAAGCACCCAATGCATGCTCATGCTGGCAAAATAATTTGAATAGATAATGAGGACCTAAGTTTCCTGAAATAATATTAAAGGCTGACAGGAAGGGTGATGGGTGCCCAGGAGACCCCTGATTTTTGTGTAACCATTTTGTATTAGTCTATTTTCACCTTACCTGTTCATGTTAAATTTGTTTTTAGATTTATATTTTGGACTGACTGGTACAGGCCAGCTAAAGTAATGAGGGCTTGGTGTGATGGGACGAATGCACAACCGATCGTCAACACAACTCTTGGATGGCCAAACGGTTTGGCAATGGATTGGAGGTGATTTACAAATGCATAGGGATTTATTTTAAAAGAGAAAATCTAGTGCAAAGCTCTGTGAAGCAGCTATAAGGAACATTCCATTGGTTCCCGAGGCGATTGCTTAACGTCTAGAACTTTGCTGTGGAACACCCAACAGTAACATTCTATTATTTTCAAAGAGATTGCTTTACTTCTAGAACGTTGACCCATGTTTGCTTATTATCCATATTTTTCCATTTAGAGACAGATCATTAAAAGTGTTAGCTAGTTTTTGCTTGTAAAATATTGGAACTTTAATCACTACATTTCTATTGCTTTAGAATAATTAGATGTATATATTTAGTACTTTTGTGTATTTTTCTTGCATTGGTCTACTCTAGATGCGAAAAGGAAAAATATGCTAAATATGCTATACATTTAATTACTTACAATGTTATTGGCCACAAAACTATGCTATACAGGAAATGTTTCCGTGTAAAAACAAACAAGCATGCCAGTAAAGGTGGTAAATTATTTTCTATTGAGGTAAACACGCTATTTTATTCTTCTCCCATGAAAGCCATCCTCTGACTAAATGATATCAAGGAAAGGACAGAAGAGATACATCCTTACAGAGTATCATACATAAACTATCTCTTAATTGTTTTCCGGGATAAATTGTCAGCAGGCATTAGTATTAAAAATGTACCCTTATAATTACTAGCATGTGCAAATGTAATTTAATTTTAGCGAGAAGGAGGGGAGGGGAAGGCTAAAAAACAGGCTAAATAATAAATAATAATTCAACCCATCTTATTAATATTCCAATCAAAGGGTGGAAATCAAGAACGTAATAAGAAGATCCCCAGGCTATTTAAATACTGCACCTTTAATGATGCATTGCTGCCCTTGATAATCTACAAGAACTCTAGCGCTACTGGTCTGCTTTGCACAATTTTTTGCAAATATGTTTCTCTAAGGTACATTTACCTTGTGTCTTTTCCTTTCAGCTCGTTGCGACTCTACTGGGTCGATGCTTTGTTTGATAAAGTTGAGCATAGTAGGTTTGATGGCTCGGACAGACAAACTCTTAATCGAATAACCCAAATGACCCATCCTTTTGGTCTTACAATTTTTGGAGGTAAGAGAACTGAACAAAATAAGATATATAAGAGATGGCTTGGTGGAAAGCAAATTAGGATTCTATTGACCCCTTAAGGACACATTACATGTGTGACATGTCATGATTCCCTTTTATTCCAGAAGTTTGGTCCTTAAGGGGTTAAAAGCAGAAAATAACAGTTATGTGATGAAATTAGTTGAGGGAAGAGAAATAAAGATGAAATATCAACATACACATCCCTACATATTTCTCCACCATTTTGGAAAATGTCATGTTTATCTTCCTCTTTATTTCATTATTTTCCTACGTATTCAGAATAAAATCAAGCGCTGTATGTACAGTACATCTTTTTTATGTATTTATATACTTCTCATAAGGTTAGGCCTTTGCTATCCAAATAACCCATTCCACTTGTTTTAGGTTACGCGTATATTACTGATTGGAGACTTAATGCCATTGTGCGGGTGAGAAAATATGATGGTGGAGAAATGACCATTATTCGTAGAGGAATAAGCGGCATCATGCATGTAAAGTCATTTGATGCTGGTTCCCAGACTGGTGAGTAATCCACTTTAAAACAGGCTGTATAAATGATAAGATATCACGCAAAAAGTATTCCTATATGTTGACAGTACACAAATAAATATTAATAACAAAAATCTGAAGAATGTACAGTTTCTGCCATCACAGCTTCCAGCAAACTCTGAATTAGACTTGTGCACAGCAAGAAAGTTCGGTTTTAAAAAAGATGGAATTTAAAAAAAATAAAAATGTAATTTCAGCTTGGCTGTATGTCGATTTGGGAATCAGGAGAGCAATCCCAAAAGGCACGAGAATGATCCAGTGTAGTACAAAATATATACAAAATCAGCCAAGGAAAAGTAACCAATTTAGGAAAAAACAGGAGCAATGAAAACAAAATTCCATATTTATATATTAAATACAGTATTTATTAAATATATAATAAAAATATAGATTTTTTTTACTGCTTTTTCAGTTTTTTTTTCTCTATTGGTCACTTCACTAACAAGTGACTGTCCCCTAGCCATCAATCTTTTTTTCGCCGTCAATCTTCTCATTGGGTATATTTTGGCTCGGAATTGTGGAATTTGACCGATCAGCTAATTGGCCTAATTGCAGTTTAATCTGAATCCCCACGTCTACTCTGAATGTTTTAATCCAAAGCATCTGGAACGCTTTGACATTTACCCGTGTGATCTTCACACAAGTAACCTTGGAGATCTGCATTGATTTTCTCCAGGTAGAGGAGGGACATAAAACAAATTTGAAGATGCAGACAAGTAAATAGGTGGACTTGCATGTTAGTTGGTGGACGTGGACATTGGTATAATTATAGAATACTTCATCCCTCCACTCAAACAAGCGTGGTTTGTTTCAGAAGTGAGGTTAGAGATCATGAGATGAAGCCTGACAAGGCTCAAACTGGTAAATTATCTGGTACGGTGATCATTCGAGTGTAACGTAGTCATTAAATGTCCAACCGCTCAGTCTGATGGTATTACGTCTTCGAATTATGGTCGCTGTTCCTTAAAGGGTACTTAAGCCCTTAAGAACCATTTACATTCCTTACTGTCATCACTCTCTGGTGACTAGAGACCTGAAGCCATTATAGAAATTCCAACTTTTTAAGCGTCAGCAGTTGCATAAAGCCCTATTTTGTTACTTAAATGAATTGACTATTCATTTTGCAATAGAGTCCTGAAAAGACATATTGTTGTGACAGCATTGGTTCTTTAGGGGTGAAAGAACCAATATATTATTTTATGGACCGGAACACAGCCTGGTCGTAATAAGAGACCCAGTCCTAAAAAAAAAAAGCTTAAAGATTTTTGGGTGCCTATTACAGAAGTTACATTTTTTTTCTTTAGCCTTTTCACTGTAGGACATTTTGATTTGTTTGAATCGATAAAAAGGAAGAAGAATTGCACCATTACAATTATCCAAGCAGACTTTATCTTTTATATTTATTGTCTGATACACAGCAAGCCTTCAGAAACTGCAAAAAGAAGCTTTAATGTACAACATGAATCATGAATGAACACTTACAATACAACAAAACGTTTATCTTTGGCTAAAGTACAACTTTTCTGAAAGGATCGTAAAATTACTTAACTCTTTTTTAGTTCAGAATGTATTGTCAGGAATATTTGTTATAGATTTATTACACTGGCTGCCTTCACGTTCTTCTTCCCCCTCTGACACTTGAAATGTTTAAACTAAGTGAACTCACACAGAAACAGTATTTATCAATGTCCTACTTGGCCTTGTGGTATATTCATGCTATTGCCTTCTATACAGCTTCATATATATGAGTACAGCTTAGTATATGGTTACATGGGGGATGGGGGTATAAGGAAGGTTTAAAACCTCCATTTTGCTAACATTGTGGTCATATTGACCCTCATTGTTGACTTAATGTTTTTTTGTTTGTACTATTTAATATGGAGGCTGGCTAGCAAACATTTGCACTGCTGATGTTTTATTCTTTAAGTAAGAATGTTGTAGACAAATATGTTTAACTTTGTATTTTGTGGGTTTTCTTCCACTCAGGGTCAAATTACTGCAACAAGCCAGAAAACCCCAATGGTGATTGCAGCCATTTCTGTTTTCCACTGCCTAACTCACTTAAGATTTGTGGCTGTCCTTATGGGATGAAACTACTTTCTGATCATCGGAACTGTGTGGAGGACCCATCGAGTGAGCCCCCAACGATGCAGTGTGGCTATTATTCATTCTCCTGTGCAAACGGTAGATGTGTGCCTAGCTATTCTCGATGCGATGGTGTCGATGACTGCCATGATAACAGTGATGAACAAAATTGTGGATCACAGAGTAAGTTTTACAGTCAAGGCCATCGCAAAAAAAGAGGCTCAATGTTTCTCTCCACAACACAATTAATATAAGGAAAAATACACATTGAGGTATTTAATCTCGATGGTCTTTCAAATGCTGTATGTTTGCTCCTAAATTATTGCTAACGAAAATTCTAGTATTCAAAAACACGTTCTCTAATTGTCCTGATGGTCCATCCTACATATTGTGCAACACATGGGCACTGATGTAAGTAGATTACATTTTTGGTGGAACAGTTGATACAATTCCTAATCTCAAAAGTTTTCCACGTAATAGTGCTATTCTTTTATCGACCTAGGGAGAAATGTTATCGAAAGTATTATACCCATATTCCTATTGCACTGCTATCTTCACTACACCACACCATAGTTTACACCACATCACAGTTTTTAGAGTTTACCGGGGTGTTGGTGTTCAGGGAGAACACTATTGTTGTTTGCACTTTGTTGCATAAATATGTAATCCCAAGAATGTGTAAAATTATTGCTAAAGTATTGTTTTTCCCCCCTTTATAATTCTTTAACAATATGCCGTTTTAATGAACAGTTTTTGAGTTGATAAATCAATCTATGTTTTGCCAATTCCTACAGAGAATTATAAGTATGTTAAAAAGATCACTTTGAAGTAGAGTAACTCAGAGGTCAAAGAGGGTTTCTTTGAAATGAGGCCCCATATTCAGAGGTTCTCAGGAGGCTTAGCACTGCTTCTCTTACCCTAGTGATCTAATCAGTTGAATATATGATGTCGTACTTGGTGCCTCAATTCCCTGATTGTGGTGGAGTATCGGAGAGTAAACGTCCATATTTCTAGATTCAACATGTGGCTAGATCGTACAAGAACCAGAAAAATCCCAGTGTTTAGAACATGTTCATTCTTCCACTAACAAAGGTTTTACCATGGAATTCATGTCTGTTGGCCTCTTTTTTTTTTTTGATAATAGCTGCCTTGCTGCAAATATCTAAAGAAAGGGATATCAGGTTAATTGCTTTCATAAAAATTCACATTTCCAGATAATACGTGTTCTTCACGAGCCTTTACATGCCGCAGCGGGCAATGCATCCCACAAAACTGGCGCTGCGATAACCACAATGACTGCCTTGATGGAAGTGATGAACAAAATTGTCCGACGAGAGGACCAAGTTCCTGTCCTTCAAGTTCATTTACCTGCAGCAACAACAACTGCATTCCTCGCTCATGGATATGTGATACCGATAATGATTGCCACGATGGATCAGATGAACTAAACTGCAGTAAGTAAAAAGGCCCTTCCTGTGAAATGGTGATATTTTCTAAGGGATATGATTGCACTTACTCTAAGTTCTAAAAGGTTTGCAGGGCAACTGAAAAAGTGATGTCCAGACCTAGATTTTCACTGTACACCATTAAGAGGCAGCCACCTTGGAGAGGTTGATGTTGCAAAGTGTAATAGATAGATAGATAGCGTTCATGATGTTTGCACCAAATGTATAACTTTGTTGATTTAATAACAAACCAATATTTTTGTATGAATAAAGCCCATTGACTTATCACAGTGGTGTAAGTAAGATTAGCAACAATTCAGTCCTCATATATTTAATACAATGTAGTACACTAGTGTTTCTGTAAATTGGGTAAGTTCTACTAGAGGAACATATAAAAAAATACTAGTGCTAATAAAACATATAAAAAATCTGATTCATGATGAATTTAACATAGAAAGCAAAAATATTTTCTTTACATGCTGTATATTAAATGTTAATTTTAATTTAATATTAATAAATACAATTTTAATATCAGACAAAACTGATTTTAATAGACCACATTGTGCAGGCATGTGTCAGCAGCAGACAGAACCCTCCCAGGCTAGGAAGAGCCTCCACCAATTCAGAGCCTCTCATTCTGGTGCATGCTTTTTTTTTTGTCTTTTTCCATTATCCTATGTCCAGTTCTGTTTTCTGAAATATATAGTTCAGCCCTAGCCTCGTTTCCACTGATCAGCTCTGATAGGTACATGAGCTTAATTAGCTGATAGCAACCATAAAGCATGTTTTGTGACATGGCTGTTGGCAGGGTTTCCCGAGCTGCTGGTGGGTGGTACATTATTGCAGCTGTGGTCTGGACTTTTTCTCAGAGCTGGACAGGAAAGGGATGTGCATGGCCTGTGCCCACCCAGCATTAACACATTGCAGTTACAACTTGGACAAATCTTGGAAGACAAAAGAGAGACTTATACCGTCTTTGAAATTTAAAGAGGAACTGACAATTCTCATGAAGTCATGAGTTTATTGTGGGGACTAAAAATGCACTTACCTTTTCTGCACTTGGGCATTCCTTCAATAGTGCCACATGTACCTACTGCACTGCTGGGTTTGCACTAACTGCATGGTATCCTCTGGTTGTGCGTTGGTAGGCAAGCATGTCATGGAAACTTAAATATAAAAACTCTTTAACCTTTTAAAAACACATGTGAGAGTTCAACTTTTTTTTAAATAAGATGTAGAAGATTTGCGGATCTTACTTTTGGCAATCTCTTTTCTACTTTATTGTTGTTGTTGTTGTTGTTGAGACTAGGAGTTGACTTCTGCAAATTGATTAGGAAAACCCTTAATTCTAATCGACTTGATACAGAAAAAAAATATTTATTTATAGATTCCACTGGAACATGTGACCCTGGGCAGTTTCAGTGTCCAAATCACCGTTGCATTGACCCAGCTTATGTTTGTGATGGAGACAGAGATTGTGTTGACGGTTCAGACGAGATAGACTGCAGTAAGTATCCACAAGGTTTCCGAGTTAATAGAATGCTTTCAACTACGTGTGCTATGTTACGAGTCATCTTTCTCTTTTATTTAGTATTTAATTGCACAGAATCCGAATTTTCATGTGCAAGTGGCAAGCAGTGCATTGGTAGCTATTACCGATGTGATGGGGTTTTTGACTGCAATGACCGTTCTGATGAAGTCGACTGCCGTAAGTAAATAAAACACATTTATATTCTGCATCTAAAACTAACCCGTTTTCCTCTGTGGTTGTTGGAGATGCATGTGGAGGTTAGAAAACAAGACTTAAAGTACCTGAGGAGACTGAAGCCTGTCACTCAACTTATAGAAATACTAGTAGAACAGGATTATATATAACCAATGAGAGATGGCACGTACACCTTGTGCACCATGTCCTCTTTGAACGAGCTGGAATATATTACATTGAACATGAGCTCATCATTACCCATATTATCATTACCCATATCATTACCCTCAACCTTTTCATCCTCAACTCAAACAATCTATTGCTTGCAAAGTTTTGTTTAATCAAAGGCAGTAAATAAAAAAACATATAGTATTGAAAAGATAATATCAAACACATGTGTAATGACAGTTTATGTACTAGCACCATATTAGCAGTTCTGTCACCTGTGAAAAGATAAAAACGCTTGTCCCTGCTTGAGTCCCACTTCCTATAGAAGCTTCTCTTTTCTCTTCTACCCTTTATGTCTATTGGCTTTTCTATTCACCCGCCATCCACCACTTTCACTCTATTGTCCTTCCGTAATGTCCTATTTTATGTAGTCCTCTGTCCACTGTTTTGTTCTCTCTTTGGTGTTCTCCTTTCACAATGTAATGTCCTCATTGGATTCAGAAGTGTTCACCTCTTGCATCCTGCTCTTTCTCTCACATCTCTTCCTTCCAGAAATATGTAGTTGCCATTCTCCCACTACATTTGTCTGTATTCAGTGTTAATGTGTACCATGCAATATGGCTATGAACCTGGCCCACTCTACACCAAGTAACCAAGCCTGCTATAAAAGAGTCAGTTTTACAACCTTGCCTGTATTTAGCATAATGTGATGGCCCAGTATTGATGGAAGTGATGGAATTGGCTGGAAGGACAATTTGCTGTCAATAGGAAACAGATCTGGACTATTATGTTTAAATCAATGGTTTGGTTGCTTCTGATTACATGTAAGTCTTTCTTTGAGGTTTTTACATGATTGTATATCCTCTTCAATACTGATCTCATGTATTATTCCCTTTAATTGCAAAACATTCAAGTGTAGAACACCACTGTTAGAGTCTGAAGACAGAATTATAGGGTTTACATTGTTAGAGGGTTTAAATAACGTTTGGAAATTTGGCAGGCCTTCAACTATTGCTGGGTCATGGTGGCATCATCCTTGGTAGCCTCAAATTGGTTTATAGCTCAACTATTGTTCTAGTGCATGGACTTTGCAATTTCACACCCAGGCAAAAAGACCTTGCATGTCTGAGCTAAAATAAATATTAGGATGTAAATATGCTTCTTTTCAGCAACAAGACCTGCTGGAATGTGTCATCAAAATGAGTTTCAATGCCAGTCAGATGGGGCCTGTATTCCTGCAAGTTGGGAGTGCGATGGACATCCAGACTGTATTGACGGCTCAGATGAACATCACAGCTGCCCCGTTAGAACATGTCATCCTTCCTTATTCCGATGTGATAATGGAAACTGCATCTACCAGTCTTGGGTCTGCGATAATGACAATGACTGCCGAGATATGAGTGATGAGAGGGATTGTCCTACTCCACCATTCAGGTGCCCAAGTTGGCAGTGGCAATGTCCAGGCAGCACCACATGTATAAATATCAGCAAAGTATGTGATTCTGCACCAGACTGCCCAAATGGGGAAGATGAGTCACCTCTTTGCAGTAAGTTACGATTAAGATTTTGTCTCATACTTATTAATTTATTTATGTATTTATTTATTTCAATTTGTCAAGGTTCATTTTCAAAATAATGTGGCTGCATCATTAAGCAAATACTTTGATTATCATGTCTACTGTAAACAAATTGCTAACAAACAAATCATAATAATTTGCATGCCATTTTGTGAACAATAAGCAGATATAATTTACTCTTTGGCAAATAAGTCCTGAAATGTTAAATGATTGGCTCTCCTTTAATAAAGTTGCCTTTAACGATTTAGAAATTGTTAAAAAAAAAAAAAATTAGAATATCTTTCACCGATTTTTCCTGAATATGATAATTTGCTTTCAATTATTATTATTAATCAACTGTGCATGATCAACGCTTGATTTTTAACGATTTTTGCTTTTTTCTTTCTTTCTCTAAAATCGATGCAAATTCTCAGATGAAACTCAGCCAGGTATTGTAACTTTCTAAAATTATTTCCTTATGATTTCTTTCATTTTTTAAAAACTTAATATAAATTTTAAACTCAGTAATAATATTCAACCGTTGTTTTTTCCCACTGATGTCTGTAATGTCAAGTTGGTAAAGGGTGATAAAGTATTGTTTTTTTTATCATCATCATCATCATCTCATCAACAAATATGATCATTCTGTTTATAGCATATATTATTGTCAAGTTCAACTAATATTTCACATTAATTTGCATGTAAAACATCATACATTAGGCAATAGAATAACATAGAACTTCTTCGTATTAACATGAATGTCAATTTGTTTTTTTACCTAATGTTTAGAGGTCTGCATCAGGCCTCAATGCAGTATAGTACTGTAAAGTAAAGAGCCATAACACGTGAATATAAAAGGGCTTCCTACGTGTAAGTGGAAAAAATAAAATAAACCTTTAACTAGGGCTAGCCTGCAGTTGATCCTTTCATTGGGACAATAAATTCATAACATCCCGAAACTGCATATTATATACCAGCATCTATCATATCCATATTTTATAATTAAAAGCATACAAACAAAAATTAAATAAAAATATACTCACATGTTAAACAGCTAGATGAGAAACATTTTAACCCCATAAGGACACATGACGGAACTATTCCGTCATTATTCCCTTTTATTTCCGAAGCTGTGTCCTTAAGGGGATAATTCAGGTAAATATAACAAGGAGAAACAATATAAATAACACAATTACACTATATAAGTGAAATGGAACCAATTTCCCCGATCACCCTCTACCAACTTGGATTTTGTGTGTGCTGTAAACTATCATTAAAAATAACAATATCAAATGTGTTTTGAACAGATCAGGAATCCTGTATTGACAATAATGCTGGTTGCACCCATTCGTGCATTCAAGGACCATTCGGAGCTCAGTGCACATGTCCAATGGGATATCAGCTCTTAAATGATTCTAAAACATGTGAAGATATTAATGAGTGCCTCACTCCAGGTTTTTGCAGCCAAGCGTGTTACAACGAGAGGGGATCTTTCAGATGTAACTGCGATGAAGGATACATTTTAGAATCTGACGGAAGAAGTTGCAAAGCGGGTAAGTATTGCTGCATTATTATGCATGATTATTTTTAAACACAATACACCATATCTCATATCATAACATGAAGTAGTTTTCTTTTAAGGCATGACTGAACATTTCTGATGTTTTTTTCTCATTTATCGTTTTTATTGAGCAAAATTTACATCACATATCACGATAAACATTTCACAGTACAATACAGTACATCTGCGCAGACAGTACGTAGAGACGTCTTCGAATTAACTTTTGCGCCTGTACAGAAGGCCATTCATTGTTGGGTGGCAATAACTGTGATGCATACCGTATTGACATTGCTTGTCAGAATTTTCTAACTGGGAAAGGGATGGGTACAGAAGAGAAAAGGGATGGGGAAGGGGATGCCCTGGGTACATTCCATTGATTACTAACATTAGCATCTCAGCAACCTAGCGTTCCCTCCTCTGAACCTTGTTTTACAATGTATGCCGTTTGCCATTTTCTTGTCTTCCCTACTTTACAGCCAACACTCCCATTCCCGGGTATATTTGTCAAGGCAACCTTTCATCTTACTAGCCATCTTTTCATATGCACTAATTGCATCCATTTTGGCGATAACAGTTTCTATTTGGGGAGCTTGCTTGCTCTTCCAGTTGCCTGCCAGAACTACCTTGGCCACCGTCAAGACATTTAGAATCACTTTTTTGTAGGGGTGTGTGTCTATATTTGGTATAATGTGTAATAGGTATTTTTCTGGTTGTAGGGGAATGCCTGTGTTAGCCCTGTGTGAAATTATGGATTGGACCTGCTTCCAAAAGTTGTTCAAAATGGGACATGTCCAGAATATGTGGAGCAAGGTACCAGTGTCCGACTCACACCTCCAGCATAGGTTCACTGCGCCTGAGTACATGGTCGCCAATCTCTGTGGGACTAAATACCACCTCATAGTTATCTTACTGTATGCCTCCCACAGCGAGAGACTACTCGATGCCTGTTTGGTGTGCCGCATAGCAGACTGCCACTCCTCTGGGGAGAATTGGCTACCTAGGTCTTTTTCCCATTTTGTCATATAGGGTATTTTTTCTGGTGCGTTACCTGCTATGATTGCGTTATAACAGACGGATAACGGTTTCGCTAGCTTGTTTAGGGATAGGTGGTTTGGCTGGAGTGTTGGTGCGAAATTTCTAGCGGCTGTTTGCTTGTAATGAGTAAGCACGATATTCTTAATTCTTAAGTATCTAAATAGTTCTTTAGTGTCTAAACCTAACTCGCTTTGTAGGTCAGCAAAGTGTTTTATGTCATCGCCTGACATCAGGTCCTCTACCAGTACCGCTCCTTTACTTAGCCATTTTCCTATTTGTAGGCCTGGGGAATAGGCTGCTAGTGCTGTGATTGGCGCTTTCTTGAAAAGGTTCGCCGAGTCTAGCACCATCGGGCTCCAGGCTTTCCACGCCTTGAGCATGGTAACCGAGCAACGGATGTGCGGGCCTGTAGATGTTTGGGGCACGGCATTTGTCCACAAATAATGGGCAGTGTCATGTGTTTCAAGGCATGCATTCTCCAATGACAGCCAGAGTGGGTTGTGTGAGGGGTTGTGATTTCTGAGAAGTCTTATTCCCTGCGTTAAGAAGGATGCTTTGTAGTATGCATTGATGTCGGGCATGCCTAGTCCGCCTCTAGCGTAAGGAAGTCCCAGGCACCCTTTAGCTACCCTTGGGGGTTTCCTTTTCCAAATGTGTGCGTTTACTGTGCTTTGGAATAGTTTGATCAGTGAGTTCGGAAGTGATATGGGCAGGGTCCTAAAAAGATACAGAATGTGTGGCAGTGTCATCATTTTGATAAGGTTGATACGGCCTAGCCAGGATGTATTCAAGCCTTCCCACTTTTCAAGGGTGTTCTTAATCTTGTGTATCATGGGATAGTGATTCTCTTTGGTCACATGCTGGAGGGTTTTTGTTAGTTTGACACCTAGGTATTGTATGGAGTTCGTGCGCCAGTCAAAGGGATTATGCGGTTTTAAAGTCCCCAACACAGTTTTCGACAGGTTTATTGGCAAGGCCTGCGTTTTAGTGACATTGTTTTTGTAGTATGAAACCTTCCCATAACCTACTAACGTTCTCATGAGTGAAGGCAAGGAGGACTCTGGTTTTGTGATAAATAACAATACGTCATCGGCAAACAGAGCTAGTTTTTGGTGCCCCCTGGTGTGCTCAGCCCTTGTATGGTAGGATCCTGTTTCACTATCCTAATTAGAGGTTCTAAGCATAGAATGAAAATTAGGGGGGATAGAGGGCAGCCTTGTCTGGTGCCGTTACGTATGGCCAGTCTTTCAGAGATAAATCCTGTGCTAAATACCTTAGCTGAAGGGTTTTGATACAGTGCCATTATGCTAGATCTGAATGTCGGAGGAAACCCCATTCTGGTTAGAGTAAGTAGCATATACCCCCAGTGCAGTCGGTCAAAAGCCTTCTCGGCATCAAGTGCTAGTAAAAGTCCTGCCTGGTGTGATGTGTTTGCCCAGTCTATCAGGTTCAGGAAGTGCCTAGTGTTGTCGCCGACTTGTCGGCCTTGGACAAATCCCGCCTGCTCCTCTGAAACGAGAGCTGGGAGGATCGGTTTGAGTCTAGAGGCAATGAGTTTGGCATAAAGTTTAGTGTCAGCATTCAGGAGTGAGATTGGGCGCAGGTTTGCGCAGTGTGTGGGGGGTTTATTGGGTTTGGGTAGTGTCACTATATGTGCTTCTAACATTTCTGGTGGCATGATCCCTGTCGATTTTATGTGGTTAAACATTTTGGTAAGGGGTGTGAGTACTTGTTTGGCCAGTTTGATGTAGTAATAGTTTGACATCCCATCCGGTCCCGGGGCTTTGTGTTTAGGCAGGGACCTAATTGCAGAATCCACTTCGTCCTCAGTGAAGGGGCTTTCCAGTTGTTCGCATTGCGTTTGTGTCAGACTATCTAGGGGAGCTTTGTCTAGGAAATGGCCTATCTCGTCCTCTGTTGGTTGATGTGTGGCTAAGTCCTTGTCTAGTTGGTAAAGTGCGGCATAGTATTTTGCTAGTTCGTTCACTATGTCCTGAGGGTTATAGAGTTTGTCTCCTGTAGCAGAGGTTATGTACGGGATTTTGGATTGTAGTTTTGTCTGTTTCGCCTTGCTGGCCAATAGTTTCCCAGCTTTGTTGCCCATAATGTAGTACGATTGTTTTAACGACCTCAAGTGTTTTTCTGTGGTTGTGAGATGGAGGCTATGAAGTGTTGCGCGAAGTGTCATCAGTCGCGTGTGCGTTGCTAGTGTGGGTTTTGTTTTATTAATGTTTTCTGCTATGGCTAGTTCTTGCTCAGCTTTATGCAGAGCCGTGTTGTGGAATCGCTTTGTTCTAGCCCCTAATTGGATCAGTTCACCCCTCATGACCGCCTTATGGGCTAGCCATTGTGTGGTAACCGACGACGAGCACTGGGTATGGTCAGCAAAAAAGTCTTCTACCCGGGCCCTTAGTCTGCGGAGGTGCTCTGGGGTGTCCAGTAGGCTATCATTTAGGCGCCATGTACCCCTACCCCTAGCAGGATACGGGATACGCATTGTTATGACCAGTGGGGCATGGTCGGACCACGTTATCGGTCCTATGTGCGCTCTCGTGGCAAAGGGCAGTGTTTTGATGTCGAGTAGGCATAGATCTATTCTCGTGTAAGTTCTATGGACCGTTGAATAAAATGTGTAATCCCTCCCACTTGGATTAAGATTTCTCCAGGTGTCATAAAAGTCATGTCCATGCATCAAGTCCTGAAGATGCAGGCCTAGTGAAATCGAGTGCTGTTGTGGGCGTTTGTCACCTTCTCTCCTAATGTCTACCTCTGGGTCCGGGGCACAGTTAAAGTCCCCGCTTATGATCGTGTGACCCACTTTAATCCCGTCAAGTTTTCTAAATACCTTGTTAAGGAAGGATTTTTGTCTGTCGTTGGGCGCGTATATTGAAGCTATAGTCACCGATAACCCGTTCAGGGAGCCCACTAGTATCAATAGTCTCCCGTCCTTGCTAGCATACTGTTTGGTTGGTGTGAAGGCCCAGTCTCTATGGAAATAGATGGCAACACCTTTGGCTTTGGTCGCGGACATAGCGTGGTAGCCTTGGGGGTATGACTTGATATTGAATGTCGGAGGTTTTGTGATACAAAAGTGCGTCTCTTGGAGACTCACAACTGCTGCTTTGGATTTGTTCATTTCTTGTACCACCAACCTCCTTTTATGGGGACTATTAAGGCCTTTAACGTTTAATGTTAATATAGTTAGGGAATCATCCATGATCTTGGTGTGAAACTATGCTGTACCAGGGCATTGGGGCAACATTCACATCTTGCAACCAGGTGTAAGAAACTGTTCCAGGGCAAGGAGAGGGGGTGGAGTATAGAGTAAATAGGGGTGTGAAAAGGGGAAAGGGGTAACCAAAGTATGTACATAGCGCCTTTAAGAAAACTGGCGCTCTACGTGGGTGAGGTGCGAGCGGGCATACTTTTCCCCTCACACTGCTCATCCTAGGGTCGTACCTAGATAGTACGGCCGAGTGCAAACAGCCTAATTCCTTATAAACTTGAATTTACCCTAACAATCTGGGGTTTTAAACATATGTCCTTAAACAGTTGTAACAAATTCCCATACCCCTGTCCCACCATTCTCTTGACATTACACTGACATGAGGCATACTATCGTCTTGTCGCTGAGGTTGGACTACCTTGTGCCCCCCTCGTGCTACAACCCATGAGGAAGCTGCGAGGCTCCTTTCGTTATGTAGCCACCCCGAACCCTATCCTCGCGGGTGGTGCGAATTGGGTTAGCCCCGCACCATGGAGTCCCGCTACCTCGGTACTAGGGCAGGACAGGTATTATGCAGTTATTAACATGGTACAGTATATACGTACTCACAACCAGTTACGTTAGCATGTTAGATATCAGAAGAGTAGCCATGGGCCAGAGAGTCCTTTAATAGTTCAGTATTTGCCGTGGGATGGCGGCATGAGTTTGCCGGAACAGAACCCAGAGTCTCAATACTTTCCACGTGGTGAGCTCGCCATCTGCCATTCCGCCTGCGGCCTTTTCGGAGTTGCTGTGTTCGAAGCGTCCTGTGGTGGTGGTGGTAACGGGAACAGGCCCCATTCCTTCAGCAAGCGCATTCCCACCTCTGGTTCGTTGACAGTGTGTGTTTTGGCATTCCTCCAAACGAGTAGCTTTGTCGGGTATCCCCATCGATATGGAATGTCGTTGTTCCGCAATGTCTTAGTCACATTGATGAACTCCCTCCGCCTGCTCATAGTCATAGCCGACAAGTCTGCGAATAGTTGAACGCTTGCATAAGGTTCAGGCAACGTGGCTATTTTCCTCGCCGCTTGCAGAAGGGAGTCTTTAGTCTTGTAATAATGGAACCTCGCTACCACGTCTCGTGGCGTGTCTTGACGTAGATTTTGCGGCTTCGGTAGCCTGTGGGCACGGTCCATCAGCCATTCTTGGTCCGATGTATCTGGTACCAGGGACTTGCAGAGAGATAATAGGTAGTGAGGCAGTTGGTCTCTAGTTACACTTTCTGGAATTCCGCGGAAACGAACATTGTTCCTGCGGGAACGGTCTTCCATATCCGCCATCTTCCTTTTCAGGATTTGCTGATCTTCCATCAGAGACTGTACTGTGTCTGCCAGCGTATCATGTGCAGCACAGATATCATCAGTGCGGGCTTCCAGGTTGTTAGTTCTTTCACCCAGATCCGCAATTTCCTTTTTAATGTCATTAGTGGCTTTCTTTAGGTCAGATTGCAGAATAAGCCTGAAGTCTTGCAACATTGCGTAAAGTTTCTTCTCTGTGACTGGGGCGTCGGTGTAGCGCTGCTCCTCGAGCTCTACATGAGGGCTTGAGGCCTGTGCCTCCTCCAGCTCCTCGCCGCCGCCATCTTGCGCCGGCCGCGACCGGTCTTTTTTCGTTGATCTGATCGAGTCCGTCAGCTTTGTCTGCTTCGCTCGAGACATGATAGGTAGGAGAGATAAGTTGCTTCAGTATTTCCCCTTTTGCTGGGGGTAAAAGCTGCTTTTATTCAGGCTGTGGCTGTTTCGGACCGGGAGCTCTCACTCCATGCGTCCGTTCACCTCGGCAGTTGGACACGCCCCCCAACATTTCTGATGTTTACTGCATAATTAGCATTTATGATTTTGGCAGATTTTCGACAAAATGTTAAAATAAAAAATCCATCGATAGGATTTGTCTATAAATTAGTCATTTGCAGGAAATTACAACAACATTTCAAAATCGAGGCCAAAAGAACTGAATTGTAAAAATTCTGCAAAATTAGTTTTTTTTTTTAATGCTCAGCTCATTTGGACGAATATTTGCAATTCTCTTATCAATTTGTTAGAATTTCCAAGTTTAACCCCTTAAGGACCAAACTTCTGGAATAAAAGGGAATCATGACGTGTCAGACATGTCCTGTGTCCTTAAGGGGTTAAATAACCCAGTGAGTTAGACTACCTAAGGCTAGGTTGACTCTGGATGTACTATAATGTACAGAGTGTGTACATTTGTTTATTTATTGAAAATGAGCATAGTTTTTGAATGTATACATTGTTCTTTTAATTCAGTACCTTTTCATTTACAGAGTTAGGAAATCTTCTGTTGTTGGTGGCAAGTCGTAATCAGATAGTAGCAGACAACATCACTTCTCATGCTCATAATATTTATTCTCTGCTCCGAGATGGAAGAAACATAGTTGCCATAGATTTTGATTCTGCTACCAACCGCATTTATTGGTCAGACACGACACAAGATAAAATTTGGAGTGCATATGTTAATGGAACAGACAGGCAAATAGTAAGTTATTTTCCAATTTTGAGTAAGTTATTTTTCCAATTTACAAAAAAAAAACAACCCCTCAAAAAGCATGTTGTTTTGTTGAAAAAATTATGTATCTACAAGGTCTCCAAGATGTAACAAAATGTAAACTATTGTGGTAACACCGGTGATATGCGTCATGCTTAATGTGACACTATAGTCACAACTTTAGCTTATTGAAGCAAGTTTAGGGTATGGATCATGCCCCTGCAGTCTCACTGCTCAGTTCTCTGTCATTCAGGAGTAAAATCTCTTTGTTTATACAGCCCTAGTCACACCTCCCTGCATGTGTCTTACACAGCCTTCCTAAACACTCCCTGTAACGAGAGGTCTAAGGTTTAAACTTCCTTTATTGCACGTTGTTTCATTTAACCCTACAGAAGCCTTTCATTTGTGATTAAAGTTCAATTTACAGAGCAGGAGATAAGAACTTCTAAAACAAGTTAACATCTTACTGAAAATGAAACCATTTTTTTCATGTAGGCTGTGTCAGGTACAGGCAGTGGAGGTGTGACCAGGGCAGCATAAACAGTAACAAAAAGTGACTGAACTCCAAACTGGCAACAATTTGAGGAGTGAGACTGTAGGGGGCATGATCTATACCAGGCATAGGCAAACTTTGGCACTCCAGATGTTTGGACTACACCTCCCATGATGCTTTGCCAGCATTATGGGTTTAAGAGCATTATGCGGGGTGTAGTCCACAACATCTGGAGTGCTGAAGATTGCCTATCCCTAATCTATACACTAAACCTGCTTCATTAAATAAAAGATGTTTTAGTGCCTTTAGTATGTCTTTAAAGCGGAACTCTCTTACTCTAGAAGTGACAAATAATTGTCACCTCAACCCAGTTAGGGCTGCTGAAGCATTTACTGAGCTGAATAGTGCTGTGGAGGTAAGTAAACAATGTACTTACCTCTATTTATAACATTATAGTTCATGATGCTCCTGGAATGCTCCAGCACACTCGATGTTGTATAATATGTGATATATGTGAGCTTGGGCATTCTTTCAAAAGTGCCATATACACAGTATCAACGCTCTGTACGGGACTGTAGGGCTAAAGGGTCACTCTAAGCTTGCTGAAGTGGTTATAGTGAACTGACCTGGTCTCTGCTGGTTTTCATCTTGAAATCCTGCCAGTTCTGAGATATTTTAAATTTCTTGTCAGCGTGTAGCTCCATATCTGTATGCTGTCAATCAGCCAACACGGTAGCTTTGTTACTTTCTCAAATAACTGTCTGGTTTGTCAAGCTTTTTGTCCAGTTTGGGCTGAGCATGGTCTGCCAAGACACTTCCACTCATACTGTTTGATGAATGGAAGTGTTCTGGGGATACACTATACAGCTCATGTTCAGGGGTTTGTGCAATAACAAATTTATACCTGTAGGCAAACCCACTAAACAGTGCGCCCAGGGAAACCTTTAAGGTTTGCATATTGTTGTTTTTTTGGGGGGGGGGTATTTTTTAGTCTAGTTTCCCTTTATTGTTATTTACATGTCTGGCATGCTATGAAAATACAAATTGCAACTACTTTTAAAACTATAGAGGTAAAAATAAATACAAATTAAAAAAATCTTTAGTTATCTATTGGGTTATGCAAATATCTCAGTCATTTTAGTTCTGCTTTCAAAGGACCATAAAGAATTAGGAAAACAAACGTATAACATTTTAGTGTTATAATCTCAGTTTAGATTCAGAAAGTCCCTCATTTAGAAAGCCCCTCTAGTGGCTGTCTCAGTGACGACGGGTAGAGGTGGTGCTATGCAATAGACCAGTTGTTCCGAATCCCAACCCAGTCCTCAAGTATCCCCTAACAATTTAGGATTTAGGGATTACCCAGTTATGTCTAATGTGTTTTTCGAAAAAGAAAAAAAACACACTTGATACACAACAGGGTAATCCCTAAATTCTGGACTGGTAGGGGGTACTTGAGGACTGGGTTGGGAACCCCTGCAATAGACATATGCAGTTCATTTAGTTCGGAATCAAATTTCATCCGAATCAGAAGCATCAAAATTTCCAATCCAAATTTTTTTGACGAAAAACAAAATAAAAATAAAAATTATCGGATCGTTTTTGGATACATTAGGTTTGATAAGGATAGGATAGTTAGAATAGTTATCTACTAAACAACTGAAAGAGCAAAATTAAGACAATTTTGCCCTTTCAGATGTTTAATAGATAACGCCCTAATTTGGTATCCTTAAATATTTAATACCATGTAACCATTGAAATTAGGGATTTATCTACTAAACAGCTGAATGATAAAGGGATTTTCTTAATTTTGATCTTTCAGCAGTTTAGCAGATTACTCCCTTTGCTTTATTTATACCATGTGGTTGAGTCTGAATTGGTATTATTTGAATTTCGGACATGATATATGAAAATTCATTGAAATAAAACAATGTATTTTTAAAAATGTGCACATCTCTATTATGTAGCCGTAAAAACTAAATTTTCTCAAAAAAGGCAGTTTACACTGCTGAGGCTTCAAGTTATTTCCCCTATACTCTCCACATTAGACTGTAGTGGTTCTGGTGCCTATAGTGTACCTTAACTTAAAAGGATCCGATAGTGCCAGGAAAACAAAGCCGTTCTCCTGCCACTATAGGTTTACTAGGTTCTCCCCTCCCTTGCGTGCCCCCTCCCGCAGGACGGAAGGGGTAAAAATCCCTTCAGCCACTTACCTGAATTCAGCGCTGATGTCCCTCGGGGATGGGTCACGCTCCGTCCATGCTCCTCCCCCCACAAAAACGTCAGCCGGTGGGGAGACCTAATGTGCACGCGCGGCAATGGCCGCACGCGCATTAGAGCTCCTTGTAGGAAAGGTATATGCTTGAGGTCCTCTTGCAGAGCGTGAGGAGATAACGGACCAAAGGTCCTTTTGGATCCCGGAAGCGCCCTTAGTGGCTGTCTGTTAGACAGTCACTGAGGACAGACTTAGAGCTGCAATGTAAACATTCTCTAGAACTGCAGTGTTTAACATTGCAGCACTAGGTGAAAAAGGGACACAGCACCCAGACCACTTCAATTAGCTGAAGTGGTCTGGGTGCCTACTGTGTCCCCTTAATTCCCTATAGTAGCGATTTTCTACACAGAATCTGTAAATACTTAATTCAGGACTCTTACAAATGTATTCATTAAACACAATTTTTTAAACTAATTAGGGCCTATATGTAATAGTGATGGATAAGCTTTTCAAATGATTTAACATTTTCAGATAAATTTTTTAAATATTTTTTTCAAAATATTACAATTTAAAAAAAAATATCATTGTTATAACAAAATTTTAAATATAAAAAAATTCATAATATTAAATCACTTAAAAAGTTTTTTCCAAAAATATTAAATAATTTAAAAAGCTAATCTAACAATGTGAAACCGAGACCCAAAAGATGGATAATTGAGACTTGAAAAATAGATTTGGAAACCATTATTCTTTAGTGCTATAGAATATAAAATAGACATTTGGTGCTTGTTTCGGCTTAGTAGAACTGAGTTCACTAACCACTTTTAAAACTAGTGTAATGCTTTGATAACTGAGTGCAATAATTTATTATCTTGTTTTCATACAGATATTTGACAGTGGTGTGACTGTAACAGAAAGCATTGCTGTAGATTGGGTGGGAAGAAATCTTTATTGGACTGATCATATTTTGGAAACAATTGAGGTTTCTAAGCTTGATGGGACCCATCGGACTGTGCTGATTAGTGCAAATGTGAGCAATCCAAGAGGACTAGTACTGGATCCCCGAACAGAGTAAGATACATGTATCATTTTACATATTGATGGTGCATGTTAATGGTTGCACATGAGTGAAAGAAAAGGCGTTGAGTATGTCCAGTGTGACACTTATATTAGATTACAATTGCATTATGCAAGAATACAAATGCGCTCAAACCACCACTACTTCATGACTATAATGCACATCAGCCCTAATACATACAATAAAAAACAATGTAATCTGACTTTTGCAAGTAGGTATTTGATCAGAATGTTTTAATGTAAAAGTATCCAATTTTGGTTAATGAATGATTAGTAAATGCAAGCCAACGGTCTTCCTACAACTTGTCCTCACCTTCGGAATTCAACTCTAGCAGGACTATATTGTAAAGTGAGAATTCAAAGTGAATTTCAAGTTTCAAGGTACATGTCTTGACAAATACAATTCAAAAAAATTAATGATAGAGAATCAAATACTATCACTACATTGTGCTAGCACATGTCTATATTTCTTTAAAATCAGAGGTTAAGATTGGCCCATTTTCTCCTCTTAATCAGTTGTTCTGTGATCTGCATGTCTGTTATCAGGGAAACCCTCCTTTGGGTGTCTCTCCTGCTTGACTTCAGCCTAAATCAGGGATTCCCAACTCAGTCCTTAAGTACACCCTACCAGTCCAGGATTTAGGGATTACCCTGTTATGTCTAAAGTGTTTTCTTTTTCTTAAAACACCTTAGACACAACTGGGTAATCCCTAAATCCTGGAATGTTAGGGGGTACTTAAGGACTGGTTTGGGAACCACAGGCCGAAGGGAAAGTAATGCCTACAAGAGGAAGTAGGGAGGAGAGGCAGACTCTGTATGAGAGAGAAAGATCCAGAATGGTTCATTGCAACAGCAGGCAGGCAATCTGAGAATGGAGAGAGAGAACATATTTTATTTAAGTAAAGCCAACACAAAGTGTTGGGCACTTTTGACCTGTTATGGTAAGCAAGTCTGTACTTCCCAAACAGGAATATGCAGGAGAGGTGTGTCTTAGAGCAAGTTTAACACCCATTAAACATGATTGAGGCCCTTAAGAGGATAAAGGGGTGATGGAAATAAATTAAAATATGAGCTTTTAATAGTATTAAGAAAACAAAAAAACACTTAGTTGTATAACATAAGTCAAGACAGATGATGAGAAAACTGCTAACTTATATTTGTCATGACTGGCTAACTTTAAAGCCAAAATAGCCAAAATGAAAACCGTATTGACTTGGAGAATAATTCATCTAATTTGGCTTCCAGTTTCATATTCACTTTGAATTCTTACTTTAGTAAGTAACCCTGTAGTTCTCTCTGTTTTATTAAACCGTCATGTCACCCTTCAGACGTGCTATGATAGAACTCATTACAAGGAGCTACCACTTTGTATCTGGTAACCATATTACTTGTAATAATTTCCTAGAGAATATTTTTGTATAATTGCCCTGATTAACTTACTCTGCTTAAAACTGGACACTCTGAATACCATAACTACAGTTTAGTATAATCTGTATGGTGGAAGGAGTCTTTACGTGCAGTTTCTTTAGCAGGTCTTTGTCTAATAATTTTTGTGTGGTTTTAAAAAAAACAGGGCTCCCCTGGTACCAAAAGTCCACCCCATGCTGACACTAAATATCATTTAATTTCCTCACTATCTGTCCATACTTGGTCAGCAATGACTGGCTGTGAGCTCTATAAGTGGCTTATCCCAGTAGACTATTATTGCTGGCCATATATGGACATATAATGAAGATAAGCATTTCATTATTGCTGCAGTAGGGGGAGTATGCTTTGGGGGAAAAAAGATCCTTGTGTTTTATAAAGCCACTGAAAAACAGTTTGACAGAACCCGAGGGATTGCATCCAAATCATCATTATGCCATGACCTCTGCAATAAACAGCATCGGCTGTTTAAGAGTGTCCCTTTAATTTTATTTTTGACCATCGTTACTGAGAAGCCCTCAAATGTCTCCATTGACTAGCACTCAACAAAATTCTAAGGACAGTCTTCCTTGCTTGTTCTTTTTCGCCTTTCTGTTGCTGCATATTTTGCTTTGATTTTAGGAAATTACCCCAACAGCATTTATGGGTAGAAGGACAAACATTTGACCCATTACAGTAGTCATAGTAAACATAATGTCATAAAAATGAAACACACGCGATTATTTAATTTCCCTTCACTACTCTAATATATCCTGCAAAGCATTTAATATAAACTATAAAGAAATGTTCCTTAGTGTTAGTGCCAAATCGGAGAGTAAGCAGTGCACTGCTTACTGTTTCTCAACTGTTGCAAAAAGTTATCAATATGTAGCAATTAATGACATTTTGTAATTTCTGTAAGACTGTTAATATTACTTATTTTTTAAGTGCCCGTTTGATGTTTTGGACGGATTGGGGTAGAAACCCTCGCATTGAAAGAGCTGGTATGGATGGAACATTGAGAACAGTAATCGTTTCAGAAAAGATCTACTGGCCAAATGGCCTTACCATTGACTATCCCAGCAAGCGTCTCTATTTTGCCGATGCCTACCTGGATTATATTGATTATTGTGACTATGATGGAAATAATAGAAGGCAAGCGATGGCCAGTGACTTGGTGAGATACTTCAGGGTCTTAATAAACTAGAAATTGTTTCACCAACAGAATCTTCTGTGTCACCAACGCATTGTTTGCTCTTTAATAGGATCTCGAGAAGTGTGGCACCTGTACACCATTACAAATCTGCAAATACTACCAGAATTGCTTCACTTGTCCATTCCATGTTTAGAATGATCTTCCTTTTTATCATCTGTGAAATGTTAGTGTCATGTGAAACATTCCTATGTTTGTTTAAGACCATCAGGACACTCAGAAATACGAAGAAAAATAAGGGATGCAGTATATGCCTGTTTTTTTCAATCAGCTGGGCAGAGACGTTAGTGGCTAAAATATCCTTTTGGAGTCTCAGAAGTGAAATTTCTTCTTCAAAAAAAAAACCCCAAATGAGCACAGTCTCCTGTAACCCTCCAGTAAAGGGTCAGGTGTTTACTATTTTCCTGTTACCCACCAGTTAGGGGATACACTAAGTTCCCCATTTATCTACCAATAAAGAATTAGGTAATGCCTCTTATAGCCCACCAATTAAAGATCCAGGGATTCCCATAAACACAGTATTTAAATTGTTAAATAAAGACAAATGTTAAACAAATCAACATGTCCCCTTTATATATGACTTCTCTACTTAACCATCACTACACTGGACTAAAATAGGTGAGCTTCTTCTCTGATCTTCAGCTAGGTAGTAGAGGAGCAGATATTGAAGTCAATTTTCTCCAATCTGCTAAACTGATAAAAAAAACCAAAAAAAAACACAGTTCTAAATTTCCTATGCTTTAAACAATGCCCTCATATCCTAGCCTTGACATTAGTCATTCAGACAAGTAAAACCTTCAAGTCCCAGGTGTCTCTAAAATCATCTTACCTCAATAAAACCCTTTAATAACACCATTACTCCTCTTGGGATAAGCCCAAGCTTAGCAAATATAATAAAGAAAATAAAGATATAGTGGGAGAAAGAAAATAAAAAGAGTTCAAAATGTCTAGAACATGTGATGACACAAAAGTGACATTTAAACTGGTATTTTTGTTTCATAATAGGTCCTTCAACATCCGCATGCAATTGCCATTTTTGAAGACTACATATATTGGAGTGATCGATACACACATCGGGTAATTCGTGCAAATAAATGGCATGGCGGGAACCAAACTGTGATGATCTATAACATTAACCAACCAATGGGAATTTCAGCCGTCCATCCAGTTAAACAGCCTGGAGGTATACATGGATATGTATAATGCAACGTTTTAGTTAATTTACTTTCTATTATTTTCTAATCCTTATTTTATGCAATGTTGTGCAGTTGCATAAACACTACTTTTATCAGTGAAATAAATGAGCCATTTAAGTATACACATTTGATACAAAGTCATGTTTATTTACTGAATAGGCACATACAGGGGATTTGATGCAAATATATTCGAATGAACCTGCATTTTCCATGATTCTTTGCTTTAGTTACGAGATATGTATCATATCGGTCCCTAGTTTGACAGAAAAGTGACAGAGACGTGATTGCTAGCAAATTGTGGGTTGCTGACAAACATCAAAGAGACCTTCGCATGCTGGTGACAGTGTAAGGAATCATGAAGAGCATCAACCCAGCTGCACTTCAAATCTAGATCTTTTTATTGACTATTAAGCTTGATATTTCTCCCTAGTAACCAATAGGGCAAATAATCTGCATACAATTAATGCTCTAGTAGTTTATCTTTAGAAGGACATTCTGGACTCCTGGAGCACTTTAATTGCTGAAATACTTTATGTGTGAAGAGTGTGTACTCTTTTTTTCATTGATATTTTTTATTTCACATTTATACTTAATGCACTTTTTTGGTTTTAGGTGTCAATCCATGTGCATCAAATCCTTGCACACACTTGTGTTTGCTCTCACCAAGTGGGCCAAAGTTTTATTCCTGCGCATGCCCTTCCGGATGGACATTGAGTTCTGATTTGATGAACTGCCAAAGAGGTGAATAAGAAAAATATTATATATTTTTTTTAATACACAATTTTGGTTTTCTCATTGTATTGGTTTATTGAAAAAGATCAGACCGTATAGATCAGACTGTGATGATCCTGATTGGTGGAATGGACTGACCTATTAATAATGACTAGGGATAATTAATACAAAGGGTCACATCTGATCCAAGGAATGGTGGATTGAGGAGTTTCATGCACCCAAACTGTGTACTGTAGGTTTTTGCATCATTACTTTATCATTACATTACCTGTTGACAGCTTTTTCTGAACCGGGAGATAGGCCATTTAATCCCAAGCACAAACCCCTCTGTTTTCCTAAACATGCTTTTTGCATAATTACTAAATCATAATGTTCTCTTAAGATAAAGATTGTATTATAATTTTCCATCAATTTTCTATTGTTCAAAAAAGATTTTATTTATTTTTTATGAATGCATTAATCATTATAGCCATATAATGATATTATATTTCAATACACAGCTATAAAGATGGAAGCTTGCTATAAAAATTAAATAACTAGCATTTTTTTTTACTCAAAGTTAGTTTTTCAAAAAAATACTTTTGTCTTCCATGACTGACACTGACTGTTCATCTTCCAGCAAACAGCTTGCTGGCTCCTTTGTTAAGGAAGGACCAGAAAAGTTAAATCAAGCTTCTCTATCTATACTTTGCTATATACATAAAACATTTTTATTTTGCCATTTTAGAGCCGTTTTTATTAAATGAGAACTGTCTGTTTCCAGGATTTTTAATATTGTTTACTTATCTCTACATTGGACAAATATGAATTTGTGGATTGTGAAAAAAATTACATTATAGAAATCCAAACCTCTTTATCCTGCCATTGGGTGCCTCCATCTTAACTCCCTGTCAGTCATTGTTCTAAGTTCTGTCCTCTTCACCTGGAAATCAGCAAAGAAAAATCACACAGACAATTAACAAAATCATGCTGATTTGCAATTTGTGCCCTGGCTTTGCCTCGTCTGAACTGGATAATGTCATTCTCCATATTTTTTATATAAATTTAATAGAATACAAAGCGTCTCATGAAAACAAAAAGCCCTACACAAGGTTTATGTTATTTTAAATGTTTTATTTAGTGGCGTTTTATTGTTTTATTTAGTTTATTTATTTAAATGTTTTATTTAGTTTATTTATTTATTTCAAGAGAAATAATAGTTTTAACTATTTGAAAAGTGCGGCATTCTGTATTGACTTATCAATGTGAGTCACTTCCTGGTTTGATAAGAACTTCCTGCAGAAGCTGCACATCTTGGGGTTTTGCAGCAAATATATGAGCGCTATGTGCTATATTTTTTAATTATTATTTTTAATGTAATATTTTTTCCTGCATATTTCTAAAGCATAATGCATAATGCATATAATGCATTTTAAAAAAAGAATGAATGAGACCCAATTTTTTTGCATTTTTTTTCCTTTTTTGAACATAGAAAATGCTATTAAAGTCAACTGCTAAATATCTACATTTTTTGGAGCAGATGAAAGCTGTGTCACGTCACCTCTGTTGCCATAGCGATCATATAGCTAGTTAATTTCACTGTGAAAGATTTTAATTATTGCTAATGATTGAAAAATAGACCTTTGCCCATTCATCTGAGACTTATTATGATCTTAATCCTTGTTGACAGTGTTATTTTTTTTGACCAGCTCAAACTTTCAGCAGAAAGATTACATTTAGGAGTGCCCATTCTTCGTCCATTGTTCTAATTTCAACACGGTAATATAGAACTCCTGAGATCTGAAATTGTAGTGTTTAAGGAAAAAAATATCTATACATATATTAATTAGAAGCCAGGTAATCATTTCTTGATAGTTTCCCACGGCTCACATTATTGGCTGCTCTGATAGTCTCGGAGAAAGTTAACTTTTACATTTTATATATATATATATATATATATATATATATATATATATATATATATATATATAATTTTTTTATTTTTTTTTTATACTTAACGTAATAACTTTAAATTTTTTTACTACTTGGGAAAGATTAGCAAATTAGTGAGGATATTTGTCATTTCTCAACAATGTGTTTATGAATTATTTTCTTTTATAAGGAACAAATTGCTATTTGTTTTCCAATATATAAAAATGTCGATATGTTATTTTTTTTATTGATTGTATTATTCATACATAAAATCAATGGCTCACAACCTACGGAAATGGACTCCATCTCTATTTTGGTGGAAATAAAGGAAGGACTACATTTACCGTGTGTTATTGCTCTGCAATATAAACAAAAAACATATATACACAATTTTGATAGTGAAGGGGGGTATGATATCTGGATACAGTGACAAGTAATTCTGCAGTGTTGGATCATTGAGTGTTCTAATAACCCTGTTTGCAAGCTTGCAATTATTAATGTAAACGTGTAACAATCTCTTCCTAGATTCCAAGCCTTTCCTGATTGCAATAAAAGATAACATCATTTATGGGCTATCCCTTAACCCAGAAGAAAAAACCAACAATGCTATGGTACCTATAACAGGTATACAGAATGGATATGATGTCGATTTTGATGATTCTGAAGAAATGCTCTATTGGATTGAAAATCCTGTAAGTAATATGTCATAGTTTCTCCCCTAATCTCCCATTTAGCTCTGTTTTGTTCACTGCTATAGATCTGCTCAGAGATTGAGTGTATGACTTACTTTCAGGAGACTTTGTGCTCTAGAGAGTAAGTGCTGCCTACAACCGACGAAGGGCAACATTTACCTCTTTTAACCCATGTAGAATTACAACTCGTATGATGCTCTAAGAGCCTTACAGGTGGACAACTACCCATTGGTCCACAGGTTTTCCTCTTTATATCTTGCTAAAGTTACTCAAAAGGGGGAAATAATGTACATATGTATAATCAAACTGCAATAAGCTGCAATAAGCCACTATTTGTCATTTCCTCTAAAAAAGCAAATACTTTTGGCTATACTGTTGAGCATATATCAGAAGTTCTGTACATATTGTCGGTTTGTTATTGTTGTCTGATTGGTGTTGTGGCTCTGTGATGCTTATATCACTTCCTATATAGCATTGACCCTAAATCAACTATTAACATGTTTTTTGGCACGATAGACAGCCTTCATCAGAGACTTGGCAGTCCTCCTTCAGCATTTATACATTTCCTAGTAAATGTGGTATTTATAGGCCAGTTACAAACATTGTAAAAATAACTGATCGTGATTGGGTATTTTATACTTTTTATGTTTACACAATCAGACATTTTACAAGAAGTAGTTAAAAAAGAGGAACCTATTCTATCCTAAAAACACATTGCATGTTAATTTGCCCGAATCCCCTTATTGTCAGTAAATTATTAATTAAATAATAATCAACTAAGCATAAAATTCCATATATATTAATAATAAATTGCAAAATTAATCATATACAAAGTTAACTCTCCATTTCCTGTAGGTGTGGGTCAAGGCAGATGTGGTTAGTTGCATAATATCAGTTACTGAGCTACACGGAATACTGTTACTTACATCAAGTAGGCAAACACGTTATAGACAAAACGGCACACACACAGAATGCCAAGGTCACTACATTCTTCAGGTCCATCTCTCTCCAAAGTCTATACACTGCCAAAGCATTTCTGATGGACCCAACCCCTTCAAAGTCCATACGCAGTCCATTAAAATAGGTATTAGGGTCAAAACGTTATATTTATTAAGTGTATTTAATGTATATATTTTTTTCTCATCTGTTAATTTCACAGGGGGAAATTCACCGCGTCAAGTCAGATGGGACTAACAGAACAGTGTTTGCCCCAGCGGCTATTATAGGGTCACCCATGGGTTTGGCGCTTGACTGGATCACTGGGAATCTTTACTACACAAACCCCACAACTCAATCCATTGAGGTAAAACCATATGCATAACATGAGGCTACCAACTGTAAACACACACATAATGCAGGCAGTGAATGTCATCATCGATTCATAAATGTCACCATCATGCCCAAGGATTTTTAATAATCTGTTTACATATCCTCTATGTTTTAACAAATGTGTTTGGTGAGGTCAGAGAAATGAATGTAAAAATCCAACATCCGTATTTACTTCTATCCTGCAATGTGTGCCAAGGTATGACAAGGTTGAACTGGATTGTAATGTAATTTGTTAACCCCTTAAGGACACAACTTCTGGAATAAAAGGGAATCGTGACGGAATATTTCCGTCATGTGTCCTTAAATGGTTAAACTTGTAATGTGTATGTAAAAGACATTCAAATTGTAGGTGATTTTGGTTCTTCTTTAGTGAGAATAGCACAACATAAAACCCATTTATATAAGGAGAACTGTTCCCTATAATGTTATACTTTTCACTATTTGCTGCTATTTGATCTCATAAATATGTTAGTTAACCAACTGCAATTTTGCTATAAGGAATTGGTGGTGGTGTTGAGTCTGCTATTTTCTGGTATCCTAACAACATGGGTGAACATGGGGTGTTTCAGATGGAAAAGCCTCCTGTATGGACAATTTGCCCCTTCTGCTTCGTTTCAGATCCCTATCTTCACTTTTAAATCAATGTTGGTTGACACTATTCACTGTCTGGTGGATCAAGTATGATGCAACTTTATATTAAAAATAATAATTGTCTGGGAGAAAGTAATTGATCAGATCAAGATAATATATATGAGTGTATAATTTTGCTATCACGCATTATGATTTAAGAGTTTTGTTTCCTTTAATAATAAAGAAAGTGAATGTGATAAATTACTTTTTAATAATTACAATCAAAATGCTTGTTTTTATTTTCTTGCTAAAGGTTATAAAAAAAAGCGATGTTAGATATAGAAAAACTCTCATTACAAATGACGGAAAACAAACTGGATCTGGAAGACCAGTCGGCATTGCAGTCGACCCAGCAAACGGGTACGATTCATTTTTCTCAGTGCATACTGTATATTAAATTTAAATCTGAATAGATAAATATTTTATTAAATTTCTTGATGCATAACCCACATTTTCTCATTATATTTTTCTATTGAGAACTTTAACTAATAACGTTAGCATAGAATAATAATAAACTAGATAGATAGATAACAGCCAGATAATTGATTCAATTATTGGATGCCTACCCTAAACCTTCTCTCTACATTTATCTGTCAAGATAAATCTAGCTAATTTTTTAAATTTATTTGTTATTTTTTTATTTTTTATTAATGAATCCATAGAAAAATGTACTGGACAGACCAGGGGACAGAACGTGGAGTACCTGCAAAGATTGCCAGCGCGGACATGGACGGCAGCAATCCAGCTATCTTATTCACCAACAATCTGGAACACGTTGAGTTTATCACGATTGACTTTACGGACCGGAAACTCTATTGGGCTGTTACCGGAACTGGAGTGGTAATCACTAATTATAGATTTTTTACACTAACAATTTAATTTATCGTTTCTTTACAACCCAGTCATGGGTAATCTGTAAATTGATTCATTGCCATTAACATGAAAAGTCATAATTGAAATGGCTGTTTTGAATGTAGTGTATAAAAAAAAAGCAAACCATGAAAAGGCATGTTTGTGCATAGACCAGTGATGTCTAACCTTACCATTCCAAATATTTCACCAAATAAATAGGGCTGAGTCTAGAGATAAACACTTGCTAGAAGTGAATTCCTATTTAGCACTATTGTAACACTTTCAGAGCTAGGCTGAGAATACAAAAGTCCAACTTTCATCTGGAACACTGAAGAGAAACACATGAAATAAATAGAAACACAGTTTTGAGGTCTTTAGAAGTCAAACAATATCATTCCATCCCAGGGCAAGTCTTACTCCCATGAACTGCAATGCAATCTACCATGCAATTTGAATAGCCTTCTAGCTGAAGTGGTGAGAAGTGGGCATAAGGCTATCCTAGATATAAGAGACTAATAGAAGTATTTAGAAAATTGGGCAATCTAGATGGGCCGACTGGCTTTTATCTGCCGTCACATTCTATGTAATTCATCAGACCAGGCAACTATGGAATCATCATGTGATGACGTTAGTTGTATTTTGTATTCTCTGATCTGGGCGCAACAATATTCGCTACCAGGATGGTGCCGGCTGCAGACAAACATTCAGTTCTAGATTCCTGTGAATGAAAAGGGCAGCAAGTCAACAAATCGGATTTACTGCCTGTACATCATGAAAGATAAACATTGTATCACATGATTCTTCTTGTTCTTCTTCTGAATGAGAACATGAAATAAAAGTAAAGATGAAAACGAGATCTGAAATAATAATGTGGGGGGTTATATGTGAATTAATGGATGGTAACTAATGTAAAATTGATCTTTTGGATGGGAGTGTATGAAATTGAGATAAAGGCATCCATAAAATGACTATGAAGGGGAAGCAAGTGATGTGAGTGATGAGCTTTTGGAGTGGAAAATGTAAACTTGGGATGAAATGTGATAGAATTCTAAAATGGCCACTGTCACATTGGAAAACTGATAGATCTTCCAATGGATGATTCAAGATAAACATTCTATATCTTGGTTAGATGAAAATATATTTGCAGTGTTGTTTTATTATGGTCTGTAGAAAGACATTTCAAGTGACAGTGCCATTTTAACTTAAAATGCCAAAAACCAGGACCATGACAGTTCACCTGTAGAAAGCTCATTCCTTTTATAATATTGTGAACTTACAATGCCCTTGCACTGTGTCCAAGAGTGAGGTCATATATTATATTAACAAAAAAAAAAATGCACATTTTCTTTGAGAGGAAAATAATTGCCTCATCAGGTGTTTTAAGTCTTAATTAAAGTGTAACTGATCCCTTAGATTGAAAGAGGAAATTTTGACGGTACAAACCGTGTCACCGTGGTTCACCATCTCTCCCACCCCTGGGGAATAGCTGTTCATGAAAACTTCCTTTATTACACTGACCGTGATTATGAAGTTATTGAAAGAGTTGATAAGTACGATCCTGCAAAGAAAGCTGTGATGAGAGACAACGTTCCTGGACTGAAGTGCCTCCGTGTCCACTACAGAGACCGTGAGTATTCTTGCTGTAAAACCTTTAGGACTGAAACACACATTGTCTGATTAAGCAGATTCCTAATTTAGAACTGGTCTATGGTACCTCGTATCTTACAATATTTCCGATAATGCCTACAAATGAAATAGAAGCATAAAAACACTTTTGTTACATGCTGCTAGTATTACAAAAATAGACAAATATAAGGGCTAAATGCCTGTACTAATGGCATTTTATCAGCATCTTTAAAATGCAAAAGTAGAGATTAGAGATTTCAGGCTTGTGGAAGATTTTATGTTTTCCGGTTATTTCACTCGGTATGAGAAGGTTAGAGGATTTTCTTATTTGTTGTAATGCAGAGTAAAGTGGACCTTATGTTATCAAGTTATGGGTAGAAGGGCTAAACTTGTTGATTGCTGTAGAAGTGTTTTTTATAGACCTGATCAATTAAATGCATGTTTGGATTTTAGTGTTAGCCAATTGTTAGCCAATTTAGGTCTTTTAAATTTTATTTCTACAAGAGTGCGTTAAAAGAAACAAAAAACGCATCAGAGTCTAAGTGCCCACGCAGAACGAATCAGCTTGATTAACAATTAAATCATCAAACAACAAGCGTACCAATGAAAATAATTCTTGAACTGGCACTATTAATGATGAAAAGAAGACAGTGCAGGGGCGAGCAAAAATACATTCACTAAAATGTGCATTATTGGGAATGCATTTTATGCACAAACAGCCAAAACAAAAAGATTGCTGACTTGGCAAATTTTGTAATTTGTCTCTTTTGACACAAAATGTAAAATCCACTTTGATTTCCCAACAACACACACTTTAGTGAATAAATAAATAGTTGTAGTTTTTATTCTCTTGAGATCAGTGTAGCTTTTACATTAGCCAGATAATTATGGAAAGACTACGTCTCGCAGGGAGACTGCCAGAAGTCATATCTTACCAGAAACATAGCGAGAACAAAAGCATGTGATTTGGATTTGTGAATGTTAAACATAGTAATTAGAGCACTATATACCGGTACCTGGAATAACCTCCCAGTAGAAGTAGTAAAATCTGGCACAGTAAAGTGATTCTAGAATGCTTAAGATCTGCATAAGAATGTCACGAAGATCAAAAAAGAATGAGCTAATCTCGAGAAATCAAACAGAGCCATGACAATATCTGTGGCATGGAGCCATATTAGACAGGCGAGTATATCAACGGAATAATACAAGGGGTGAAGACAGGAAATGTATAACAGTGTCTCCAAAGCACTATATTGTGTTTTGGCAACAACTAATTAAAACAACAAAATGCTTTTTGTTTCATTAATATATATATATTTTTTTTGTTTCCGTTAATGTCATGTAAGTAGTTTAAGTAATACAGTAATGCATTAAACCAATCCATTATTAAAAAGATAACATAGTGCACAATGCGCACACACCTTAATAAGTAAGCCAATAAACAATTCAAATACTCCGTTTTCAGATAATAGCCTTGTGTGTGACATTAAAGTTCCATTAGTCGCATTTATTTCAGTACCCGTTGCATGATAAAAATGTAACATTGTAGTTCTATAGGGCAAAATCAAAGAAAATGTCTGAGTATAAAAAAATATTTTCCAGAGCTTTTTCAATTTGCACAGCCATTGGCACAAATTAGATTGTTGCATTTAGAGCAAAATACACTTTTCATTACTGCAGCTTGGCTAAAAACCCACCGTTTACTCATTTGACCCCTTTATGATGTTGTATACACCGATGATTAGAGCGATAATGACATTTATTGCAAATTAGGATGAAACACTGCATTTGGAAGGGTTAAGCAATTCTTGTTATTTTTCTTTCCTGTTTAGCATCTGCTGGTTCTTCCAATGGCTGCATCAATAATCCAAATGCTTGCCAGCAGTTCTGTTTGCCAAAGCCCGGAGGACAGTTTTCATGTGCCTGTGCTACTGGCTTCAATTTGAGTGCCGATAACAGAACCTGCTCGTTGTATGATTCCTTTATAGTTGTCGCTATGTTGTCAGCTATCAAAGGCATCAGTCTTTCAGATCACTCTGAAGCTATGGTGCCAGTGGCCGGACGAGGTATGTCATCTTTATGTACATGAATGTATATATTAAATATTAACCAGCAACAACAACAAAATTTCATTTATAGGAATATTTACCTACCTCCAAAGTGTCTCTTCTTACACTATTACAGCCCTAGTTGCCAGCCCAAACACCTCTGCCCCTTCATTTGTAGAAATGCCATTCTGGGTCATTATGGCTGTATCATAGATATATTTTTATTTTTTGTAACAAGCCACATATGTTTAAGGTATGAATATTACTGCTCAAGGATCGTCATTTAAAATGTTTATAGAACTTTTTATATCAGACAGTTCAAGGTTATGGGTTCACCCTGTATATTACCCCTTCTATTATTTTTATTATTTAGTACAATTTTCAAAATAGCATTGTGTGAGACCCATATAATGCAATGCTCTGTAATAAATGTCAAAAAAAGTAGTGTCCTCCAGTGTCAGCAAAATACCTCAACACTAAATTTGCACTATTTATCAAGCAAAATTAACTTTCAGACACTTAAAATATATGTTTGAGGGGGGGCGGGGCCGACCACCATGCTGGCAGGTCGCATAAAAGAACAGCTCCTGCGTCTTAGCCCAATTTTAACAAGAAAAACAGATTTAATACCCATTAAACGACTGGCAAAGACAACCCTGTGTAAGCAGACACCCTGGTCCTGAGGAGAGGCTTGCTGCAGAGTTTTAGTCCCTCGGAGGGGCGCTTCACCGTCTCCCGCGACGGGGAGCGCTCGGGCGGTGAGTGAGGTGGACGGTCGCTACCCTGCTATCCTGCCCACCAGTGGTATGAGCGGCACACAAGGCTAGGGGGGTCTGCCCCCCCCTCTGGAACGGTGGGGGTGATCCCTGTCCCCACCCTGGGCCCGCCAGCAGCCAGGCTGTGACGGAGCCCCAGAACTCGGAGGCCGCAGCCAAAATGACGGATACCACAAGCCGAGTCCCCAAGTCAGTGGAAAGACAGACGCACCCGCCCTACACTGGCAGCAAACTGACACGGGACACGTGGAAACTGACATGTACCTGCCAAGACCCACTCCGGGTCAAGCTGAACGGTGGCGGAGAAACCGGAACCACGTCACACCCATGCAAACAGCAGCACAAGCAGAGACCGACACCGGAGACCTACCACTCAAGCACATTCACGTGCACACAAAGAGAGGACCCTCAAAGTGAGAGACATGGCACCTGCGACAAATCCCTGTACACTGATCCTTTCAGAGCACTGCGAGGAAGCAGACTCACACTTACCGATAACCCGCAGCTGCGAAGTCACCAAGAAAACGACTGCAGGGATCTAACTCCCACCCAAGGCAGACAGTGTACCAAACCGCAAGTACACCATAAGAGAACTATCATTCTGCCACTTGCCTGGACTGCACTTAATATGGCTGTTCCCAAACTTGAGTCTCTCTGCAGTCACTACACTTCAGAGGCAAGCCTCACGGCACACAGACACTGACTCTCATCAGGCTGACGGGGGGTTAACCTGGGGTGGAAAAATCTACGCATGTTTGAAGCTTCTCTATATTGATCTACTAAACTGATCGGCTTGACCTTTGATTTAGTTAAACTGTTGACAACTTCAACGTTGCTAAGACAATCTCATAAGACCTAGCTTGAATGTCATTATATGTTTTAATAGCTCTAGCCTGTCTAAGTCACTAGCGTTGCAAACCAGAGTTAACTACAGGGAGTCCAGAATTATTAGGCAAGTTGTATTTTTGAGGATTAATTTTATTATTGAACAACAACCATGTTCTCAATGAACCCAAAAAACTCATTAATATCAAAGCTGTATATTTTTGGAAGTAGTTTTTAGTTTGTTTTTAGTTTTAGCTATTTTAGGGGGATATCTGTGTGTGCAGGTGACTATTACTGTGCATAATTATTAGGCAACTTAACAAAAAACAAATATATACCCATTTAAATTATTTATTTTTACCAGTGAAACCAAAATAACATCTCAACATTCACAAATATACATTTCTGACATTCAAAAACAAAACAAAAACAAATCAGTGACCAATATAGCCACCTTTCTTTGCAAGGACACTCAAAAGCCTGCCATCCATGGATTCTGTCAGTGTTTTGATCTGTTCACCATCAACATTGCGTGCAGCAGCAACCACAGCCTCCCAGACACTGTTCAGAGAGGTGTACTGTTTTCACTCCTTGTAAATCCCACATTTGATGATGGACCACAGGTTCTCAATGGGGTTCAGATCAGGTGAACAAGGAGGCCATGTCATTAGATTTTCTTCTTTTATACCCTTTCTTGCCAGCCACGCTGTGGAGTACTTGGACGCGTGTGATGGAGCATTGTCCTGCATGAAAATCATGTTTTTCTTGAAGGATGCAGACTTCTTCCTGTACCACTGCTTGAAGAAGGTGTCTTCCAGAAACTGGCAGTAGGACTGGGAGTTGAGCTTGACTCCATCCTCAACCCGAAAAGGCCCCACAAGCTCATCTTTGATGTTCCCAGCCCAAACCAGTACTCCACCTCCACCTTGCTGGCGTCTGAGTCGCACTGGAGCTCTCTGCCCTTTACCAATCCAGCCACGGGCCCATCCATCTGGCCCATCAAGACTCACTCTCATTTCATCAGTCCATAAAACCTTAGAAAAATCAGTCTTGAGATATTTCTTGGCCCAGTCTTGACGTTTCAGCTTGTGTGTCTTGTTCAGTGGTGGTCGTCTTTCAGCCTTTCTTACCTTGGCCATGTCTCTGAGTATTGCACACCTTGTGCTTTTGGGCACTCCAGTGATGTTGCAGCTCTGAAATATGGCCAAACTGGTGGCAAGTGGCATCTTGGCAGCTGCACGCTTGACTTTTCTCAGTTCATGGGCAGTTATTTTGCGCCTTGGTTTTTCCACACGCTTCTTGCGACCCTGTTGACTATTTTGAATGAAACGCTTGATTGTTCGATGATCACGCTTCAGAAGCTTTGCAATTTTAAGAGTGCTGCATCCCTCTGCAAGATATCTCACTATTTTTGACTTTTCTGAGCCTGTCAAGTCCTTCTTTTGACCCATTTTGCCAAAGGAAAGGAAGTTGCCTAATAATTATGCACACCTGATATAGGGTGTTGATGTAATTAGACCACACCCCTTCTCATTACAGAGTTGCACATCACCTAATATGCTTAATTGGTAGTAGGCTTTCGAGCCTATACAGCTTGGAGTAAGACAACATGCATAAAGAGGATGATGTGGTCAAAATACTCATTTGCCTAATAATTCTGCACTCCCTGTATAACACTCATAGACCAGCTACTGCACTGCTTAAGCCACATACTCACATAGGTAATGCTGCCACACTAGCAAAGCACAAACCAACACATGGCAACCACAATGCAGCATATCCTACGAAATTATATGCAATCGCCCAAGCGAGAACCTGCATATCTGTAAACACCTCACTGTAACATTAAGCGAGAACAATCTTGACATGTACACATTTAACCATGAATGTCTTATAGCTTGTTATCTTCACGAAAAAAAAACAAAAATCTGTGCTGTTTAACCTGTCACGATATGTAATGCTATGAAACTGCGTGCAGCAGCTGTCGTGGCTCTGCACGCTTGCTGTCATTTCATGCGCAAAAAAAATAAATAAAAAAAAATATGGCAGTGACCGTTTACACTGCACAGAGTTAAAAAAAAAAAAAAAAAAAATATATATGTTTGATCCACCTTGTATGTATATGTTTTTTTACCCCCATTAAATAAAAAAACGCTACATTAAAAAAAGTTACGTTGATACAGTTGCGTATTGTGCCGGTTCCTTAATTTTTCTTTCTTAAAATGTAAAACATATTTTTTTTACAGGCCGCAATGTTCTCCATGTCGATGTCCACATGCCTTCCGGTTTCATTTATTGGTGTGATTTCAGCAGTGGTCAAGGGTCTTACAATGGGATCAGACGCATAAAACCTGATGGGTCATCATTTCGAAATATTGTCACCGGTGGGATAGGTCGCAATGGAATTCGTGGAATTGCTGTTGACTGGGTGGCAGGTGCGTGCTAGCACACATTGTACATAATGGGTATTTTTTTTAACTTCTATTAAAAAAGAGAGCCAGGAACTGTTAATAGGTAGATTAAACAGGAGTTGATCTTTTCTAATATTATTCTCAAATGGACATTTTACACTATTGATGACATACATTTCCCTGAAATATTTAGATGTGTTTGTGCTTATTGTTAGCAGTGATCTCATATGTTGATTGCCTTAGTAATAGAGTTGCATGGCAAACATGTTGGTTTTAGATTATTTAAAGGGATTCTCCAGTGCTAGGAAAACATATCCGTTTTCCTTGCACTTCAGGACCCTGTAGTGCCCCTCTCCCTCCCACCCCCCATCCGAGGTTGCTGAGGGGGTTAAAACCCCTTCAGTGACTTACCGGAGTCCAGCGCTTATGTCCCTCGGCGCTGGTCAGGATCCGCCTACTCTTCTCCCGTGCCGACGTCAACCGGCAGGGTGACCTAATGCGCGTGCGCGGCAATGGCCGTGCACGCGCATTAGACATCCCCATAGGAAAGCATTACTCAATGCTTTGCTATGGGGATTTCGGCGACGCTGGAGGTCCTCACATAGCATGAGGACGTCCAGCGTTGCTTAAAACACTTTTCGTGTTCTAAGAACACGGAAGTCCCTCTAGTGGTTGTTTGACAGAAAGCCACTAGAGGAGAACTTAACCCTGCAAGGTAAATATTGCAGTTTATGAAAACTGCAATAATTACACTTGCAGGGTTAAGGGAAGCGGGAGTTGGCACCCAGACCACTCCAATGGGCAGAAGTGGTCTGGGTGTCTGGAGTATCCCTTTAAAGTCATAGCGTCACATGTATTGCAATCATATGAATAATTGAATATCAGCGACAAAAGGAGTGTGTAAACGAAAGGCAATCATTACATAAAATCTTCACTAACTGAATCATAATAATGTAATTAAACCCCCACTAATTTTGCCTAGATTAGGTGTTTTTTTTTTCTTTTTAAACTAATAAAATCTGTCAACATTGAAGTTGCTGTTTAGTGGGTAAGTGAGTGTGCTAGATCTTGTGTATTGTATAAATTGGCCCCCAGCAGCACCCCATTAATGCATGTTCAGGTGAGTGCAGCCCCTTGGTTTAAACTACCGGTAAATCATTGTAGATGATTTTTAAAGAAACATTTTTGTATTTGTTGCTACAAACTACTTTCACAGAATAAGCCATTGCTCAAATATCAGACGTGTTAGTTATTTTGTATAAAGTATCTTCCACATACTATGTACTAAATTAGAAAATTGAAAATGTGGACTGTTTCAGTTCATGTATACAATTTTGCTCTTGCGTATACCATTTTTTAAAGTCATGTAAAAGCAAAAAAAATACAATAAATAAGAGTGTGATATGATTAATCTGTATGAAGTGAGTATGAAGTATTTTCGGGAATACACTCACTTGTAGCAGAGCCTTAAAAGCCATTTAGGCAAAATAAGCTTCCAGTGACACTTCATTGTGGGATTCACTCCATTAGTAAGTCAATATGCATATGACATAGATAAGGTAGAAGTGAAAGCACTAATAGTATATCACCCTCTGATTATTGAACATCTGTCTACGTAAAAAATTGTATCAAGAACAAATATTTATTCAAATATAAGTGCTCCACTTTCTCAATTTTATTTTGGACTGTTGCCGTATATGTGCTATAAAGGAGAAACACATACAAGTGTTGTAGCAGTGTTGTTTTTTTTCTTTTTTGTTGTTGTTCCACTGGTATTTCACCATTTCACATTTTCTTTCAAAAAGACTAATCACAAAAGTAATTTTCTTCAATATCCATTTTTTATTTTCCAGGAAATCTCTACTTTACAAATGCTTTCCTCACTGAGTCCTTTGTAGAGGTGTTACGGCTTAACACTTCATACCGACGTGTTTTAATGAAAACCACAGTGGACATGCCAAGACATATTGTGGTTGATCCCAAGAATAGATATCTCTTTTGGGCAGATTATGGACAAACTCCTAAAATTGAACGTGCCTTACTTGATTGTAGCAACAGGACAGTCCTTGTGTCTGAGGGAATTGTAACACCTCGGGGTTTAGCTGTGGACCACAGCAGTGGGAACATTTATTGGGTTGATGAGTCTTTGGACCTCATTGCCAGAATACGGCCAGAAGGTGGGGAAGTGGAAACTATACGTTCTGGCACACGCATTCCGACTCCTTTTGGGATTACTGTATTCGAAAACTCTATCATTTGGGTGGATAGAAATCTGAAAAAAATACTCCAGGCCAGTAAAGAGCCTAATAACAATGAACAACCCACCGTTATCAGAGACAGTCTTAACCTTCTAAGAGATGTTACAGTGTACGACAAGCGTTTTCAGCCAGTCTCACCACAAGAAGTGAACAATAACCCATGCTTGACCAACAATGGAGGTTGCTCACATTTTTGCTTTGCCTTGCCAGGTTCGCAGACACCAAAATGTGGATGTGCCTATGGCACCTTAGCAGGTGATGGCACTCGATGTGTAATTTCTACAGATGACTACATCATCTTTGCAATGGAAAGTTCTATTAATAGTCGATCACTAGATCCTGAGAATCACAGCCCTCCGTTTCCGGCAGTAAATGTGGCCAGGACATCCGTGGCTCTCGATTATGACAGTTTAGATAACAGAATCTACTACACACAGACACTTGGAGCTGGGAGAGGTCGGATCAGTCATTTCAGCATGACCTCAAGACTCACCCCGCACACCATTGTGACTTCAGGTACCATAAATGCTTAAATGACCATATTTAATCGCAAAATGTTCAGTTTGTATTATACAGGTGTAGCCTGAGTGAGAGAAATAGCAGTAACTATTTTAAAAAAAATTGACCTATGATACAATGTTTGGCAGAGTCAGCTGAGACATTTACTCACCCAAGGTTCTTAAAATGATTCATTTTGGCGAGAATAACAACTGTTGAAATATTGTGCCTTTACGTAAAATCCTCTAAAGGTTGTGGTGTTAGGAAGCTGAACCTGAAAACATTAGCTTAATTAATTAGATTTTTATGTAGATAATGCCCCCTGCGATCTCACTGCTCAATTCTCTGTGCCATTTAGGAGTTAAATTACACACCACCTCTGACTGTATAGTATTATAGCTGACAGCTAAAGTATACACAAAACCACAAATCCTATTCTGATTACGTATGGTTATAACCTACCATGCTATAATAATATAGCAGTTATTAAAGTTTTCTTATTACATGCAAGCATATCATCAGAATGCTTACAGGTATGCTGCTGGACAGATTTAGTCAGAAAATAATATATTTGTTTCCATGACCGTCTTGTAGTATTAGAAGCTAGCCTAGTTAATTTTAATTGTTAGTTTTATTATATATGTTCTAGATTTAGGAGCTCCCGATGGTATAGCCTTTGATTGGATACACAAACGAGTCTATTTCAGTGACTATCTAAATCAAACCATAAGTTCAATGGCAGTGAACGGATCTGATCGGACTGTGATTGCTCGTGCCCACCGACCTCGTGCTATCGTCCTGGATCCATGCAGAGGGTAAGCCGTATGTAATCAAACAGTTAAAACAAGTTGTGTTCTGTTTAGCTATTATTTAGAAAAAATGAGAAAATATGGTTAACCAAATACATTTTATTCTTGAATGCAAAAAAAATAATAATTATAAGAGAGATTCTCATGTGTTAAAATCCACATTTCGCAAAAACTTCAAAATACAATGTCCAAAAATAATCAAGAGGTGGTACGTGTTTACATTGTTAAAAATCATATTCTGCAAAATGAGTCGATGAAAAAGAGCAATATATACATCAGTGAGATATTTTTAATCATATGGATAAAGCAAGCCAATGGAACGTCAGTTTTTCAAGGAATGGTCCACTTCAACTTTTTACGGCTTCTAAGGGGGTTCTGGGAACCCCTTGAGGTTTTCATTTTTTAAAAGAACAAATTTCAACTGACCACAGTATTGGGTTAATCACTATTACACAGCAATTTCAGCAATAGTCAATTAGAATTCTTGCTGTTGCCAGTGTATTTGTTTGAGTTATATTGAAGCATGATGATCTATTTTATCCAAGTCTTTTTTACTCCTTCCTTCTTAATTAGCTTTCTCTTTGGATCACGACACACTGCCCTCTTTATGAAGTCGTACATTGCAGTGGTAATAGTTATTTGTTTTCTTCGTAATCTTATCATAGCGACAAAAGGCTGTTGGCACAAGCGATTTTGGCTGTTGGCTGTTGTCCACTTTCCACAAAAAAACCTAATATATACAGCTAAGCAGCCTGAACATTATTCCTGTAGAAATAATGTAATCCAATTCCCATACAAATGATCTAATTACGGCAGTTAGTAATTATATAAAAACAATAGTGAATATGTATTTAGATAAATTTGTTTGCTGTTTTTGTGTGTGTAATTGTGTTGTATTATGTATTAATTATGACCTAATTAAATTGCCTTTTTTTATTATGTAGATATATGTATTGGACTGATTGGGGTACAATTCCAAAGATAGAACGAGCTACACTTGGGGGTAATTTCCGAACGGTGATTGTAAACACTAGCCTGGTGTGGCCCAATGGACTTACCATTGACTACGAGGAACAACGAATTTATTGGGCTGATGCCAGATTGTACGTATTATGAAATGTCTTGGTTGAATTAAATATTTATTAATTGCAATATTCTTAATATTAAAGCATATGGGCCATGCTTGAATTTCTAAAATAATTACAGATAGACATAAGATTTTGAGGTTCATGGACTCTTTAATATATCTACTCACCACTAACACATTTCCACAAATTGTCTTGCAGACAAAAGATTGAACGCTGCTTTTTAACCGGAGCGAATCGTGAAGTGGTAGTAAGCACAGCTATACACCCATTTGCAATGACACTGTATGATCAACATATTTATTGGACTGACTGGAACACCAGAAGTATTTATCGAGCCAACAAACATGATGGGTCAGATCAGATCATTATGATCCAGAACCTTCCACAACGTCCTATGGATATCCATATACTGTCCAATAAAAAGCAGGAACAGTGTGCCAGCCCATGTGAACAGTTCAATGGCGGTTGTAGTCACATATGTGCACCAGGTAGATTATTTTATATATTATGGAACAATCATTTACAACAAACAATTGATGTAAATCTAGGAAAACTAATTTCTCTTTGATATTGATTGATGTGAGTTCCCCACAATATTTCGTTCTGCTGGTTTTTGAAAGCCTCACATTTTATTTAAATATTAGCCAAATTTCTGTCACAAGGAAATGCCAAATTGTTTGTTTTTGTGACCATTTGTAATTGCATGCTCTAAAGTTGGTATAGCACAGTAATTACCTGCTGTACAGCAAAAGACAAATGCAGTAAGGACCATGAGATGTTCTTGTACACGTCACAAATGGAGTAAGTGAATTATCTGGGCATCTTCTTTGCTCCGAATAATAGATTTAATAGCTCCTTGGTTGATTCTTTGCATTTAGGTCTTGCTGTTGCCTACAAGACACTTTCCCTTTTGGAAAACAGTTTCCACCTTTTTAGGTCATCAGAGGAGGGAAGCACATCTAGGCAAAATAGCCATCCGAGCTTTGGTACACAACAGAAGGCAGACCAGCGTTGTCTGCCTTTTCATATATATTCTAAATACGAGGCAACCATGTTATTTTTGTATTCATTAAATCAGTATATCTCCTCTTATACACACAGGCCCTAATGGAGCAGAATGTCAGTGCCCTTCAACAGGAAGCTGGTATTTGGCAAACAACAACAAAGACTGTATCATAGACAATGGCACCAGGTGTGAAAGCGGGCAGTTTACTTGTTTAAATGGACGCTGTATACCTGAACGATGGAAATGTGACAATGACAATGACTGCCGGGATGGTAGTGATGAACTGGAACGCATTTGCGGTAAGAAGAAAGTGACTATTAACACACAGTGCATAATATAATCTTAATTCTCTTATTATTGTGCTTTCAATCCCAAAAAACTACTTGAAATGCTTGATAGGATGTGAATAGCATGTTGTGTTCTTTTGCAGAGAAGTGCATTCAAGCAAGTTTAAATCCCAGCTTAAGACCTTGGGAGAACAACATAGGGGGCAATACATTTAAAATTAGCAAACTTAAAATCAGGGACGATTTATTGGTATAATATTGCAATTAGTATTTATATTTAAAGATGTTGTATTATTATGTATATTTCTAATGCACTTAGGAGCAGTTAATCAACATTGTTATTGGAAACAAAAAAACACATATAATGATTTTACTTTATTTTGCATTACTTACATTAATTATACAGAGTAATTTGACGCAAAGTGCTAAAAAGGGAGCAATCGCCATGGACACCAATAATCTATAAATTCTGATTGCTTTGTATTTATATATCTTTACCTAGGCTTCTAGTGTTTTTTTCACTAGAAGCATAGGTCTAACCTAGATCAGGCTTCCCCAAAATCCGGCCCTCCAGATGTTGCTAAACTACAACTCCCATGATTCTATGAATGAAATATATAGTCTGAGAATCATGGGAGTTGTAGCTCAGCATCATCTGGAGGGCCAGAGTTTGGGGAAGCCTGACCTAGATCATGTAAAGCCCCGATTGGTTTCACTATATGTGTATATGTAATTTGAGGTTCTTAAAGTTCTTACAATCCATGTACAAGCTATGATAATAAGTGTCCTTATTCTTTATTTTAGAATCACAATTTAATAAATTATAGTTAATACACGATTGCACAGTGGCCTGGCTCTGGGGTACCAGAAGAACCCTGATTTATATTCTTAAATTGTTCATAAATGTTTGGCGGGATTTCTACCAAATACTCATGCACCAAAACCACAATTATTATTATTATTATTTTATTATTTTTATAGTGCCAGCAAATTCCGTAGCGCAGTACAATCAAAAAGTTGTAGTGGTTATAGTGCATAGAGGGCTCCTTTCAAGTAGATATTTCACCCAGCCTCCACTCCTTCAAAAAATCTTTGAAAACTCACTTCTTCGTTAAAGCGTATCAATTAAACTGTCAGCAGGTTTCTCATCCCCCACCCCATGACTCCTTTCCTGCAACTGTCAAAAATGACCTACCAAGCACTCAATAAACCCTTCTCTAAAAAACTATTTAATTCCCCTACTTTAACCCGTTTGTGTCACTATACCCCACTCCCTCTAGCATGTAAGCTCATTGAGCAGGGCCCTCAACCCCCTCTGTTCCTGTACGTCCAGTGGTCTGATCTCAATTATGTGTCTGTTAGTCCACCCATTGTACAGCGCTACGGAATTTGTTGGCGCTATATAAATAATAAAATAATAATAATAATATTATCTTGGCATCTACTCTGTAAATGATGCTTGGAGTTTAGAATATTATATGTTGCACTTAGTATGAACTAATGACTCTGAACATTCCATTTTGCATGCAGTCAGATTTGCTGCTGTGTTTGCTGTAGCAGGTACAGTAAACGATTTGATTGACATCATGTAATTCCACTTGCAAGAAAAATTTTTTGTGTCTTGACATGCCTTTCCCTTTCCAAATTTGCAGCTTTCCATACATGCTCCCCAACTGCATTCACTTGCGGCAATGGTCGATGTGTGCCTTATCATTATCGATGTGATCACTACAATGACTGTCAAGATAACAGCGACGAGGCAGGCTGTTTATTCCGGACTTGTGACCCAAACACAGAGTTTTCTTGCAACAACGGAAGGTGTATTGCTCGTTCCAATGTCTGTAATGGGATAAACAACTGCCGTGACAATGGCACCAGTGACGAGAGAAATTGCCGTAAGTTTAACAAATAATGTTTTCACAAACAATTGACCTAAAGTAAATTGATGTGTGTTGGAGAGCAGTTCTGTATAATCTTTCATGTAGATTAATGGAATTCAGACACCGGTAATGGCGTACTGGTTAAATTACAGTACATTACATTTGTTTGTACTTGGATGGTAATATCATAACATAAAAATGAATAAACATTCTACTGTGTGAATGGACACCAGTATAGACATGTGTAAATGTGCATCTAACAACCAAATCTTGAAGAGGAATTCAATAAAGCTAAAATACTGTCTGTGTGTAGAACTGGGAGATATAGAGGAGGCTGGATATCTTATGAGCAATACGGTCATCTGGATTTGCACAATAGCTATATTCTAGTTTTGGGTTAGTTTTATGTTCATTCCACTCTCTACTGTAGTGTTGAGAATATATAGATTTCTGGGATACCCTGGGGTAAGGTCAGGGATAAAAAAACAGCTAAAGGTGCTAGTAGCCTGCTAACACCATAACCACTACATTGCGCTACAGAATTTATGTTGCTTAGATTGCCTGTTAAAAATTGTATGAAAAACTAAAATGAAACTCAATGTTTCCAGATTGGAATTAGTCACTATCTCATCCCAACTTCCCAACATTAGATGGTACAAAATGAACATGTCATGATTCCCTTTTATTCCAGAAGTTTGGTCCTTAAGGGGTTAAGGGGAATCGCCAGTGGCGCAACTAACATCACTGGCAACACCCATAATGGGCGGCTACACATGGAAAGCTTGGCTTCAAGCACATCAAGCTGACATACAGCTGGCTTAAAACATACAGGAACACGCAGAGACCGCTGCTGAAGTGCATGGTCCTAAAGCCTGCTGCAGTGATATGCTTGCGCTGTGTTACTGGGGATAGTTCCCTGGTGTTCGCGGATGAGATACACCGGAAAATTAAATCAGGAAGGCAAGACAGAATTCTAAAATAGGGACTGTCCTGGCAAAATTGGGACAGTTGGGAGCACTGCTACCTGAATTTAAAATATATTAGTTATCATTTATAGTGCTGTCTGCAAGCTAGAGCCATTTTTAAACAGAGGCAATATTTATTTTCTTGCACTAGGAACCTGGGTATGCACTGAAAATTTTCAGTACAATGTACAGATGTACTGATTATTGGGGTTATTTATCAAATGTTCCATCATTCTTTCTTTGTTCTGCTTTTTTCTTTAAAGCTGATCGCACGTGTCAGTCAGGATATACTAAATGTCAGAGCACTAACATTTGCATTCCTCGAATTTATCTTTGCGATGGGGATAATGACTGTGGAGATATGAGCGATGAAAGTCCAACTCACTGCGGTAAGGTTTCTACAGACGGCTAATCAGATTGATAATCACTGATGAAATATAGCTTAATGGTTAGATTGGGATAGAAGAACTGTTCAGTGTTTTAACAGCAGCAGAGATTGAAAATAAGAGCCAAATAGAAAAGATGCATTTATCTTGATTAGCATTCTAAAATATATCTGGTATTAGATCCTTTATTCCTGCTGGTACGTTCTCAATGATAATTATTCATCTAATTTTTATCTCATCCGAAAAAGGCATGTATGCGTCATGCAGGCTAACTATTTTCTTTATAGTTTTTTTTTTAATTTGTCATTTGGTAGAGGAAAAATATATTTAGTATCGATTTATGTGAAGAAATAAGATACAGGAAAGTCATATAACAGTAAAGTGTGTTTATGAAATATATGCGTGTTTGCATCATTCCAGTCTCTCAGACGTGCATGGTAAACGAGTTCCGATGTGGCACCGGCCGCTGTATTCCTGGACATTGGTATTGTGATGAGGGAACTGACTGTCCCGATGGATCAGATGAACCTTCATCATGTGGTAAGTTTATACCTTACCTAATCGATGTCTTTTCGATATAAAAGATTTTTTATAAGGACATTAACTACGAGGCAGCCTAGTCTACGGCCTAAAACCTTGGCAGTATCATTATAAAACAGAGTATGTTCCCTATAGTTCAGCAGTCTATTTACTGTGAATTCTGTGCATTTTAGCCCGAATTTTGAAATTCCATTTTCAATAGAATTTTCTGTTTAGTGAATAACTCCTCTTTATCAATTTCATAGTTATAATTTTTTTGCAGCAGGTATAGTGAACCAGGGGTACTCGCCAGTAGGACACAGTGTTGGTCTTACATTTGAGTGGAACATTCATGATGACATCAGTGACATCATCTATTATCTAAAGTCTTCATTACTAAACGGTGGACTAAATGCTGACTAAGTGCTAGTTTGCCAAATTTCCTTGGCTCGGATACACCTTAATTTTAATTAAAACATTATAATGGCACTTGCTGCAGCACTTATTTTCCAACGTGGGACACCTCAATTTGCCCTGACTGCCAACCAGTCACCGTGGATAACATCAAGTGTAGCACTGTACAGCATGAAGTCACCAAGCAGGACAGATTAGGCTTTATTTGAAGCTTAAGCTGTTGTTTACACCCTCTGTTCTTTCTCTGAGACCCTCTGGTTATAGTTTTGTGATACATAGTTATATTATTACAGCAGTACTATTACTATTTGCTACAGACAAACAAGCTTGCCTTGTTCCTTATTTATTTTGTGTAAAATAAAAAAAATGCACAAATATATCAAGGGATGATATTAATTATGTTTAACAGATTTCAATTTACCAATCACGTTATGATTATTGTCAGTATTGTAATACATCAACTTCGATTCCTCATGCAATATAATTTCTTAAATTCTGCAAGTATTAAAATGTTTTGTAATAAGTAGTGAAGAAAAAAAATGTCGAACTAACTATAGGTTTTTATTTGAACAATGTTTTCATTGTATACAATAATAATGGTGATACTATATAGCAAAACCTTTGCTTGACATTGAGGCCTGCTTTAATTGACTTGGCTTATCTGCTTCACATTACCAGGATGACCCGTGGTATGTACATACACAGAATAGAACAGTGATATGTTTGTAGAAGGTTTAAATGCATCTAAGATTTGAGGAAAGTGCAAGTAAGATGAGTAGACTTTCTTATCACCAAAGACATAGTTCGACGTTGCTCAGATATTGCCTCTTCTGTTTTACATTCTCCAGAGTAAATTTGTGCCAAAGAATGCCTTTCTCCGAGGACTTTATCACTAAATCTAAAATGTGTCTTTAGCTTTAACAATCCCTGATTGTATTCGTTTTTTTTTTTTGTGTGTTTTTCTTTTTCAGCGAGTTACGTGCGGACTTGTTCAAGTGACCAGTTCAGATGTGATGATGCTCGTTGCATCCCTAGGGCATGGGTTTGTGACGGTGATAATGACTGTGGAGATATGAGTGATGAGGATCAAAGACACAATTGTGGTAGGGGATACATTCTACTTTACAAAGGAAAAGAATTTCAATAATTGCTACATCGCCTGGTGCAGCATACAGTAAAAATATGATATCATGCAGACTTTGTAATACATGAATACATTAAAACTTTCACTAAATCAGTGTAAGCTACAAATATGTAGGCAACACAGTCTGCCTGGTCTGTCTCAGGTTACAATAAAAATTCTATCTATACAGAGGTCTGGCAAATATTTTATCTGTTCAAAGAGTTATTTGCATATGTCATATCTTTCGCAACTCCATCTTGCACAGTTTTATTGGCGGATTTGCACAAAATAAGACGTATTCCACTGAGCAGCATAGTTGAACTTTATGTCTCTATGCCAATGATATTGACATGAGTTAGAATTTTCTATAATAAAATAACGAATCACCAAACCCAAGAATCGTGGAGTATAGTTTCAAGATTAGCCATACTGGCCAAAAATCTGTAGTTCTCTAGTCAACTCTCCACTTTTTTCAGTTTAGTAGATATTTTTTTTTTTTTTTATCTTTGCTTTGAATTTAGCCATAGTGGCCATCTAAGTGTCCATATGCATGTTTACTTTTTTTTTTATGATTGTATTGATACATTGCTTATTTTCATTTCAAGTATCTTTTATTTAATTAAAGTTTTAAAATTATTTACACAACAAAAAATAAACGTATTCAATGGTACAACAGAACCCAATATATGTCAATGTACATTGCAATATATCAAACAAAACAAACCATATATATAAAGCAGCATGCCAATTCCACACAAGCATCTCCCGTCGGAGAACTCAAAATTGGCACCTTGAGTTAGAACCCATCGTAATCAATGGTAGTCTGTTTATTTTCTAAATTAACATTAATGGGACACTACAAGATTCCACTTTGTTTTAAGAGCTACAGTCTCAAGCAGATGAGGTGGGCATTTGATGCCAGTGAATCCTCGAATTTTGCCACCACAATAACCACTAAAATAACTTTTAGTCATTATTTTGCTTAAAGAGTCCCTTAAAGGATAATGCACCATAAACACAAAGGAATAAATAAATATATATTTTGCAATATTACATATGCTTTGAATATAATAGTATTTTTTAAATGTTTTCTGTCAGTCAGGGTCAGATAAACATAGGGGAAATGCTACGTTAAGGTAGCCTGATTTTTAACGTATTTATTAAGTTTAAAATAAAAATAAATATATTTTTAAAATTTAGCAGTAACATTTCTAGAAGTTTTAAGACTTTAGGATACATGCCTAACAGAACTTATATTGTTTATATCTTTCATTTTTTTCATAGCCAACCGCAGCTGTAGTCCAACGGAGTTCACCTGTATAAATAATAGACCTCCAGACAGGAGATGCATTCCTCAATCTTGGGTTTGTGATGGGGATTCAGATTGTTCTGATGCCTACGACGAACATCAAAACTGCACCAGGGCATCCTGCACAGCCAATGAGTTCACGTGTGACAATGGACTCTGTATACGGAGTCATTTCAAGTAAATATTGTATTTTAATAATGATGACTTTTACCAGAATGCTTCATGCCATTAGCAGGAATAACGTTATTTTATAATATAAAAACTATATTTCTGATTTGTGCAAAATAAACAGGGGTTTATAACTTCCTGGATTTGATAAGGGTCCATATGATACTTTATTGGTTCTCGTCAACTGGAACCAAAGCATCATATTTGCTGGGCCCCAGGCAACAGCCCGCAGTATATTTCAGATAGCTACACTGACTTCAGTACAAGACATCTAAGTCTCTTAAAAGAGTCTTATGGTGTTTTGTTATTTTATATTATTACAATAGACGAATGGGTCCCTGAACTAATTCTAAAGTAAATAAAATGGGTTACAAATCTAATTTTGGATTCCTGTTAAATTCCTGTTAAATATGTGCTGCAAAGCCACTGCCGCAGAGACATACTAGGAATGGCAGATGGATTACTGTAGGATCTGGTAGACTTGGAGTTGTGGATAAAAGGCATATTGCACAGTCTGTTGCTCTACATAATTCATTTTCTGCACTTTCAGAGTGTAGTGGTGTCGTGGAGAGAGGCACTGAGGCTAGTGGTGTTGTGCAGAGAGGCACTGAGGCTAGTGGTGTTGTGCAGAGAGGCACTGAGGCTAGTGGTGTTGTGCAGAGAGGCACTGAGGCTAGTGGTGTTGTGCAGAGAGGCACTGAGGCTAGTGGTGTTGTGCAGAGAGGCACTGAGGCTAGTGGTGTTGTGCAGAGAGGCATTGAGGCTAGTGGTGTTGTGAAGAGAGGCATTGAGGCTAGTGGTGTTGTGAAGAGAGGCATTGAGGCTAGTGGTGTTGTGAAGAGAGGCATTGAGGCTAGTGGTGTTGTGGAGAGAGGCACAGAGGCTAGTGGTGTTGTGCAGAGAGGCACAGAGGCTAGTGGTGTTGTGAAGAGAGGCATTGAGGCTAGTGGTGTTGTGAAGAGAGGCATTGAGGCTAGTGGTGTTGTGCAGAGAGGCACTGAGGCTAGTGGTGTTGTGCAGAGAGGCACTGAGGCTAGTGGTGTTGTGCAGAGAGGCTTGAAGACTATGGTGAGGCCTAATAGAAAGCAGTTGTTGGTGGGGGATTCCATCATAAGAGGTGTGGAGATGGACAATGGTGGTCTTGTGAGGTGTCTTCCCGGAGCTACTGCTCACAGAGACAGGAGGCGTATCTGTAATATTGTTAAGCAAGCAAAGCAGGAAGGGGAATTGGATGTACTTGTCCATTTAGGGACAAATGACTTGGCTTGCAATGAGGTTTCAGAGGTTAAGGAAGTTTTTAGTGTTTTTGCCAATGATATACGGCAGGTTGCTTCCACATTGTCATTCTCTGAAGTTCTGCCTGTGCATAACACTCAGAACGACAGGCGGATGCGTATTAGGGACTTTAACTTGTGGCTTGGTGAATGGTGTCGGGAGCAAGGATTTGGCTTTATTGCTCATGGTAGCTCTGTTTGGAATGGAAATAAACTGTACAAAAAAGATGGTTTGCATCTTTCTCAAAAGGGAACAAATGTTCTCAGTGAGCAGTTCAGAGGTTTTGCTAGGATGTATTTAAACTAGGAGGGGGGGGGGGGGGCAAAAGGGTGATAAAACATCAATCCAATTGTCCCCCAAAACAAGGACAGAAGGTGCCTGTAGCAAGTGTGTTAAAAAATGATAAGCTTAGAGTCATGTCTACAAATGCTCGCAGTTTAGGGAATAAGATCCATGAACTTGTGGCAATAATGGCAACTGATAGTGTAGATTTAGTCGCTGTTACTGAGACATGGTATAATGAGAAAAATGACTGGGACATAGCAAAACCAGGGTACTCTTTATATAGAAAAGACAGGGAAGGCAAGAAAGGGGGAGGGGTGGCCCTGTATGTAAAGAATAGCATAAAATCTAGTCTAATAAAGGTTAGTGAGGGTCCGTTTGGGTTACGTTAGAATTTGGTAATCACACAGTAACTCGTGTAGGTGTGATTTATAGGCCCCCAGGACAAATTGAAGAGTTAGATAATCTACTAGTTGAAGAAATAGCTAAAATGACAATGAAGGGGGAAGTTATCATCATGGGTGACTTTAATCTTCCTGATGTAAATTGGAAAACAAAAATAGCTACTTGTGCCAGGAGCACACATATTCTAAACTCCCTACTGGGATTGTCTCTAAAACAAGTCGTTGAGGAGCCAACTCGTAAAGAGGCCATACTAGATTTAGTGTTAACAAATGGAGATTTGGTATCAGATATTACTGTAGGTGAAAGTTTAGGATCCAGTGATCATCAGTCAGTGTGGTTTAATATAAGAACAGTGACTGAGTCACACCACACAAAAACAAAAGTTTTAGACTTTAGAAAAACAGACTTTTCCAAAATTAGAATATGTGTAAAGGAGTCATTATCAGACTGGAGCAATTTAAATGGAGTCCAAAAGAAATGGGATTATTTAAAAGTTGCACTACTGAAGGCAACAGAAAATTGCATTAGGCTTGTCAGTAAAAGCAAAAAATTCAAGAAACCACTGTGGTACTCCACAGATGTAGCCAAAATAGTAAAAAACAAAAAGTTAGCATTTAGTAATTATAAAAAAAACCAGAGTGAGGAAGACAGAATGACCTATAAGATTAGGCAGAAAGAGGCTAAGCAAGTTATAAGAGCTTCCAAATCACACACAGAAGAGAAAATAGCACAGTCAGTAAAAAAGGGGGACAAAACCTTTTTTAGATACATAAATGAGAAAAGAAAAGTAAAACAAGGATTAGTTAGATTAAAAACAAAAGAAGGAAGGTATGTAGATGAGGATAAAGGTCTAGCTGACTGCCTCAATGAATATTTTTGTTCGGTATTTACAGATGAAAATGAAGGAAAGGGACCTCAGTTAAGAAAAAGGATAAATGAGTCATTTATTACACGTGAGTTTACAGTGGAAGAGGTTCTATTTCAACTGTCAAAAGTAAAGACAAATAAGTCAATGGGACCTGATGGAATACACCCAAAGCTATTAAAAGAGCTTAGTGGTGTACTAGCAAAACCATTAACAGATTTATTTAACCAATCATTGATAACAGGAGTAGTCCCAGAAGATTGGAAGTTAGCGAATGTTGTGCCCATTCACAAGAAAGGTAATAGGGAGGAGTCGGGCAACTATAGGCCAGTAAGCCTAACTTCAGTAGTGGGGAAAGTGATGGAAACCATGTTAAAGGATAGGATTGTTGAACATCTAAAAACACATGGATTTCAAGATCAGAGACAACATGGGTTTACTTCAGGGAGATCATGCCAAACTAATCTTATTGATTTTTTTGATTGGGTAACTAAAATTATAGATCAGGGTGGTGCAGTAGACATTGCTTACCTCGATTTCAGTAAGGCTTTTGACACTGTTGCACATAGAAGGCTTATCAACAAACTACAATCTTTGAGTTTGGATTCCAATATTGTTGAATGGGTAAGGCAGTGGCTGAGTGACAGGCAACAGAGGGTTGTAGTCAATGGAGTATATTCGAAGCTTGGGCTTGTCACCAGTGGGGTACCTCAGGGATCTGTACTTGGACCCATTCTCTTTAATATTTTTATTAGTGATATTGCAGAAGGTCTTGATGGTAAGGTGTGTCTTTTTGCGGATGATGCTAAGATATGTAACAGGGTTGATGTTCCAGGAGGGATAAGCCAAATGGAAAATGATTTAGGTAAACTAGAAAAATGGTCAGAGTTGTGGCAACTGACATTTAATGTGGATAAGTGCAAGATAATGCATCTTGGACGTAAAAACCCAAGGGCAGAGTACAGAATATTTGATAGAGTCCTAACCTCAACATCCGAGGAAAGGGATTTAGGGGTGATTATTTCGGATGACTTAAAGGTAGGCAGACAATGTAATAGAGCAGCAGGAAATGCTAGCAGAATGCTTGGTTGTATAGGGAGAGGTATTAGCAGTAGAAAGAGGGAAGTGCTCATGCCATTGTACAGAACACTGGTGAGACCTCACTTGGAGTACTGTACACAGTACTGGAGACCCTATCTTCAGAAGGATATTGATACCTTAGAGAGAGTTCAAAGAAGGGCTACTAAACTGGTTCATGGATTGCAGGATAAAACTTACCAGGAAAGGTTAAAGGATCTTAACATGTACAGCATGGAGGAAAGACGAGACAGGGGGGATATGATAGAAACATTTAAATACATAAAGGGAATCAACACAGTAAAGTCTTAAATTAGAGGGACAAAGGTTTAAAAATAATATCAGGAAGTATTACTTTACTGAGAGGGTAGTGGATGCATGGAATAGCCTTCCAGCTGAAGTGGTAGAGGTTAACACAGTAAAGGAGTTTAAGCATGCGTGGGATAGGCATAAGGCTATCCTAACTATAAGATAAGGCCAGGGACTAATGAAAGTATTTAGAAAACTGGGCAGACTAGATGGGCCGAATGGTTCTTATCTGCCGTCACATTCTATGTTTCTATGTGTTATATCAGTGGTTGTAAACTATCAGTTATGTACTAATGTGTGATAACGCAGGAAGCTATCACTCCATTGGGGAAACTCTGCTTGTGGTTTTCTGATCAGTGTCCCTTTTGCTTTCGTACATAGAATGAATACAGTAACACAGAAATTAAGTGATACCCTCACTATTCCCTACTACCCATATCACTATAGTTAATATATCAAAATCCATTATTCTTTGATTAGAACCGGTGATATGAAGATGAATTGCCTGAATGTTCTCGATGATTTAAAATGATTATTTTCCCTAAGAACTAATATTTATTCAGTTATCATTTATAACATTTTCATTCAGGGTTATAAGATATTCTGTTAACTGTGACATTTAAAATACATTTTAACGATCAGTAACAGTAATGAGTAATGAGTATTTCTAAGACACTAAGGTAGTGTCACATTTTGTCCAGTAATGATGAGCATAAAATATTAAGTTGCAAAACATGGAGCCCTCTTTAATCTTCAAACCTTACTTAAATTGCTCTCATCACGTCTCCCCTATTACGACCTGGGGTCAGTTAGTCTTTGGTGCCCTCTTGAAAAGACATGATTTAATTATGTGCTTGTCACTTAACTGCAGGGGATGTATGCATAGAGAAGACATTAAAGAGTGATAACTTCTAAAATTCTAACAATCAATGGCTCCATCCTTCAGGTGCGACAGACGCAACGACTGTGGAGATAACAGCGATGAAAGAGGATGCACGTACCCTCCCTGCACACAGCAACAGTTCACTTGTCAGAACGGACGTTGTATTCCTCAGATGTATGTCTGTGATGGAGACAATGATTGTGAAGATGAATCCGATGAGTTGGAATATAAGTGCAGTACTCCAGAAGCAACTTGTGCTCCGAACTACTTTAAATGTGACAACGGGCATTGTATTGAAGCGGCCAAGGTCTGCAACAGAATCGATGAATGTTCTGATAACAGTGATGAAAAAGGATGTGGTATGTGGATTATTTTATAGACAAACATATATAACATTCAGTGCAGTTGTGCGATTAAAGTCACCATTATTTTAGAAAATTCCTTATGCATTTTATAGTAAGTAGCTAAGGATGGACATAAAAATGTGTTCATCTCTTTATTAATTATAAAAAATTATATATTTGTTTTTTTTAAATTTTATTTTATTTTAAAAAGATAGCTAGGTGAAATTTCACTCTGTGAGTGCCTAATACATATAAAGCATGACAACATCAGGATTTTTGTAACACAGACTATTTATACCACTGAGAAATAAAATAGGGCATCATTTTGGAAACTAGCCAGTGATGTTCTAGAATATGGGTCCTCAAACTCCGGCCCACCAGATGTTGCTGAACTACAACTACCATGATTCTTTGAATTAGATAGATAGCCAGAGAATCATGGGAGTTGTAGTTCAGCAACATCTGGGGGGCCGGAGTTTGAGGACCCATGTTCTAGAACAAATGGGTACATCAATATTTATGTAATGCAAGTTGAGTACCAGCAATAAGACTATGGCTGCATCATTGTGTCATGTGACTAATCCAGACTTGGCTCAAAGACATCCTCATAGTTTGTTAATAAATAGCTTTTCTGTGCTAAACATCACAATTTTATCATGTTTTCATGAACAGATCTAGAACCCAAGTAAAACTAATAACCATAGATCTATGAATTGTTTAGAACGTTTGCTGAATATTAACCTGCTCTTTGTACTGGTGAAAAAAACATATATCACAGAAACCGATAACCTGGTACTTAAAATTTACACAAATATATTTAATACTTTTCTTTTTTTTTATAATTTTTTTTTTTAATAGGTATAAATGAATGCAATGATCGTACAATCAGTGGATGTGACCATAATTGTACAGACACACAAACAAGTTTCTTCTGTTCTTGTCGACCTGGGTACCGGCTCATGTCTGATAAACGGACTTGTGATGATATAGATGAATGCGTTGAATCTCCGTCATTATGCAGTCAATTATGCGAGAATACTGCTGGTTCCTACATTTGCAAATGTGCTCCAGGTTACATACGAGAGCCAGATGGTAAACGGTGCCGTCAAAACAGCAACATTGATCCTTATCTTATATTCAGCAACCGATATTATATTAGAAACCTCACTGTGAGTGGCTTGTCTTACTCTCTTATTTTGCAAGGACTAAGCAATGTGGTTTCTTTGGACTTTGATAGAGTCGACAAAAGATTGTACTGGATTGATGTTGGAAGACAAGTTATCGAGAGGATGTTTCTTAATGGAAGCAGCAAAGAAACTATTATTGATCATGATCTACATAGTGGAGAAGGTTTAGCTGTTGATTGGGTTAGCAGGTAAGTGCATTTCATTGTGATATTTTGAGAACACCTCTGTGATCCTAGATTTGTACACAAATTTCTTTCCCCTTTTACAAACAAATCAAACATTTGTTAATTTATGCCCAGACGAATTGATCCATCCGGGATTTACGTGACTGATCGAAATGTTTGGGTGTAGATTAACAGGAATTTGATTTGTTTTTGTCGCAGGTGAAAAGAATTTGTGCATAAGTCTAATATTTACCAATTAAACTATTTTTTTTATTAGGTAATATATATTGCAAGCATGAGCCAAACTGGTACAGTTGACACAAATCTTGTTGCTTGGCAGGATTTACAAGTTTAAAGTTTACACTCTAACATATAGCACAATTTAAAGGGAAACTCCAGTGCCAGGAAAACAATCAGTTTTCCTGGCACTGCAGGTCCCATCTCCCTCCCACCCTCCAATCCCCAGTTGCTGAAGGGGTGAAAACCCCTTCAGTAACTTACCTGAGGCAGCGACGATGTCCCTCGTCGCTACTTCCTCCTCCGCACCGCTCCTCCTTGTGACTCCATCGACCAGTGGGCGAGACTGATCCCGCCCACCGGCCGAGGAGACCTAATGCGCATGCGTGGCAATGCCGCGCATGCTCATTAGCGCTCCCCATAGGAAAGCATTGAAAATGCATTTCAATGCTTTCCTATGGGGAAATGAGCGACACTGCGTCAATGCTTTCCTATGGGGAAATGAGCGACACTCTAGCACAGGTTTCCTGTGCTAGGAATCAGGAAATGCCCTCTAGTGGCTGTCTTGTAGACAGCCACTAGAGGAGGAATTAACCCTGTAAGGTAATTATTGCAGTTTATAAAAAGCTGCAATAATTACACTTGCAGGGTTAAGAGTAGTGGGAGTTGGCACCCAGACCACTCCAATGGGCAGAAGTGGTCTGGGTGCCTGGAGTGTCCCTTTAAAATACTCTTGAATTATTTTATGTTTTACTGTTGGCACTGTGTGTTCAGTGTTAGACATATAGAATGTTGATACAGACTCTTACAATTGGACAAAACACTATCTGCTTGCCAATGCTGTTAAGTAGGACAATGGGACATAAACAGTGAAACAATGCAAAATCCTACACATCTGCTTTATGGTCACCAAGTTGTTTATTAAAAAAGGAGCTTAGTAAATTATATTTTTTGTTTAATGATTTTAGAACATAGCACTTTTAGTAACCGATTTCAAACTACGGTAGCTTTGTTGTTGGTGTGTGTAGGAGGCCGAAAGTTAAAATTGCTCATTTTGTGAGTGTGCCTGTAACTGCAATAGCATAAGAGCTCAGAGGGTAGAATGTGGATACTTGATGATAGAATGCCATGCACGTTTGCAGATAGCAGATGATAAATGTACTGTGACGGAAGTGCATGTGAGTTTGTGCTTTCCGGAATTGTAATATTTAATCATAGGAAAATGCAAGATTGTGCAGTAACACATTGTGATGTCATGATGACATCATGGTTTAAGAGTGTGCAGCTGATTACGTGAATATTTAATGACAGAATACAAAAGAGTGTGCAGCTGACAGAATGTTAATGTTCAATGACAGAATGATGCAGAAATGTGAAACTGAGAACAGACGGAACGTAAATGCTTCTTATCAGATGAATGCTTTATATCCAATGGTTGTCTTCACGTCTGTCTCTGGTAGCTTTGCATATTATCCCAGAGGATTCAAATGTTCTTTCAAATTTAACAGCAATAATGAGCAATAGAAAATGGAGTCTGTATTATATACTTTACATCGCACACGGCACACCTACCATATTCCAAAGCAGTTCAGGAAACCGGCTGTTAATAAAGCATGCAGTTCCTCAGATAATGTAAATAAATATAGCTCAAAAGCTAAAATAAAAATCCTGGTAGCTTGAATTATAATTCAGCCTTTCTATTCCGTAATAATGTACATAGAAACGTTACTATCTGGAAAAAGCCAACACATATACAGGGAGTGCAGAATTATTAGGCAAATGAGTATTTTGACCACATCATCCTCTTTATGCATGTTGTCTTACTCCAAGCTGTATAGGCTCGAAAGCCTACTACCAATTAAGCATATTAGGTGATGTGCATCTCTGTAATGAGAAGGGGTGTGGTCTAATGACATCAACACCCTATATCAGGTGTGCATAATTATTAGGCAACTTCCTTTCCTTTGGCAAAATGGGTCAAAAGAAGGACTTGACAGGCTCAGAAAAGTAAAAAATAGTGAGATATCTTGCAGAGGGATGCAGCACTCTTAAAATTGCAAAGCTTCTGAAGCGTGATCATCGAACAATCAAGCGTTTCATTCAAAATAGTCAACAGGGTCACAAGAAGCGTGTGGAGAAACCAAGGCGCAAAATAACTGCCCATGAATTGAGAAAAGTCAAGCATGCAGCTGCCAAGATGCCACTTGCCACCAGTTTGGCCATATTTCAGAGCTGCAACATCACTGGAGTGCCCAAAAGCACAAGGTGTGCAATACTCAGAGACATGGCCAAGGTAAGAAAGGCTGAAAGACGACCACCACTGAACAAGACACACAAGTTGAAACGTCAAGACTGGGCCAAGAATAATCTCAAGACTGATTTTTCAAAGGTTTTATGGACTGATGAAATGAGAGTGAGTCTTGATGGGCCATATGGATGGGCCCGTGGCTGGATTGGTAAAGGGCAGAGAGCTTCCAGTTTCTTCCTACTTCCAGTTTCTGGAAGACACCTTCTTCAAGCAGTGGTACAGGAAGAAGTCTGCATCCTTCAAGAAAAACATGATTTTCATGCAGGACAATGCTCCATCACACGCGTCCAAGTACTCCACAGCGTGGCTGGCAAGAAAGGGTATAAAAGAAGAAAATATAATGACATGGCCTCCTTGTTCACCTGATCTGAACCCCATTGAGAACCTGTGGTCCATCATCAAATGTGAGATTTACAAGGAGGGAAAACAGTACACCTCTCTGAACAGTGTCTGGAAGGCTGTGGTTGCTGTTGCACGCAATGTTGATGGTGAACAGATCAAAACACTGACAGAATCCATGGATGGCAGGCTTTTGAGTGTCCTTGCAAAGAAAGGTGGCTATATTGGTCACTGATTTGTTTTTGTTATATTTTTGAATGTCAGAAATGTATATTTGTGAATGTTGAGATGTTATATTGGTTTCACTGGTAAAAATAAATAATTGAAATGGGTGTATATTTTTTTTTGTTAAGTTGCCTAATGATTATGCACAATAATAGTCACCTGCACACACAGATATCCCCCTAAAATAGCTATAACTAAAAACAAACTAAAAACTACTTCCAAAAATATTCAGCTTTGATATTAATGAGTTTTTTGGGTTCATTGAGAACATGGTTGTTGTTCAATAATAAAATTAATCCTCAAAAATACAACTTGCCTAATAATTCTGCACTCCCTGTAGTAACACTGTTGCATAATTTTCTTTGCATTTTTCATAGTAAGCAGCAGAGAGATACTTGCTCTTTGTTAATGTTGATTGCTTGCACATAGTTAAAGGGACTCTATAGTCACCAAAACAACTTTAGCTTAATGAAACAGTTTTGGTGTATAGATCATGCCCCTACAGCCTCACTGCTCAATCCTCTGCCATTTAGGAGTTAAATCACTTTGTTTATAAACCCTAGTCACACCTCACTACATGTGACTTGCACAACCTTCCTAAACACTTCCTGTAAAGAGTCATCTAAAAGTTTATTCTTTCTTTATTGCAAGTTCTGTTTAATTTAGATGTTCTTATCCCCTGCTATGTTAATAGCTTGCTAGACCCGCAAGAGCCTCCTGTATGTAATTAAAGTTAAATTTACAGAGCAAGAGATAAAATTGTTTAAGGTAAACTACATCTGATTGAAAGTGAAACCAGTTTTTTCTTCATGCAGGCTGTGTCAATCATAGCCAGGAGAGGTGTGACAAAGGCTGCATAAACAGAAACAAAGTGATTTAACTCCTAAATGGCAGTGAATTGAGCAGTGAAACCTGAAAGGCCTGATCTATACACTAAAACCGCTTCATTTAGCTAAAGTTGTTTAGACGACTATAGTGTCCCTTTAATACCTACTTTATAATGCAACATCTGCAGCAAGCCCCAGTATAAACTGTTCTCGTAGTGTATCTGTTTCTATAATACTGCAGGCTGTTTTTAATTTGCTGGTTTACTTTCTAACACATTTTTTTAAGAATGAATACAAATTTAGAGCCAGGATGTCGACCAACTATTTGTAGAATGCTCAACATTTTAGGCTATGTTTTACAAACGGCATCTTTTGCATGTTCCGTTGTGTCCTGTTGGATGGTGTTTATGCTTAAACAATTATTTTTTTCTTCAATTACAGAAAATTATACTGGGCGGATTCTTACAAAGATTGCATTACTGTTTCTGAACTTGATGGAAGATTTCGGAAAAAGCTTGTTGACCGCTGTGTGGATGTTAATAACACGTACTGCTTTCAACATCCCAGAGCTATTGTACTTCATCCCAAAAAAGGGTATGACATTTCAGAAATATAATTGGGGGAATTTGTAGGAGATAGGAGAAGTACATGATTCTCATTATGTAGTACTTTGCTGTATCTGGGATTTGATATTTCCTGACATATAACCATGAAAAGTGAAACTAAATCCTACCCTTATTAATATCTACTTAAAATTTCCCAGAACTGGATAAATACATGTTCATCAAGAAACAGGGCCTTTGTATGGTCATTTCTACTAAAATGAATGCATACAAAGTTAAAAAAGTTTTCAAGTAATTTATTCTCGTTACTTTTCAGCATACTAATTGAAACTGTACCAAAACATAGCTCGCATTTAGCATTATTATCATTCTGGCATATTGGTTTTATTGTTTTTTTGCCAATCCTAAAACCTAATACATAAACGGTAGCATATTTCCTGTTACAAATATAAGAATGTTCATTTAAAGGGACACTATAGTCACCCAGACAACTTCAGCTCAATGAAGTGGTCTGGGTGCAATGTCCCTCAGGTTTTAACCCTTCACATGTAAACATAGCAGTTTCGCAGAAACTGCTATGTTTACATTGCAGGGTTAAGCCAATCTCTAGTGGCTGTCTTCCTGACAGCCGCTAGAGGCGCATCTGCGACGCTGGATGCAAAATTCGCATCCAGCGTGCAGAGCGTCCATAGGAAAGCATTGAGAAATGCTTTCCTATAGACAGTTTGAATGCGTGCGTGCTGCCCGTGCCGCGCATGCTCATCGTGCTCCACTTAGGAGCTGACGTCAGCGGGGGGAGGAGAGGTCACTAGCGCCAAGGGAGCCCGGCGCTGGATTAATGTAAGCTGCTGAAGGGGTTTTAACCTCTTCAGCGCCATGGGAGGGAGACCCTGAGGGTGAGGGTCGCCCAAGGATTATATAGTGTCAGGAAAACAGGTTTGTTTTCCTGACACTACAGTGATCCTTTGACTTTTCTCTTTGTTTTTACGGATTAATTAAAATGGTCTTGTCGTGGTTGGTCACGGGAGGGATATTGATTAATATAATAGCATTTTCATTTTAAAGGTACGCTAAGGCAAAGTTGAGGTTTTGCTAAGGCTGAATGAAGCTAAGGCAGCATGTGAAGCTAGGATTTGTAGCTGCTGATGTTAGCTCAGCCCAGACCAGGAAGTACTGTAAAGCATTCAACCAATCATTGTGGATCTAAATATGTCCCATAACCCTCTGCTGCCTTTTGTATTTGAGCAATGGTGACAGTTTCTGTAATCTTGCAGATAGCTTGTTATGTATTTCTATGTTTTATGAATGGAGCCTCTCAGTAGTTTCCAGATGCAATGTTTGAGTGAAAAGTTGAGCATTAGAAATATAAGAAACATGAACAGAGGACTGGGGTCAAGAAGGAATTTTTTTCCTAGCTTGTTGCAAAATTGGAAGTGCCTCAAACTTTTTTTTGCCTTCTTTTGGATCAACAGCAAAAAACATATGTGAGGAAGGCTGAACTTGATGGACACAAGTCTCTTTTCAGCTATGTAACTATGTAACTATGTAACTTGACTAAAATTAAATCTAAAACATGTGTGCAAGTTAGTTTTTACTGAGTCCCTTAATTCATTTTTGTTCAGTGCATGTGTAGGTTACATTCCTTGCATTTGCTCCTTGAAGTTTATAGGAAGCAACCTTTGAGTAATACATGATGCATAATAGAGAGAACGGAATCTTCTCAACATGTCTCTTACTTCAACAGATATGTGTATTGGACAGACTGGGGAGACAATCCATATGTTGGCAGGGTCGGAATGGATGGCAAGAACAAAACGGCTATCATCACCACTAAGATAGAATGGCCGAATGGAATCACCATTGATTATACCAACGACAAGCTCTACTGGGCTGATGCCCATCTAAACTACATTGAGTACGTACATTGAGAAGAATAAAGCCACTCGGTAACTGTTCACATAACATTTCCATGGCATCACTAAATTTAGGCTAATATAGATAACCTGTGACTAGAGCCAAGTTGGAGGATTTTTCCAGATCAGCACTTTTTACCTAGATTTTGTGATTCGAACTTCCATTAACTAAAAGTCTACTTTTAGGGAATAACGTCATAATTCTTTGTGGTTTGGAAGCTGCTCGGAAGTGTGCGTCCCTACACTTTGCCCTAGTGGCAATTTTTACATTTATGATAAGAGCAAACAAAAAAACAAAAAAAAAACTTTCATTTCATTTAACCCCTTAAGGACACATGACATGTGTGACATGTCATGATTCCCTTTTATTCCAGAAGTTTGGTCCTTAAGGGGTTAAACGAAATGACATTAGCTTTTGTAAAAATGTGTCTATAATAGTGTATTACCATGTTATGCTATATAAAGTGTCCCTGGGTTATTTTAAAAGGGCAGGCAGGCAGGCTTTACTATAGCAAAGCCATCCGTTCCATAAAACCAGCTGCAGCAAGGAAAGTTTATGAGGACATAATCACTTAAAAACAATACATCTAAAACAATAAAGTGTAGATATTCAAAACATCAGTAGTTAAAAGAGAGAGTTATATGTCTGTTATTATTTCTATTATTAAAGGTTTCTTAAAATACCATTGCTATGCAAGAGCTTTATTGTTTTAACTAATTAAGGCTTATGTTTTTAAGTCAAAGAACAATGGCAGGCTCTTTGAACAATGAAATAAATAACAGCAAACTCTTCAGGATTGATACAGCACAGTGGGTGTGTGCAGTGTGACAGTAATTTCACAATTTGACATATTGTAATTGTGACCTTATGTGTGTAGGATAGAGGGACAATAGAGTTTATTCACTAAAAAGCAAATTGTAGTCCAGAATGGAGATCCAAAATTTAGATAACACTATAATGGATGCGATATCTGTTTTTTTTTGTTTCATTTTTTTTTCTTTCTACTGTGCTATTTTGGCCTAAATTCTGCAAACCAGTTCTTAAAGGGCACTTTAGGCACCAAAACACCTTTACCGTGATGAAGCAGTTTTAATTTATAGCTCCTGCAGTCTCACTGCTCAATTTTCTGCCATTTAGGTTTTAAATCACCTTTTTTTTTTAAAAAAAGCTCTAGTACGACCTACCTGCATGTGACTTACACAGTCTCCCTGCACACTTCCTGTAAAGATAGATCTAATGTTTAAACTTCCTTTATAGCAAATTCTGTTTAATTTAGAAACCGTAATCACTGTTTTACACGTTTAATGCATTTAGCACTTCATCTGGTCTTAGATAAACAAACACGGTCTTGGTTTCTGGGTTTGGTGCCTCCCCCCCTCTTGATCTCCAGTTTATGCATTTTTAAAATGAAGAATTCAAAGTACTGCTATTTTATATATCTTAGAGGTTGTGTACCTTTGGGGGCCCCTTTATGAGGTCTGATGGATATATGGTATAATTGATAGGGTATTTTGGGATTCTGCTAGTGTACCTACAATAGAGGACAAAACATAGAGCTTCCAATGATTAATATGCACTCACATATTCCAGAAAGTTTAGCGTATTATGGGTGCCTCCCAAAGGAAATGGGGGGTATGTTCCTTTAAATATCCCTACTCAAGTGATAGCCAATAGGGTATCCAGGTCAGCAAGAAGATCCACAGATAGCAACCAAAGGAATACTTCAAAGGCGATTTATTCACTTGTAAAAAGGTGTACAAATAAAAAAATTCATAAAAACAATATAAGAAAGAGACGCTGGTCCTACGCGTTTCGTCCTTATACAAAAAGGACTTCCTCAGGGACCTCTTTCAGTAAAAATCAATTAACAGGTACATAAAATAAACAGCATCCTAAAACGCTAACAATCAAAAGATCTTATATAGGGCTAATCCCTTCAAGTCATTGATCTCCAGTTTATGCATTTTTAAAATGAAGAATTAAAAGTACTGCTATTTTATATATCTTGGAGGTTGTGTACCTTTGGGGGCCCCTTTATGAGGTCTGATGGATATATACATTTTGACTATCGTATAGAAAGCCCAAATCAGGTCTGTTCTGCTTAACCCAGGACTTTTGAGCGATGTACATGAATTACTGAGAGTTGAGATCTACAAAAAACATATTTGTATCCTGCAAAATATAAAAGATATGTAAATGAAGAATGTCGTGCAAATTTAAAGTGTGCGTTAATACATCAATAAGTGTAAAAATGTATTCTATGGGGAATATCCACAGAACAGTAAACTAAAAAACAAATTTGCAACATTTAGATCGCAGTAGCTGGGAGTGTAGTTGAGTTGGAGAATGTTTTCATTCTTAATTAATAAACTTAACTGATTGCTACCAAAAATGACCATAATGTTTTATTTCTTTTCAGCAAATATGGCACACCTTTATATGCTAAAAGTAGACGAATCAAACTTTATGCCCCAAAAATTACAGTAACAGTTTTATTTTTCACAGGGAATAGAATCTTTTATAGGCTGAAAGAATCAGAATGAGTAAGTCCATTGAAATGAGGATTCTTTAGCCAAATGCATGAACAATTCCGAGAAATAAAATAATTTGATCTGCATAGGTTTATTAAAGTAGCTAATGCTTTTGGCTTTAATCAGATTATTATACCTGATCTTGCACTGGTACATGGCATCAGTTTCGCAGCCAGGCTGGATAGGACAGAGCCCAGTGTGTATGCATGTATCTCAGTTTTTTCATATCCATTGTCCATTTAGGTATTCAGACTTGGAAGGACGGCATCGGCATACTGTGTACAGTGGTAATCTGCCCCATCCTTATGCAATTACTGTGTTTGAAGATTACGTGTATTGGACTGACTGGAATACAAGGACAGTGGAAAAAGGGAACAAATATGATGGATCTGGAAGAACCATGCTTGTGAATACAACACACAGACCTTTTGACATCCACGTCTACCACCCATACAGACAGCCTATTAGTAAGGATCTCCAAAGCATTCTGGGTTATAGGTTTCTCAATAATCGTTAGCATGGACTAAAATTTCTTTGTGAATATTCTATGCGCTTGTGATTTTCTAGGGGTATGAGGATTTCAATTGTTAAAGGGGGATTTCAAACTGGATTTTTGATAAATGGGTTAAGGTAGAGCATATGGACATACACGGATTAGTGAGTCGTGGATAGTGAGGCAGCGTTATCATCATGGGGAAAGATACAATGGTCGAGCGGTCATAGAGAGAGAAACACTGGCAGGGGGCCATGGGGCAAGGTTAAAGAAATGGAAGTGAGAATGGCTTTGGAGAGCTTAATTAGGGAATATGAGATTGGACATGATGAGTTAAGGAACGTATTGTAAAAGCGGCTTGTAGAAAATGCATGGGGTTTGAACTGGAAAATATGGCTTTGGTGGGAATGTATTGATAGAATATGCATATGAAAATGAATTGGGGGATTTTCTTGGATGCTGGTGGACTCCAGTGGGGAAGCACAGGCATGATACACTATATCGAATATACTATATATTAATTAGCAGTGATAGTCGTGATGATTACAGAGACGGAAGATATAATTGAAGGGATGCAGTGGAACTGAGACTGTAGCAATGACATGGGGTATCAGTATGCGGAAGCAGAGACAGTGACATAAAAATGGGGAGCAGAGGAATATTACCATTTACATTGCTGTATCATGTGAGGGACATACTTTAGCCATTTTGTTGTTACATTTACAGAAAAAAAACCTACAAAATAGCAGTGATGTTTGCAAAGTTAATTCTAGCTGATGTAGATTCTAGAGTAAATGGGTTCTTGACTGTAGGCACTGTCTAGGACAGAAGTACCTCTGAGATGGTTTGCCTCCATGGGTACAGGTCTGTGTAAAAAGGCTTCCACAAAAACTTGTGTTAAGGTATAAAGTTACGAATCCACTCTATCCACCTTTTAAATGTCCTGGACTGCATGTGTGAACAGTGTTATGGCATTATAGGTCTACGTGCCAAGGGATGCAATAAATCTCATGGCCAAGACTAGTTCAGTAGAAAATAACCTTCACCTAGACAGGACATTCTTTTTATCTTCTTGCATATTTCAGAATGTAGGATAAGAGTTTAAATGCCATTAGACAGGGTGAGAGAAGGATCTGGGGAACGAAAAAAACCAAAACAATTCACGGGTTCGAGAGATAGAAAACATAATGAGACCAATAATGGTTCCTGCATTGAACTACCTACTATCTGGTTCCATAGAAGCTAATCTTATTAAATAATTATGTTTCTTGTTTTTCAGTATGACATGAATTTATGCTTGTATATTTCAGTAAATAATCCATGTGGAAGAAATAACGGTGGCTGTTCCCACCTGTGCCTCATCAAAGAAGGAGGCCAGGGGTATACCTGTGAATGTCCAGATCATTTCCTGGCCATGCAGATTGGCAGTACAGTGCGCTGTCTCCCAGAATGCTCCAGTACCCAGTTTCTGTGTGCAGACAATGAAAGGTATGATTACCTGGGCCTAAAGCAAACTAAGTTTTAAAAGAGTTTTTTTTTTTATTGTTTTCATTCATTCATCTCAAAGCAGGTTGGGCAAGTATGTAAGTAGCCGTGCTTATATATTTATATGCTGTGGTCCCCACCTTGTTTTTCTGCTATTGGAACTTGGCTAACTAAACCCTTATGTCGTATACTTGTGTAATGCATGAGTTGAAATATTCACATATAGAATATTAAATTGATGATTTTTTACTTCATATTTTTTGGGGTAAGTAAGATTTACAGAAAGGCACTTTCTAGCAGTATTCCTTTTACTGAGGAATAAATTTATGATTTGTAGGTAATTGTTTTCTTGGAATAAATGTATTTCTATACCTGCCTGTATTGCAGATGTATCCCTATATGGTGGAAATGTGATGGACACAGAGATTGCAGAGACGGCTCAGACGAGTCTTCGATTTGCCCGCATCGGTACTGCCCCGTCGGCCAATTCCAGTGCAATGATGGAAATTGCACAAGTCCATTTTTCCTTTGTAACAGCATACAGAACTGTCCTGATGGTTCAGATGAAGATACAGCCCTCTGCAGTGAGTATTTGGAGTTTATTCTTTAAAAAATAAAAATAAAAAATCAATTTAATGCATTTATTTATTAATTATTATAAAAAAATTACAAGAAACATTGGAGCTAAGGTGTACCGAACAGTGAAAAAAAACATGCTCAGCAAAACAGGACAGCATGCTCATTAATACATAAGCTCTATGCAGTCACAAAATCATTTGCGATTTCAAAAAAAAAATTACTAGTTATAGAGTTTCAGAATAAATTCATAGAAGACAACAAACATAAATCTGTGCATGTGTATGTATTTGTGTCATTGTGCATATGTGTGTCAGTGTGTGTATAGATGCATGTGTGTGTGTATATCTGCACGTGTGCGTGTCCCTGTATCTGTTCATGCGTGTCAATGTGTTTGTCTGTTTGTGACCTGCACCTGTTTTGTTTTTTTTCATGATAGAATGGAGCACATGTACTTTTCAAAGAACAGTACATAGAAACATATCTGGTATATTTTGTGAATTACTATTTAACATCCGTATGATATCTTAGACCGAACAGTAGATCTTTTTTGACATGTGTTTCAGATATACTTTTTTTTTAACAACTGTGAGTGTTTACTTTCCTTTGGAAAATATTGTGTAGTGGCATCTGGAAATATTTTTGAACATACCCTTGTTTGATTGCATGTTAAACTGCATTTTGTTCATGTATCTATGCTCAATATACATCATGTATTTTGTACAGTGAACCATCAGTGTGATGTCCATCAGTGGCAGTGCGCCAACAAACGTTGCATCCCGGAGTCTTGGCAGTGTGATACAGACAATGACTGTGGAGATAACTCTGATGAAGATAGTACACATTGTGCAACTAGAACTTGCAATCCCGGGCAATTCAAATGCAATAACGGGCGCTGTATCCCACAGAGCTGGAAATGTGATGTAGATAACGATTGTGGCGATAACTCCGATGAACCCATGTCAGAGTGCAGTAAGAAATCTAATATACATTTTTATTGAAAACACATGTTTGTGCCATACTACAAAGGATAAACAGATAATAGAGTTGAAATACTCTTATTAAATGCACTAACACCTTGGTTACCTAGTCACAATTTAAAGGATCACTATAGTGTCAGGAAAACAAACTCGTTTTCCTTACACTATATCATCCTTGGGATCCCCCCACCCTCAGGGTCCCCCTCCCTTGGTGCTGAAGGGGTTAAAGCCCCTTCAGCTACTTACCTTAATCCAGCGCCGGGCTCCCTCGGCGCTGGTGACCTCTCCTCCCCCACCGACGTCAGCTCCCGAGTGGAGCCAAATGCGCATGTGCAGCAAGAGCCGCGTGCGCATTCAAACAGTCCATAGGAAAGCATTTCTCAATTATAGAACAGCCACGGTGTAAAATACATAGGGAATACTGATCTACAAAAGAAGATAGTTACAGATTGTAACACAATTAAAATAAATGTAGACACTGTGTAGTTAGCGTGCAGATAAAAACAGAAAAAGGGTCCTACATGTTTCGTCCACTATAGGACTTCTTCAGGGGACAAAACAGTGAATAAAATAAATCACGGACAAATAAAATACAATAGAAAACATCCCCTAAGAGGAATACCAGCAAGACCTGTTTTTTATCTGCACACTTTTAATTTATGTTGGATTTGAAAATAAAGCAATATTTTGAATACCTACCCTGAGTCCTGGAGAATCATCCCTTGTTTGGAATCCATAAAAGGGGAGCAGAAGCAGATGCTTGAATAGCTCCCCCAAATATCTAAGGGGATGTACCCAGAGTTGATTTAACCACCACCTATTTTGTTAGTGCATTTCTAGCTGCACAGTGTCTAAATTTGTTTTAATTGTATTACACTATGCAACTATCTATTAATAATATAATAAATATTACAATATTTTGGGTGGTTTGTTCGATGCACCATGATCACTTTGATTATTTGAAGTAGTCATGGAACCTGGATATATGTTTATATGTTCAGTGTTTCCCTTTAAAACGCTGTGCATACAGTTGAACCCATTTGCCAGAAGAAGTGTAACTCTGCCTCTGGTAGTCACTGGTGTATAATTAGCCTGCCATCAACAGCCCCAATTTCAAATTTTTTTTTACAAATTAAATCTAAATGGAAAAAAGTTAAACAAAAAGCTGATCTGTTAAAGGACAGTTAAAGTCCCTGGCTAAAGAGAGAGACTAAATATTGTATTTGACTTAGAATTTTCTTCTAATCACTCAATTTGCATTTCATATATATATATATTTATATATATATACATATGAATCAGTTTTGCCCCAAAGCTTTGTCTTTGAGAGCTCAATGCTGGAGTTATGGGGCTATATTTGTATTCTTGGTGAGATAAATAAAGTCACACTCTTTGCTATTTTTTAGCCATTATTCCCAATTTTTTTTATGAAAACGGTAAATCTTAAGCTCTGAATGTGTCCACATAAAGGAATTAATCTGTGTATTGTTTTTAAATCTAAATCTAAAATGAATTTCTGCCTTGTAGTGGGGCCTGCGTATCGCTGTGACAATCACACTGATTTCGACTGTAAAACAAACTATCGCTGCATCCCACTCCACGCTGTGTGCAATGGTCAAGATGATTGCCGAGACAACTCTGATGAGGAAAACTGTGGTAAGTCATAATATTATACACAGATTCCATAGTCATTGGAAAATGGCTAAAATGTTTTTGTTTGTTTTACTAACAGTTACAAATGATACTGAATAATAAATCTATTGCACAATGCAAAGTTTGGTCGGCTAAATAGTTTTGTCCCAAAAAGTTGTTTTATTTGCATTGGTATTTTGGTAAGACAAAATATTGCAATCGACCAGGGAAACGATTTGGATGCAAACGATTGGATGCAAACGATTTTGGGGGCAAAATGAGCCAATCTGTGTACTCCATGATATAATATTATGTATATATTTTAGTCCACAGATTAAGTGAAAAAAAAGTAGCCAACAGAGGGTAAAAGAGGAAGAGCAGTATAAATAAATCTATATTTATATATTATAAATTTATTACATATATAATATATAAATATGGCTTTTTTTTTAAATGATCCTCCTCCCCCCTCCTCTATTTGTCGCTTTCACTTGATATGTGAATAAAATCAACATTTAGTTACTATCCCGTAGACATCAATCATCTTTTTTCCACAAATCATCATTTTTTTTTTAATTTTTTTGTAACATGGCTGGAACACTGTTTCATGAAACAAAAGAAAAAAGCTTCTCCATCGTCCCTTTTAATTTGCTTAATAATTTTTCTATATCTATATATTTGGAGTTCGGAGTTTGTGACGAGTTGAAGATCACTTAAATGTTTGGACAAATCACAATTTGGAAGACACCAAATGCACAAGTCTATATAGCATCTATAGTATCTGTAATAGATGAACTAGATCATACAATTGGTGTATCGATTTATAATATTCATTGTAACTCCATCATTTTTAAACACTGCTATATATAGCATGAAAAGCTTGTGTGAACACTGTTAAAAACCTCCAAATGAAAAAAAGTGTGCTTAAGTAGAGATGAATCAACTCCCCTTAACATTAACCTTTATGTGCTGCAGTTGATGATAACAAACTCAATCTTGACTTCAGCTCTCACTGTAATATAGTGATGTCCCGAACAGTTCGCCAGGAACCGTTCGCTGGCGAACATAGCATGTTCGCAGTCGCGAACACGCGCGATGTTCGGTCCGCCCCCTATTCGTCATCATTGAGTAAACTTTAAGCCTGTACCTCACAGTCAGCAGACACATTCCTGCCAATCAGCAGCAGACCCTCCCTCCCAGACCCTCCCACCTCCATGACGAATAGGGGGCGGACCGAACATCGCGCGTGTTCGCGACCGCGAACACGCTTTGTTCTCCAGCGAACGGTTCCCGGCGAACTGTTCGGGACATCACTAGTAATAAATAATGCCGCCACATTAAATATGTTAATGTACATGTTTGGAGTCTGTACGACAGCATAATATCTGGCATAATTAATGTAAACAGTAACTTTTGTTGAATTGACAAATTAATATTTACATACAGGAAGTAAAAATTCCTGTTTCTGGTTATTGTGATTTTTTTTTTGTGTCTCTACTGTTTACATTAGCTATATTTAAAATATTAGCGTGGTATATCTTCTCTGTTGACTGTTGTTCTAGTTGTTCCTGAATGTTCCAGTTTGTAACCTTTTCAAAATTAAAATGTGATTAATTTTCATGGATTTTTTTTTTTTTTATTGACTGTTTTTTGCTGGTCATGGTTTGCCCCACTCCACAGCCTATTCAATCCTAGTTATTCTGTACCAAACTAAATTTTTTACTTATATATTGATTTCATTATGACAGTGTTATATTAATTGTACCTTATCCAAGTCAGTAGAAATGGTATAAAACTGTAATAAAATACCCTGTACTTAAGTGGCTATGCTCAGGCTTATAAGGGCAAAGAGATATTAATTAGTGTCATTAATTTGTCAGCATGTAATCCAACAATATTCATTAATGCCTCGTTGAACTGGCATAGTGACTTTCTTCATGCAGTACTTACACTACAAGGCTGTATGCCAACCATTATTAAACCATTTAGGGATTAAGCTCAATATTTGGATAATCATTTTGGTTTACTGGCTTGACAAATCCTACCTATGAATGATTGGAATTTACAGAGCAAAGGACTTGTGATCCGCTGGGGGATTTTCGCTGTGACAACCATCGCTGCATTCCTCTACGCTGGAAATGTGATGGGGACAATGACTGTGAAGATCACTCTGATGAACGCAACTGTAGTAAGTTATAGGATATGTAATAACTACTCCTGATATCATAATTCATGCAATTAATAGCGTAAATCCATTACATGCTATTGATATTATTTTTCTAATATCATAAATCGGATTATAATTTTAACATTGTTACAATTATTTTATAATTTGACATAAAGTAACAGCAAAGTTCTTAGCCCAAAACTCATTCCTTTGTTAAGTGCAATACACGTGTGTTTATTGTGTCGTGGGACTCCTGTTTGTCTGTAAACAGTTAGTGGCACAAAATGTTTTATCTTAATGAATTTTTTATTTTAACTCTTAGAAACGTGTAATAATTTTAATTTTTTTTTTAAAAGAATTTTTATAATCTATTTATACTGAATTCAGGAAGGATATTTTAATTAGAATGTACGTAAATGTAGCATCAATTTTACCAGCAATACAGCGTGGTTTAATCACTAGATTGGAAATAGGGGAAAATCGACAAGGAAATTGCAAATTGTTTGGAAAATGTTTCCACCATGACAGTTGCGCACTTCTTTTTATTCATTATTATGCATAATTCATTGATCAGTGATTAAAGTGGTGTGTCTTTTGTCGTTTTGTGTTAGGTCCGCGGGAATGCACAGAAAGTGAGTACCGATGTGATAATCGAAATTGCATCCCCAGCCGCTGGGTCTGTGATCATGACAACGACTGTGGAGACAACTCTGATGAAAGAGATTGTGGTACGCAAAAGTAAATTATTATCGTTTTTCATTTTTATTTATAGTGCTATAATAAAATTGTACATATACTGTGGATGTGAAATACATCATAATGTTAATGTGAGTTTTTATTATTGTAGAACTAAGGACATGCCACCCAGGTTATTACCAGTGTAAGAGTGGGCACTGTATCGCTGAAAGATTTATGTGTGACGGAACTGCAGACTGCCTAGACTACTCCGATGAATCAAATTGCCGTGAGTTAAAAACTTCAGTGCACAGCAATACAAATTGTTTGAAATAGAGGTGCCAATGACAGGTGCTTAAGATCTCTAAATAGTTTCCAAAACCTTCATGGCAGAAATAGTAGTAGTACAGTTATGTGAAGTATATTCAGTTCTGTTTTACAGATTTAATTTGAATAACATGTGTTACTACTAATATCATTTGTTTCTTAATGCCTGGGAAAAATAGTAAAAAAAATTTAATGAACTCAATTAAAGAGCCAGGCAATTTCTCAGAGCAATTGCTTTGCAAATAAATTCTCATTGAACTGCAGTTGGGGAGGGCTTACATACAAGAGAACTGCAACTTTTCCAAACTGCTTTTAGATATACCTGCAATGAAAAATGCATAATTAAATGCATGGATGTTTTCATACGGAGTTTCACTTTTTAAACTTTACTCATCATTAACTTACCCACTAGAGGGGATGACTAATGATGATGACATACAACCTGCTAGGATTGCAGTTAATTAAAACTTAGTGGTGGGTATTGACCAGGACTCCAGCAAACCATCCATCACCTCTCCTCCCCTGCCTAGCTCCCCAGGTAACTCAGAGACCATGTCCTCAATGGCCCATCTTTCCATCTCCCCACCTTACTCTATTATAGTCTTAATCTTCTTTTCTGTATTTTCATCTATATCGTTGCTGGCACTTAATTATATATTCTTGTTAATTTTTTCTTCGGGTTATCTGCAGCAAAAAACGAATAACCTTTCAATTGAAAAAAAAAATAGATGTAATCTAATTTTATGACTGTAAAGTAGATTTATTGGACATAATTAGAAATTAATGAAAGAAATAAGGTGAAAAATCTTCTGCCCCAATTATTTATTTCAGCGAGAAAAATATTACAATCATTACGCAAGCACAGCTCCATGTACAGTCGCCTGAAAAATTAAACTAATTAATGTATTAAGAGAAAATTGGTTGTATGACTACATTAGCTAGTCCTTATCCATGGTGATTTAATAATCCTGATTAGTCACAATATAATTGCAGAGGGTTTAGTATTTGAAGCATCCTTTAGCATTTAAATGCATTTGAAAGTAAAGCAAGACTTTAATCAGTTTCTACTGCTATTATTATAATATGCTTACGTTCATGCTTTTAAATTTCTATTCTGTTTGATTTCTATAGTTTTAGCACAAATTGAGTAGCTCATTGTATCCCCCACAATCATTCACACTTGAAGTTGATACATGTTATAGGTGAGCTGCTATGGTTACCACCTGCTCATTCTCCAATCCTTGCACTGTGGAATGAGTGTGTATGAAATCAGGGAGCAGGGGACCTCCTTGTCTGTTGGCTATCTGCTCAGTGCCATTGGATAAGGGACATTAAACGGAGCAGATGTGCAGTCTTTCGTAAGGAGACCATCATTGACTCCAATGCATATGCACAGCATTCTGTTGATTATTCCAGATGAATCAATGCCATAATATATAGTGATGTCCCGAACAGTTCGCCAGGAACCGTTCGCCGGCGAACATAGCGTGTTCGCGGTCACGAACACGCGAAATGTTCGGTCCGCCCCCTATTCGTCATGGAGGTGGGATGGTCTGGGAGGGAGGGCTGCTGATTGGCTGGAATGTGTCTGCTGACTGTGAGGTACAGTGTCAAAGTTTACTCAATCGTAAAGACCATTTATAGTCACCTCTAAACTTCTTTCTATTTTAATAATATAAAGACTACCACTATTGAGATCATGCCATTTTACAGAACACTGGTGAGACCTCACTTGGAGTATTGTACGCAGTACTTTAGACCGTATCTCCAGAAAGATATTGATACTTTAGAGAGAGTTCAGAGAAGGGCTACTAAACTGGTTCATGGATTGCAGGATAAAACTTACCAGGAAAGGTTAAAGGAACTTAACATGTATAGCTTGGAGGAAAGACCAGACAGGGGGGATATGATAGAAACATTTAAATACATAAAGGGAATCAACACAGTAAAGGAGGAGACTATATTTAAAAGAAGACAAACTACAACAACAAGAGGACATACCGTATATACTCGAGTATAAGCTGACCCGAATATAAGCCGAGGCCCCTAATTTAACCCCCAAAAACTGGAAAAACTTATTGACTCGAGTATACGACTAGGGTGGGAAATGCAGCAGCTACTGGTAAATTCCTAAATAAAATTAGATCCTAAAAAAAATACATTAATTGAATATTTATTTACAGTGTGTGTATATAATGAATGCAGTGTGTGTATATAATGAATGCAGTGTGTGTGTATGAGTGCAGTGTGTGTGTATGAATGCAGTGTGTGTGTGTATGAATGCAGTGTGTGTGTGTATGAATGCAGTGTGTGTGTGTATGAATGCAGTGTGTGTGTATGAATGCAGTGTGTGTGTATGAATGCAGTGTGTGTGTATGAGTGCAGTGTGTGTGTATGAGTGCAGTGTGTGTGTATGAGTGCAGTGTGAGTGTGTGTGATGCAGTGTGTGTTTCTGTATGTGTTGCAGAGCCTTGGTGGGGGGTGGGCATTTTTATTATTATTATTATTATTATTATTTTTTATTATTTCAATAATTTTTTTGTTAAATTTTTTTAAATTTTATTATTATTTATATATATTTTTTTTCGTCCTACCTCCCTCCTTGATACATGGCAGGGAGGGGGGCTCTCACTCCCTGGTGGTCCAGTGGCATTGGCAGTTCAGTGGAGGGGGGCTGTCAGAGAGCGTTTACTTACCTCTCCTGCAGCTCCTGTCAGCTCCCTTCTCCTCCGCGCCGGTCCGGTCAGCTCCTCTGTCAGCTCCCACTGTAAGTCTCGCGAAAGCCGCACTATGACCCCGCGGCTCTCGCGAGATTTACACTGGGACTTGCAGAGGGACCGGACCGGCGCGGAGGAGGAGGGAGCTGACAGGAGCTGCAGGAGAGTTAAGTAAACGCTTCCTGCAGCCCCCACAGCCCCCACAGCCCCATTGTCTGTATTATGGCAATGTAAGTTGCCATAATACAGACAGTGACTCGAGTATAAGTACAAATACAATAAATGTGCTGAAAAACTTGACTTATACTCGAGTATATATGGTAGTCTTAAATTAGAGGAGCAAAGGTTTAAAAATAATATCAGGAAGTATTACTTTACAGAGAGGGTAGTGGATGCATGGAATAGCCTTCCAGCTGAAGTGGTAGAGGTTAACACAGTGAGGGAGTTTAAGCATGCGTGGGATAGGCATAAGGCTATCCTAACTATAAGATAAGGCCATGGAATAATGAAAGTATTTAAAAATTTGGGCAGACTAGATGGGCCAAATGGTTCTTATCTGCCGTCACATTCTATGTTTATGTAATCAAATGATAGACCCAGATTATATACTAATTGTGTTTTTATCTCTTAATAGCCACTCGCTATCCAAATGGAACATACTGTCCGCCATTTATGTTCGAATGCAAAAATCATATCTGCATCTTGCCGTATTGGAAATGTGATGGTGATAATGACTGTGGAGATGAATCTGATGAAGATCTTAACCTGTGCTGTAAGGCATTACCTTATATCATATTTAACATCATTGTTCTAAAAGGGGAGTGTGGGCAGGAACTATGGTTATAAATGAAGATGTTGAAATCGTTAATAAGTTGGGAAGGATCCTATGAACAGCCCAGACTTGCAATTGTATGCATTGATGTGAACATTTATTTTGCAGTGGACATTCCATGCGATGCCCCATTTCGCTTCAGATGTGAAAACAACAGATGCATCTACAGATATGAGCTATGCAATGGTGTGGATGATTGTGGGGATGATAGTGATGAGAAACCAGAATCTTGTGAGTATTTGTTCATTCAGAACTTTAGGAGGTAAACAGTAATATATTTAAAAAAAGGAACACTAAGTTATTTTGATTCAGGCTACTATTTCTAAATTCAAATCCATTAATGTTAGTAAAACTACTATTGCTCGGAAAACTGTGACAGGAGACAAGTTGGCAGAAGTGGTAGTATTGGGGGATGCATAATTGTTTTAGTTTATATATATATATATATATATATATATATATATATATATATATATATATATATATATATATATATATATATATAGAAAAAAAAAAAAGGAGAAAGTTCTTGCACTCACGCTGTAATATGCCTTGAGAACCGGGTGCTTTGCCAGGGCTTGAATATCCAGAAAATCCAACAAGGTAGCAGCACTCACGGAGTAATTTTAAAATCCAATCTTTATTTAGAACATGTTAAAATGAGGACCTCATTTTAACATGTTCTAAATAAAGATTGGATTTTAAAATTACTCCGTGAGTGCTGCTACCTTGTTGGATTTTCTATATATATATATATATATACACACATACACACACACACACTCTTAAAACTGCCTACAGGTGAAGTAAATAACATTGATTATCTTGTAACAACGGCACTTGTAAAGGGGTGGCATATATTAAGTAACAAGTGAACAGTCAGTTCTTAAATTTCATGGGTTAGAAGCAGGAAAAATGAGAGTGAAAATATCTGAGTGACTTTGACAAGGGCCTTTTAGTGATGGCTAGATGAGTGGATCAGAGCATCTCCAAAACATCCAATCTTTTGGGGTTTTCCCAGGATGCAGTGGTTAATACCTACTAAAGGAATTACAACTGGTGACCCAGGATCAGGGTCATGGGCACCCATGGCTCATTGATGCATATGAAGACTAGCCTATCTTGTCTGACCACACTGAAGAGCTACTGTAGCTTAAATTGCTGAAAAACTGAATGATGGCCATGTGAGAAAGGTGTCAGAACACACAGTGCATCAGAGTTTGCTACGTATGGGGTTGCGTAGCTACAGAATGTTCAAAGTGACCATGATGACCCCTGTCCACAGCCAAAAGTGTCTTCCATGGGGACTTGAGCTTCAGAACTGGGCCATTAAGAAATGGAAGAATGTTGCCTGTTTTGATGAATCACATGTTCTTTTAGATCAGGTGGATGGCTAGCTTTGTGAGCATTTGCCTGAGTAAAAGATAGTAGCAGGATGCACTAAGAGAAGAAGGCAGGCTGGTAGAGGCAATGTTATGCTCTGGGCAGTGTTCTGCTGGGGAACCTTGGGTCCTGTCATTCATGTGGATGTTACTTTTACACGTACCACCTACCTTGAGATTGACCACATACACCCCTTCATGTCAACTGTGTTCCATGATGGCAGTGCCCTCTTTGAACAGATAATGCACCCTGACACACTGAAAACATTGTTCAGGAATGGCTTGAGAAAACATGACAAAGTTCAAGTTGTTGCCTTGGCCTCCAAATCCCTCAGTTCTCAATCCATTTGAGTGTCTGTGGGATGTGCTGAAACACCAAATGCGTTCCATGGAGGCCACACCTCGCAACTTAAATTTAAAGGATCTGCTGCTAATGTCTTGGTGCCAGATACCACAGGGCACATTCAAAGATCTTGTGGAGTCCATGCTTTTACACATGAGAGCTGTTTTGACAACATAAGGGAGACCTACACAATATTAGCCAGGTGGTTTTAATGTTGTAGTGTAGATGATAAGTGTATAAATATATATTTGTATATATTTGTAAGTCTATTTTAACATTGTGTTTATTTAATGAAAACATGTGAATGTTATTTCTAGGTACTGTAACACCAACTCAAAGGCCCTGCGATGGCAGCACCGAATTCAAATGCACCAATGGGCATTGCGTTATGCTGCAGTATGCCTGTGATAATTATGATGACTGTGGCGATAGATCAGATGAGATTGGCTGCTGTAAGTACAGACAGTGTTGTTATGTTTTGGTAGACATTGCCCAGGGACTACAAGTCTTCCTCCAAAGAAGCTGGACAGATGCATGAATTATTAGCTCAGAAAGCAGCCACCACATATTCCTCCTTTTACGTTTTAATCTTATATAGCTTACAAAGATCTCTGTCTGCTTGAAAACTTGTTTTGTGGCTATTTTAGGCCTATTTCAGAACATTTTGTGTCTGGAACTGCTGCTTCACCAGTTCCTATGTTATCTGGTCCTGGCAGAGAAGAGGAGAAAACGATGACCAGTATATAACTGGACGGCCACTGGTTTAAATAGTCCTATGATTTACTGTGTGATTAGGGGAGATCCTGTGATATCGCAGCCGGTCCTAAGCCTGTTCAGATTGCAGCCCACCATTCATCTGTCCTTTTTTTCACTGACTTGTACAGATCTACCCAAAATGCAAAGCATTGTGCAACATACTATCAAATACTGCTTAGTATTGCAGAAGGAAATTGATATTAATTAGTCTACACTAAGCATGCAGGAATCATCACATGACAGTTTTTTGATCTTTATTTTGATAATTACCTGAAGCAAACCCAATCAAATCAGCAATTAACATTTTTTTATACTGGAAAATTTTATAAAGGTTGTGTTTTGAGCTTTCTTTTTATTCAAATGTATATTTTCATTAACTAGACATGGGCACCCATCGAAATTGTTCAGAAAATATCTGTGAACACAACTGCACCAATTTAAGTGGAGGCGGGTTTATATGTGCTTGTCGTTCAGGATACAAGGCTAGTGACACTGACCGGAATTCGTGTGTTGGTAAGCTTATTTCAACAAATATGTTTTGTTATCCAGGTGTCAGTAATGGTTCAATGCATTGTAGCAGTTGAAGATACATAGTAATGCATGAAAGTAAAAGTTCTTTGTAAACCGAAGATTATCCAATCTGATATTTATTGTTTACGTCGTAGAAGAAGGAGCAGTGCATGCATATGTTTTGAGGTCAATGCATTCTAAGAGGTAGTATGATATGTGGAGAAAGAGAGATACAGCAGAATAGTGTAGTATGTCCCGCATAGAGTAGCAAAATAAGAAGTGAAAATGCACAGATTTAAGAGCTAGGATAGCTCTATTTGGATGTGAATCTGTGGCTCAATCCCTGTCTATGGATATTTAATGTATTCTATTAGTTAAAGTGCTTCTGTGCTTTGGACCTCCATCCAGGTATGATGGCTTAAGATGAGTTACACCCCACCATGGGGTCTTACAGGTTTGTAGATGAATAAGTAGTATATATATAAAAGAACAAAAATGAAAAAAATATAGTACTCACTGAGACTACTGTATGCTAATAAAAAATTAGAGGTACTCACAAGTAAGGAGCAAAAATTAGGTTTTGCTCAATCCACAGCACTCAGGTGGTTATTACCAAACGATTGTGTCCAGGCTCCAATGGAAAGATCAGGATAAAGTTCAAGGGTGTAATAAAAGTAACTACTGTATGAGATAAACTAGTATGTAAGGTAAATAAAATAATAAAAGCAGTATAAAGCAGTAAAAAAGCATTTCACTGACAGAGGCTTTTTCACAAGAGATATTTATGTTTTGTTTATCTTCTGTACACTGTTCTGGCCAAATGACTAGCAAATGTATTTATTGTGATTTATTTATATTGTTTTGATATACATAGCTGACATCACCTCTGGTTTGGAAATGGAATAACCTTTGTGGGAAATGTGTGTCTTCCCTATAATGTCCTTAAGCAAATCCTCCAAGCTGGAAGTGTAGCCGTTTTACTGCATTGTATAGATAATTCATATGGCAAAATGCAAATAAAAAATGGTATATGTAGTTGAGATCTAATGAAATGCTGGGCATGTTTTATTTTTAGATGTAAACGAGTGCGAGATATACAGGATGTGCCCGCAGAACTGCATGAATTCTAAAGGAAGCTATGAGTGTTTCTGTGCTGCAGGATTCCGATCTGTTGGAGACGAGGAAGGAAAGCAATGTGCTGCTGAGGGTAAGGGAAGACAAACCCACTCATTAGCCTCTAATGTTGTAATGACTGCCTTCGGCAGTTCAGCTGTTTCTTATGAAGCTTAGCCGTCCCGATGGCTCACTAAACATCATGGAAATGCAGACCGTAAAACCTAGTGTATCAACTTAGCCAGTGTCATGCTTTCATGATAATCCAGAAAGTCATTTGCTTCTTCTTTGGAAGACTTTAGAGGTAATCAACCTGTGTCTCCCTAAATACTTATGAAGACTTACTCTGAGGAACATCTAAGTGAACAGCATTGTAAAAAAACAACAACCACAAAGCTAAATATGCATTATTTAATAAGCTTTGTAAATTATTCAAAACTATTAGAAAAACCTGTAAAATTATTTATGTATAAAACTTCACGTAGACTTTAATGTAAATAAATTATTTTGAAAGCTTGTCTAATTGCATTTAAGCATTTGGGAAGCTTACAAAAACGAGGCCACCTATTGCTTAACCCATGGATGTTGAATATATTGATATCCATTAATGTTTCATTAAACTAAATACAGGCAGATCAATAAATAGTTTCCAGTGAAAGACCCATCTCTACTCGTTTCTGTACTTTCACAATCCACCCCCTCCATCTTAGTCTGTTTCAGATCAGTGCATGGTCCTTCTATTGCTGTCTTCTTCTGGGTGAATTCTTTGGCTTCTGATCTTGGACCAAGAAAAAGATACTTTGTAAAATGTGACCTAGGGGATAGACAATTAAGAGCCTATTTTGCAGTCATTCCAGCCCACCACCACAGTCTTCATATTTAATTTTTTTTATAGCATTTCTGGTAGTAATATACAAGTGTCTTTAAAATAATTAATATGACACTTGTATAATTCACAGGTAATCCTCCTTTACTGCTGCTCCCAGACAATGTACGCATAAGAAGATATAGCCTCTCGTCTGAGCAATACTCTGAATATATCGAGAATCAACAACACATTCAAGCCTTAGACTATGACTGGGACCCTGAAAACCAAAGTCTTAGTAAGTGCAACAGTTGACTTTTTCATGGACAGTTACATATGTTATGGCATCTATGTCAATTTACCCATTTTTACTTGTCACAACAACACAACTGCACAGTGTTTGCAATGACAATTTAGGACCTGATGATCCTTTACTGGTGTAAGAATGATTGTAAAGCTGTGTGTGAATTTCTAGGAATTCAAAGTAAAGTTCAAATTTTAGGCTGAAATAACCAAACTAGAAATATAACTGACTTCAAAACTTTCTCCAATTCTGTTATTTTATCCTAAAAAATCGAAATTAACTTTGAATTCTTGACAAAACCCGGAAAAGGCATACACTATATATCCAACTACCGTCCGATTTCTCTCATAAATCTGGATATAAAAATATTCTCAAAAATCTTAGCAGATAGACTCACCCAGATAATTTCAGATCTAATTCATTTGGATCAATCTGGATTTTTAAGAGGAAGATCAGCTAGTGACAATATTCGTAGGATTCTTAATTTAATGATAGAAGTTGATGATAAATCCGTTCCTGCAGTTTTTATAACTGTCGATGCCGAAAAGGCGTTTGACCGGGTAGATTGGAAATTCTTGTCGGCTACACTTTCCGCTTTTGAGATTGAGGGATTATTTAAAGACTTAACAATGTCCATGTACTCTTCTCCAGTGGCAAAAATATATGGTAATCGCTTAGATTCGGAGTCGTTTACTTTTAAAAATGGAACCCGTCAGGGTTGCCCATTGGCACCCCTTCTTTATATTCTTTCTATCAAGCCACTGGCAGTATATATTAGACAAACTGGAATATCTTTAGGCGATAAAGAACAAAACATTACTATGTTTGCGGATGATATAATCATGACACTAATACACCCTGAGACCTCTATACCAGCTACACTACAATGTATAGAAGAATATAGTTGATTTTCCAACTATAAAATTAATATGCAAAAAACGCAAGTTCTATATTGTAATCTTTCAAGCCCTCAAATAGAAAATTTGAACAATGACCATAAATTAACTGGTCTAATTCTATTTGCTATTTGGAAGGATTCATGGAAAAGGATGTGTATTTCAAAGATAACAATATTGACACCTATAACAAGCTATGGAACAATTGGTTTGATTATTATAAAGAATAGATTGGCTTTCCCACATAAACAAAACCCTGGCAAAGCTATATTTAGCTATATATACTTGGTAAAACATCAACAATATTTTCTCTAAAATGTTCTCGGTTGACTTAATATTAGAGAAGTGATATTGGTGCTGTCCACTCTCTCTGCTCTTTCTAGATGTCCTTACGTTGTATGTGTTATATATGTTATTTGTTATATATGTTACGTGTTGTGAAATATATACCTTTTTGAAGACAGTATTTTGGATAAGCAGTGTATTCCAAGACTATATTAACTCTCCAGATATTTGAACTTAATGTCCATCCATTTTGAGAGCAAATGTAATATTTAGAATAGAATAGAAATGTAATGGAATAATCTAATCTACTATATTAGTATGAAATAAATGCTGTTAGATAACTATATATGTTTAATTATTGTAAATTATAATAAAAAATGTTCCTGGAAAGAAAAAAAACACACTTAATTAATCATCTCAGCAGCACTATAAAGGTTTAAAGGAGAGTGACTGCCTGAAGGATGTCCTAGTTTGGTGACAACTATTTGACCTGTTTTTTTTTTGTTTTTTTTAAAGGTATGGTATACTACAGCATTCGAGGGCAAGGCTCTGCATTTGGCTCCATTAGACGTGCTTACATACCGACCTTTGAAGACTACGGGACTAATTTAGTACAAGACTTTGATCTTAACCTGCGATACATTATTAACCCAGATGGCATAGCTGTGGACTGGGTTGGAAGGTATGTCATTAGCAGCTACAAAAAAAGCTAAATCTGTTTTTTTCTATGTTCAAATCAATTTAAAATTAATAGTTGACTAGATTATCAAAGCGTCAATAAAAATAAGTAATGTTGCATGTTTATTCATTATGATTAAACTGGCTCACGCAGTCCAAGCAGCCTTATAGATCTACAATACCTTAGTCTGCAAGGGCATGCTTTAATTACATAATGGACATTCTGCTCTGGTTGGCTAAAGAAGGAGGTCTAAATTTAGTTCAGTTCACGCCAAGTCTAGGTTCCTGTCTTTGGAAAAAATGTTATGTAATGTTTTTGTCGTATTCAATTATTCATCAGGCATATTTATTGGACTGATGCTGGTGCAAATCGAATTGAAGTCGCCACGTTGGATGGAAGATACAGAAAGTGGCTCATTTTTGGTAACATTGACCAACCAGCAGCCATTGTTGTCAATCCAGCTCTCGGGTTAGTAAATAAAATCTTGACAGAAAAGATACAGAAATAAATACCCCATTAGATGCCTCTCTATCGTCTGTGTGTCCATATTTATGTACTTGTATGTATTCTGTTTTTAAAAAATATTTCTCATGGGATACTCAAAATATTCTATTATGTATTTATTTTGTGTATATGTAGTACATATTTACTTTGTGTACATCTACTGCATGGTGTCATAGACCTAGTTTAATAAATGATGTGGATTGTTGTGTAATATAGACATATATACAGGTATGCATCATCTACAAATTAAAAATGTAATTAAAACTAATTTTGAACATAGAGTCTTAATAATATAGTCACTATGGTCCCAGAATGTCATCTGTGTTAATAAGCAATTTAGGTAAGAAATATTTATCAGAGGGAAACTGGGGCTATTCTGGGATTCTGGATTGAGTAGTAACTATGGAAACAAAATATTTTTTCCCATGTATAGCTTCTAACTCTAACATTCATCTATTACTACCAGTGGTGTATTTTGGATCTGTGCTGCTCTAGGGATGACAAAACTCTGGCACCCCCCTAATCTAAACTTTCCACACCCCTTCCTGTCAAGGCCGCACCTCTTCCTGTTTAAGACCAATGCACATTATGACTGACAGACACACACTGAAACACCCACTCACATACACACACTCACTGATTTGACACACACATCCTCACTGATTTGTCATACTCTGACAGACACACAATCACTCAGACACCCAATGACAGATGCAAACAATTACTGACAGACATAAACACACACTCACAGACATACACTGACACATACACATGAACATCCACTGATGTAAGATGACATTTACTAGCAGACAAACACACTCACTCACTCACTCACTCACTTACAGAAACACACACTAACAGATACTCACTCACATATACACTGATAAACACACACATTCACTCACTCTCTCACTCACTCACTCACTCACTCACTCACAGAAACACCCACTAACAGATACTCACACACACATTCACTGACAGACTCACTCACTCACTCACTCACTCACAGACATACACTGACAGACAGACACACACATTCACTGACATAAACTGTCAGACACACACACATGCACTAACAGACATCCACACTTATTCACTCTCAGACACACACTGACACTCACTCACAGACATACACTGACAGACACACACATTCACTAACACACACATCCTGATACTGACACACATATACTCACACATATTGTCTCAAACACTAACAAATCATAATTTTCTTTAATTTTAATTTAAATCCACCCAGCCTCACTACCTTTGGGAGAGCTGAAGTGGATTCTTTCCCTGGGGTCCAGTAACGTCATATTCAAACTCCCGGCATCATTGCAGGGCACGTGAGGGAGCCGAGTAGGAAGTGCTCAGAGGACAGAACTCCCTTGCCACCTGCCTGCAATGTGAGCAGCTGCCCACCTCGGGAGGGCCAGAAGGCAGCCAGCCGGCCAGCTCTTGGGCGCTCCATGAAAGAGGCTGACTAGGCATCTGACAGGACGTTTCAGGGCAGCATTTTTTGCCGCCACTCGAAAGTACTGCTCAAGGCAAATGCCTTGTTAGGCTCGCTGTAAATACAGCACTGATTACTACAGTGAATCTAGCTTGTAATCCAGCTCAAGAATGTATTCATCGTACATCTCCTTGTTCACAGCTTTCAGACCAAAGCCAGGGTCTGAAATGTCATGTTAACCTAAACCATCTAGCTGCTTACTGGTATGACTGCTTTGATGTTTTAAAACATTTTTAGAGGATGATCTTTGGCTTTTTAAATTTTAGACATGTTTGTAGAATGCTATAATCTTGCTGTATTTCACATCATGTTAATTGTTTTATTTTGCAGCTTTATATATTGGACTGATTGGGGAAGACAACCTAAAATTGAAAGTGCTTGGATGGATGGGCAACAAAGACAAGTTCTAGTATCTAATTATCTTGGGTGGCCAACAGGCCTTACCATTGATTACATTAACAATAACAGAATATATTGGTGCGATTCTAAAGAAAATATTATTGAGTCAATTAAGCCAGATGGCACAGACAGACAAACTCTAGTTTCTGGAGGTTAGTATCTAATGTAGTTTATAACTTTTTTCTATATGTTTGCTTGAGTTTTCAGTTTAAGAATATAATTCAGACCACTTTAGTTTACAATTTCACAGTTTGCACGAGCCATTAACTGTCTATTTATAAAGGTATTGTGGGTTTAAAACCAGTATACAAGTCAAAATGAATAAGTGAACTTGCTAGATGCCCAGCACCCTAACCCAAGTTACCGTATATACTCGAGTATAAGCCGAGTTTTTCAGCACATTTTTTGTGCTGAAAAACCTCAACTCGGCTTATACTCGAGTCAATGTCTGTATTATGGCAATTTACATTGCCATAATACAGACAGGGGGCTGGCAGTGAGCGCTTACCTCTCCTGCACCTCCTGTCAGCTCCCTTCTCCTCCCCGGCGGTCCGTTCAGCACCTCGGTCAGCTCCCAGTGTAAGTCTCGTGAGAGCTGCGGGGTCATAGTGCGGCTCTCGCGAGACTTACAGTGTGAGCTGACAGAGATGCTGACCGGACCGCCGCGGAGGAGAATGGAGCTGACAGGAGCTGCAGGAGAGGTAAGTAACAGCTCTGCCAGCCCCCTCCTACACAGCCCATCCACTGGACCACCAGGGAGTGAGAGCCCCCCTCCCTGGCATGTATCAAGCAGGGAGGGGGGACGAAAATGTTTTAAATAAAATAAAAAATAATAATACAAAATAATAATTACATTAAAAAACAATAATAAAAAAAAAAAAAAAAAAATAATAATAATAAAAAAATATTAAAATAATTAAAAAAATAATAATAAAATTGCCCACCCCCCACCAAGGCTCAGCTACACACACACTGCACTCATACACACACACACACTGCACTCATACACACACACACATTGCACTCATACACACACTGCACTCATACACAAACACTGCATTAATACACACAATGCACTCATACACACACTGCACTCATACACACACACACTGCACTCATACACACACACACTGCATTCATACACACACACACTGCACTCATACACACACTGCACTCATACACACACTGCACTCATACACACACTGCATTCACACACACACACTGCATTCATACACACACTGCATTCATACACACACTGCATTCATACACACACTGCACTCATATACACACACACTGCATTCATACACACACTGCACTCATACACACACTGCATTCATACACACACTGCACTCATACACACACTGCACTCATATGCACACACACTGCATTCATACATACACACACAGGACTCATACACACACTGCACTCATACACACACGCTGCACTCATACACACACTGCACTCATACACACACTGCACTCATTCACACCCACTGCAGTCATAAACACACACTGCATTCATACACACACTGCATTCATACACACACACTGCATTCATACACACACACTGCATTCATTATATACACACACTGTAAATAAATATTCAATTAATACTAATTTTTTAGGATCTAATTTTATTTAGAAATTTACCAGTAGCTACTGCATTTCCCACCCTAGTCTTATACTCGAGTCAATAAGTTTTCCCAGTTTGTTTGGGTAAAATTAGGGGCCTCGGCTTATATTCGAGTCGGCTTATACTCGAGTATATACGGTATATTAAAAAGGAAAGCAAAAAGTGTGACATTTAGTTGTATTCCAGTGGGATAGTGTGTTCAAAATGAAGGCAAAACAACAATTTGTGCAAAGATGCATTTCAGAGTTTCCTAAAAAAGTTAAAATCAGCAAAACCATTTTACATAATGTTTGTACATTGAAAAATTGAAAAGTAGGATACTTTAACAGATAATGATAGTGAATATTATAATAAACAGAAGTTGTGAAGCAACTGTCATGCTAATTACTCCATGTTTACAGCCTTGACCCAGAATTTACATTTTTCACTAACCACCTATGTTCCTAACTCAGTGATATATTATTGTCTTCACAAATGTATATGCGGTTCATATTTATGATGGGGAATTACAACATTGTTACTTACTCCTAGTTGACCTAGGAAATCCCTACAGCCTGGACGTGTTTGAAGGACATGTGTTCTGGACCACAAAAGAAAAGGGGGAAGTTTGGAAGATAGACAAATTTGGCAAAGAATCTAAAGTCAAAATTCTGACAGTCAATCCGTGGCTGACTCAAGTCCGCATATACCACGAACATAGATACAATCGTTCAGGTAATTATTGAACTTTACAGAGAAAGGATACTGATCACCTTTAGAAGAACTTGGTTAAAGACTTACAAAAATATATAACTTGCCTTACTCTATCTCCCAAAAACTGTGATCCAAATACTCCATCCTCATTTCCAATGTACTATCATCTTTCACTGTTTTTTTTTATCGTTTTACTATCATCTATATTTTTTCTCTATCATACTTTCTTCCATCATTTCAAGTCTAGCAATGTTTTCATATCTCTGCTTTCTCTCTAATGTCTCCCAGATGGAGATGTCTATCCAAACTTTAGTGCTTCTCATTCTCACCATACTCAGAATGGCTTGAGAAATCCAACTGCTCTATTAGGCAAAACCTGTCATTCAACTTCCACTTTCTTTTTTCATTGGCCTTTCTGACATTCCACTGCTATACCCATCAATCTACCTTTCATTCTGGACACATTGCTCTTTGACTCTTGAATTCCATTCCTCATTTCACTGACATTCTAAGGCTCATTTTGAGCAGGGTACATTATTTGTTTCTGTTCACTGCAGTGGCAGACCCAGAGCCTGATCTCGGGAGGGGCACTTGTAGATTATTTAAATAAATAATCCAGGCACAATAACCACTACAGCTCAGTGTAGTAGTTATGGTGCCAGTAGTGCCAGGATCCCATCCCAGAGTAAGTAGTCAAACTGTTTAAGAACAGTTTAAGACAACTTACCTGGGGTCTGCTGGGATATAGGGCATAGGAGCAGTGGTATGTGTTAGGGGTGAAGTGTGTGTGAAAGGTGCAGTGTGTGTGTGAGTGTGTGTGAGCAGTGAAGTGTGTGTGCGAGTGCATGAGGGCGGCAGTGTATGTCAGGGTTGCAGTGTGTGTGTTAGGGGGCAGTATATGTATGGGGCAGTGTGTGTGTGAGAGAGCTCCAGTGTGTGTGTGAGCGGTGCAGTGTGTATGTGAGGGTGGCAGTGTGTGTGAGAGTTGCAGTGTGTGTATGGGGGGCAGTGTTTGTGGGGCGGTGTGTGTAGTTTATGTATGGGGGCAGTGTTTGTGGGGCAGTGTGTGTATGGGGGGCAGTGTTTCTGGGGCAGTGTGTGTAGTGTGCGTATGGGGGCAGTGTGTGTATGGGGGCAGTGTTTGTGGGGCAGTGTGTGTAGTGTGTGTGTATGGGGGGCAGTGTTTGTGGGGCAGTGTGTGTAGTGTGTGTGTTTGTATGGGGGGTATGAGGGTAGGGAGGCTTTTTAATATATATTTTTTAAATTAATTAAATATATTGATGTCCCCCCTCCCTTCTTACCTTTACTGGGAGGAGGGGACATTTCTGGATCCCTGGTGGTCCGGTGGGGAATCCCTGGTGGTCCCAGTGGTGAGAGTGAAATCTAATCTTGCGAGATTTGGAGGTTTGCCGTGGTAACCGCGGCAATGCTCCATGCTTGCAAGAGTGGGACCTGGAGGAGCTGCAGGTAAGAGCTCCCGGGTCCTCTCTCACTCCCTCCCCCGCTGACTGTCAGCACAGTGCCTGCAGACCGGGGAGGGAGATCACTTATTTCTGATCTCCCTCCCCGGTCCACAGGCACATTGCAGGGCTGGCACTTGGACAATGCCAGCCCTGCATTAGCCGGCAGGGGAGAGTCTCGGGCGGAGGGGGGGGGGGTGCAATTGCCCCGTTGCCACCCCCCTGGATCCGCCACTGGTTCACTGTAACTTGTATGTCATGTATTTGTTGTTTTTATACAAACCTTTCTAAAGAGCTGTAAAACATAGCAGTGCTAAAATAATACTTTTATCTTATTTTATAATTTTTTTTATGCTCACTTTTACATTTCAGTTACCAGTCGCTGCAAGGATGTCTGTTCCCATCTGTGTCTGCTGAGACCTGGAGGCTATACATGCGCCTGCCCCCAAGGTAGCAACTTCATGGGGGGGAGCACTACCGAGTGTGATGCAGGTAAGTCCATTTCTTGGACAGTATATTCTTTGAATATGACTAGTTGTAGCAATGCATTTGTTGGCTCTGAGGTTATATGCACATTCCCAAACTGGTTCTCCTTTACCTTAATTCCACGTTCTCTCTGGCAAGCTCGAGTAAGACTCTTTTTGTGAGCCAAAATGTTGCATGTTTTAATTTAATAAATCTATGTTGGACCTTCTCTAATTTAGTGCCTTTTGTTGGATTTGCAAGTGGGCACTTCTCTAAGCAGGAGGAACTTGGGTCTTTCCTTGCACGTGGGAGTTCTCTTTTATTTTGCTTATATAATATACGCAGAATAGGCTTTAAACCTTTTTTGTTTTTTTTTCTGTGTGTGATTATTGAGGGAAGGATGTGATTACAATTCATTATATATGTTAGCATTCTCCGATAATATTTTATCTAGATGGCTAATAGCTTTGAACCACTGTTCATATATAAAGCATGAAGCAACCAAGTTTGTTAATGTACAATTCTACTTGTTCTTAGCTGTTCAACTTCCTGTTTCGCTGCCAGAGGGATGTAGATGCATGAATGGAGGAAGCTGCTATCAAGATGAAAGCAATAATTATAAATGCACGTAAGTCACAGGTTTGTTATTGTACAAGTGCCTTTGGAGTAGATTTGCTTAGTTTACTGTTAGTCCACAAGATATAGATTTTGCAAAGGTGCATCTGTCAGTCGGTCCGTCTCTCTTGATACACATTTATCCTTAATGGAAGTATAAAAAGCAAGTCTATTTGAGGACTAAAAGCGGTGTATAGATCCTATTCCTAATATTTATTAAATGCAATAGAATTGATACGGATTATTTAATGGAGGTGAGGGTTGATTTAGAAAGGCGCATATATATTTATTGTAATTGTCTGTGTATTTTGTGTCAGGGAATTAACAATCTCACAGCTCAACTAGAGGTCTAGAACTTGAGGATACCCAAAACAATCTGCATACAGTGAGGGAAAAAAAGTATTTGATCCCCTGCTGATTTTGAACGTTTGCCCACTGACAAAAAAATGATTAATCTATAACTTTAATGACAGGTGTATTTTAACAGTGAGAGACAGAATAACAAACAAAAACAAAAAGCATGTCAAAAAAGTTATACATTGATTTGCATGTTAATGAATGAAATAAGTATTTGATCCCCTATCAATCAGCAAGATTAAAATACACCTACCATTAAAATTATAGACTGATCATTTATTTGTCAGTGGACAAACAGTCAAAATCAGCACATAATTAAATACTTTCCCCCCTCACTGTATATATTAACCCATCTCACTGTGCCAGAGGACAGAGGGGTGGGAATTGAGTAGTTGTTGTGGCCTTTGCCCAGTGCAGTATCTAAATCGCCCACACAAAGGGACATATTTTAGAGTAGGTCTACTCAATGTTTTATAAATAAAGGTGCTCAAATAGGTTCTTCAGTTGAAATTATTGTCCTGGGATCTTCAACTCCTGACTTGATAAAAGGGATCCTTGAAATCTAAATTAATTTGATTTATCATCAATTGAACAGATTAGTTATCTGTTTTTTTGTTTTATTGGCGAGACTCCAATAACCCACATCATCCATTGTGATCAGCCACTAGTTAAAGTTGAAGGTCTGCTCAAGTTAATTGAATGACATAAATACGTGCACTTTGTAAACTTGCAATTGGTCTTTAAGCTAATACTAATTTTATTATAAGTAAAATGGGCCACTTATCAGTTTTTATATTTTATAACATTAGGTGCACATCAGGTTATTCTGGGAAATTCTGTGAAACAAGATCTGCGTTTCATTTATCTGCAGGAACAGGTATGTCGATAATGTAGAATATTTACATTTATTATTTATTTTTTAATTTAAATTACAAGTTATTTCAGAGTTTTAGCAGGAAAATAAATTAGCATTTGACCATTTGCAGTGTCCCGAGGCACAAATACATAATAGTACAATCTGGTTAAGAAGTTACATATTTAACATGCACAAAATATAACTAAAACATTAGTTAGGGTTATTTGTTAACATGTGAATTATCATGAAAATCAAATTTTACACCAAAGTACACAAATTGTAAACATAGTTGAGTTTTTTTTTGTTTTTTTTCAAATTCATCTATTGGGCTTATAACTTAAAATACACTTAGATTTGTTTACAATTTACACTATAATGAATAAGAACCATAATATATATATAAGCATCAGCAGTTGTTATAGGTTTGATTTTGTTGGAGATGGAGGGAAAATAAGTTATTTTTGAAAAAAATTGCTCGCAAGTAGAAGATTTTTGGTTTTCCTGTAGGTTATTGCATTCTAGAATACATTAAGAAAACATGTACAAACAAGTCTATAGAAATATAATATAGAAAGAGATAAAGTTGAATGTTATTATCTTGAATATGTTTTAATGCAAGTCAATAGAGTATTTTTTTAAATGTTTTGTTTATTCTGGTAGAACTCAAAGCACAGAATGTTTTCAGGTAGCTGAAAACAGCTGTGAAACACAAGTTCAGGGAGCAGTTTACTTTAAGTTGGCTTCTAAGGCATTTTGAGTTTAAAGATTTATGATGTTCCGTCCACTTATTGCTTCCTAGGAGCTCTGCATAGGGATAGATGATGAGCTCTAATTGTTGTTATGGTTTTCTCTACAGCTACCGTTGTTGTCCTGCTAACCCTTATTTTGATCATAATCATTTGTGCTTTGGCAATGGGAGGATTCTCTAACTACAGACGGACTGGCAATCTCTTTCCACCTCTTCCAAAATTCCCAAGGTTGGCCCCAATGGGTTTCACAGGAAACAATTACCTTTGTAAAATAATTTTATTAAAAAACAAAAAAACACAAACTTAACTATATATATATGCTAACAAACAAATGCTAACAAATGGCCAACAGAACGTTTACTTGACAAAATATGTACGAAAAATCCTCAATATATAAAAGTGAAATATTCTACAATTTACACTAACTAGCACATTCTAAAACACTTTGTGTGGTGCAGGTTTGCCAAAACCAGTCTGGGTATTGTGCTGGTAGCATTCTGTTGGCCATTTGTTAGCATTTGGATATCTTTCTGCGAGTTCATAATGAGTTTTGGCTTTAGAGTAGACAATCTGTCTTTTTAGATGACACAGAAACCTACAAGACAGCTGCGCATTTGATGCAAGAATAGACAAATTCGAACTCAGCAATTATTACAACATTACATTTTTTTTCCAGCTTTTACTAATTTAACCTAAACTTTGCTGTTCTAGTCAATGTGAGCAATTCATACCAATACACAATGGTCTTTCTTTTTGATATCTCTGTTACAGTTTAGATGCTGTTGCCATGTAAAGGTAACATTCATGTGTTTCAATATTTTATTAAAATTATGATTTTTTTTATTTTTGTTATCAATACAGCTTAAGCGGCTTAGTAAAGGCCACTGAAAATGGCAACGGGGTAACATTCCGGTCTGGAACGGATGTCAGCATGGATATTGGGGTACCTGGATTTGGGGCAGAATCCTCAATAGACAGAGTAATGCAGATGGTAAGGATTTTAAATTTTTTGTAATGCAAACATCTTACATTACATTACAATCATACAGTTGCAGGAAATCAAATAAATGTAAAAATCAAGAGTTTATAGGAACTACAGTATATTCTCAGAAAAGTTTGTAAAATCAGATTATTCACTAAAATAGACTTGTGTTAAAGTGTGTCTAGGTTCACAGCTCAATTGTAGATAGCCTCTTCTACTTGGTGGAGCAAACACTGCATGTTTGGGAATTCAACGCTAATTTAGAAGTTTTGGTTTCGAATCTATATTTAAGTCAATTGGATCTTGAATCCGGTATTTTCCGGCTACTCTGCAATTTCTCTTACATCCAGAGAAATTTGATTGAGTTTATCCAAAACTGAGAAAATACAAGACAACATTACGTAGAGTTTCAAATACGTTGACAATAGTTTAAAAGATTTTTGGCAATGATATTTGCATATGCACCTGAAGCACATGTTGATTAAAGAAGCAATTGACTTATTGAACTACATGAATTACATTTCCACTTAATTGCCTATTGCTGACATCTAAAATCTATTGGCTACACATTTGAATACCGTTCACTGCTCCTAACCTATCATTATTTAAAACTAACTTATGTTTGCATATAGAAAAGACTGATAATAAACGCTACAAAGTAAAGAACATTTCCATGAGTTCTTTTTAAATACTGAAAACGCTGGAAATTAAGTCCATAATATGTGTAAAAAGGTTATTGTTTGTAAAATTCATAACATTGAGCAAATGTCTTTTGCATATCATTGATCTAATTCTCTTTGACACTATACTTTTTTATAAAAATATTCTGAATTTCATTGTACTCTTCTGTTGTTCAATGAAATGTTAAACTCAAAATTATTAAGTGATATGTGAAATATAGCTGTTTGTAAAGGACAACTATCGAGCAAAGTGCTAAATATGAAAAAAGACACTTCAATATTTCTTCGTATTGACCCACTGTTTAGAATTTTGGGATGAGTATTGATACCTATACTAAAGGACAGTCATTTTGATCCATAAAAATATTCTGGAATCAATACTTGATAATACTTTCTAATGGAGTCGATCAGTAAGCCTAGAGATGGGTGATGTACGAAAATATGTTACGAAAATGTTGCGACAATACGTTTGCGTAACTATCAGCTGCAAAGTTTACACACATGACTTACATTTTGCTAAACTAAAATATGTGCCAAATATTATATGTATAAGTATAGAAATTGAAATATTTGTACACTTTCTTCATTTTTCTAGAATGAAACATTTACTGTAGTGACCGATAAAGAACCGATCACCTATGAAAATCCAATGTATTCTAGTAGTGCAGAGGGTGGAGCCAGTGCAACTATCCACCAACCACCAGATGTAAGATATGAAAATGGAATGCAATCTGGGAAACACAATTCATTAAATTATTATATCACAGCCATATAGTTGTCATATGCTCATGCACAGTGAGCACAATGTTTTTACACTCAAGTGGGCAATTTTACATGAGATGCACGCATGTCTGTAAAATTAATGATCAAAGCTATTATCAGGCATTATTCACATAGTTTGGTATACTGGGACAAATTACCCCAGTTCATGAACATAAACCTGGGAATCTCTGTTTTATTGCAAGATGGGGCATAATTCACATATATTTAAAGCAGTAGCAGCCAACAATAATCCCTCTTGCTGGTGTAGAACTTAAAGGGACACTCTAAGTGCCAAAACCACTTTGTTGTAATGTAGTGGTTTTGGTGCAGAGACCCTGTCCCCTTTCTCAGGCAATGCAAAACATTACCATTTCAGAGAAATAAAAATGTATATATTTGCGATAGAACACACCTCTAGTGACTGTTAGACTGACAGTCAGAGGTACTAGATGACTGTGAACATTGTAGATTCACTGCTTTTTAAAGGAACACTGTAGGCACAATAACATCATCTTATTTGAGTTCTTATAGTGTCTTCATTCCTACCCCCTACCCCACTCGATTCCTACTCTCCCCAAACCTTTTATTTTAATAATTAGAAAGCTTGAAAAAATGCCGTCAAGTTACACCTCCAAGCCCTCTGGATATGAAAGCCAAGACTGTTACTTCCTGGCTCTCATACCCTCTCATACCACACATGCGCCTAAGGTCCCTATAGCTCCTCTATGAAGAGCATTTGATTGGACGATCATCCTGGAGGCACGCTTCCAGGATTACATTAGACAAGCAGGGCACTATGGCCGTGCCAAAGAAAAATAGCTGTCTTGGAGAATATTTCCAGTTCAGCCATTTTAGCCCTAAATTTAAATTCCTCACAAATTTAACATTAGTAAAGATTATGGGAGAGCACACATTAGAATAAATCCTCAGACTACACTAACATCCTGCAAGGCCATTTGAAGTATATATTCCTGGTTTTAGCTGGGGAACTATATGAACTGCATTGAGGCATAAAAATGTGTAGATTTTGCTGGCCTTTTTTAAAATCTACATTCTCAAAAATGCCAGCATTTTTAATTCAACTGTATGATATTGATGCATTTGATCATTTCCATTTTTTTTCACTGTATGTTCCAAAATGTTATGTTTTCCTCTGCTAACGTTCCTTCCTACAAGAAGAATTGCAAAGAAATAGCTGTAGTATAATAACATTGGATATAGAATAATAACACTTTATACCCTCCCAATATTTTTAAAAATCAAAAACAAATCAATCATAAATCAATCATTACATTTACGTTAATTTACATTTTTCTTCAACAGCATGAACAAAATGTATGTATTTCATTATTTTTCTTGGCATCATCTTAATATTTTAGCATCCTTTTTTTTTCTAGTTAACTGAATCAAGTAACGAGCACAAGCCTGATAGTTTCGTAAACCCTGTTTATGCAGTTAATACAACAGAGACTACAGTGAACACAGAAGCACCACAACCAGTTAGTATTCCTTTTTTTTTTCTCAATTGGTACAGTATTAGTACTGTTTATACTCATAAAAAACACAAAGAAAAAACTAATAATAGTGCACTAACATTACTGCACTATTGTTTTTATTTTTTTCTGTGGTCTTATGAGTATAAGCACATCGCTGTTTAGAGGATGTTCAGAATATGAGATGCTGACACTGTTTTTCATAAGTATTGTTTATGTGCTTTTTGGTGTTTTTTTTAAGGCAAAGGAACACTTTGTTGGTGTTTGGCGATTGTACAGGGGCTTTTAGTGCACTCACTGTAATCTTTTTGCGCTATCACCATTTGTAGCACTTTTTATTTCTACGTCTTCATTTTATACTCGACTAGTATCTGATCAAATGTTCAATCTATATTATTTTTATAATTACTGACTGTGTCACCCATGCAAATCTCCAGCAATATAATATATATTGGATCTTTAAATGTTCTTCAATATTTATTCCTTTGTCTTTGTCTAACCACTTAATTATAACCAAATACATTTTTAGGAAACAAAGTGGAGCTTCTTCAAGAGGAAAATTAAACAAAGTACAAACTTTGAAAATCCAATATATTCAGAAGTAAGTGAGCATGTAAAGATATTTCTTAACTCCTTATCCTTGATCCCTGACTCTTGAACTTGGTGTATACATGGGCCTTATTTGTTCTGCATTGCAAAGCAGCAAAACATTAAATATAAACACACAAAAGTAAGCCATGCGCTCAAACTCCCGCTACTCATGGGTGGCAACAATGGCTACAGTCTCAGCTGATGTATAATGTAGCCATTGATGCCACCCAAAAGCAGTATTAAAACAGTGGCAAGATTTTCTATAATATATCTCATATATAGAAAAAAATATAGAAATATATATGAAAATAAAAGAAAACATACTAAGGCACATTGGCAACACAAAATTACGTAGACAAAAAAAAGTGAATGGAGAGGTTGATATAAGGCAAATGTAAAAGATGTCAGCGAAGGTTTAGTATGTTCAGGTTTTGAAGTTTGCATATATTCGGCGAACATTTACAATTTTTAATAGAGAATAAATGTTAGTTGTTCCTTTACTTCAGTGCCCTTCTACCCATTTCTTCTTCAATTTAGTTTCGGATTGCTAATTTTGGGCAAACATAGACAAGCTGAAAAATTAAACCTTCTACACAATTCCTTGTTTATCAAATACATTATAATGTATTCTCCTGTTCCTACCATTTCATCATGTTGGCCCTATGTTTGTCTGTCTTTTGGTACCTCCTTGCCCATCTATATACATTATTTTTACTCCTTTCTGCTACTTCATCCTCCACTCTTCCCTACATCTTCTAATCTTTCTTTTCTTATGGCCTTTCTGAGTGATATTGCATTTCTAAAATGAAATGTATTCCATTCTAAACTTAAGGCACAGCTATGGCATTCCATGCAAATCAGCTTATGTTTTCTGGCTGTTGTGTTGAAACTCTCAAATAAATCCTCCTAATCTAACTCTAGGGAATATTTTCTTTAAAGGCAAAGTCTAATCCGCCACCTGAACTAATAGGATGTTCAAAGATACACACACCAATTGGGAAGAGATGTGCATTAAGATAGAAACCTTTAAGTATTAATAAATCAAAACAGATCCCACCATTATCATGTTCAATTCAAGGAGGAAACTGTTTCACAGATACTTCTGCTGCTTCTATAGCATTTGACCCAGATTAATACACAATTACACATGAAACAAAGAAAAAAGGCAGGCTCTTTAAAATGTGCAAACTATTTTCTGCTGTGTTCTTGCAAACCTTTTTTTTATTACCTATTTCAGATGGAGAAAGATCAGCCGCAGGAGACTGTCGAAGATCCTTCACCATTCACGTCATCGCTGTCCACACAATTGCCACAGAATAGTGAACAGTCTCAAATTGCCTTTTCGCCAACAGAAGATACGTTCAAAGACACTGCCAATCTTGTCAAAAGAGATTCAGATGTATAACTAAATATTCAACTTGGGAACACGTTCATTTCAAAAACTTTCTTGCACATATTTTTATATTGGCAGAGAAGATAATGTTAACAGTCATTTCTTTATACAAAAAAAAATATATATATATATTCTTAGGCTGTAGAGACTTTTTTTTGGGAACTTTGCCTTTTTTTTTCGACAAATGCCAATTGATATTTTATGAAGAATTATCACAATGTACTATATGTATATCTTTGCACTGAAACTGTCTGAAAATATTATAAATATTGTGTATAATTGTAAATTTGTTAAGAAAAGATTATGTTGTCAATGATATGTGCAACTTTGGGATAATGAAAGATAATTGAAACAGTAATTTTAATATGAAAGGAACACTAATGGATAAAAAAAACCTAATTTAACATCTACTGTGTTGTTTTTTTTATAGTGAACTGAATTTATGTATACACACTTCTATCATGAGCTCACAAAATATGTATGTGTATATATATATATATAATAATCCGGATAGCACTCTCAGGACTTTTCAAATAGTAAAGCTATTTCCTGATGAAAGTTTGTGTGTAACAAACTGAAACGTAGATTTTTTTTTTTTTATGTGAAGCTAATTAAAAGCTAAGTTTTACTATTTGACAAGTCTTGAGGGTAACAGATATACGTATTTGGCTTGACAAGCACCGGGCAAGTTACTGGATTTATGGAGTGCAAGATCTTTTTCAATTATATATATTTCCTGGCCCTATCCATGACACCACAACAATGGGTAGCTCCTCCCTATGCCTAATTAGACAGGAACCTAATTAAAACAGAAGGTATAAGTAACTCCTTCTATCCTTTCCACCCTCAGTCTTTTTGTTCCGGTCCTATCCCTAGGACAGACTTAGTCTTTTCAGGACTAAAAACTTTTTCTTTTATGGCTTACCTGAAGATAATCTTTTCCTCTGGCCCCTTGGGAGTTCAGCCTCTCTCCCTAAGGAAGTCTCCGGTACACGGCCCTCCACAAAGGTGACCCCTTCGAGAAACCCCTTGAGTGACCAGGGGTTCTAACTTGCTGTGACCCGAGGGGTAGCAAGATCATGCCCTTGGGAACACAACCCTCCACAAAGGTGACCCCCTGGAGAAATCCCTTTAGTTACCAGGGGTTCTAACTTGCCCTGATGGGGTAGCAAAATCATGCCATCATCATAATTCCTGCAGTGACCCAAGGGGTAGTAGGCTGGGCATGCACATACAGACCTTATGGATTTACTTGCTGTGACCTGAGGGGTAGTAAGATTATGCCATCACTCTATGTCCTGCATTGACCCAATGGGGTAGTAAGCTGGGCATGCACATACAGAGCATATGGATTACAAGGATTAATATGACATTGACTAACATTCCATCGCTAAAAGAGTTAATGTGATGCTGACTAGCATTCCATCGCTGAAAGGGTTAAAGTACAATCCTGCTGTCTTGTACTTTCCCATGGATTTACTTGCTGTGACCATAAGGGTAGCAAGATTATACCATCACCCTATTTCCTGCAGTCACCAATGAGTAACAGGCTGTGCATGCACATTCAGAGCACATATATGAATATAACTCCTTCTACCCTTCATCAATTTCAGCTGGACGATAAGAGATTCCTGACAATTTTAATTTCAAGCAAATAAATGTTAAAATCCTTATTCCCAGGCATCTGTGTAGGCTTCTGTTATGCCTTTTCATACAGCCGCTTCTATGGCTTTTGTAAAGACTTGTCTTTACCTGTGTGTCTCGCTTCCTCAATTCCAACTCTCTCCCAACGCTCATTCAGTGTCTCCTTTTCCAAGGATACCACCTCCCCTCGTGCTGTCTCGGTTGGAGTTCCCCAAGGCTCTGTCCTTGGTCCCCTTCTATTTTCTCTTTATACTGCCTCTCTTGGCAAACTTATTGCCTCTTTTGGATTCCACTACCACACTAGGCCTAGGAATATGAAAATCCAGCAGCTATATAAAGAGGCATAACAGAGGCCTAGGAATAAGTAAACCCAGTGGCTGAATTAAAAGGCATAACAGAGGCCTAGTATTAAAATAATCCAGCGGCTGTGTCTGTGTGTCTCTGTATGTATGTGTCTGTGTGTGTGTCTCGGTATGTATGTGTCTGTATCATACAGACAGACAGACATACACATACAGACAGACACATACATACGGACAGACACACAAACACACACATACACACAGTCTGTATGTATTTGTCCTTATATGTGTGTGTGTGTGTGTGTGTGTCTGTATGTATGTGTGTGTCTGTATGTATGTGTCTGTGTGTGCGTCTCTGTATGTGTCTGTATGTGTGTGTGTCTCTGTATGTATGTGTCTGTATGATACAGACACATACATACTTTTTACATTCCATCGCTAAAAGAGTTAATGTGATGCTGACTAGCATTCCATCGCTGAAAGGGTTAAAGTGCAATCCTGCTGTCTTGTGCTCTCCCATGAATTTTACTCCACGCTCAACACATACATACAGAGACACAGACACATACATACAGAGACACACAGACACAGCTGCTTTATTCTCTTAATACTAGGCCTCTGTTATGCCTTTAAATTCAGCCACTGGGTTTACTTATTCCTAGGCCTCTGTTATGCCTCTTTATATAGCAGCTGGAATTTCTTATTCCTAGGCCTCTGTTATGCCTTTTAATGCCTTTTATTACTAGGCTTCTGTGTGTTTTAATTTTGCCACTGGGTCCACTTATTCCTAGGCCTCTGTTAAGCCTCCTAATATAGCAGCTGGATTTCCTTATTCCTAGGCCTCTGTTATGCCTTTCAATGCCCTTTTATGATTTTTATTACTTTTTTAGCAGGGATTTGCTTTGCTAAGGATAAATCGGAATCTTATACAGTTATGGATTCAGATCCCTATGCTCCCTGTAAAAAAGGTCACACTCATAGGTAAGCCATTCTATTTTTTTCTGTGGTTCCAAACAAAAGTGTGCCTATTAATGATTGGAATTCCCTACGATGAAAGCTCTATGGGAAGAAAATCATCCGGATCATACAAGGAAAGTCGCACTAAAGGATCCTTTGTGAGGCATATGATAAGAGAGCCTTGTAAAAGTAAAGTATCTGCACAGACTGTCTGAAAGTGACTATAGGCCCATCTACCCATGTGCCTTATATCATGCAATATCAAACAGGAGGTATCTCAAGCCATCATAGAAGCTGTTAAAGCACAGATACTCTGGACAATTCCCAGAATGAATGAATACTCTGAGGAGTCCTTGGTGATGGATACATTCAGAGATATGGCATCATCTAGGAATGAGGATATTCAGCCTATTTCAGTACCTCCAGAATCAGCTCAAGTGGACCATTTGATTTCCAGAGTCTGTAAGACCTTACATCTGAAAGAATCGTCTAAGGTTGAGCCTTCTACCTGTAATCTTTCTTCCGGATCTCAGAAAGAGCAGAGCATCTTTTCCAGTTCCCGGTACCACTAATATCCTTATTATGGAATAATGGTTCAACACTGAAGTTTTCAACACAAGGGAGTTTCTTGCATCTTCATCCATTGGGATATCAGATGTTTGTACCTGGGACTCTGCTCCTAAGTGGACGATGAAGTCTGGCTAAATGTTCAACTCTGCCTGTTAAAAAATGCGGGATCTCTCTGAGATTCCATGGAGCATAGATGGTCTTTGTGGTGAAAGCACCTTCGTCACTGGTGTTTGGAGAGGCCTGCTTGCCAGCCTCTTACCCCAGGACTATGGCCCATATGTTAACATGGGTCTTAGGGCTATGGAAAGGCTTGTTTGTGCCTTTCCCCTGAAATGGTTCGGTATTTGGGGTTACCGAATAAACTGTCGAACAGCTGGACCACCCGCAAGTGGAGTGTGTCCCTCATTTACCTCCCAGGAGCTGTGGATAACCATAGCTAATTGACGAATGGCTGGGTGGTTTCTGTTCGTATAGTCGAACACGTGGCGGCAGCCATCTTGTTTAGTCGAACGCGTTCAGCTGTGTTTGGTCGTCGAGTTCATGGAACTCAAATCAGACATACGACGGCACGAACACCGCTGAACTTTACCTTCTCTGGAACTTCGACTCTTCAAAGGGAGTCGAACGGCGTTTGATAATACGAACGATACTTTAACTTTGACTAGGTGCATGAACGGTTCCCGTTCGGCTATTTGAACTGAACTTAGACATTGAAAATAGACCGACCCTGATAGCTAAAAGCTATGGTACTAATTATGGACCGATTTCTGCCAAACGGTCGGTGAAAACTCTTTAACTCCATGGCGATTCGACTATGTTCGTAGGATCTGAGCGCTGTTCGGATATAATGAGCGCTCAGATCCAAGCTATCTGGGGATATGTGGGGATTTAGTTATGTGAAGTGTGAGTTATGTATTTTAATGTGTTTTGTTGCAGTTGTAACTGGCCAATCAGCATCTCCTCATAGAGATGAATTGAATCAATTAATCTCTATGAGGAAAGTTCAGTGTCTGCATGCAGAGGGAGGAGACACTGAATCACAGGATGCTGTGCACAGTGCTCCCCTGTGCTCTGCTGACAGCAAATCTGAGTGGATGGAGGCATATTATGCCTCCATCAACTCCGAAGTCCCTCTGGTTCACTCCGAAGTCCCTCTGGTTCACTCTGAGTGACTGCAACTGGAGGTGTTCCTAGCTTTCAATGTAAACACTGTATTTTCTCAGAAAATACAGTGTTTACATGAGAGGCTGCAGGGAGCTATAGTTCTCACCTGAACAACCTCATTAGGCTGAAGTTGTTCAGGTGACTATAGTGTCCCTTTAAGTTTACGACGGCCACTTAAACCAGTTATCTCCAGGATACAGAGGAGGGATTTTACTGTTTCTGGGGGAGTGTTTCACATTGTATTATATTTTGATTGGCCATTGTAATTGTATTCCTGTCCTTCACAAGGTCCCTGTGGGAGTATCCCTTGCTGGAGGACCTGCATAAAAGGCCAAGCTGCGGCCACCATTAAACAGATCATCTTGTACCTTCATGAAGTTTCGGCTCATGTTTGGGGATTGGAGAACTACACTCTGGGGATTGCTATAATCACTATACTCCCCAGGGTATAATCACTAAGTTCTGGTAAGAGCTTGTTCCTGTTCAACTCCTACTGGAACCTTTCCAATCTGTATCCGTTAAGAACCCATTGCTGTCACTCAACAAATCACATTATAAAAATATTTACAACATCACAGCTATAAAAAGCCCCATTTTTGGTTTTCATTCAAATCATTACATTTAAGGTTTTTGCAGATCTAACTCAATCAGCCAGGTATATTCATGTATTTCCATCCTTTCAAATTAAATAATTATGTTTTATGAATTAAGCTGAATTAATTGTAGGGGCCTGAGTTAATCAAAGGTTATACCCAGAAGTATATAATTGTTTGTAATTATAATGCTTATTAAATTATCACAAATTACTTCTTACCCAGGTGTCTAAATTACAGTGGATAGAAAGAGCACCTCATTTGACAAATGTTTCAAAATTACTATTTACTTTTCCAAATAACTCCTTGTATGGAGTTCATATGATATAATATAATATTTATTTAACATTTTACGATTATTCAATACATAAGGGTAACATTTGTTTTGCATTGGATGGCTGAATTTTTCTCTTAATGTATAGCTATTTAAATACTCAGAGTCCATATACTTGGTTTAGTTATATTATATATAAAATGTAAAACATAATGAATGGTGATGCATGCCAAAGAGATGTTTCATGATATCACGATTTTTCTATGAAAAAACATCACTGTTGCAGCTAACAAACTCAGAATGTTGAGTGTCATTATCATTATTTATTATTGTTATTATTATTGATTACATAATCATTAGAGCAGTTTATATAATTAAATAGCAGGAGAAACATAGAAACATAGAAACATAGAATGTGACGGCAGATAAGAACCATTCGGCCCATCTAGTCTGCCCAGTTTTCTAAATACTTTCATTAGTCCCTGGACTTATCTTATAGTTAGGATAGCCTTATGCCTATCCCACGCATGCTTAAACTCCTTTACTGTGTTAACCTCTACCACTTCAGCTGGAAGGCTATTCCATGCATCCACTACCCTCTCAGTAAAGTAATACTTCCTGATATTATTTTTAAACCTTTGTCCCTCTAATTTAAGACTATGTCCTCTTGTTGTGGTAGTTTTTCTTCTTTTAAATATAGTCTCCTCCTTTACTGTGTTGATTCCCTTTATGTATTTAAATGTTTCTATCATATCCCCCCTGTCTCGTCTTTCCTCCATGCTATACATGTTAAGATCCTTTAACCTTTCCTGGTAAGTTTTATCCTGCAATCCATGAACCAGTTTAGTAGCCCTTCTTTGAACTCTCTCTAAGGTATCAATATCCTTCTGAAGATAGGGTCTCCAGTGCTGTGTACAGTACTCCAAGTGAGGTCTCACCAGTGTTCTGTACAATGGCATGAGCACTTCCCTCTTTCTACTGCTAATACCTCTCCCTATACAACCAAGCATTCTGCTAGCATTTCCTGCTGCTCTATTACATTGTCTGCCTACCTTTAAGTCATCAGAAATAATCACCCCTAAATCCCTTTCCTCAGATGTTGAGGTTAGGACTCTATCAAATATTCTGTACTCTGCCCTTGGGTTTTTACGTCCAAGATGCATTATCTTGCACTTATCCACATTAAATGTCAGTTGCCACAACTCTGACCATTTTTCTAGTTTACCTAAATCATTTTCCATTTGGCTTATCCCTCCTGGAACATCAACCCTGTTACATATCTTAGTATCATCGGCAAAAAGACACACCTTACCATCAAGACTTTCTGCAATATCACTAATAAAAATATTAAAGAGAATGGGTCCAAGTACAGATCCCTGAGGTACCCCACTGGTGACAAGCCCAAGCTTCGAATATACTCCATTGACTACAACCCTCTGTTGCCTGTCACTCAGCCACTGCCTTACCCATACAACAATATTGGAATCCAAACTCAAAGATTGTAGTTTGTTGATAAGCCTTCTATGTGCAACAGTGTCAAAAGCCTTACTGAAATCGAGGTAAGCAATGTCTACTGCACCACCCTGATCTATAATTTTAGTTACCCAATCAAAAAAATCAATAAGATTAGTTTGGCATGATCTCCCTGAAGTAAACCCATGTTGTCTCTGATCTTGAAATCCATGTGTTTTTAGATGTTCAACAATCCTATCCTTTAACATGGTTTCCATCACTTTCCCCACTACTGAAGTTAGGCTTACTGGCCTATAGTTGCCCGACTCCTCCCTATTACCTTTCTTGTGAATGGGCACAACATTCGCTAACTTCCAATCTTCTGGGACTACTCCTGTTATCAATGATTGGTTAAATAAATCTGTTAATGGTTTTGCTAGTACACCACTAAGCTCTTTTAATAGCTTTGGGTGTATTCCATCAGGTCCCATTGACTTATTTGTCTTTACTTTTGACAGTTGAAATAGAACCTCTTCCTCTGTAAACTCACGTGTAATAAATGACTCATTTATCCTTTTTCTTAACTGAGGTCCCTTTCCTTCATTTTCATCTGTAAATACCGAACAAAAATATTCATTGAGGCAGTCAGCTAGACCTTTATCCTCATCTACATACCTTCCTTCTTTTGTTTTTAATCTAACTAATCCTTGTTTTACTTTTCTTTTCTCATTTATGTATCTAAAAAAGGTTTTGTCCCCCTTTTTTACTGACTGTGCTATTTTCTCTTCTGTGTGTGATTTGGAAGCTCTTATAACTTGCTTAGCCTCTTTCTGCCTAATCTTATAGGTCATTCTGTCTTCCTCACTCTGGTTTTTTTTATAATTACTAAATGCTAACTTTTTGTTTTTTACTATTTTGGCTACATCTGTGGAGTACCACAGTGGTTTCTTGAATTTTTTGCTTTTACTGACAAGCCTAATGCAATTTTCTGTTGCCTTCAGTAGTGCAACTTTTAAATAATCCCATTTCTTTTGGACTCCATTTAAATTGCTCCAGTCTGATAATGACTCCTTTACACATATTCTAATTTTGGAAAAGTCTGTTTTTCTAAAGTCTAAAACTTTTGTTTTTGTGTGGTGTGACTCAGTCACTGTTCTTATATTAAACCACACTGACTGATGATCACTGGATCCTAAACTTTCACCTACAGTAATATCTGATACCAAATCTCCATTTGTTAACACTAAATCTAGTATGGCCTCTTTACGAGTTGGCTCCTCAACGACTTGTTTTAGAGACAATCCCAGTAGGGAGTTTAGAATATGTGTGCTCCTGGCACAAGTAGCTATTTTTGTTTTCCAATTTACATCAGGAAGATTAAAGTCACCCATGATGATAACTTCCCCCTTCATTGTCATTTTAGCTATTTCTTCAACTAGTAGATTATCTAACTCTTCAATTTGTCCTGGGGGCCTATAAATCACACCTACACGAGTTACTGTGTGATTACCAAATTCTAACGTAACCCTATATACTATGGGATTACAAACAGGGCCGGCGCTACCTGTGAGGCGGACTAGGCAGCCGCCTAGGGCCAGGAGCGCCGGCCCCCCTCATGCTGCAGCCGCCCGAGCGCTCTGTAGAGAGCCTCAGGCAGCTGCAGCTTTGCCCGGGCTGATGTGTCCATGAGGGCGCACCGCCCGGGCGCAGCATGAGGAGAGGGGCTGACAGGAGGGAAGCGCTCAGCGCTCCCTCCTGTCACTCCCTCACTGTAGCGTGGTCGAGCACTGTATGGTTCGCGGGTAAAGGGAGCATCTGTCTCGTGTACCCGGCCGGACTAACAGATAGTGCACACTGAGTGTACACTACCCTTTAGTCCGGCCGGGTACAGGAAACAAAAGCTCCCTGTACCCGCGGACCATACAGGGCTCGGCCATGCTACAACATAGGTAGGGGAGGATGGGGGGATACATTTAAAGGGGGGGGGGGATAAATGGAAAGGGAGGGGGGTAATACATTGACAGAGAGGGGGGGTAATACATTGAATGGGGGGGATAAATTGACAGGGAGGGTGGAGGGAATAAATTGAAAGGGAGGGGGGAATAAATGGACAGGGAGGGGGGGATAAATTGACAGGCAGGGTGGGGGTAATAAATTGACAGGGAGGGTGGGGGGAATAAATTGAAAGGGAGGGTGGGGGGGAATAAATTGAAAGGGAGGGTGGGAGGAATAAATTGACAGGGATGGTGGGGGGAATAAATTGAAAGGGGGGGGAATAAATTGAAAGGGGGGGAATACATTGAAAGGGAGGGGAAAGAAATTGACAGGGTGGGAGGGAAGAAATTGACAGGGAGGGGAATTGACGGGGTTGGGAGGGGGAATGAGAGTGGGGAGGGGAGAAGAGAGTGACAGCTGGGGGAGACGAGAGTGACAAGGGAGGGGGGGAGAAGAGAGGGACAAGGGGGGGGGAGAAGAGAGTGATAAGGGAGGGAGAGGGGGAGAAGAGAGTGACAAGGGAGGGGGGAGAGATTGACATCCATCACACACACACAATGCACCCCTTACACACAAAGACAATGCACCCCTTGCACACAGAAAAACACACAATGCATTACACACACAGACACACACAGACACACACACACAAGCAATGCAACCCTTACACACAATGCATTCCTTACACACACTCAATGCACCCCTTACACACTCAATGCACCCCTTACAGACGCACACACTGCATCCCGTATACACAGAAACACACCTTGCAGCCCTTACACATACAAACACAGATTCACACAATGCATTACTTACACACATATCAGGACATCCCCTACTCCACCTCCTGTGAACAAACTCATTGGTGGAACATGAAGGTGGACCCTGGGACCCAGACCTTGAGCTGTGTAAAGAGCGTTAAAAGAATGGAGCTGCTTCCCGTTCTCCCAGAACATTGATTTTTGTGACCACCGTTACAAACAGCCTCCAGAAAGCCTGTTGTACACCAGACCAGTGGAGCCAGACTGAAGCGCTCCCTCCTGCCAGGTCACCTTCTGGACCCCCGGCGGGCGCCAGCATTCTAATGAGAGGCGGCGAGGGAGCTCTAACCTGTCTGCTCTGCTCCCTCGCGCGCCCTGTGCTGATTCTGCGGGAGACGGAATATGACGTCATATTCCGGCTCCCGGCATCAGCAGACAGCCCGCGAGGGAGCAGAGCAGACAGGTTAGAGCTCCCTCGCCGCCTCTCATTAGAACGCTGCCGCCCGCCGCACTGAAGCCCCACTGGACCCCAGGGACACATCCACACAAGCTCTCTCCAGGTAGGGAGGCTGGGTGGATATTATTATTAATTTTTGTGTGTCTGAAAATGTATGTGTGAGTGTGTGTGTGTGTGTGTGTGTGTGTGAGTGTGTGTCTGTGAGTGTGTGTGTCTGAAAGTGTATGTGTGAGTGTGTGTGTGTGTGTGTGTGTGTCTGAAAGTGTATGTGTGAGTGAGTGTGTGTGTGTCTGTGAGTGTGTGTGTCTGAAAGTGTATGTGTGAGTGTGTGTTTGTCTGAGTGTGTGTGTCTGTGTATGTGTCTGAAAGTGTATGTGTGAGTGTGTGTTTGTCTGTGAGTGTGTGTGTGTCTGTGTATGTGTTTGTCTGTGAGTGTCAGTGTGTGTATGTGTCTGTGAGTGTGTGTGTCTGAAAGTGTATGTGTGAGTGTGTGTTTGTCTGTGAGTGTGTGTCTGTGAGTGTGTGTGTATGTGTCTGTGAGTGTGTGTGTCTGTGAGTGTGTGTCTGAAAGTGTATGTGTGAGTGTGTGTTTGTCTGTGAGTGTGTGTGTCTGTGTATGTGTTTGTCTGTGAGTGTGTGTCTGTGAGTGTGTGTATGTGTCTGTGAGTGTGAGTGTGTGTGTGTATGTGTCTGTCAGTGTGTGTGTATGTGTTTGTCAGTGTGTGTGTGTATGTGTTTGTCAGTGTGTGTGCATGTGTTTGTCAGTGTGTGTGTATGTGTTTGTCTTTTTGTGTGTATGTGTTTGTCTGTGAGTGTGTGTCTGTATGTGTTTGTCTGTGAGTGTGTGTCTGTATGTGTATGTGTTTGTCTGTGAGTGTGTGTATGTGCATGTGTTTGTCTGTGAGTGTGTCTGTGTATGTGTTTGTCTGTGAGTGTGTGTGTCTGTGTATGTGTCTGTGTGTGTCTGTGAATGATTGAATAAATGTGTGTGTATGTCAGTGTATGCGTGTGTGTTTGTGAGTGTCTGTCAAATCAGTGAGATTATGTTTGTGATTGAGTGTGTGTCTGTCAATGAATGATTGTGTGTCAGATCAGTGAGTCTGTGTCTGTCAGTGACGTCTGTGTGTTTGTCATTGAGTGTGTCTGGCTGTTAGTGTGTATACACCACTGAGTGTAGCGTGGCGGAGCGGAGCGCAGTACAGGAGCTTCTGTTTCCTGTACCTGGCCAGACTGAGAGGAGGTGCTCACTGAGAGAGCACTTCCTGTCAGTCCAGCCAGGTACAGAAAACTGAAGCTCCTGTAGAGGGTCTGCTCCGCAACGCTACAAGACAGGTAGGAGGCACACCAGGAAGGGGAGTGTGACCGCTAAGAGGGTGGGGGGTGCACCAAGGGACAGAGAGGGGAGGGGAGAGAAAAACCAAGGGACAGGGAAAGGAGGGGGGGGGGAGAGGAACACTAAGGGACGGGGAAGAGGGAGGGGCTGGTTAGGAGGCACATAGGTGTAGATGTTAATTTTAGAGGGGGGGGAGGCGGAAAAATGGATCTTCGCCTATGTACCCAAAAATCCTTGCACCGGCCCTGAGAGCGATCCATACAATACACAGAACTGGGTACAACACAAAGATACCCATATAATGCACAGAGCTGGGCAGGCTGCTGAGATATCCATACAACAGGCAGAGCTGAATAAAATACAGGGAGAAAACACATTGGCCTCAATTTAATATTTTTGGATAAGCCGTTCAAATTATTTTCATATTTTTGGATAAACTTACAATTATTTAATATTTGATTTTTTTTTTAAATGTTTTCATATATTGATACATTTTTGATATTTGAATATATCTTCGCCTGTGTAGGCATGTATTTCTTTTAGCCCACTCTTTTGTATCTTACCTCATTTTGTGGTACATTTTTTAATTTTCTCCCCCTTTTCAGAGTATCCTCCTTTTGTCATTCTTATCACGAATTTTATGTCTCTATCGCTCTTTTGTGTTTTTTTTACCCCCATATTTATCACATATTCCCCTTTTGCCATTCTTGTGTCTCCTACTTCCTCGTTTGTGTCGCTTACCCCAATGCCTCTTACTCCCTTTTTGCCTATCAAACTATTGTTTCTCTTGAAAAAGAGAGTATGTGTCCAGTCAAGGGCAGTGAGCTAGAATGGAAGGCATATTTCAAATCTAGCCTGTTTTTTACATGCATAGCTGCTCTTAAGAAAGATTCTCCAGACAGCCACCAGTCAGGAGAAGGAGCACTGTAGAGAATTCAAGACAAGATTATTCAAGATTATTTTAATTTTGTACATACAATGACTGGATTATGTTTATATACTTTTTCCCCATATTTTTTTAGCTTAATACCATTCTCCTAGCAAAAACTCTTAGTGATCGTAAACTTCAAATTATTTTTCCCACATAAAAACTGGTGGGGCACTGCCTAAGTGCCCCTATGGATGAGCCACCACTGATCACGACTAGAGAGGGTCAGAACTGTTCTGACCCTTTCCAAAATCCCCCTTTATTCAAATAATAGGATTTTGGATGGCTAAATAAAAAAAAAGTGCTCTGTACAAATAGCTATGAATACATTAATAACTCTGAAAATTACTATTGCACAGACAGGACCACACATTGAAAAATCATAAATTATTAGTTTTTTTCACTGTGCAAAGTAAGAATGCACTCAGTTATAAATGGCAATATAATATGTTTCAACATTTTATCGAGGTAGAAATAAAAAAAAATGGGTGCAGGAATGGATGTAGGAAAAGTGTTTAATGCAACATATAAGTCAATATCAATCACATGTTCTTCTCAAACAAAATACCATTTGTACATAAATACAACAAAAAGTTGCAATCTTTTATACATCAACCTGGTTTTTAGACAGAACTCTTTTGTGTCCTAGTGGCCGTGGTAATATCAGCTTTAACATTACATCAGCAACAATGGCTGGTGCATAGGACAATGGCAACCAAAAAAATTTGGCGTCCCATCCAGCTCCATATCGTGTTCTGGGATATCTTGCTGTCAAGGCGTGTTCCATGCAGTTCGTCACTTTAGAAATGTCAGCATCACAAAATGTGTTCATTGATAGCCTCTGGACTTTCACATCTAGAAGAAAAGTGTATTCTTTGATTATCTCTATTCCCTATGAGTTACCCTCATAAGGGAGTTACCCTCCCTTTTAACTTGTCTAAGGTTAGACAGAACTACAGTTGGTTTCGTACACAATAAGAAAATGTTGAGATAATTGGAACACTGTCAACCTTTTAAGAGAAGCTAACTATGCAGCTGTAAACTGGGCTAGGCTAAATCAGTTAAAGGAACACTATAGGCACCCAAACTACTTCATCTCATTGAAGTGGTCTTCGTTCAGTATCCCTGTCCCATTAACCCTGCAAGGTAAAACATTGCAGTTTTCAGAGAATGTTTATTTTGCAGGGTTAACACAGCCTCTAGTAATGTCTCCCAGACAGCCACTAGTGGTGCTTCCTGGCTTTTCAAAGAGTTTAACGCCGTAAAACGATGCTGGATGTCCTCAGGAGGAGACAGAGCCTGTGCTGAGGGACCTAACCCCTTAAGGACACATGACATGTGTGACATGTCATGATTCCCTTTTATTCCAGAAGTTGGGTCCTAAAGGGGTTAAACCTTTTAATTTAGGGGGCTGACAATACGTTTTTGGCAGAGGGACACTATAGCGTTAGGAGTACAATCTTGTATTTCCTATGCTATAGTGATCCTTTAAAAGTGGTGCCCTGAGACTCAAGAACATTTAGTGAGTACTTTTAAAAAATATGAGTGCAAAATGTATTTAAAACATGGGGTGCATAGCTAGCATTTAAATATGGATCAAAATAGCAATTCTGTATATAAATTGCAGGGCAGGGATTGCTAAACATTTAAATTCCGTAACTTTACACAATCTTAATTCCTAAATATTCATGCATAATTTACAGATTTATGGGGATGGGGGGGAGGGGTAAATTAATATGGATCTCACAATATTTCACACTAGAATCATACTAAAGTGTAGAATAATAAAATAGAAACAGATATATACTTTGCAACGTATAAATTAATATCAATACACTTGGTATGATAAAAATAGTTAAATAGGATGATGAAATATCTGCGAATGGTTGTTTGTAAGGACCTGACAGCATTTCTAGGAATACAGCTTGTAGATTAATTATACTGCTTCGGCTACACAAAGCAGATGTTCTATATAGGACTTTTCAAGCTGTTATTAATGCTAGCAAATACTCTTGGTTCTGCAATCGTAGCACACCTAAACTTCCCTTCTTCCCTTCCCTGGCTGTAGAATGAAACCAAAAAATTTACCTAAATATAGAGCTGTAGTGTATATGTGGGGGGAGGAGGGGTTCATATGCCTTTCCTACATTCAGTTCTGATTTTGGAGCTTTGTCCAGCCACCCTAATTTTGTTCCCTGTTGTTCTGCATCTGGGGAAACCAGTGAAGAGTCCTCAGGTAGCACAGTGCGAGTGCATCAGTAGACGTGCTCGCTCCGTGCAGCGGGCACTAGGAGCATGCAAGAAGAGCTCCCTGCATGGTCCTCTATATAGAGGGCTGACTGAAAGATTGTCTTTAAGCCTGGCATTCTTGACGCAAAACTAGCGTACTTCTTCAGTTGGCGAATACTCCTTCTTTCACCAGTGATGCAAGTTACAACACTGACGACACACCTTTGGAAGACCCCTGTCCCATTTCTCCCTGCGACAGAGCTAGGAGTTATGTATTTACTGCCCCTATGCAGAGGTACATTCATTTTATGCTGGGTGTGGAACAGTTAAAGTAAACTTTATGGGCTAAATTTCATTTTGCTCTTATCTTGTGAGTAGAACATTTAATGAATGCAAAAGCCAAACTCTAACTTCAAGTCCCCAAATCTGAACAAAAAAAATACTCCACTGTTTCATTACGTGACCCAAATGTTTATACATGAATTATCATTGCTGAGGACTGAATAAACCGTAACTGGATAACATTGAATTGTGTGGAATTTATTTGGTTGGTCAAATCAGTGAGCAACACTTAGTTGCACATCAGTTAAAAATGTCTGAGGCGGTGTGTTAAAATCATAATTCACCCTTTACTAAATAGTCCTCTCCAAAACAGATAGATACATTGGCAAGGTTTGTATCTCAACAAACTTCATTGCTGCTATCCCGAGGCAAGTGCTGGAACCTGATAGGAGCTAAATATTTTTTTACACTATCTAGTAGTCCATATTTTATTTAGTGGTTTGCCTGCTAGCACAATGTATAGATTCACATATCAGCAGATTAAAACTGAGCTTATTCTGTAATCTAGTCACAATTTATTTATTATATTCCTTTAAAATAAGTGATTTCTTAGTGTGGATAGCTGGAAAAACCCAAAAAAACAAAATACTCATTTTAACATGCCGGGATGCCTGTTCACTCAAAAGGAAAATTTAAATCAGCTGTGATAATCTGAGGAATTTTCACTCCAGTTTTTCAATGTAAGAGTGAAAATTAGAGAGCCATGGTTAGGAATTCTTACATTTTTCAAAATACTTCTCTCCATATAAACGTTTGACTTCAGGTGTTAATCGGTTCCAAAGTCGGTTTAAATCTTTCTCAATAATTTCCAGGCTAGTTACTCCAGTCTTAAAGAAACCAGGTTCGATAATGCTAACTTTCACGCCAAAATACTGCATGTCTCTCCTAAAATGGAAAAGAAAATTATTAAACCCTTTGGCCTCTTTATATTTTAACACTCTTCGTGTTATGTGATTGTTTAAGACATTATTTAATATGTATTTTTAGAATTTCACACTGGAATGTTGGAGGGTCTGCTTAATAGATTTTTTGCGTGCGCACTCTTGCTAATTTAATTTGTGATTGTTTAATTTGTGTTTAATTTCATTCCTCCTGTTGTTAGCAGGCTAAAATAAAGAGATCGTATTCACCACAATAAGAAACTACAAATATAACATACTATACATGGATTTATTGGAAATATACACTTGAAACAGATGATCTCATTACACTTTAAGTTCTGTAAGTGGGCCACTAAAATAAGAGACATTTAAGAAAAAAAAAGATCCCTAGCACTAAGCAGAAGAAGTTTTACTAATTAATGTCTTTGATGTTCTGATTACTTACCTTAAGCTGTCCGAAAAAGATTCCACCCCACATTTAGATAAACAGTAGCCACCACCTCCAAATGCAAGTCTTCCCATAACACTGGCTACGTTAACTATCCTTCCTCTGGCCTTTTTTATTAGTGGCAGGAATTTCAAGGTAACTTCAATAAGTCCAATCAGGTTGACATCAAGAACTCTATGAAAGTCTTCAATATCCATCCAATCAGTTGGTCCAATAGGAATGGCTCTTCCAGCATTGTTGACCAATCCAAATAATCCTATTTAAAAGAAAAGTATATGCAAACCTAAGGACCAATAAAAAGTGCTTTTTATCCCCAAGTTGACACAGTTTTAGCTCCACTTAGTCTTTTCCGTTTGTTTGTTTTTTGTTATTAAATGATTCACCTACCCTTTTTGGATTACCACCTTGCTCCCCTTTATCAAGAGAGAGTGAATCTCAATGATCACAGGTATGTACATCTTATATTTAACAAATATTTGATACATTAGTTCCCTCTTGCTCACAAGAATAAACTCCATCAACTCAAGGCGAAAATAATCAACATTTTAAATATAAACACAGCAAAGAGGGGAGCAATAGCAGGAGTTGTAATGAAAAAATAATCTCATCTTTACCACTCACAAAGAATATATAGACATACAAATATGTGGCAGATCAGCAAGACAAAATTACAAAAAAAAAATTGACTAGAGTTATTGAGAAAAGAAGAGACAAAAAAAGGATATTACAACATGCCTGAATGGGATGGACTTTTTGTATCTAAACAGATACTTTATCAACAGCAACATCATCTACATACCTTTTATGCAGCTGGTTCTAGGTAGCATTTATCATAATATCTCTCTGATTAGTTCGTTAAGATACTTCCCGCATAGTATAACGATTATTAGACATAATATTGCTCTGAGAGGCATTCTGTTATTTCTTTAGTATCTCAATAAATGTATATATAATTATGTATATAGTGCTTGTTATTTAACACCTGAATCTAACTTTATTCAGGTAAATGTTGCCTATTGCAAGTAAGCTATTTTGCACAATAACTCTGTTATCCAAATAACAGCTGGATTATTTTGAATTATTCACAATATTGGAGTAAAATCCAGACAAGGCCGGTTGATTGATTCAAGCGAAAAGCAGAAGGAACTATATCAACTCTATCCGAAAGAAGCAAATTAATAAAATAAAATAAAAAGTTCAAGCTCTTTTAATTTCGGTTATTTGTAATTATTAAAAAAGAAGTACCTTTGTTACCGGTTTCTGTGGCCACGTATGCTACAGCATTATCAATACTCCTGGGGTTTGTTACGTTCAGGATTACAGTTCGCAGTGATGACGAAGTGCAGGCTTTTAATTCCTGGCTTCCTTTTTCAGTTAGACAGGCAGCAATTACAATAAACCCTTTTCTGTAAAGTCTTTGTGCCAACAAGTTGCCAAATCCAGTATCACAACCTGTGATGAAAATGTGTTTTTCACAAACATCTTTGACTTTGAGGCTGTCTCTGATGGCCCAACAGATAATTATGAAGGCAATGGAAGTCAACGAACCTATTAATGCTGGGTTAAGTGTCAAAATCTGAAATAAATACATTTGAAAGTTAAAATTGTCTCCTGTAACATCTTGATAACATGATAGATTTTAACTAGTGTATGACAGCAGCTACAATCAGCAACAATCAAATTTTCTCTCTGACAAGTACCTGTATTGCCATGAAGAAAGAAAGCTTGAGTGTTCCAAATGTGGCATCTATTCTGTCGCAGACAGCCATAGCAGACGCCACATCTACTCCCTCCCAATGGTATGTATTAAAACAAGCAATAAGTGCCCCACATTTAATAACAAACCTACTCGGGGTCCCGCCATAACAGTATCCATGTAATATCATAATGTTGGCTACAACAAAACGGTCATTATTATTATTGCACAAATGGGTTCCAAAACTGGAATCGCTACCGATAGGCATGTATGCCACTATGCAGAGCTTGCAATACCGCACACGTGACCTGTCTAGCGACTTGGAGTCAGAAGGGAATAAAAAGAGTAATACATATACTGGGGAAGGAAGGGATTTGTCCATTTTCAGATTTACAGACTACTTTTGCATTACCAGACAAATAATTGTTCACATATCTTTGTAAAAAAACATATTTTAGAGAAGGATAAATTAGGAGTGGAGTTAAACAAGCTGCAGGATATTGATAAATTATGTCTAGGAGTAGGAGTCTTAACAAAGTCTCTGTCCTTATGCTACACAAAGTTACTGACAATTTACCGACCTGTGAAATTGAGATATATAGTACAATGGGAAAAATAACTTGAATGTGAGTTAGAACCAAGTAGATGGTATGCGGCAATGACGGGGGTTCAAAGGGCCACCCATTGCTAAGACCACATACAATCATCTTATAAGTTGTGGATGAAGTGGTATCTCACACCTCAACATCTTGCCCACGTATATCCTGGGGTTACCCCCACGTGCTGGCGGTGTGGCGGGGAGACAGACACTTTAATTCAGATGTTTTGGCATTGTTTAATTTTAAAAACTCTTGGCCGCAGGTATAGGAGCTTATCGAACGCTCTACGACTTTGTCGCTTCCCCTCTGTCCAGAGATTTATTTGTTTCACGTGTTGCCCAGAACCTTCTCGAAACATGCTGCTACATTAGCTGTGCACATCTCGCTGGCAGCAAAGACATGCTTAGCGAGACTGTGGAAATCCTCAAATCGACCTGATATTAGGTTAGTTACAGAAAAAATAAACCATACAAAAAAATGTGAGGAAATGCCACATATAATTATGGGTGCGACAGGAAAATTTACCAAAGCATGGGGACAATGGCAAGAATAATTTATGGTGGAGCACTGTACCGATACAGATTAGGAGACTCCAACCTGAGTACTTCATGAGATGTACCTAGAACATCTCATGAAATTGTATTTAGAACATCTCAGGCAATTATAGTATTTTTCCTTTGTTGCTCTTTCGTCTTTTTTTCTTTTTTGGCTTTATGTTTGTTTATGTTCTTTTTTTAAAATTATATTTCAAAATGGATAACAAATGTATAGATGTTACATTGTATGCAGGTATTATTGCGATTTTTTTTATGAAAGAGAGTCTTTGATATAACAATATAGATTCATTTACAAAAAATAAAAAAAAAGAAACAGAAAAAAAAGAAAGTTAAAATGTTCTCATGTAACATCTTGATACATGATACATTTTAACTAGTGTATGACAGCAACTTCAATCAGCACCAATCACTGGCTTATTGTGCTGGGAATAATAGTTCACGATGATGATCATTGCTTCATACATGGTGTGATATAAAATGTATTCAGTGTCTATTAAACAGTATATATTACGTGTTTAATGTGTTTTGTTTCTTGCACTATGGATTCTGTTACCTCCTTGAATCTGTCAAACAGGTCTTCTTCTTGAACTTCCTGTAAACAGAACAGAAAAAAACCTGAAAAATTCAGCCAAGCAAGTTCATTAAAGAAATGCTGTTGAAACACTGTAATATATATTCAAGGTTTGAAAGTTCAGCTCTGTGGAATTAAGGAAAGCTCATTAAAGGAAAGCTATAGTGTCCCTGTCCCTATATCTATACAGGTTTCCCCACACCACCATTTCTAATAAATATATTTAAAATAAAGGACTTACTTATCTGTTTTCCAATGCAAGAAGAGGCTCCCTCATTGCTGCTTACCTCTCCGCCCCACAGAGGAGCATGGTGGACCTAATGCGCATGCACGTCGTGCCCATTCAAGCTTCCTATAGGAAAGCATATCTCTTCCAGCATCCTAGTGTGAGAGAGAGCGTAGGGACATTCTCCTGTCCCTACACACAGAGCACCATGCTATAACATACCACTACAGTGCTGAAAGAGTTAGCTGGGAAAGAGTATAGCCATTTATTTGTTAACAAAAGTTTGGCCGTGCTACAATTATGTGGGTACAAAGTAGCATCCGACATAAACTATCGATAAAGAGGCTGGGACAGATGCAAACTGTGGATGAAGAGAGGGATATTGGTGCAGATTAAAATTGTGGGGATGTTATTATTAATTATATAGAGTAGACATATTTGGAAGCACTTTACAATTAGAGAAATAAGCAAGGAAGGCCCTGTTTAAACAAGCTTTACATCTATGGAAGGTAGATATATATATTGTTAGGTGTCCAGGAATTGAACCTGAGTTCAATGTGTCTGGGAATTGAACCTAAGCTCCGTCTGATGCATGATTTTCCCTAAGTCATTCTGGTTATACAACAGACTGGCCATGTCACCTGGTGTTGGGAGAACTAAAATAAATTTCAGTGCAAATGCAGGATTATCTGAGCTTACACTGTACTTGTAATGTAATTCAAGGCATTTAAACCCATACATGAATGCTTCATCAGCGTTTAGCATGTGGACAGCCTTTATTGACCGCTCTGCTGTGCAGCCTGCCACCCTGGTGTACACGCATGCCAGGATAACTTGCCCTCTTGGTTAGTAGGCACATTAACCATGGTGCTAATTGTGTCATGGGAATTCCCACCAACCAGGCAAGCAGCCTCTCCCTCCCTCCGGTTCCCAATATAACGCCTGCCAAAGTTGGCACGTCTGCAGATTCAAACTTTGGGGAACAGTGGAGGGAAAGAGATTAGGCCAGAAACAAACTGGAGAGGAGATTAGACAATACAAAAACTGTGGTGAGAGGGGGAATGAAGCAGACACACACTGGACTGAGTAGTGTCTATTCCCTGAGACTCCATGTAAATATCTGCTATCACACTTCACAACTGCACACCTGCATTCTCACACACAGCATGCAAAAACAAAAAACTGCATTATACCCAACTGACACAGCACACACAAATATTTCTCAATTTTTACACTCTTGAATTACCTACAAGAAAAGATTGCATTTGTTATCACTTTTTCTACACAGAATTTGTACTCCTCATTTGCACACGGACTCTACAGAAAATACACCCCTGGACACACTGGCACTAGAAACACATACCGTATATACTCTAATATAAGTCGACCCGAATATTAGTCGAGACCCCTAATTTTACCCCAAAAAACTCGAGTATAAGACTAGGGTGGGAAATGCCGCAGCTACTGGTAAATTTCTAAATAAAATTATATCCCCAAAAAATTATATTAATTGAATATTTATTTACAGTGTGTGTATATAATGAATGCAGTGTGTGTGTGTGTGTATGAATGCAGTGTGTGATACAGGGTGTGTTTGTGTATGTGATGCAGAGCCTTGGTGGGAGGTGGGCATTTTTATTATTTTTTTTAATTATTATTATTTTAATATTATAATTTGTTTGTTATATTATTAATATTTTTTATTTTATTATTATGTTTTTTAATATTATTAATATTTTATTTTATTATTATTTAAATTTGTATGTATATTTTTTTCGTCCCCCCCCTGCTTGATACATGGCCAGGGAGGGGGGCTCTCATTCCCTGGTGGTCCAGTGGATGGGCTGTGTAGGAGGGGGGTTGGCAGAGAGCTGTTACTTACCTTCACAGCAGCTCCTGTCAGCTCCCTTCTCTCTCCTCCGGTCCGGTCAGCTCCCTTCTTCTCCAGTGTAAGTCTCGCGGCCGCGCAGAGCGTTGGCTCTCGCGAGACTTGCACTGGAGGAGAAGGGAGCTGATCGGAACGGAGGAGAAGGGAGATGAAAGGAGCTGCTGTGAAGGTAAGTTACAGCTCTCTGCCAGCCCCCAACAGGACCGCCGGGCTTGTAATGAGCCCAGCGGTCCTTGTCTGTATTATAGCAATGTAAGTTACCATAATACAGACATTGACTCGAGTATAAGTCGAGTTGGGGTTTTTCAGCACAAAAAAATGTGCTGAAAAACTAGACTTATACTCGAGTATATACGGGAAATATTTTTTTTTCATTACACAGATATTGCACAAAAACAAATAGGCCCATTAATAAAACCTTACATGATATAAAAATACAATCCGTAAAAAATGAAAATCCAGCGCACTTCCTATCTACTAAACAGCTACATTGGTGCGGATTTTGTACATTTTATTAAATACACCTAATCTAGGCAAAAAAAATAGCTGGAGCTCCTTAAGAAGGGGAACCAAGCCCCTCCCACAACTTCAGGCCCTGCCTTCCATATATATATATATATGAAAAAACAGGGGGGTGGTTGCACTCACCTGAACATGCTTCAATGGGGTGCTGCTGGGGGCCAATACATACAGTCAAAAATTAAAATCCGGCGCACTCCCTATCTACTAAACAGCTACGTTGGTGCTGATTTTGTAAGTTTTATTAAAAACACATAATCTAGGCAAAAAAATAATGAGGATTTAGTTACATTATATGTTCATACATTGCATAAGCCTGCCACAACGTCAATAAAAATACAATCCAGCATTCACTCACACTACACACAGATACATTCATGTACACATACCCCACATCTGTTTTTATACTCACACACAGACATTAAACAATAGTACACATATATTATTTACGCAAATACACAATTAATTATTTATTAAACAGTGAATTGCGGAAAATTGACAAGAATATTGCACATTTTGGGCCAAAATAGCAGAAAAAAATATGATACTTCTATTACAGCCTAGATTTTGGAATCCAATCTTCAATTTGACACAATTGTTATATTCCGAATTAGACATATGCACAATCTACTGCTATATTTTAAATCCATCAAACGGTCCGTCCATCCTTCCACACATCAATCTATCGATCTTTCCATCTGTCCGTCCATTCATCCATTTATTATTCTGTCTATTAGTCTGTCGATTTTGCAGCACAGACGTTCGTATAGTGATTGTACCAGTCAGGTGCATCTCTTACACAACTGATCCTGCATGTTAGGTACATTTGTTTATGGATATTTTTTTGTCCTTAAAACAATAACAATATTCATTAAACATGAGCAGGTAAACATATCTAATATAAATTATTATTATTTATTATTCTAAAAGTAATTTATTTTAAAGGTGACTTACCTCCTGTCCCTGCATCATACAACGTGACAAGCAACAGCAAAATGACAACGAAGCATGTGATTTAGAAGGAATGTATAAAATCCTCGGTCAAAGCATTGCCCTTTCTCATAAGGCTCTTTAAATTTTAATATACATATGTTTAAAAATAGTGACTACATCCTAAAGCATCCTGTAAAACAAAGCAAAAAAAAATACTTCAATTGCTGTTAACGATTAGTTCCACCAGACTACCATCGGCCCTGTGATAATCCCTCTGCTTGCTGTAAATATTCACTTTGGAGATTCACGTATCCTTGGCCACGATTATATTTGGAATGTAGTTGCTTAATCCTTATTAGTGAAGACTAAATCACAAGCATCTAAGTTCCATCAGTGCTGGCGGGGCCATGAGTTAAATGTGGTTACACAAAGCTCTCTCTAGGGTATTACCAAGTGTATGCATTTAGATTCGACTATTCACAGATCAACTGGCTAGCTTTTCAGAAAAGTGTCCTCTGTGCCCGACCAGCCCAACAGCTTAAGTTCTCAGAAATCTTGTGTTTGTTTATTTACTTCTGTAATGACTGCAGTGGTTATTCAAGGAGACGCTTCAGGATTGAGTTGACTCATTATTTTTTAATGTATTACAGAAATAATTAAAAATAGAAAGAAAAAAACAATAAATTAACAATAATAAAAAATTAATATATGCTCACTAAGCGTTTGCATTTGCTGCAAAATTGAATGAATTGCAGCTTTTGCTGTGAGGTTTTCCAACGAGGAGCTGACTCAACCTTTTTCTATATTATTATTATTTTATTATTTATATAGCGCCAGCAAATTCCGTAGCGCTGTACAATGGGTGGACTAACAGACACGTAATTGTAACCAGACAAATGGACGCACAGGAACAGAGGGGTTAAAGGCCCTGCTCAATGAGCTTACATGCTAGAGGGAGTGGGGTATAGTGACACAAAGGGTAATGAAATAGGTTGCTAGAAAAGTTGCAGGAGAGGAGTCATGAGGGAGAAAGGGGGATGATAACCTGCCAACAGTTTAAATGATACGCTTTCCTGAGGAAGTGAGTTTTCAAAGATTTTTTGAAGGAGTGGAGACTGGGTGAAAATCTAACGGAGAAGGGAAGGGAGTTCCACAGAAAAGGTGCAGCCCTGGAGAAGTCTTGAAGGTGAACATCAGAGGTTGGAGTACTGACATATAATAGACGTAGGTTTTCGGTGGAGCGCTGGGGCCTCGACTGGACATATTTGTGTCTTAGGGAGGATAGGTAGGTTGGAGCAGCATTATGTAGAGACTTGTAAGAAAGCACCAGAATCTTAAATTGAGTCCTATATCTAACTGGAAGCCAATGTAGGGACTCACAGAGAGGGGAAGGTGTGGGCGGACAGGAAAATGAGCCTCGCCGCCGCATTCATTATAGATTGCAGCGGTGCAATCTGGGAGCACGCAAGAGCACTGAGAAGGGGATTGCAGTAGTCAAGGCGAGAAAGAACAATGGCATGGACCAGCCACGTCTAGTGTTAAATAAGGGCGGATGCGAGCTATGTTTTTGAGATAGAAGCGGCAGGGTTTGGCCACCGACTGGACATGAGGGGTGAAGGAGAGGTCAAAGTCAAGGAGAACACCTAGGCAGCGAGCCTGCGAGGTAGAGGTGATGGTGGCGCCGTTGACTTGGAGGGAGATAGGCACAGGAGTAGCAACACTTGAGGGAGGAAAGACCAGAAGTTCTGTTTTGGACAGGTTGAGTTTAAGGAAGTGAGCAGCCATCCATTTGGAAATTGCGGAGAGGCAGTCAGAGACACGAGTCAAGATGGGCAGAGAGAGATCAGGAGAGGATAGGTAGATTTGCATGTTATCTGCATATAAATGATAATGGAAGCCAAAAGAGCTGATGAGTTTACCAAGGGAGGCAGTATAGATAGAGAACAGTAGGAGACCAAGGACAGAACCTTGGGGAACACCTCGGGGTTGGGAGAAGAGGCAGAGTTAAAGAAAGATATATTGAAAAAGCTCTGGTAGAGGTAGGAGGAGCACCAGGAGAGAGCATTATCCCATAGAACAAGATTACAGAGAATGAGAAGAAGCTTTTGATGATCAACAGTATCAAAGGTAGCAGAAAGCTCAAGGAGAATTAGGATAGAGTAATGGCAACGAGATTTAGCAGCAATTACATTGTTGGATACTTTGGTCACAGCTGTTTCAGACTGAAGAAGTGGGTCATATAGTTCTTGCTGAACATATCTAATATATCTATATATATACACCCTGTTCCAAATTATTATGCAAATTATATTTTTCTCATTTACCTAAATAATTGATGTAAATAACAGTCAGCATAATTCTCATGTTATCAACTATTAAGAGTACAATTCAAATTTTATTGAACAAACCTCCTAATGATAACAGTATTTTTTTTAAAACATAAAAAACTTACAATGCACTGTTACAAATTATTACGCACAGTAAGTTTCAAAACGCATTATAGGTTGTAAAGAACTGAAAATTGTCATTTGTTGTGTTTGTAGCATATTTACTGAAATCAAAAGCAATTTCAATCAAACTTATAACAACATTTTTACTTTTTTAAAATTTTAACAGATCACGTTACATTTTAACATAGGACCCCTTATTTGATAGCAGCTTCACAAGTCTTGCATCCATTGAACGTGTGAGTTTTTGGACAGTTTCTACTTTAATTTGTTTGCAAGATGTCAGAATAGCCTCCCAGAGCTGCTGTTTGGATGTAAACTGCCTCCCACCCTCATAGATCTTTTGTTTGAGGATGCTCCAAAGGTTCTCAATAGGATTGAGGTCAGGAGAGGATGGAGGCAACACCATGACTTTCTCTTCTTTTATCCCCATAGCAGTCATTGATGCAGAGGTATTCTTTGCAGCATGAGATGGTGCATTGTCATGCATGAAGATGATTTTATTATGGAAAGCATAGTTCTTCCTTCTGTACCGGGAAGAAAGTGGTCAGTTAGAAACTCCACATACTTTGCAGAGGTCATTTTTACACCTTCGGGGACCCTAAAGGGGCCGACCAGCTCTCTTCCCATGATTCCGGCCAAAAACATGACTCCACCACCTTGCTGATGTCGCAGCCTTGTTGGAACAGGGTGGCCGTCCACCAACCATCCACTACACCATCCCTTTGGACTATCCAGGGTTGCACGGCACTCATCAGTGACCAGGACTGTTTGAAAATGAGTCTTCATGTATTTTTCTGCCCAATGCAGCCGTTTCTGCTTGTGAGCATTGGTTAGTGGTGGCTGAATAGAAGGTTTATGCACAGTTGCAAGACTCTGGAGGACTCTACACCTTGATGTCCGTGGGACTCCAGAGACACCAGCAGCTTCAAATATCGGTTTGCTGCTATGTAATGGTATTTTAGCAGCTGCTCTCTTGCTCCGATGCATGGATCTTCCTCAATGTGTCTTTATCTGCACGAACCCGTCTGTGCTCTGAATCAGCCACAAATCTCTTAATAGTGCGACGATCACGCTTAAGTGATAGGCATTGAACTATTTCACTATTTTCGGCAGAAGAGAGTGTAACGGACCGTTTCACTTACAAGAGGATAAAACCCAGTTTAGGCGATAATCCCCTTTACAGATGCACAGGCAGCTACTGCAGACACCATTCTCCCGACTGGAACCACACGAACACTGGAACAGCTTATAAAGGGGCACACTGTAACGGACCGTTTCAGCATAAAAGGGGAAAAAATGCGTTTAGGCGATAATCCCCTTTTCTGGATACAGGCACAGCTACTGCAGAACACCACACTCCCGATCTGGATACGAAATAACACTCCGAACTGGAACAGCTGAACAAGAAAAGCATACAATCCGCTTACACTCTTGGCAGTCAGCTTACAATCCAATCCCCCCCAAGAACGAGACGACACTTCATTTTGAGGGTTAAGCAGGAACTCAAGACTGGGACACCCAGTCTGGCTTTTATTACCAACAAGTACATACAGGACACTCCCAGGGGGAGGATGAAATTAACCAATCACATGGATGTACCTCCCACACATTTCCTCCCCTTAGATTAACACTTAACACAATTATACTGTACACCTTTTTCCCCAATTCCTGGATGTACCCCAAATACATATGCTACACCTCCAAAACAGGTATCCCCTGATAGCCCTTATTCAGGGGGACAACATATGCAAGAATCAGCCCATTCGGATAAATGGTTCAGGAGTTATGGAACTTTAAAGTATTGACCGACCGCATGGGTAAAGTATCCGAAATCAGTTCCATGCATTTTGGCCCTGCGGTCGGTCACAAACAAGGGAATGAAAACAGACGAATTGCCTGTGTTATAGAGCCTGGAGAGGGTTTGAATGAATTCCCTTGTTTGTGGGGTTCTTTCTACCGAACGGGGGGTCATTCGGTAGTTTCCATACGAACTTCTGAAAGTATGGAGGTCTCAGCGGTGTTTGCCTAGTCAAGTGTCCGATTTCAGTTCCAGACACTCGACGGCAAAACACCGCTGTTCGGTAGTTAAAGATGGCCGCCGCCACGTGTTGGTTTCCTGAATGGCGGCCACCCAGAGGACACAGAACACATTACATGATTGCCAATTACCCGTTTGCAACATTGTTGCAAACGGTAATTGGAGGCACACTTAATCCTGGGTGGTCTGGTTGTTCGGTAGTTTCCTCAATACAATGAATGGAGTGGTTCTACCGAACAATCAGATGAAGGCTGCATATATATATATAACCCAGGTTAACTGCATACAACAATACATACATGACATTTAAAGTATTAAAGGCAGGATTACTGTACTACGTTCCACAGTCTTAAAGGTACAGTAGTCCCAAAAGTTCCAATATGTCCATCGCTGCTTTTAAAGGGCCAGCAGCAGCAATACAAATTATTACCTGCCCAAATATAGTCTTTAAAGTGCAATATGTCCAGGGGCCATAGTCAGCGGGCAGGAGGCTAGCAGCCAGGCCTCTCCAGTTCACAGTGGCGAAGCTGGTTTCGCCACAGAGAGATCCTTTTTCTTCCCCATATTGCATGAAAATGGTGCTCTGCTTAATAATGTGGAACACCCTTCTTTAGTAGTTTTTTCTTAAATTGGGCTCACCTGGCAATCTAATTATCACAGGTGTCCGAGATTGTTTTCAGTAAACAAAAGAGCCCTGAGACACAATGCCATCCATGAGTTAAACTGAAAATCAAAATATTTAATCTTTGTGACACTTAAATAGAATTTGCATAATAATTTGGAACAGGGTGGATATATATATATACACGTACATACACTATGTGGACTTAATTATTGAATTCAGGTGTTTCATTCAGACCCTTTGCCACATGTGTATAAACTCATGGATCTGGCCATGCAGTCTGCATTTACAAACATTTGTGAAAAAAAATCATTCTGAAGAGCTCAGTGATTTCAAGCATATAGTGAGTGCTTCAAGGAATGGGTTTCCATGGCCGAGCAGCTTCATGTTGTCAGGGTGGCGGTCCGGTGACCGGGACCCAGAATGCCTGATGTTGATAGTAGGAGTCACAGTGTGGAAGTGGATTAGCAGGGTCTGGTGCAGGGTAACCGCATGCCCCCTGGTGTTTACCACCAGCGTGTGTGCGGCCACATACCAGGACCCTGATGAAGCTTGGAAATAAGCAGACCTCCAAGGAGCTGAATAGTTAGGCTCTGCAGCAGGAATGTATCCAGTACAGATCAAGGCAAGACTAGAACAGACACCAAACATGAAAACAAGACAGAACTAATAGAACCCAGAACAAGAGAAGGATAGGTAGCTAAACCCAGATCATGTATACAATACATAAGGGAAACATTAACAGAACAGGGGGAGGACAAGACAGGACAAAATAAAACAAGACAAGATATAATAGGCAAAACAAGAGGAGACATAACTAAGTACTATATGTGAAAACCTATGGGGAGTCAGCTACATTATATGATCATACATTGCATAAACCTGCCACAACGTCAATATGCCCCATATTAAGCAGGTCCTACTCTAACTGCCTAATATCTGCAACGTTCACATGCTTCCCAGGTTTCTCCCCCAGTTACATTCCACAGCATTTTGAGAATAAGTACCAATTTCCCTATGCCTGTACCTGGAGCCTCTTAAATCTAGTGCTCTTTAAAGTTAGCTCTAATGATCTAATGATCTGAGTCTCCATATTGTTATTATTATTATTATTATTAAAATTTATAAAGAATCAACAAATTCCACAGAGATGTACAATAGGTGGACTAACAGACAAGTATTTGTAACAAGACGAGTTGAGGACCCGGCTCAAACGAGCTTACATTGTAGAGGGAGTGGGGTGAAGTGGCACAAGAGGTAAGAGTAGAAAGTATGAAACAAACAAAAAATAAATAAAAAACACCATTCTCGTCCCTGAACTCAGGACAAAATGTACAGGGAGTGCAGAATTATTAGGCAAATGAGTATTTTGACCACATCATCCTCTTTATGCATGTTGTCTTACTCCAAGCTTTATAGGCTCGAAAGCCTACTACCAATTAAGCATATTAGGTGATGTGCATCTCTGTAATGAGAAGGGGTGTGGTCTAATGACATCAACACCCTATATCAGGTGTGCATAATTATTAGGCAACTTTCTTTCCTTTGGCAAAATGGGTCAAAAGAAGGAATTGAAAGGCTCAGAAAAGTCAAAAATAGTGAGATATCTTGCAGAGGGATGCAGCACTCTTAAAATTGCAAAGCTTCTGAAGCGTGATCATCGAACAATCAAGCGTTACATTCAAAATAGTCAACAGGGTCGCAAGAAGCGTGTGGAGAAACCAAGGCGCAAAATAACTGCCCATGAACTGAGAAAAGTCAAGCGTGCAGCTGCCAAGATGCCACTTGCCACCAGTTTGGCCATATTTCAGAGCAGCAACATCACTGAAGTGCCCAAAAGCACAAGGTGTGCAATACTCAGAGACATGGCCAAGGTAAGAAAGGCTGAAAGACGACCACCACTGAACAAGACACACAAGCTGAAACGTCAAGACTGGGCCAAGAAATATCTCAAGACTGATTTTTCTAAGGTTTTGTGGACTGATGAAATGAGAGTGAGTCTTGATGGGCCAGATGGATGGATTGGTAAAGGGCAGAGAGCTCCAGTCCGACTCAGACGCCAGCAAGGTGGAGGTGGAGTACTGGTTTGGGCTGGTATCATCAAAGATGAGCTTGTGGGGCCTTTTCGGGTTGAGGACGGAGTCAAGCTCAACTCCCAGTCCTACTGCCAGTTTCTTGAAGACATCTTCTTCAAGCAGTGGTACAGGAAGAAGTCTGCATCCTTCAAGAAAAACATTATTTTCATGCAGGACAATGCTCCATCACACGCGTCCAAGTACTCCACAGCGTGGCTGGCAAGAAAGGGTATAAAAGAAGAAAATCTAATGACATGGCCTCCTTGTTCACCTGATCTGAACCCCATTGAGAACCTGTGGTCCATCATCAAATGTGAGATTTACAAGGAGGGAAAACAGTACACCTCTCTGAACAGTGTCTGGGAGGCTGTGGTTGCTGCTGCACGCAATGTTGATGGTGAACAGATCAAAACACTGACAGAATCCATGGATGGCAGGCTTTTGAGTGTCCTTGCAAAGAAAGGTGGCTATATTGGTCACTGATTTGTTTTTGTTATGTTTTTGAATGTCAGAAATGTATATTTGTGAATGTTGAGATGTTATATTGGTTTCACTGGTAAAAATAAATAATTGAAATGGGTATATATTTGTTTTTTGTTAAGTTGCCTAATAATTATGCACAGTAATAGTCACCTGCACACACAGATATCCCCCTAAAATAGCTATAACTAAAAACAAACTAAAAACTACTTCCAAAAATATTCAGCTTTGATATTAATGAGTTTTTTGGGTTCATTGAGAACATGGTTGTTGTTCAATAATAAAATTAATCCTCAAAAATACAACTTGCCTAATAATTCTGCACTCCCTGTAGAAAATATTTAGCATTGGTGTTTTTTGTACATGCGTAACAGATTTTGGGGGTCAAAGTTAGAAAAGGTGTTTTTTTTACATTTTTTCATCATTTTTTTTTTTAGTAAATTATATAATATGATGAAAATAATGGTATCTTTAGAAAGACCATTTAATGGCGAGAAAAACAGTATAAGATATGTGTGGGTACAGTAAATGAGTAAGAGGAAAATTACAGCTAAACACAAACACCGCAGAAATGTAAAATCAGCCCTGATCCTTAACGGTAAGAAAATTGATAAACGTTCTGGTCACTAAGGGGTTAAGACAGCCCTGATGACACTACATTTACAAATGTGTCATTGATTTTGAAGGTACTTCAGGAACATTAAGTATTTTTTTTTCCCATTAAAAAGAAATCTGCTCAGTATTTATTTTAATATATTTATTGGTTTGTTTTTAAAGCTAGTTTAATTGAAATACATGCATTTGGTTGTTAGGACATCAAAATGCACAGCCTCAACAAACGATTTAGCTTGTAAACCTAAAACATTCACTAGGTGGCAGTACATCTTCTCTAATGGACATTGAAGTGCTCTTTCTAAGTGATTATTCTGGGAGGGGGAGAAGCAGAGTCGCTGATGATACAAAGTAGAGTCAGTTGCACAAAAACAGAGAGAAATACGTCAAACTGATCAAATAGCAGCCGATAAAGATGTCTGATTTTGTTTATTGCAAATAAAGCCAATCCGATGAGAAATGCGTGTGCTGACCTCCGTCACAGCAAGTCTATTACTGCTTCTATTTTATCAGATCCAGAGCTTATATCGTTTTACAATCTGGCCACTGTGGAAATGTAACAATTACATCTACAATAAAAGAATATTAAAAAACATATCTTCCCACGGCTGGCAGTATGGACATTATTTTTATTAAGGCAGTCAAGAGCAAATATTGGCAACAATCCATTCTGGCAGCAGCTACAAATGTGGTTTCAAAGCAGAAAAATAAGTATTGTATTAATAGAAAGTCTGGAGAACCTTTTCCCCTGTAGACCCTTTTGGCTGTGATGGAATCTCCAGTGCTTTTTTATAGGTTGTTCTATCAAAAAGAGTTCCTCAAATAGTTGTTTTATTTGTCTAAGCACCAGAACACTCTAGGACACTTTGACACTATAAGCACCCGAACTGCTACAGCTTATTAAAGAGCTTTTGGGGCATAGATATTGTTCCTGTACTCCCTGCACTGTAAACACTGCCTTTTCTGAGATAAGGCAGTGTTTATATTACTGCTCAAAGCCACCTCTTGTGGTTGTCACTCACACAGCCACTAAAAGTGACCTGGTGTGGTACTGCAAAGATTCAGCAATTTCACGCTCAGCATGAAGCCACATAATGTTCCATCACTACGAGGAGATACTGATTGATAAATACACAGTAGCCCCCCAATGATTCCAGTTTTCTGGATCGCTTACCTCTCCTCCGACTTTCTATTAATACAATACTTATTTTTCTGCTTTGAAACCACATTTGTAGCTGCTGCCAGAATGGATTGTTGCGTTCTCTGCGAGGTTAAACACTCACATGAGTGGTTTTTTTTTTTGGAATGACAAATTCATGTCCGAATGGCAAAATTACCAGACTGAATTTGTGTCGCAATGGCAAATTTGGACCAAATTTGCAGCACAAAAATATGTTAATCATTATTTCAACCATCCACGAATCATAAGGAATGGACCAATAGAAAGTTAGCTATACCTATATATACGTACCTCTCCCACTCCTTGATGCCCTGCTGTGGTTCTTGTAGCCCATATGTGCATTCCTTGTATCTCCTGTTCCTGGTTTCTGAATTTGTCCGTTAACTCAATTCTTCTGATCTCTGGTATCCTTTGACCTTGGCTTGTTATAACCTTAATCTGTATCTCTCCTCTCCTTGACCTCCGCATTCTCTCTGACACTTCTACCATTAGCCCGGTCACTTCAAGGACGGGTATATGGATTGTCTACTTATTTTGTTATAGTCGGCACGTTTAGGTTCCACTCAGAGCCCGACACCTATGGGAAAGCATTAGATTAGCTAGGAACTCAGCCAGCAGTGGAGTGGCCAATGGGGGTAGAAGGGGTAGCAAATGCAGCCCATTTATAAGTGCCACCTGGGTTCAGCTGAGTGACCAGCACCCTTAAAGGAACGGCTCTGCCATCAGTTACTTCAAAGCAAACTTGTACTTTTAACTGCAAGAACACTGACAGACTTTCTTTTTGCAAAGATATAAAAATAACAGCACTGAGCCAAACAGAATGGAGGTTATAAAACTTTGTTAGAACTTTGCTCTTTTGATTCAGGTTGATAATACTCCTAGCAGAATCATATGAACAGCAGTGACATTGCTGAGTGCCTTCACTTATACATTGCCTCATTACCAATAAATACATATAGAGATCAGTTTGATATAATAATATGTTCTGTTTCCCATTGGGTACAGATTCATTAGATCCAATTGTGCAATGATGTTAGTAATTTTGTTTGCAAAAATATTACTGGTTGGTCTTCAGCCTGTTTACTTTGTGGTAGAAAATAAATACCATTAGCTTTATTTCTTTAGTGAACACGTTTTTCTTTCCAACTTTCCAGCAGAACGAACCCACACAGCAGTAATATGTCATCCCTACACGAGGACTGGAAAACTGGGCACAATGATTTATCAATTAGAATGTAGCCCCATGGAACAAAAGCACAGCTTAGTGGAAAAGGGCCTTGACAGGGGTTAGGAGGCCTGCATAGGAGGAAGCTGAGTGGGAGTGGTTAATGGAGAGGTTAAGGGGCTGGGTGATATAAGTAGGCAGACATCTTAGGGTTTGTCCCACCCTCCCTCCCTCCCTGGGTTTTTGGCGGTAGTGGGGTTCCCGTTTTGTCACAGCGGCGGGATAGGGAGCTCTAGGAGAGGAAATAGGCTCCCCAGTAGGAAGATTATGTTAATAGTTATTGGTATATTGGTAGGTTTAGAGTCCTGGAGGTGGCTCAGAACCTGGTGGGGTAGGGGTATTCGGGTATACCCCTACCATGGTTAAATTATAATAATGGTTGGCACTTTAAGTGATGTTATGTTGGTTCAATATTTTATATTTACAATGTGAGCAAGATATTACTTTGCTGCAGAGGGATTTTGATAGACTGGAGGACTGGGCACTCAAATGGCAGATGAAATTTAATGTTGAAAAATGCAAAGTTATGCACTTCGGCGTAAAGAATACACAAGCAACGTATACCCTTAATGGAAGCGAATTAGGGATAACAACACACGAATAGGACTTGGGAATTGTTATAGACAACAAACTATGCAACAATGTGCAATGCCAATCAGCAGTGGCCAAGGCCAGTAGGGTATTGTCATGCATGAAAAAGGGCATTCATTCTCGGGACGAGAATATCATTTTGCCTCTTTATAAATCACTGGTAAGACCATACATTGAATATGCTGTGCAATTTTGGGCACCTGTTCTAAAGAAGGATATTATGGCACTAGAAAAAGTGCAGAGGCGTGCTACAAAATTAATAAAAGGAATGGAACATATCAGCTATGAAGAAAGGTTAACAAATTTAAACCTATTTAGTTTAGAAAAACGTCGCCTGAGAGGGGATATGATAACATTATACAAATATATTCGAGGCCAATACAAACCATTGTGTGGAAATCTATTCACAAACCAGACTTTACATAGGACACGAGGTCATGCGTTTAGACTAGAAGAAAGAAGATTTCGACTAAGGCAAAGGAAAGGTTTTTTTACTGTAAGAACAATCAGGATGTGGAATTCTCTGCCTGGAGAAGTGGTTTTATCAGAGTCCATACAGATGTTCAAACAGCTACTAGATGCATACTTGCAAAAACAGAATATTCAAGGATATAATCTTTCAATGTAGGGTAATAACTGCTTGATCCGAGGATAAATCTGACTGCCATTCTGGGGTCAATAAGGAATTTTTTTCCTAGCTTGTTGCAAAATTGGAAGTGCTTCAAACTGGGTTTTTTTGCCTTCTTTTGGATCAACAGCAAAAAACATATATGAGGAAGGCTGAACTTGATGGACGCAAGTCTCTTTTCAGCTATGTAACTATGTAACTATGTAATATATATATATATATATATATATATATATATATATATATATATATATATATATATATATATGTTATTTATTAAGGGGGTCATTGCCTGTTATACCTAACAGAAGGATACGGAAATAAGGGCGGGGCATAGGGCAATGACCCAAAAAGTTAAAGTATGTTAAGTTATTATTGTTTATATATTTAATAAAGCTGTGGACAATTTTACCCATATACCCTAGTGTCCGTGTTTTATGGGGGTTAGGTATGTGGGGATTTGTCGAAGGTTGTGAATGGCCATATGGCGACGATACACCGATCATTCATTATTAAAGGAACACTTCCACACCCATAGTAACAACCTTATTTAAATTTACATTTTAACTTTGATGATTTGAAGTGGCTATGGTGTCTGGAGTCTACCTTTGCAGCATTGCATTATGAAAGACTGCACATACAGAGTTTAACCCCTCTGCTGCCAAAAATATAACTTCATCTCTGGCCGCATCATTTGGGCGCCATTAGCCAGCCCAGAAGAAGATTTCCAGGCTGGCTTATGCTTGTTTGACTACTGTTGTCAACACACACAGTATGCTGGTGACAGACAGCCAATGTCGCTATCCACCCCCTCCATGCCACCTGTGTCCTCACATCAGCCTGCCTTACCTGACCTCCATCTCCTTCACGTGAGGGACAGTGACATCAGCAGCTGAGGATGGGGCCGCTAAGAGAACTTGCTTGGGAGAACTGGCGCTGGACCGGAGGAGAGTTTTAGCTATTTCCTTTCTTTAGGTTGGGGGGAAGGACCAGGATTGGAAGGGTTACTCTGATCAAAAACAGTGATTTTTTTTAAAACACTAAAACATAAAACATTGTTTTCAGGTTGAAGTAGCCCTTTAACCCCTTAAGGACCAAACATCTGGAATAAAAGGGAATCGTGACATGTCACACATGTCATGTGTCCTTAAGGGGTTAAGTTGTCCCAAACTGCCATAGCCACAATTTGTTGACGGTTTAACCTCTGAGAGTAAAAAGGTGCCTGGACTAATGCCCACATCACAAATGAATCAAAATTAAATAGTTATGAGGGTGGGAGTGTTGCTTTAAATAATTTGATCCATGAGACCAATTTATGCACCATAACCATATATTATCTGTCTTTAAATTAATATAGTGGGAATACATTTTACATTTTACAGGTTTATCAAATAGTATTATAATTGCGTGATAAACAAATAAGACACACACTAATATTTTAAGGATATTCGTGTTATGCTTTTCTTCCAATTTTTTTTTCAGTTTGAAAACGCAGATTTTTTCATTCTGCACACAAAGCTTTTTCACGTTATAGTTTCACATTCTGTAATTGTCATCTTTATATTTTTCATCTTTTCCCTGTAACTGATCACTGTAGAGCTCACATTAGACCTTTATACAGATATCAAGTAATTCTATGTCTAGAACTGAGATGACCTGCTTTGCATTTATTTATAACACAGACTACATGGTGCTACATGGACTTACATACATTGGCAGAATGCTAAACCTGTGAACCTTCACTTACCTAGTCATTACATATCATTTCATTATCGGTAATGTGCAATATCAGATATGTATTTCTATTGATTTATGAGTATTACATCTATAATGCATTACTAACACATTTCATTTTCTCCCTTCTTTCTTCCCTCTTTCTATTCATCCTTCACTCCCTTCCTCTGTTCCTCATCTTTCCTGAGAGATTTTTGAAGGCCTTACATTCAGGGTCTTCGTGCACAGAAGAATGATACCTGACATGTCCAATGCTTCTTTATGACATGCATTGCCACGCATGCAATGTATGTCTCCAATGCTTCTCTAGAGGAAGCATTGGATTGGACCACAATTATCAAGTATGGAGATAAGTCTAACAGTGTTTTTAATTCAACCTCCAGCGGTGTTATTGGGGTGTCATTAGCCAGCTCAGAATAAGAGTTCCAGGCTGGCAAATTTCAGTTTAATGCTTGTTTGTCAACTATTGTCAGTACACACTGCATGCTGGTAACAAACAGCCAATGTTGCTATGCACCCCCTCCATGCCACTAATGTCCTCTCATAAGCCTACCTTGACAACTATACCTTTTAAGTAAGCGGCGAGAGGGTGACATTAGCGGAGAAGGATGGGGCTGTTGCGAAAACTTGCTTGGGAGTACTGGTGCTGTACCGGAGGAGTATTTTATTTTTGTTAAGTTTTGTTCGGTGGGAGAGGACCAGGACAGGAAGGGTTACTCTGATCAAAAAAAACTTCCATAGCCACCACTTGCTGACGGTTCAACTACTGGAGGTAAAAAGGTGCCTGGACTAATGCTCACATCACAAATGAGCTTAAGTTGTGATGAGAATGTTGCTTTAAATAATTTGATTCATGAGACCAATTTATGCATAATAACCATATATTCTCTATCTTTAAATTAATATATTGGGGATAAATATTACATTATACAGGTTTTTTTTATTATTATTTATTGTGCTTTAAATGCTTGTTTTTTTTCCAATTTGTAAAATTCAAATTTCTTTCAATCTGCACAAAATATTTATATTTATATATTTTTAAGTGATATTTTCACATTCTGTGTGTGTCATGTTTGTATACTTCACCTTTTCCCTGTAACTGATCACTGTAAACCTCTTTCCTCCCTTAGAATCACAATAGATCTTTATACAGATATCAGGTAATAATATGTCTAGAACTGAGATGACCTACTTTGCAATAAAGAAATACGGAGGTCAGTTTGATATAATACTATGTTCTGTTTAACATTTTGTCCAGATTCATGGGATCAAAGCCCAGAAATTGTGCAATGATGTTAATAAGTGTATTTGCAAAAAAATATTACTGGTTTGTTTTAAGCCTGCTCACTTTGCAGTAGAAAATAAATACCATTAGTTTTATTTCTTTAGTGAACATTAATAACACTTTTATTCCAACCTTCTAACAGAATGAACTAAAAAGCAGTAATGTGACTTCTCTCTTAGCAAACCAACAAACCAAACGACTCTACAGGAGGACTGGGAAGCTGGGCACAATGATTTATCAATTAAATATTCATTATTAAAGGAAAAATCCCACCCCCATACTAACTTAAGCTTACTTACGTAATATCAGTTTTATCGTGATAAGTTTCAAAGAGAAGGTACAGAGAGAGGTGAATAGGAAAGACTAACAAGTCCTCTTCACTGCGAACAGCATTATTATGTAGACAAATTTAATAACTAGAACATTAATCAGCGTTTTCCAGAGCAAGTTTGAGAGAGTATCATTATCATATAACTAGAAGCTTTTCAGTGTACAGGGTATCAGCTATTGAAAGATGCAGTTTGATGACATCTTGCGGCCTTCAACCCATCCAAGGGGGATTTGACTATCTTTTTCAATATGATAGAGCGGGAGTGACAATCCAGTGCTTTGCAGATCTGGCCCAAATGAAACCCAGTCGGGATAACCCGTCACCTAGTCTCCCATCTCACCATTAGTGCAAAATATGTAAATCCCAGCAGGGTTGCTCTTTGCTATCTGCTTATCAAGTGTGTGTGATCATCATAATAAGTCCCGATCCTCCCACCCACCTCTCCTGGTCAAGACCTCAGCGGTTTATATTTAATAAAATTTATTTAATTATTAGTTTTCTTTCTTTTTTTCCTATAAACAGCATAGATATATACATATCATAGATTACATACATATCCTACATATCTTACTATGTGTACAAATAAATACGACAAATAAAGACATACATATAAACTAGGAAACATAAACATAAACATAGACAAAGTTGACCATCCTATCTTGTTCATTCAACTCTGCCCTCAAATTACATAAAGTTAGGTTAAATTTTCCACTCCAGAAATTACCGTCAGAAATTACCGAAAAATTGCTGCCCAATATATACATACCAGCATTAATTCCCAAGGACCTTTAACCAATCATCCCATATCTCATATTGTCTACTATTAATGCTTAAATTAGAGGCTATTCCTCTTTCCATTTTACATTGAATGATAATAGATGCCTTAATTTGTGGCCAAGAATCTATTGTTGTCCCCTTCCAATTTGTGGCGATGGCCATTTTAAAGGCCATCAAGGCCTGAATCAAAAGATCTCTCTTATCTTTAGTTAATTGCGGTAGATTCAGATGTAAAAGCAAATTTTCTGGGGTCCAAGAATGGTTCAAGGCAAAACATATATTTATATGATCCATTAATTGAACCCAGGCTTCCTTAATTGGTGCACAGTCCCACCATATATGTAATTCATTTGCTCCCTCATTTCCACATCTCCAGCATTTAGATGTCCCCTCTTTTGTGAATTTCTGAATCTTATTAGGAGTCATATACCATCTATTAAGTATTTTAAAATGTGCTTCCCTGATATTTAGACAGTGTATCGTGGAGTAAACTGATTGTAAAGCCTTATACCATTCCTTTATGTCGACTTTTATTGCCAAATCTCTTTCCCATTTACTTTTAGCTATAGGGTAAACCGGTCTTTTTATCATTTTTATAATCTCAACGCATCTCGTTAGTAATTTAGTATTTTTCTCTGAATCTATCAACGCATTTAATTTAGATAATGAGAAAGAGCACATATTTCTTCCCAGGGCGCTTTGCAAAAAACTTTTGATTCTAATATAATTAAACGATTGTGAGAACGAAATACCATATATTCTGCGTATCTCAGCAAAGGGCATAATCTTCCCATCTACTAAAAGGTCCGCTAATTTTTTTACTCCAAATCTAGTCCATTCGGACGTATCCATGTTTTCCATCCATATGTCTAAATTTTTAAAAGTAAGAGCAGGTAAGACTTTGTTTTTCAGGTCTAAAAGTTTTTTGAAATGTAGCCAGAACTTTAAGAGCGATCTAGTTATCAGATTATCCGTCCTACAACTTATATTTTTATTTCTACTGTTCTTTCTTGTCGGCCACATTAATCTAATATTATTATATGGATCTGTAATATCTGCCCCTTCTATTTTAAACCAATCTTGTGAGCACGGATGCTGCCTAATTAAAGGCAGAGTATGCATCAACTGTGACGCTTGGTGGTACAAAAAAATGTTTGGAAAACCAATCCCTCCTTCCTTATACTTCAAGTATAGAAGATCCTGGCCAATTCTAGGTTTCTTGTGAGACCAAATATAATCCCTGAATAGCTTATTCACAAGTCTAAGCCGTTGAGGATGAATCTGTAAAGGAATCATCCTCAATAAGTAAATAAACTTAGGGAAGACATATGCCTTAATAAAATTAACCCTTCCCCACCATGATAACTGCAAGGCGTTCCATTGTTTCAGAGAGTGAGTACATTCTCTAATAAGGGGAATTATATTGGCCTTCATTGTGTTCTCTGGGTCCTTCACTATATTAATTCCAAGATATACAAATCCCTTTTTTTCCCATTTGAAGGCAAAATGTTCTTTTAGCTGTTGCAATTCTCTTCCCTCCATATAGAGGGATAATGCCAGTGTTTTTTGAACGTTAAGTTTATAATTTGACAGGAAACTATATCTTTCAATTACCTGCATGGCAACTGGGACTGACTTACCGGGGTTGGTTAACGTTATCAAGGTATCATCGGCATATTGACTTATCTTAAAATCCTTGTCCCCTTTTTTAAACCCAGTTATATCCGTATTATTGCGTATTTCATATGCTAGAGGTTCCGCCGTTAGGATGTATAATAGTGGAGAAAGAGGGCAGCCTTGGCGTGTGCCGTTTGATAGCGTAAACCACTCTGACTTAATCCCCCCCTCCTACTATCCTGCTAGATGGTGAGGAATAACAGGCCATTATCGCTGATAGGATCTGGCCAGCAAATCCAAAAGCTTTTAGTGTTAAGTTCATAAAATTCCAACCGACGCTGTCAAATGCCTTTTCTCCATCTAAGGCCATCACTAAGAAAGGAGTTTTATTCTCATGGATTTTAGTGAATATATTTAATATCCTCCTGATATGATTTGAGGACATCCTGCCTGGTATAAAGCCTACCTGATCCTCCGCAATCAGGAAAGAAATTATATTCTTAATTCTATTGGCAATAATTGAGGCATAAATTTTATAATCATTATTTAATAAGGCAATAGGTCGATAATTCGTTATTTCTTCTGGATTTTTGTTATTTTTTAGAATAGGAGTAATATTCGCTTCCAGCATTTCCTTAGGTAATTTGCCGGTGTTAATCGCTAAGTTATAACATTCCGCCATCCCCGGGGCCAGTCTATCCCTATACATTTAAAAAAAAGAATCCGTAAACCCGTCTGGGCCTGGGGCCTTATTTTTTTTCATAGAATCTATTGAATCCAGGACTTCTTGCAGAGATATCTCTGCGTTTAATTGCTCTAATTGTAGCTCGTTAAGTCTAGGGATATGAATACTCTGGAGGTAATTATTTATATCCTCTTGGGATGATATCGTCGGTAAGTTATATAAATTGTAATAGTAATCTCTAAATACCATTCCAATTTTCTTAGGATCCAATATAGTATCGTTTCCCTGTTTTATTTTTGTAATTAGTTTATTTTTTTTGTTGATTCTTCACTTTATTAGTAAGGATCTTATCCGCCTTATTACCCCTATAATAGTAATTCATTCTCATAATCTGTAGGTTTCTATTTATTCTAGACATCAAAATGTCATTGATTTTATTTTCTATGATCCTGATCTGATTTGACCTGGTTCTCCCCGGGGCAACAATATTTTCCTTATGGCATTCACTTAATTCAATATATAAACTAGATAAGGATTCTGGTCTATTTTTCTTATCTTTAGCTTCTAGACTAATTAGATGGCCCCTGATAACGCTTTTAAATGCGCACCATTTTATGTCCGAGGACACTTCATTATTGTCATTCTCCTCCCAGTACATATCTATCTCATTGGCAATCTGTTCCCTATTCACTTTAGTAATTAATAGCTTATTATTTAATTTCCAATCTGGTCTTTGCTTTAAAATATTATTCTTTAGCTTAATTTTTACCATGTTATGATCCGACCACGTGACCGTGCCTATATTTGTAGACTGTACATGTTCCAATAAGCTTCGATCTCCAAATATAAAATCTATTCTTGAGTATGAACAGTGCGTCTTACTAAAACACGTGAAATCTTTCTCTGAGGGACCTCAGCGGTTTATAGTGTTTATAGAAAGTAGTATTAACTTAAGCTTATTTAAGGGTTATTACAAGCACCATAACCACTTTGCTGATTTGAAGTGGTCATCTAGCCGGCAGCATCATTGGGGCGTCATTAACCAGCCCATAAAAAGAGAAGTGAATTTATTTATTTCCATTTCTTCGCCTCTCAAGCCCCCTCCACCCCCCTGGGTTATTTCTTAGCACTTTAACTTTATCTAAGATGACTAACATAAAGTTCTTTTCTTTTCTTTAGTCCTCAGTTTGTCCTCCTTCACTTATATAATTCCCCTTTATACTGCCTTAGCCTCCATCCACACTCTACCCTCCACACCCATGCTCCCCCCTTCCCCCTGTCTCCCTGCCTACTTCTTCCGGAGAGAGAGAGTGTCAGTATTCATTATTTGTCTCAAAAAAGAAAAAGAAAAAAGAAAAGGAAAAATGAAAAAAAAAAACTTTTAGTCATTCGAATGCCTAAATCTTCATAGCTAATTAGTGACCACCTGTTAAGGTCACTAAACCAGTGTGAGCTCTTCTTTGCCATTTACGTTGAATTGGAAGGATGTCATTGAATGCTTCTTTCCCCCATTTTCCCTGCCCCATATCAGCTCTTGTAATTTATTGATGAAATAATAAGTTGTTCTTAGAAAAGGTAGAAACATAGAAACATAGAATGTGACGGAAGATAAGAACCATTCGGCCCATCTAGTCTGCCAGGTAAAGACGGAAGAGAGAAAAGAAAAAAAAAGGATAGTAGAAACAGCACAACCCCCGAACCCCTCTTTCTTATGCTATAATTTACATTAGTAAGTCTACAATCGCAAGAGCTGCTAGCTGGTTACCTTTGTTGTCTCTAGTTTATCTATCCAATTATTCCAATATCTCTTTGAGTCTGTTTTTGTAGTTATTATTAAACCTTTTTACATTTTTGTTTGCCATATCACCTGTGAACCGAGCTCTGTGATATTTGGGACTTTAACTGTTTTCTAGGTTTGTCCAATGAACAATTTAGCAGGTGTTCTTGTGTGTAAAGTTATTATTAATGCTTTCTTTTCAATTTTTGCCCCAGTTACTATTTAATAGAATTGTTCCCGGTTTCAGTTTCACTTTTGTGACTTGATAGATTAATCTTTTGATCTCCTTCCAAAACGTAATAATCTTTTCACATTGCCACCAGATATGTACTAGGTTTCTGGTGCCCGCGTTGCACCTCCAACATTTTGCAGAAGTATCTGGTGATATCTTTGTCAGTAACTTCGGTTCCAGATATCACCTATTCAACGATTTAAAATGCACATCTGTCCGGTTTAGACAGTGAATATACTTATATAATTCCTTTAAGGAGTTTTTTTTAATGTGCAAATTTAAATCTTTATCCCATTTCCTTGTTGCTCCTATAGGTTCATCATATCTCTAGTGGTATAGTACATCCACATGTTTTGCCAGTAAATGTTTACAGTTATATTCTAATAGTTGATACATTTTCTGTATTTTAATATAAATATTCTAATATATATCCTTAGGTGATATAGCAAATTAATCATTTAACTGTTGGAAACATTATTTTACTTTCTCATCTAACAACATATCTTTAATTTTCTTTATACCCAGGTTTTTCCAGGAATTTACATTCATATTTTCTTAGTTATTGTCAATTACCGAATTAGGCAATAGCTCATTTGGTTTATTTTTGAGTTCTATCTCTCTTTTAAGTTTGTCCTACCAACTTATCAAGTTTCTTATAATTGAACTTTTAGCAGTTGAGTCTGTAATCAGCTTTTTGTTTATATCCAGGGCCCAGAAGATTGAGAAGAGATGACACATAAGCTCACAATGCCACAACAGCTAGAGTAAGAAAACTTTCAAACATAGGTTTACAACTATTAGGCATTAGATAACACTGCACATTTCTATTATTTAATGTCGCTTGTCAGAAAGGTACTTCTTATCTGATTATTGGAAACAGTTATAAACAAGAGTAGGTAAAACGAGATAGTATATAATTAGCTCAGAAACTGGCTTGCTTAAAGTGCAGAGTATGCACGGGAGAGACGCTAACTAAAAGTTAATTATAGACATCTGCATTGATATGACCAAGCTAAGGCTAGAATGTTTATTTTATATGGTACTTGCAGGTAAGAGGAAAGTTCAGGTAGGAGCATAAGTTGAGTGAGTCCACAGTCCACATAACATAATGCGCTGTGTCCATGGCAGTTGCCACTGATCTCTGGCTTTGTGTCCAGCATCAGGTTCATCCGATCCCCTTTTGCGGCAGTCGTGAAGCTTGGGCAGGCAGGTGACAGGGGTCCCCCCAAGCAGTGCCCCTCCAGTGCCCAGACGAGATCCGGTCCAAAGTTTTGATTACACAAGTCCCCTGTCTGTTTGTGCTCAGATCTTGGTCTTGGAGACACGTGAAATGATTGCGGAGCATGTGTTGGCAGGAGAACTCTAGTGAGTTGGGGTGGTGAATATAGGGGAGTCCTGTATTGATCTATGGTCTCGTAAGGGAGCAGCTCCGGACTGGGTAATGCCGAGCCTGGGGTCTTCCGGCTTGATGCCATCTGCCAGGTGGGGCAGTGAGCTCCCGGAGAAGAGAGGGGTACTGAGGGGTTAACCCCGGGGTGAGTCTCTGTTAGGACTTTAGGCGATTCACCCCTGGTCGGAGATTGAAGTGCTGGGTCTTTCGTTGGTTCGTCCATCTCCTTCTCCCTGCTATCAAGATCACTCCTGAGGCCTGTCCTGGAGCTGCAGGCTGCTGCACAGAGTCTTATGGGGTTATTTCGGGGGACCTCTTCCAGAGTGCCCCTGTGGGTAGAGAACTTGGCCCAGAAGTCAGCGAGTAGATGGTCTAGCCGCTCCGATAGTGAGGGCAGAGTGGATCTGGGTGCTGAGTGACACGTGGCATCCGCCATGTTATGTGTTGTTGGTACGAAGGTGCAGGTAAGCCTATTTTGGTGCCTTAGTCCTGGGCTACAGGCTGTGGTTGCTTGGATATCCAGGATATCCGGCGGGGGGAAGTGTACCGGGGAGACCTCCAGTGAAGTAGGATGCCATTGGTGGAGGGATCAGCCACCTCCCTCATGCCGTCTGAGTAGGCCGCATTTAAGCCTAAGATCTTTCCCCTGGATGTAATCGCGGATTTTGGTTGAGGACTCGATTGTGCAACAACGCAGTAGTAGACCCCTGTCTCTGGGGCTTGACCCCTTAAGGACACATGATTCCCTTTTATTCCAGAAGTTTGGTCCTTAAGGGGTTAAAAGCAGGCAATAAGCGGGTTGTTTGCAGGAATTTTGGCTGATTTTAGCCTTTTTAGCCCGGAGCTCGTCTGGTGTGTGACCGCTCAGCTTAGCTTCCAAGCTCCGCCCCTGAAGCCAGATTTTTTACTCCTGTTTTTTTTATTTTGTGTAATAGATATTCTAAAATCAAAAATACAGCTTTCAAAATCAAAATATAAAGCACGGAAGACAGTCGGCAGCCCATCTCATCCCGTTTTTTTATTTTGAACCAATGAGAAGTAAATCTTGAGCCCATCTCATAGAGTGCTGATATAGCTTGAAACATAGGGCCCCTAATTACATTTTTTGCTGCTGCAAACATAAAACCCATCCGATACTGTCAAATACCTTTTCTTTGTCTATTTACAGTATGAGTTGTTTTTTTCTCACCTCTATTCTATATCATCTATAATAACGATTATTCTTCCTAGATTATTGACCGATGATCTATCTACTATCAGTAGAAATTAGATTTAGTATGACGGCTTTTAATATGTCCGTATTGATCAAGGAGATTGGTCGATAATGACTAATTATCTCAGCATCCTTATTAATTTTATAAATAGGGACAATATTCGCTATAAAGAACTCTCCTGGGCATTTACCAGTGTTCATTATTTGGTTGAAGACTTTAGTGAGTTCTGTTTTTAAACTTTCATCACTTTGCTCCAGATGGATGTAACATACAGACTGTTTTCATTCTGCACACAAAGTTATATTTTCACATTCTATAAATGTCATGTTTATATACTTCACCTTTTCTCTTGTAACTGATCACTGTAAAGCTCTTTCCTCCCTTAGAATCACAATAGACCTTTATACAGATATCAGTTAATTATATGTCTAGAACTGAGATGACCTGCTTTGTATTTATTTAGAACACCCACAACATGATGTGTACATTCGTACATACATCGGCAGAATGCTAAACCTGCGAACCTTCACTTACCTAGTCATTACATATCATTTCATTATTGGTAATGTGCAATATCAGATATGTATTTCTATTGATTTATGAGTATTACATCCATAATGCATTACTAACACATTTCCTTTTCTCCCTTCTTCCCTTCTTCCTTCCCTCTTTCCATTCATCCTTCTCTCCCTTCCTTCTTTCCTCATCTTTCCTGTGAGATTTTTGAAGGTCTTCACATTCATCATCTTCATGCCCAGCACGATGAAACCTGACATCTCCAATGCTTCTCTATGAGAAGCATCGGACTGGCAGAACATGCATTGCCACGCAGGAAATGTAGGTCTCCAATGCTTCTCTACAGGAATCATTGGATTGGACCACAATTATCAAGTGTGGAGATAAGTCTAACAGTGTTTTTTAAACTTTTCTTTCATTAACAAAAAGGGAGTCTAAAATAAATAGGCACACAAGAAGGTTAAAAAAATATCAACATTTATTTTTAACTTTAGAGTGTTTTTTTTTAAGGGGCTTTAAAGAATGACTTAAGTACAATTATTTAAATACAATATCCAATGTCATTTAGTGGGACAGCAAATAATCCAGTTCCAGTCTTGAATGATGAATGTTTTTCTTTTCTTAATCTATTCTACAACCAATTCTCTTAATCCTTTGAAGAACAGAAAAGTATCTACAAAAATTACAAAGTTCCTTTTAAAGTATTCTTCAAAATAATAATTTAAGGACTTTCTATAATTGGAAAATGAGAATTGAAAGAAGTATGTAACTGGTGGCAAATGTTCATTAGCATTAGTCACACTCTAATAATTCATGCAGATAATGCTGAGGCACAAGGTGTACATCATTAGCAGTTTCAATTATTTATTGATGTTAGATAAAAAAAAAGTTCAGCAACTTCAAGGTCACTGAACCCACTTCTGGCTATAACAGTCATGCTCTTGAATTTCAGGATGAACTAAAATACCCCGGGAGTTTTGTGCTACACATTTAACTGCAAAGATGACCTTTTATTCAGTTTTTCTGTTTAAGTCACAAGATGCAGATACTTATTGTATTGAATCATTATTCTAGCTAGAATTACCAAAGCAAGAATCTGTAGTTAAACGAGCTGTTATGTAGGTGTGTTATTAGACTCTTGTGGCTTGTGAGTACTTTACAAAGTGTCTGTCGTCACCATTGGGTGGGATTTAGTGAATTCCTGAATAAATACGTTGATTAATTAAGTTTAAGGTATAGATAAGATTAAATAGATTGATAACTTGATAAATAGACAGACAGACAGACAGACAGATAGATATAAAGAGAGATATAGATATAGATAGAGAGATAGACATATAGATAGACAGACAGACAGACAGACAGACAGACAGATAGATAGATAGATAGATAGATAGATAGATAGATAGATAGAGATATAGATAGAGAGATAGATAGACATATAGATAGACAGACAGACAGATAGATAGACAGACAGACAGACATACAGACAGACAGATCGATCGATCGATAGATAGATAGATAATTATTATGAGTTCATATCTGTGTTTGTGTATCTGAATGCATGCCTGTGTGTCTGTATGGTAATGTGTCCATGTGTGTCTCTGTGTTCATGTGTGTGCGAGTGTTACTCATGAAATAGCGTGGAATAATTTCTTGTATTGCAAATTCTAACATTTACCATTTCCAAGCAGTCATCGCGTCTGACTGCGGTGGGAAAGGAATCTTCTTGTGCATTGTACGATCGTGTGGGATCTTCCCAATAGCTTTGTGTAAATGTAAAGACCCCACAAGAGACGGCAACACTTTCAGATCATCACTGGATAATTAGATGAGGAACTGAAAGTGACATGAATTCTCATTCCTTTATAATAGAATGTCAAATGTTAATATGGACATATATGGGAATAGTCACGCTTTCTAAATTAAGAATTGTTCGTTTCACATTCAGGCAGCCTGAAATGGCATTTTAAATCCAAGTTTAGTGATTAATGTGTGCACATGTTAACCTTTAATGCCGTGTCTTGTCCCAAGTGACACTTATTGATCCTGACTGCAGTTAAGCTTTGCAGACGAAACTGAGTGTAATTTGTTGTTTTTTTTGTCTGTAGTCAAATATGGTTTTGTGATCAATTTAAAAAAATCAGTTGCAAGGAATTCATTGGTTTACAGTTGAACCACATTTATTACAAGTATTACAGTAAGATACATAGAATACAAACAGGTAATTGGGGAGAGCAGCTACACAATGAGCATGATAATCCTTCAATGCAAATTTAACCAAAGACATACAACCTGAATATATATTGTGCCGCTGTTGTATAGTTATTTTCAAAATAGTCAATACACAAAAATAATAATAAAAATCTTTTTCTTTAAATGAATACTCTAAGCACCATAACCACTACAGCATGCTGTAATGGTTATGGTGCCAGGTATGTTGTAGTGCCCTCCCATTGTAAGAAGCTAATCCGGTTTAGAATGATTTGACATCATACCTCGTGTCCGCTAGGCCTGCCTACACTCCATCCATTAGAGATACAGAAACTCTCAGCCTGATGGTGCAGCAATGGCTGAGCCCTGCACTTCTAATGGAAGCATCTGAGTAAGCATTCTATCCTTGGAAGGTATACTATTAGTTATTTTACTGAATGCATCAACATGTACCATTAACACTAGACACGCTTTTGAATTTTACATCATGGCTGTCTATGATCTGACAATGAAGATGCATATTTTAGCATCTATAAGAGCAATTATTTTGTTCAGCGACCACATACTTCTAAAGTACTGATTTACTGATGTAGTCAAGAGAACATGTCTCTCATTGCGCACTAATTAATATAATGATTAACTATCTGATCTGTTATCATTCTTTATTACAGCAAAACAGGAAAAATAGTAATCTTGTACCTTTCAAAGGTAGATCAATACAGAACATTGCATGACTAGCTGTGACTCTTTGTAAGACTTCCCTCAACTCCAACTTATCAATATCACTTGGATGTGCCTTCACCGTCCCTGGGCGTGGACAAATGTAAAAGTCCAGTACTATGCATTGATTAAGCAGAACACCCAGCATTTATTAATAAAGGAAAAAGAGAATAGATGCATGCACAAATCTGCTCTGTAATTATATATGTCTAATTTATTATCACAGTAGCCACTTTGATTTGTACACAAAACCAGATCTTATATTTTTTTTCTGGAATATAACTTCAATCAAGAAACAAGTAAGTAGATTTTCACATCAAATACAGTAATCAATAATTTGCATTTTGTTTTGTCGACACATACCAGTGTATATGTTTTTTTTTTCTTAATTTTGATCAAAAAACTGGGTTTTTTACTACAGTGAGAATTTAAAGTGAATTCAACATGAATTTCAAATTTAAACCCAGAGTAGCTAAACTAAAAACATGGCTGACTAGGAGATTTTTTTTTAAATTTTTCCCCCAGATTTTTTCATTTTCAACTTAAATCTGACATTTCTGAAATTGTTTGAAAGTTTAAGTTTTTATTTTTTTAAATCTACCTTGAATTCTCACTTCAGTAATCTCTGTACGTGGTTGGATTTTAGTGTAGAAGTGGTTTTATTGGTGGAATTTATTTTTGATTCATAATATAAAATACAGCTAGAAAGATTTTAATATGATTTATTTTTCAAGAAAACATTCAAATATTCCGATACCATTTTATTTATTATAATTTTATTTATACAGTGGTGGGTGGTATGGGAACTATAGGAGACATGGAATCCCAATACGAGGGGAAAAAAATTAGACATTCTGAAAAATAGGTCATACGCTACCTTTAATGATTTGAAAACCAATTAGTCGTGGAGAATTCAGACACACGGGAAAATAAGTGATATGGAATCAAACTACGATGTGAGAAATTTAAGTTAAATACGGATGAATAATGGTCAACAAAAAGGATAAAAACTATCATGGGGTTCCATCTATGTTTAATATTATCACCTGCTTATATTTGTTGGGTGTGAAATTAGGAAAAGGCTCTGGCATACATAGCAAGGATTGATTGGGAACATGACAATAAATATGATATGGGGAGATGGAGCAGAATTTAAACATCAGAAAACAAATAGTCTTGACTAGTAAACTATCGAAAATTCTTCAGGTCACGATCTAGATGTAGGTCTCCCAGAGAAGAAGTAAATGAGACCTTAAAGGTTGACATGGTTACTTACTATTGCGAGAATTGTCAGGAATTCATAGTGAATTCAAAGTGAATTGCAAAATTTACGGCAAATTAACAGAATTAGAATAATTCTGCAAGTCGGTTCTGCTTTCAGTTTGGGTAAGGCAGTTTGGCCGCTGCGAGACTAGCATGGTGAGGGAGTGAAGGTAAGCATAAAACTAAATCCAAATCCTCACAGGAACAAACACCTAAAATAGGTAGGGTAACACTATAGCATTGGGAGTACAAGTTTGTATTCCTAATGTGATAGTGTTCCTTTAAATCTGTCTTTTTTCTTAACTGGCAGGGCTTAGCACTGTGGAGCTAACAGAAGCTCTATGCAGATGCGTCAGAGAGCAGGGGAGTTTACAAGGCACCCGGCGGGTGCTAGGTAAGTATATGATAATATTCAGAGATGAAAAAAGGGGCCCAAACATATTTCTTGTTCCAGGGCCCTAAAAATGCAAAGGGGGATTTGGATCATATTTCCACAAGCCTTTCACATTAATTTTTCCAGCACCCAAAATGGATTTATTTTATCTTTTTTTTTTTTTTTTGCCAAACCAATGGATTAATGAATAGTTCAACAACTTTTTTCCGACAGAAAAAGGATGTAATGTATCCGCCTGTATACATTTGTCTGAAAATAGACATTTCTGCAAAAACTGGAGGAATTTACTATGACAAAAACTGTCATTTTAATTAATATGATAAAACTAACCACCACTTTTCAGATGACTTTGATAAATATCCCCCAGTGTTTAATTTCTCCTCTTCCTTGAATACTTTATCCTGGCGGCGAGGTGCAAAGGACAGAACTTACAGCAATGATTGACAGGAAGGTAAGCTGCAGGCATCCAGTTGCAGCATAAAAAGGTGTGGATTTCTACATTTAAAGGGCAGCTTTTATCAGATTTTCACTTCTTGAATGTAATGAACTTTTTAAAAAAGGAAAGAGAAGTTAAAATTCCCATTTGTAGTTGTCCTTTTTTCTTTTTAACTTTGTTTAAAACACTTTAAGTAAACATACAGGGATATTCATTGAAATGAAAATTGTCAAGGATTTAAAGTATATATTTAACTGAACCTATAAATTAAAGAAAAAATAGCTGAGTGGTAAAAATTCTCAAATTAAACTCCGCTTCCAGTTTGGCGTTAAGTTTTAAATTCACTTTCGAATTCCAAACAAGTCTCACTTTAGTGAACACTCCTAATGATATACAAATTCTGGGCATTGATAGTTCCACTTTATGTTTGGTTATTATTTTGACATAAAAATTTGACAGAAATTACTTTGAATTCCAGACATTCCACAGTCTACTGATAACTATTATTACTGGTATTACCGAATAACACCGAAGACATCCAATCCAGATTCAAAAAACACTTGGGGCTTGATCTCCACTCTTGCCACTCCCCAATTCCATCAATTAACATGCCTCTTGGCACACCCACAGTTACTTGCAGTTACACACAGATGCCAATACACAAACATAGATATAGACTGGCAGACACAGACACAGACACATACAGACATGCCCAAGCACACACAGGCACAAGCAAAGACACACACACAAACACAGACAGGTAGACACAGGCACGCACACATATACACTGACAGGTACAAACAGGCACACATAGACAGGTATATACAAAAGGGTACACACAGACAAGTATATACAAAAGGGTACACACAGGCAGGGAGAGGTATATACAAGCACAGATAGAAATGGACAGACACACAGAGTCACAGACAAGTTTAAACAGATACACACACGCATAGACACAGACAGGCACACCAGACACAGACAAGCAAAAAAATCATACAGTAATGTGCATAGTGGTGTATCACAGAGCTCAACAGCTGTGTGTAAATAGATCTGTTTGTTTTGTATTTGTGGTGGAGTTTTTGTGTTTGGGGCTGTAGATAGAGTGTGTGTGAATAGGTGATACAGTGCATGTGTGGTGGATGTAGTGTGTGTGTAAGGGATGCAGAGTCTGTGTACAGGGGATTCAGTGTATGTGTATGTGTTTGTATATGATGTAGTGTGTATATAGGGGTTGTAGTGTGTTTTTGCTGGTGGTGCAGTGCGTATATAGGACATATATATATATAGTGTGTGTGTGTGTGTGTGTGTGTGTAGGAGATGCAGTGTGTATTTGCTGGTGATGCAGTGTGTGTAAGGGATGTAATATGAGATAAGGGATGCAGTGTGAGTAGGGAATGTATTGTGTGTACAGGAAAAAAGGGGAGAAAAGGCTGCGCCAAGAGATACAATAAAATAAGTCCCAATAAAAATATAAATAGGATATATATAAATATATATAAAAGTCAATATAAAAAGGAGGATAAATGTCTATGTTGCGCTGGTGTTCTCTCTTCTTATGATGCTTTGGATCCTCCCGTGATATGTAAAATATAAAAGGGAAAAGGACCAATGGTGCAGATTGTGGGGTACGTGGAAAATGAAGAATAAAGATGTAATAAACTCACATTTATATGAGCTATAACCAGCTCAGGTGGAATGGGCGTTCTGCAGTATAATCCCTGCTAGTAGGATATCAGGAAATTCTGATCCACTGGTGCTGTCCAATTCTCAGGAGAAGGGAGAAAAATATATAACAGATAGTGCTCTCTGAAGATAAGATGTGGTATATACAAAACAAAATAAATATACTCACAGTATACAGTGCAGATGACACTGCACTTGAGATATGGCGTGGGTGGTATAATCCCCACCTTAGGATATATAAAATGCCAGGAAAGGATAATATAAAATTGGAGTGATAAAAATATATATAATAAAAATATGAATGGCACAGAGATAAAGCCAAACGTAATTTATTATTAAAAGTATACAATAAAATCCATTAACGCGTTTCACCTCAAGGGTTTTATCAAAATGGAATAAAACCCTTGAGCCCATTCCACCTGAGCTGGTTATAGCTCATATAAATGTGAGTTTATTACATCTTTATTCTTCATTTTCCACGTACCCCACAATCTGCACCATTGGTCCTTTTCCCTTTTATATTTTACATATCACGGGAGGATCCAAAGCATCATAAGAAGAGAGAACACCAGCGCAACATAGACATTTATCCTCCTTTTTATATTGACTTTTATATATATTTATATATATCCTATTTATATTTTTATTGGGACTTATTTTATTGTATCTCTTGGCGCAGCCTTTTCTCCCCTTTTTTCCTGTACATCCTTATCCCAGAGGGTTAGAGGGTGACCCTCTGTAAGGTTGCTGCCTCCTTTGTATATTATTAGCGCTAACCTACTCTACACTTTTTAATGTATTGTGTGTGTAGCGGATGCAGTGTGTGTGTGTGAGTGCTGGGGAGAAAGAATGTGTGTCTGTGATGTAAATGCAGTGTGTGGTGTGTGTGCTGGGGATGTATGAAGGGATCATGGACTGTAGTGTGTGTGGAGGGGGGTGAGATGGTGCTTCAAGTTGTTTAATACATATGATTAGATCTGGTATTGTCTAAGGAATCCCATGTTCGAAGTTCTAGCCCTACAGCCCCCCTGCCCCGTCGTCACCTTTTGTTCAATCCACATATCTTCTGTTGTCCAAATATTACAACTCACTCACTTACAAAATATAGACTTTAGCTCTGCCCCTCTACCCTTAATATTGTTTATATTAAAAATCCAGTCTTGATGACTTATTGATGTAATTTTTTTGAAATATCCCCCAAAACATCTCTTTGAGTTATATTAACACCTGATCTATGCAAGGTTACACTATTAATACTATCAGCAGCATTTAGTAAATACACTATTTAAATATTTCAGTAATTATGTTTGTTCCTTGCTATTTCTTACCTGCAGATTTTTCTGGTAAAATATAATTTGCAGTATTAGTTTTTGTTTATTTTAACTTATTAGTTTTACTCCTAGTTTTGTTCATTTAAAATGCAACTTTTATTGCTGGATGTAATCTTTCAACTATGGTAGCAGTTTTCTTGTTATTTTAGATAAAGGTCTTTAGGATCTTTGACCTGTGATATGCTATCTCTTTTATGCTAATAATCACCATAAATGTGGCGTTTATGTAGCAAAAATGTATGCACTGAATACACCTCTACCCTTTATCACAGTATCGTTGATGGCTAAACCGTATTAAAACCTTTTTAGTGCATGTGGAGTATTGCATCGCAACATTGGTTTCTTAGCTATATTAAATAAACACTACAGGGTTAGAAATACAATCATGTATTGCTGTAAGATATTCTATTTTCTAGATGTGTTTCTAACATTTCACACTGTGGTGTAGTTGATATTGAGTGACATGAACAGATGACAAGTTTTGCAAGCTCTTTACCGTTTCTGAGGGTCCATGGAACATGGGATGACGTAGGTTATAGGAATTACCAACAAGCATATTGTATCACAGTCATAATGCTACACAGACAGTTTGGTGGTATATATATATAGAATGTATTATCTGTGTAAGGGGGGAGACAAAGACAATGAGACACAGACTCAGAGATTCACATGACATCAAAGCCAAAGTGTCTCCTCACTCTGAATATCCAGCATATACCATCAGCCGTTGACCTATTTAACATCAATAACGTTGACTTTGTATTTGTAAAGCAAGAAGATTAATTCTCTTTTATAAAAGAAGCCAGGAAAGTCTGATTGCGTCATATTTTTAAGTGACACCGAAGAATTATAATATATGTGATACCAGGCGAGCCACCCAACATCAAGAAACAAGAATATAGCAGATTATTATTTTGGAGTTCATGTTTCTATAATTACCAGTGCCATAATTTTAACATATGTATTTAGGTGTCCTTCCTGTGTCTGTGATGGTTTGAATGTGAGTTTGACTTACCTCTCAACCCTTGCTGTGCTGGTCTCTGTCCTGCCTCCTTGCTTGAGATAATTTGACTGATGATCTCAGCCAATCCAATGCTTCTCAATAAGGGAAAAAAATTTGGGAGGATAATGCACATTCACCACAAAATGCTGCACCAATCTAGTGCTGCTCTATGAGCATTTGATTGAGAATCGAGTTTGAATCTCAGTTCTCAAGTTAAGAGTGCCTCTGTAAGAAAGACAGCCACTAGAGTTGTGTTAACCCTGCAATGTGTTTCATGGCAATTTTGAATTATTTATACAGGGCCACAGCACCCAGGTAGCTTCATTAAAGTGTTAGTGGTTTGGGAACCTTCAGTCGTCATTTAATAAAGTGGAAGATGCCACACTTTGACTTGGTGCTCTAGAAAAGGAATTTCAAACTCTGGCCCACCAGATGCCCACCAGAGGCTCACCAGAATTCTTTGAATTCAGATGGCCAAACAATCATAGATTTTGTAGTTCAACCACATCTGGGAGAGCTGAGTTTGGAAAGCCTGCTCTAGAATTAGTTCTTGGCCCTTTTTAGAAATGTGGTTAAACTAAATCAACTATATAGTAATTGTCTCTCTGCACCGTTTCATTCTCTAGAGTTGAGTTAGGTTTGCTGCCATGCCAGTATATAATTGTAATGCTTTCTTATCCAATTAATGCTGACATAATGGTACACCCAACTCTGCTCTACTATTTCACAAATGGTCCAGATGGTTGTCCTGGAGAATATTCTTCAATCAGACATTAAGCTTTCTGACTCTTGAGATAAACATCCTCTATGGGGTTAATTTTGCTTCTAATGCTTATATCCCGACCACATGATATAAATATATTTAATAATATATATGTAATGATACAGTCTTCTCTATTTCATTTTCAGGAGAATGGATACTAAGGACTCATTTATGTCAGGTAAATACAATCATATTACAGATGGAATATAAAATGTCTTAAACCAGTTCACGTCAGGAGGTAAATAATGCATAGTGTGCCCAAAGTCAATGTTGCAGGAAAATATATTTCATCAAGTCAACTTTTTCTCAGCAAACTAGCCGGCATTCAGAGGAGACACATTTGATTTTATATTTTTCACAGTACTGCACAATTTAAAAGATGAAATATGAAAAAAGACACCTTTGTGGTTTTAACACTAGATAGTGACTGATAGATGTACAATGCCTTGCAAAAAAATAAATTAACACAACAAAGCTGAACAAGCAATCAATAAACTCCGAATTTTATATGAACAGATGCACAGAAAATCAATTTTTAGCACTTACAATAAGTGATAAAAATGATAAAATAGATAAATAAAAAGATAAAAAGAATTCCATACAAACGTGAAGAATTGCTTACCTAAAATAAATGAATATGAAAGCTGATGTTGGGCTAGAAGTATACTTTGTAAATGTTTTTGCATTAAAATCACATACTCCAAAATGTGTTTTCAGGATAGAATTTACATTTTGTCTTTTCATAAATGTATCAGAATTGGCTCTCTGTGCCTTTTAAGTCATGGTAGACCTATAACAAAATAACATTACGTTGGATAATGCAGAAATACAACTTTTGTGTTTTGGGTCTAATCAAATGCAGACACTATGCAAAATGCAAACACAATACCTCATCTCTGGGGACAAGAACAAAAGAGGAATCAGACACCAAGAAGCTTTAATGACAAAGATATTAGTCCTATTTATTTTCAAACAACAAGAAAGGCACGGTTTTGGTCAAAGATTTATAAACTCCAAGGAAGACTGAAAATAAACAGTTTTTCCTGTGGTTGGTGAAAAAAAGGTTAATTGCACAAAATAAAGTACTGAATACTTTTTTTTGTTTTCAGTTTTAACAAAATTCACAAAATAAAAATGACTGTGTGGGCATTTGTTAATAAAACGTTTATTGCAAAAACCTACTACCAAGAAAAACAGACGTAGGTGATGAGGAAATACAGCTAGCCTTCTCATTCTGTTTTTTCGTTGCAAAACTCCTAAATTAATTTCTGTTTTAAAGGGATACTATGGGCAACAAAACAACTTTAGCTTAATGAAGCAGTTTTGGTGTATAGATCACGCCTCTGCAGTCTCATTGCTCAATTCTCTGCCATTTAAGAGTCAAATAATTTTGTTATGAAGCCGTAGCTACACCTCCCTGCATGTGACTTGCACAGCCTTCCCAAACACTTCCTGTAAAGATCCACACTCCAGATGTTGTGGACTACATCTCCCATTATGCTGGCAAAGGATCAAGGGAGATGTAATCCAAAACATCTGGAGTGCCAAAGGTTGCCCACCCCTGCCCTAGGTAGTGTGTTTTTATTAACCAAATTATTCTTTTCATTTTTTTGAATTCTGCAAAACTGTCTCTAACAGTGAGGAAGCCAATTATCACGGATAATGGGACTACATAACCAGTCTTAAAAATATATAAAATACATGCAAGTTTAATCATAAAGTCCCAGCTGGCCACCGGTATTCCAGAACCTCGACCTCCAGATGTAGTAAATTCCTAAGGTGTAAAATGAACTGGTGTTTGTTGTTCTACTCTGTGACTTTGATGGTCCTATCCATTTTCCATTAACTGCTTCTTGCACCTTCTTCCCTCAATATTTATATATCAATGCCACATCAGTGAACGTAGAACATTTCGATTTAATGACTAGAGGCAAATTAATCATACCTAATGGTTTGTTATAATTATATCAACTTACTTTGTTTACATTCTTAGTTCTACATATCTATCTCCCCACCTTAACCAAGTTATGTTTAGTGGTTAATTTTTTAAACAATTTGTAGAGTAAAAATATAATAGCTTAACTATACCAAACACTTAAACCCAAATGATACACACTTAATCCATATGAGACAGCATATTCATAGCTACATAATAATACCATAATATCTTAAGAATATTTGTGTTCCACGGTTGATATTTTTAGGGCAATAAGTACAGTAAGAAATAATCAGTAGCTTGTTTTTTTCTCTTTTGGAACCAATTTGAATATCAGTACAATAAAAGTGCCCTCTAAGCATGGGAAACCTTGTGGAATGGTAATGTGTACCATAACTTTGTATTTATGATCAATATTAATTGCATGAGAGTGTAAGAAAGAGAGAATGCAAGAGGTAGTTACTTACTGATGTCTTGTATAGAGCAGAAGCATTGGAAATCAATTCCTGGAGCCTACAGTTGTAGCTTAACCTTGAAAACATGGCCATGACTTGATTCAACACGAGTTAAACTTGATATCCAACAGATAAAACTTAAACAATCATTGCATACTGACTCTGTCTAAATGAACACTCCAGACTGAAAGTGACCCCCCAAGTGCTTTACACTGAACCACTATCACATAGAAAATACAAAATTTAATACAGCAAAACTTAATTTTGTTAAAGCAAAACAATAAAATCGAGTGTGGAAAATAAATTGCTGATCCCACTCCCTTTTCGTTGATTTTTCTGAAGACGTGGCTTAGATTCTGAAGCCCCAGATAATTTTGGGGCAAAATTGTTATAAGACGTATTAAATCCCCTCCACAGCCAGGTCATGTTTTTGAAGACCTACGTTTCAGTGTGCAAAGTTAGGATGGCAATCCAGTGGTGAGTTGAGAAGAGGTTGACACTGCAGAAGGACATGGTGACACTGAGATGTAGAGGCAATGCTAATGGAAATAACATGGACATAGAATAAGAAGATTCATTGCACTGAGAAGGTGGAGAGTTGATGACATTTATGAGAGAAGAGGGTGACACATGGAGAGATATTGAACAGATGGCTCTGCATTAAAAATGTGATTCGTGTGTGACAAATAGGTGGTACTGGGAACAGATATGGGTAGCTATCTACACATGGGTATAGAAAGTGTAACTCTAGGGTGTGAGGTGAGATTATGACACTTGGAAAACACACTGGCCTCCTAAGCCAGAAATTGTGGGTTCATGTCATATCTGGGGCCATAAAATCAGTGCTGTGGAATTTGTTGGCACTTTTTTGTGCTCAGTGATTACATTTTTAAGAGTCAGAGGTAGTTTGATGCAGGGGCCAGAGCAGGGGTAGGCAACCTTCAGCACTCCAGTTGATGTGGACAACATCTCCCCCTAATGCTGTGCTAGCATTATAACTGTAAGAGCATTATGGGAGATGTAGTCCACAATATCTGGAGTGCCGTAGGTTGCCTGCCCTAGGGTCTACCCTGGGTTTAAGGGGTCAAAAGTGAAAAAGGTGGAGCCTGACAGACAGTAAAAGAAGTTAGAAAATAGTCTTGGGATGAGGTAATTTGCTTTAAATTCAATCCTAATTCCCTAAGTATTTTTGAAACTGTATTTGTGGCCCTGTTCTTGTGACAGTGCATTGCTTTCTTAAGCCATTCTGTATCTTTATTGTTAGTTTTTTTTATTGTTTATTATGATTTGGGACTTTCAAATTTTCTTTTCTTAAGGAAGAGTAACGAATATATTTTAAAGTTAATTTGTGCTTTAAATTACAACAAATAAAATAGAGCAATGCCGGAAGAACTATAGATTAACCTCCTGAAACATTGTCTATTGACACAGTCTGTGTTGAGGCCCCAGCCTTGCGGTAGATCTCCCACATTCTGTGTATCTTAAAGTGTGTAATTCTGTGTGTCTGTGTATCTGCATGTATGTCAGTGTGTATATATATGTCTGTGTATCTGTGTGTTAGTTTGTGTGTCTGCTTTTGCGTGTGTGTATGTGTGTCTGTGTATCAGCATGTATGTATCTGTATGTGTTATATGGTGTGTATCTGAATGTTTGCCAGTGTGTGTTTGTATGACTGAGACACATTGAGAGGTGTGTGTGTGGGGTGGGAGAAAGGGGGGTAGGTAAGACATATGGGGGGGCCCCTGGACAATTTTCAGTGGTTTCTAGTTATGCCTCTGCATGGGGGTTATGGTTCTACAACATCTGGGGATCTACCTTTCGGGCACCTCTGGTATACAGAAATAAACATAAATAAAACAATGTTTGTATTTCTCTTCTTCATTTGCAAAATTTGCCCTGGTTTTGCCTTGTCTGAACCATTTTGTGATGTCATTTGCTAATATTTTAATGTAAATTTAAAAGAAAATGTTATATCTTTAAAAAAAATAAAATAAAAATGTTTGCCATAAATAGAAGATGATTTTCAATGTTTTATTTAATGGTGTAAAGTCCAGTGAAATGGCAGTTCCTCTTTAATTTTTTAAAATGCTAACTTACGAAGGGAACCATAACACTTCTAAATGCAAATGGACACACCTATGTTTGAAGAGCTGATAATGAACTGTCACACATTGCTTTTTCATACTGCACACATGTGATTGGCCCTGCAGTGAACATGTCTTAGTTATATAATGGTATAGTGTATTTGACTTTAATGCCACGTGACTTAAACAAGTATTTGACAATTATTTTGTATTTATTTTGTCTTTTAGAAGGAGAGTTGCAATCATTAGCAGATGGGTATGTACAGCTTTTTTTTTAAAAAACTCTTTCTACAGTGAAAAAAGTATAATGTGTAATAATTAAATTATCGTTTTTTGTAGTATTTCTCAAACCAATACCAACTTAGATTTGCTAAGTTTATTAGTATTTTAAGTTTATTAGTGTTTTAAGTTCTTAAACCCAATATTATGCCAGCATTTCTGACATTTCTTTCCATCGGTGAACTGTTTATATTTTAAACATTACACATCCCAAACAATGTTTATGTAGAATTTGTGGAATATATGTCTGTGAGATCTATATAACTTGTATTTGCAATGTTGTAAGATGTATTTTCACAATGAGGTTTAGATACTTTATAATGCCTTAGTGAGCACTATTAACTAGGGATATGCATGGGCAAAAAATTTTGTTTGGTTTGGAAATTCGGGTAAGTAAAAAAAATGAGTCTGCTTCGGCAATTTAGACCAATGGCATTCGGTTCGGCACTTTGGAACTGCCGAATGGCATTCAGTTCAGACATTTGGCATTCGGGAACACAGCATTCGGGCATTCATTTTGGGCATTCGGCAGTTTGGCATGTCGTCCGTTTTGAAAGATAAACATTTGTGTGTTTTTTCTTAAACAGCACAGTTTTACATTGCATAGTGGACCACAGCAGCACCCAGACAACTCAATCTTAAAGAAGAGGTTTAGTTAATAATTAGTAGTTTTAGTTTAGTATATATACAATTTACAAAATTATATTTTCACTGAACAAAATTATATTTTCACTGCACAGATAGTGCAGCCAATCAGGGAGCACTATCAGCATGCAACTCTTCTGCACACTATATAATCCCAACCCTGTGACACCATCTATGTGGAGAGTTTAGGAGCAAAGAGTGAGCAAAGAGTGAGCAGAGTGTGAGAGCAGAGTGTGAGCAGAGTGTGAGAACAGAGTGTGAGAGCAGAGAGAAAGAAATGTGTGTGTGAACAAGCAAGTGAGAGTGTGTGTGAGAGAGAGAAAGCAAAGTGAGAGCAAGTAATGGCTGGTACACACAATTAATCACTACAGTAAAGTCACAGTGCAGCAGAGAGACACCTTGGCAAAATCAGAATTAAGTGGCTGTCCTCTAACATTAATCACAAAAAAATTGTTGATTTCATTGGACAGGGAACAGTGAAACCGCATTGGGCAAGCAAGCATTACATCGCACAAAAGTGTTTTACCACTTTTCAGAAATCTGAATCACTTCGGCATTTCGGCACTTCAAGGCTTCAGAGCTTGGGCGCTTCGGAACCTCAGCACTTCAGACATTCGTAAGCATCCGAATGTCCGAATGGCATTTAGATTGCGTATGAATGCGTATGAATTTAGATTCAGATTCAGATGAAACGAATTGCACATGTCTACTATTACCTATGCCCACTCAATTCTTTTAATGATAAAATAGGCTAAGTAAGTTAAAACTTACCTTGAATCCAGCACCAAATGAGGTTCTCATTTCCCGTTTTCCCACCCTATGTTTTGTTACACTGTCTCACTGTCTCAATGTAAACATTGCAGTTTCTCATTGAGATGAATTGGTCTCGATGACTTAGGTGGCTCTTTCAGCGTAGATACAGAACATTTGAAACAAATGCATAGCTCAACCATCTGACATTCAAATGGTTAAGGTGCTCTGCAGACACATGCCATAGGTAAATGGGTAGGAGTTAACTTCTTCATCCAGCAGACAAATGCCACCATGCTTACCAGACTTGACATGTACAAAGTGGTCAGGACTTTCCCCAGATGTGAAAATGGCGCATTGGCACTTCCAGTCCTCATATTGGTCAGAAGTTCAGATTACTTACAGGCTGAAAATGTGATAGTCCTGTTATTAAATATGGTGGTGGTAGTAATAGTAGTTTAACCTGCATATAATCCCCATTGACCAAAACAAAACAACAACAAATCGTTTTCGAAATATCCTCAGACGCAAAGATGTTTTTCAAATGTTCTTTTTTTAATAGATCGGAAAAAAAGGTTAAGAAGAAGAAAAAAGAAAAAGAAATACGTGTTAGTTTCTTCCAACTGGTATGTGTGTGTTTTTGTTGCCATATCGTATAATTCAATAACAGAAAACTAAAAAAAGAGATACATTTGAGCATGTTATGGTGCCATAATGGATAAAGAAGACAATATAAATACTTTTTACCTCTCACAGAGCTCTGATTAAACACAGTTAAAGGGACACTATAGTCACCTGAACAACTACAGCTTAATGTAGTTGTTAAGGTGAGATCTATAGCTCCCTGCAGGCAATCTAATGTAAACACTGTATTTTCAGAGAAAATACAGTGTTTACATTGATTGATAGGAATACCTCCAGTGGCCGTCACTCAGACGGCCACCAGAGGGACTTCCTATCATGCAGGGCCCTAAAAAGGCCCTGTACACGTCAGACGTTTGAAAATACACTGTGTGCGCGCCTTCTCTGTCCAGCCTGTCAGCGGAGGAGGGGGGCGGGCAAAGACCGCGAGCTGAGCTGTCACTCAGCTCAGCTCGCGGCCGTGCACACTGCGCGCATGGCGGTAGTGCGCTCAGGACTTCAGAGGGCGGCACGAATGCCGCCCTCTGAAGTATGTGCGCATGTGTGGCGAAGCCGCGCATGCGCACAAGGGAGCAATGACGCTTACAAATGGAAGCGTCTGATTGCTCCCTGCTCGCACTCGCCTATTTCGTCATTTTGACGAAATAGGGGGCGCGGCTTCATGAGGCTCCCGGCGATGGAACCAGGTAAGTAAAATTGCCTCCCTGGAGAGTCCCTTTAACATGTGACAATACATTCTTGTATCTGCCAGTTGAATACAAATGTTCCCACTTCTGTCAATGGCCAAGCTATAATTCAGCTTCCATAATTAAAGAGGAGCTGTCACATCTCCGGCAATTTATACTATTAAATAAAACACTGAAAATCACTTATAAGTTGCGTCAACATTTTATCATGAGACGCTCAGTTTTCTCTTAAATTTATATTAAAGATTTAACAAATTACATTGTAACCCAGTGCACACAAGTCAAGCCAGGGCACACTTTGCAAATGAGGAGGAGAAATATAAACTGTGTTTCATTTCTCCTCTTCTCTGTCTGCTCTCTCTATGCTGACTGCCAGGTGAAAAGGACAGAGCATATAGTAATGATTGACAGGGAGCCAAGATGGAGACACCCAGTTGCAGGATAAAGAGGTGTGGATTTCTACATTTAAAGGAACACTATAGGATCAGGAACACAAACATGTATTCCTGACCTTATAGTGTTTAACCCACCATTTAGGTGGCTTGCTCCCCCTTAGCCCCGCAATAAAAGTTTAACTGTCACCTTATTTCGCTCCGCCTCCTTTGTGACATCTTTAAAATGGCAGATTTTTTAGCCAATCCAATGCTTTTGCATAGGGAAAGCATTCGATTGGCTAAAATCGACACGGGGCGGGGCCAAATGCCGTTTTGGCCAATCAGGACCTCCTCATAGAGATGCATTGAATAAATGCATCTCTATGAGGAAAATTCAGCGTCTCCATGCAGAGTGTGGGGATGCTGAATGTCAGGGCTGCTTTTTCGACAGCACTGACCCAGGAAGCACCCCCAGTGGCAATCTAAGGAGTAGCCACTTAGAGATGTCCCTAGAGATAATGTAAACACTGCCTTTTCTCTGAAAAGGCAGTGTTTGCATGAAAAAACCCTGAACGGAACTATTATACTAACCATTAAGCTGTAGTTGTTCTGGTGACTATAGTGTCCCTTTAACTTAATTTTTATCAAGTCAACTCACAAATACAGATTTGTTAGTGACAGTTCTTTTTTAAGGTGATCTCTTGTAATATAACCCAGCCCTTAGTCTTTCTAATACACAGTTAGATCTTTACTCACTCCATCCAAGTCCATAAATATAGGCAGTAAAGAAGGGTACGTTCACTATCTTACCCTCTTAGAAAAACACTGTAAAATAATACTATAGATAAATTGGTCTCTTAAGGTCAGATCATATCCTTTGCTGTGTCTTCACAATTGCATCCGCAGATTGCTTATATTGGCATGGAATTTACGGTACTTCTTATTTATATTTGGTAGCTCAGTAAGCCATGCTATTGAAACATGATTAGGACAATCAATTTTGGAATTGAAACATTAAAGTGCAAATTGCTATGATCACGTAAACCAGTGGGTGAATCCAGAATCGTCAAACATTTTACCTAGAACTCCGTTTGCCTAAAATGCTAAAGCTGTAGGTTGAGAAAACGGACCAACCCAATATGATGGACCGATGTGATTCTGAATAGAAGTCTTTCCTGTTAAAGTATTGTTTAGCCATGGTGGTAGAGATCTCCCTGTTGGATAGATATGCTTTGTAAATAACAATAAATTAACAGCCATGTCATAGTGGAAACAATGCTGCCGGACGTCTGCCGAAAAGAAACATTTTAGCAAACAAACGCTTTTTTTTCAGCAAGTTTTAGAAGCAGATGAATTAATCCATTGGTGCATAATGCAAAATGGCAGATAATTACTTTTTTTATTGAACTTTTTTTTAAATATATATATATATATATATATATATTTAAATTCAGAAATGTCTGAAATGCTTTTGATTGATAAGGGATGATTTTTCTTTATTTTTAAGCTTATTGTTTTTTGCCAGTCTGTTATAAAAAGTTACGAGAAAATACTGCCATACCAAGTTATTCTTTTTACCTTCCTTATGCAAGATAGAATCCCAGGGAAACATGTCTTTTTAACAGCTCTGCATGTTGCAGTATAGAGTATATATTCCAAATGTTCAACATTGCAGTTGGGTAAGGAGTTTGCCATTGTTTTATCAATGTTAAGAAAAGTGAGAAAATGGTATCGATGCTACAGAACATTAGCGAAACATCCTTACTGGAATAACCAATAATGTAATTTCAGTTTCGCTTTGCTACTACAACGGATAAAGTTATGATGATTATTGGAAGTCTGTGTTCTCTAGTCCATGGGGCTGCTCAACCATTAATGCTCTTCATCTATGGCTTAATGACTGACACATTCATAGCATTCGAGAAGGAAGTTCAAGAACTCCAGAATCAGGACAAAATATGCCTCAATGGAACCATCAGTTGGAAAAATGGATCTGACTATCAATTTGAAAACCAGACAGTGTCTTGCGGGTAAGATGTAGAAGTACTTTGAATAATTGACATATAGATTACCCAATATATTCAGTTCTGTCTTCGAGTTGACAACAGTTTTGTATTTACCAAAAGTAAAGAAGTGTTTGCAGGGATTTACTGGGATGTAGGCGCGGAGGGTCATCTTCAGTGACAAGACCCATGTCACAAGTGATGCCTGTAATGGGTGGGAACACCCAGAAAAGTAACAGGACTGTCTGAGAACGGGCAGGCCCGCTGACTAACAAACTGCCAGGGAGGCCTCAAGCCTTCCTAACCAAGGAAGGAGTGCTGGTGACGTGATCCCTGCTTGATTCTAGTGCCTTCTGCACAGTGCACACAAATCTAAAGATGTGCTTGCACCGTGCTGACCACAGTAAAATTGGGACTGTCTCACCAAGCATGGGTCTGTTGGGAGGTCTGCACTAAATGCCCAGCCTCCTGGGCCCTATATTACCCCCATTAAAATGCACCCATAACTCATGTTGTCAAAGTTTTAAGCTAAAATTCACAGGCATTTTGTTCTCCTGGTGTTAAATTTGGTAATAAAGGGATTAAAACTATAGCAAAACCAAACAATAGAGTGTGCTGTCCCTTTAAGACCAACAAGTGCAATATTATGTAGCAAACAAAGTGACCAAGTGCACTTGTGCAAAAACACACCATGAAAATGTTTACAACATACTTTGCAAAGATAGTGTAATCTCCAACCAAAAGATTAATACTTAGCTTTCCCATTTTGGAATATACCTTTAAACTTGTATCGGCATTCACATATAGATCTCAAAAAAAGGGAAAATACACAATCATAGGACAGTATGTTTGAATGTTAAATGTGCAAAATATGGAAGAGAAACAGTCACAAGGATAGAGCAATTTAGTGTGTTTTTTATTATTAAAACCATAGCAGCCTCAGAATAAAATGTTTAAATGCTTTAAGACCTTCTGCGAAACATTGCCTTTCACATTCTATACTGAACAGGAATGACAGTGTATAGACTATTTACGTAACTGTGAGGCTTATCAATGCTTTGTGCGATACGAGAGATGTTGGGGTTAATCTTTTACTGTACTGTAACCTTTCCTCCTCTTTCCTAGAACAAACATTGAAGCGGAGATGACACAATTTGCATATTACTACGTAGCAATTGGTATTGCTGTGCTAGTCCTCAGCTATTTCCAGGTAATTATTTGAAACTAATGTTCTTCTTTTAAGCAATTTTTCACTAGAACTAAAAGTGAACATAAACAAAACTGGGAAGAGTTTCAAAGGGACATTTTTTTAGGAATTAAAAATAAAATATTGTTTCCAAGAGAGGATATAAATACATGAATAAAGATATAAATACATGAATAAATCAACTGGCCAAAACATTTCTAAACAAAGCATTAATACCTCTACGGCACTCACAATGGTATTTCTATATTGTTGTCATAAAAAAACAGGTGTGGGAAGTGAGCATATTGGTTAAGCCTTAACTATGAAGAATTGGCAGGGGAATTGAAATGCCAGGCAAAAATAACAGATCTGATTAACGACCGAGTTAAAGAATTGTTCCAGTATGTGTGTTTGGCAGAAAATGTTTTATTCACCAGTCAGTTCATTACAAATAAAAGCATAATACAGTCCCAGACTATGAAATAATGAGTGTAATCCTTTTTATTATGATAATGATATATTTAAATATTTTTTATAATCATCATATTGTATAGAAAATATAATTGTATTTCTAGATGCTGGCTTTTGCTATTTGCTATTTTGACATCTTTCTCAGAGACAGTTTCCTTATCTAAAACCATCCCTGATGATCATGTGGTCTTTGTAAATAATTCCAGGACTTTACTAAATCATGACAGATATTCATGATGTTTTTGAAGACATCGATGCTAGTACTATATTCAGCTCTTTAATTCCCTTTAACAGAGAAATAATAGTACAATACGTCAAAACAGCAGTAAAACAAAAGAGAATGCAGTTAGAGACATCACTCCCTCCCACCAGTAATGTATCAGAGTAGACTATAAATAACAATGTCAACGTTCCATTGTCCTATTTCAGGGCTGCCCAACAGGGATCCCCGGATGTTGTAGAACTACGACTCATATGATGCTTTGTCATTCTAAATGCATTCTAAAGGCATGCAAAGCACCATGGGAGTGTAGTTCCAGAACATCTGGGGATCTACCTGTTGGGCAGCCCTGTTTGTTGAGGAACTATCCTCAATAATCAAGAGGAGTTAATTTTCATCAAAACTGTAAAATAAACTATCTCATGTATTTGATTTAGGCTGCATTCTCTTCTATATACTTCATTGCAGAAGAAAAAGTTCCATCTATGAAACTACAGACTGGTCACTAGCTGTACCTATTCTTTCCTGTTATACTACTGTTTTTATTTATTGTGCTATTTCTTTTTTGCTAATTATGAGAGTAAAGGAAATAGATTCTTAAAGGGACTCACCAGTCCCAGGAAAACATATTCGTTTTCCTAGCACTGCAGGACCCTACAGTGTCCTTCCATCTCCCACCCCTCACCCCATGTTGCTGAAGGGGTTAAAACCCCTTCAGTGACTTACCTGAGTCCAGCACCGATGTCCCTCGGCGTTGGGTCAGGCTCTGCCTACTCTCCTCCCCAACCGTCGTCAGTCGTCAGGAGAGACCTAATATGCTTTCCTATGGGGAGGTCTAATGCGTATGCATGGCCATTGCCGGGGATGCGCATTAGACCTCCCTATAGGAAAGCATTATTCAATGCTTTCCTATGGGGATTTTGGCAACGCTTGAGGTCCTCACATAGCGTGAGCACGTCCAGCATTGTTTAAAACACTTTTCGTGTTCTAAGAATACGATAGGACTTAACCCTGCAAGGTAATTATTGTAGTTTATAAAAACTGCAATAATTACACTTGCAGGGTTAAGGGTGGTGGGAGTTGGCACCCAGACCACTCCTATGGGCAGAAGTGGTCTGGGTGCCTAGAGTGTCCCTTTAAAGCTTAATGTGAGTCTGTGTTTCGTGTTATGTTGTTACTAAAATATATTTGTAGCAACATCTGTTTGTCCGTCCACCCCTCCACCCCTCCATCCATCCATATTTAATCAGTCTATCTATCTAATGGCAAACAAGTGAAAATAAACATTAACATTCAGATGTTAAAAAGACAGCATTCGATAAATCGGAAGTACTTACTTCAACAGAAATATAATATATTTTGACATAATCACATTTAGAGAATTGTAACATGGAATCTAACTGGTTTAATATAGGCAATTCATTATTTAAAATATTTCCATACGTACTGTCTTAATGTATATCTCACTGGGTTCAATACATAGATGTTATTTGATTGAATTCAATCCAGGTATCTTTTATTAATCCCTTCAGATTTCATTATGGGTTATTGCTGCAGCTCGTCAAATTCAAATAGTGCGTACGGAATATTTCAGGAAGATAATGAGACTTGACATTGGCTGGTTTGATTGCAATTCAGCAGGAGAACTAAACACAAGAATTTCAGAGTAAGATTGATACAATTGATTTTAACATTGCATTAAAAATAATTGAAATGTTTCCTGCGTATAATACTATAGTTTATAAAGTAGATTATATCTCAACATCAATAAAACTATGTGGCTGTTGCATTATTTCATTATTTTCTCTTACCCTTGCAGTCTAAAACAAATCGTGAATTGTTCCAAATATAGTTTTAGGTAGTTATAGAGTGGGTCCTGTAACATATGGGGTACTTTGAACATTTACAGTCTTATGCAATGTATAGTCACACGGTAATTCAATTCCCATTATTTTTGTATGTATATACATATGTAGAGGACATTTTTATTCTCTAAAGCAGGGGTCAGCAACCTATGGCACATGTGCAATGCATGACACCTGACTGGCCTTTGCACGGCACTCAAGGCTGCCAGAGACAAACAGGCTCTGGCCTATAAGACATCCCAGTGGGACTTCATATATCTGCTAATGCAAACTGAGTGGTGATTGCAGATGGTAATGGTCAATCCTTAATTTTTCAATTTTCACATTGCAGCACTTAGAGGAAGTGATCTCAGATCATTTCTTCCCAGCGCTTGGGAACGGGAATCCTCACTGGAGTAGAGCAGCCCACAGCAGCTATGTCAGCTTTTGCCCTTGACCTGTTCCTGGTCAGCCACCCACACTGCTAGATCTCCACAGATCTGCAGAATGGGCCTTCCTCTCATACATACAGTGAGGGAAAAAACATGGTAGATGTATTTTAACAGACAGAATAACAAAAAAAAAATCCAGAAAAACTTATGTCAAAAATTTTATACATTTATTTGCATGTCAATGAGTGAAATAAGCATTTGGCCCCTTCGACTTAGTACTTGGTGGAAAACCCTTGTTGACAATCACAGAGGTCAGACATTTCCTGTAGTTGGTCACCAGGTATGCACACATCTCAGGAGGGATTTTGTCCCACTCCTCTTTGCAGATCCTCTCCAAGTCATTAAGGTTTTGAGGCTGACGTTTGGCAACTCGGACCTTCAGCTCCCTCCACAGATTTTGTATCGGAATAATGTCTGGAGACTGGCTAAGTCACTCCAGGACCTTAATGTGCTTCTTCTTGAGCCACTCCTTTGTTGCCTTGGCTGTGTGTTTGGGTCATTATCATGCTGGAATACCCATCCACAACCTATTTTCAAGTGCTCCTAATCTCAGCTTGTTATCTGTATAAAAGACACCTGGGGTCCAGAAATCTTGCTGATTGATAGGGAATAAAATTCTTATTTCACTGATTGACATGAAAATCAATTTATAACTTTTTTGACATGCGTTTTTCTGGATTTTATATTTTGCTATTCTGTCTCTCACTGTTAAAATACACCTACTATTAAAATTATAGACTGATCATTTCTTTGTCAGTGGACACACATTCAAGATCAGCAGGGGATCAAATAAGTTTTTTCTCTCACTGTGTATACTAACAACCCACACACTCACAGACCCCATAAGCACAGCACTACTGACAATCCACAGACACGCAGAAAACCTCACAAGCAGCCCCACACATACACACACCACCAAACACACAATGTGACATATCATCCACACACGCAATTCCACAAACAGCCAAAATACACAGCACACATCCAACGCTATCATACACAATACTGCCAATTTCTCATGAACATATGCAATATAACATCCCAACATCACACAAATACAACGCTACAAAGCAACTGCAGCAACATACACACCACAACTTTAAACAAAATAGGTCTGGAGCGCCAAGGGGCTTTGAGATCTTGTTTTGACAAAGTACTACTAAATGGTTGCCTACTCCTGGTCTAAAGAATAATTCCTGTACAAATGATATTCAGTAACATTTTTTTATTTTTTTTAGTGATATCAACAAAATTAATAACGCTATTGCTGATCAGGTTGCAATCTTCATTGAGAGGATTTCTACATTTGTCTTTGGATTTTTAATCGGCTTTCTTGGAAACTGGAAATTAACCCTTGTTATTGTTGCAGTCAGTCCTCTTATTGGTTTAGGAGCAGGATTAATGGCACTGGTAATTATTACTACCCATTTTTAATATTTAACTACTTAACTTGATGGTAGTCATGTATGCTGCATACATCAAACCTACTACTGAACTACAGCCTGTCTTTAGATCAGTAGTGTCATCTGTAATCCGTACCTATATGATATTACGCAAGGTAAACTCGATTTCACCTGACCTTTGCCTATAATAACTTATTTTATGATTAAACTCTGCATGCCTATAATATATCTTATCTCTAACATAAATATTTTGTGATCCATTATATTATTTTGGGAAAAAACTTTTTTAGGGCTTTACCCTACCGATCAGTTTATTCACAAAAACATAAATGCTTAGAATAATCTGTAGCCAAAGAGTCACAAAAATTGCTCTAATTTATGACAAAATAAAGTACCCTTGTATGGTACAGCCTCTTCTAAAGGAACACTCCAGGCAGCATATAATTAAGCAGCAAGACTGCCTATGCATGACCTATTCATCAAAACTACTTAATTTTGCTAAAGTTTCTTTTGTGCTCAGAGTAGCCTTTCATTTGTATTGGAAAAAAAAATACTATTCACTATTGCCTTGTGGAATATTTTTGTGAACCAGCAAATTGTTTTAGGATTTTTCAAATTCGGAAAAGGTTGACTTTTCAATGTCTACAAATTGATCTAGGCATCCGTAAGAGGCACTATGGTGGGCTGAAGTCTAGACACTGTTCTGTATCTCTCTCAACAATATCACAGAACCTCAGTTTTGGTATGATAATTATTATTTTTTTATATAAAGGCAACAAGAAATATTTTGAAGACTGGAGGTACAAAATATAAAAAATAGGGATGACAACTTGATTGTATATTTTGCTGATGCCCCAAGTGTCTTCCTACACCAGGGGTATGCAACCTTCGGCACTCCAGATGTTGTGGACTACATCACCCATAATGCTCTTACACCCATAATGCTGGCAAAGCATCATGGGAGGTGTAATCCAAAACATATGGAGTGCCGAAGGTTGCCTATGCCTGTCCTACACAATGAAGTTAGAAAGAACATTTATGTCTTGGGGTACAGTCAACCCTTTTATAATCTTCTTAATGTTTCTGATTTTCTAGGCTGTGGCAAGACTGACAGGCAGAGAGTTAAAGGCATATGCCAAAGCCGGTGCGGTGGCTGATGAAGTCCTATCTTCCATCCGAACTGTGGCTGCTTTTGGTGGAGAAAAGAAGGAGGCTGAAAGGTGAATCAGTCACATTTATTTCCTGCAGTCTTTAATCAAGTTATACGTAATTAACCGACAAAATCTAGTCTTAGTTGAAGGTCCAACATAAGCCTTGATTTCATATTTTTGGATATGATTTTCAAATATTTTTTTTTCAAAATCTGAAAAAAAAAACGCAAAATATAGCAAATATAAAAATATATCAATATATTAAAAATATTACTAAATTAAAATATTTTTCAAAATACTTGATAATTGTAATAGTTTATCCAAAAAATGTTAAATCATATGAAAAGCTCATCTAAAATAGGAAATCAAGGCCATAGATGGTTTTATGGTATCAACATCTTTATCAAAAAAAAATCTCAGATAGTTGGTCATAGGAGTTACAGTCCAACTGCATTAAGGGCTGCCAATATGTCCACTCTTGTGCTATAGGGACTATTTTGTTAACTATCTCTTTAACTGTCTTAACTGTCTCTTTAAAAATGGCAAACATAATTTGTTTATTTTTTTTATATTTATTGATGCAGTGCAATTTGGGTAAAGTTTTTTTTTTTTAATAGCAGAATATTTGCGTACTTTAAGAATCAGCTAGCATTTGTCTTGTCTTTTTTGAAGTTACTAATACCGAATTAATCATGTGCTGTTATCATTAACAATGATATAATGTTTCTGTTATATTGTTTCTTTCTATGTTCTATTATTTCTTTCTCTGAAATATACCGTTGTATAGTCCTATATACAGTGCATGACATGGTTCAACGTGATGTATTTTGTCTGCAGGTATGACAATAACCTGATTGAAGCTCAGGCTTGGGGTATCAAAAAAGGCACCATCATAGGCTTCTTCCAGGGGTACATGTGGTGTATTATTTTTCTGTGTTATGCTCTAGCTTTCTGGTATGGATCTAAACTGGTAACTGAAACAAAAGAACTATCACCTGGAAGTCTTCTGCAGGTCAGTTCATTTAAAGCTAATTTGTTACATTGTTACTGCATACAAGCATCCCAACCATCCCAATTTCGTCAGGCTGGCCTTCTTAATTGGCAGATATCCTGGTGTTCATAAATAGCTCTACCCAAAGGGGTTGCCCTACTCGGAAGGGGGGGGTTCATCCAATTTGGGTGGAGCTAGTGATATGAATCTCGTCATTGGCCTGCCTCCTTTTTCCCCCTCCCACTGGCATCTTGCATAATACGAGGCCCAAATTTGCTGAATATGGTATTCTATTTCCCAATATTAGGCCAGCATTGGTACTTTATTAGTGCTGATACATAGCCAGCATATGGGTCATAAGAATAATCCTATCTCCAAAAATACTCATCTCAATGTTGATGTTAGTTGATAGAGTTTTGCAGATAATTTGGCACATTCCCAGTTATACCATGCGCTATACACAGAGACACATTTTATTTATTATTATATTTTTTAAATGTTTGCATCTTCATGGTGTGGGCAACAGGTTTAGTGATGATGAATAATCTAACCTGCCAATATTCTTAATTCAACAGTGCTGGGAAATCTTGTAAGATAGGATATAGTTTATTATGGCTACAAGAAATGGTGTGTTAATTATACTTTGCTGCTATTTAGAGATAGCACAGCTCAGCTGGGAAAGACGATACAGGTAGATGCATCTCTAAAAGCTGGTGACAGAGTAATATTTCCTTTATGTATTATAAAATAAGTATGTGGGATTTCAGACTTTTAAAATACATAATTTTAAAATACAAACAGCTGATATCAAACAAAATTATTATAAACCAAGGAATACAACTGAACATGCTTTTAACTCCGAGTGCAGTACAGCAGCTGGCTAAAGCATTGTTTTGACCGCCATTTTGTTCAGTCACCATCAGGGTACAACACAACACTAAATACATTGCTGATCAAGAAGATCTTCCATGTCTGAATCTTTCTACAATTAATTTTGTTTGTTTAGAAAATGCCTTCTAATGTGTATTGATCATAGAAATGTGAATGATTTTAGCTAGTGTTTCTTAGCCCTTGAATAATGTCTGAAATTAGAATCACCATGTTTTTTCCAGGCAATCGTATTGCTTTATTCATTTCTGATACAGTCAGTGGACATAAAATCTATCCTTTTAAGGACACAACTTCAGAAGTAAAAGGCCAGCATCACGAAAAATGTATTTCCAGCATGTGTCCATGGCACTGTAGGTTTAAAAGGTGCCCCCCCTCCCTCGCACCCTCCCACCCCCCCCTCCCCCCGCCAGGCTGAAGGGGTTAAAAAACCTTCAACCACTTACCTGAATTCAGCGCCAATGTCCCTCGGTGCTGGGTCAGGCTCCAACCACATTCCTCAAATGGCCATGCTCCCATTAATATTTCTACATAAGAAAGCATTATTCAATGCTTTTCTATGGGGAAAATCTGACGCTGGAGGTCCTCATGCAGAGCTTGAGGACGTCCAGCGTCAGATAACGGACCAAAGGTCCATTTCAATTCCAGAAGTCTTCTAGTGGCTGTCTGGTAGACAGCCACTGAGGGCAGACTTAGAGCTGCAATGTTAACATTCTCTGCAACTGCAATGTTTTACATTGTAGCACTTAGTGCAATAGGGACACAGCTCCCAGACCACTTCAATTAGTTGAGAGGTCTGGGTGCCTACAGTATCCCTTTAACCCCGTAATGACGAGTGACGGACGAGGTGCAATAAATTAGTAAAATGCAAATTTCAGTTGAATGCAAACAGCAAAAAATGCCGTTGTCATTAAGTGAAAGACAAGCTACTGAAGCTCTGTCCTTAAGGGGTTAAGTAACTTTGTTCTGTAGCACCGACATAAATATGAACTATAATGTTTTATTTTACATTTAAACCAAGTTATGCTTTTTATTTGAAGGTATTTTTTGGAGTACTGGTTGCTGCAATGAACTTGGGCCAGGCTTCTCCCTGCTTAGAAGCCTTTGCAACTGGCCGAGCAGCTGCTACAATTATATATGAGACAATAGAAAAGGTGAGATCGGTATTAACAATCTAACTCCACTTCTCTTATCTGTCTATTTATCCAGTTCAATTAAGTTAAAATAATACTGTCCTGCAAAGCAAAGACACGCAAAGACCATCAGTTGCCCATTTCCCCATAAGATTGTAAATTGTAGCAACTGAAAAAAGTAATTTGATTATATAACAAAATGTTATAAATATCACCTCTGGGGCAATGGGTTTGCACCAATCTATATTTCTCTATCAATAAGGTGAAATGCACTTTTTATATGTTCTAATATTAAGACGATTGTGTCTACTTTAAGAATCCAGAGATTGATTGCATGTCTGATGAAGGGCACAAACCGGATAAAGTGAATGGTGTCATTGAGTTCCATAATGTAAATTTCCACTATCCATCAAGACCAGATGTAAAGGTATGCATTAGACTTTAACCCTGTGAACTTTATCTAAGGATGATCATAAATTTATATCTCCAGAAAGCTAAGCTTTAAATATTTTTACATCAGTTCAGATTTTCCTTATTTATGGTTTCATATTTAAGGATCTGGATAAATAAATTGTGCATTTTATAGTATACAGTTGAAATATTGGCTTATTATTATTTTTATTTTTATCAAAGCAAGATAAAAATGTGGAAATTGTGTTAAATAATTTGATACAGCGTTGCTATAACACTCTTGGCAAAGTGGCACTTCAATGCATAGTACCTTCCAAACACTGAAACGAGGTATGTTTCTCAGTTATGCTGCGTAGAGGTCCCCTGCCCCTGTCTCCCAGCACATATTTTTTATACATTTTCCATTTTCCCTTGAATTTCTGCATTCATTAACCGGCGCCATCAGTGACTGCTGACATAAGAGCGGAGAATACTGGTGAATTTTAAAGACGATGGGAACCTGACTCTGACCCACGACTTTTTTGAGCTCTGCAATCTTAATCCTGAATAAATGAGTGATCATTCCCGGTTCAACACCATAAACCTTAAAGAGGTCCAATGCCTATTTAAAGTAGTCAAATGCCTGTTTAAGGTGGTCCAATGTCTATTTAAAGAAGTCCAATGCCTGTTTAAAGAGGCCCAATGTGTGTTTAAAGAGGTCAAATGCCTGTTTACAGAGGCCCAGTGCTGTTAATCAACAACAGCCCTAGAAGGCAAGACAATATGGAGCCCAGGATCTGTCAGCCAAAGACAAAATCTATAGGTGACTTTAAAAACTTGCATATTATAGACGTCTGATGGTTCTATATTAGAGATGTCCCGAATAGTTCGCTGGCGAATAGTTCCTGGCGAACATAGCTTGTTCGCGTTCGCCAAGGCGGGCGAACTTATGCGATGTTCGGTCCGCCCCCTATTCGTCATCATTGAGTAAACCTTGACCCTGTACCTCCCAGTCAGCAGACACATTCCAGCCAATCAGCAGCAGACCCTCCCTCCCAGACCCTCCCACCTCCTGGACAGCATCCATTTTAGATTCATTTGGAAGCTGCATTCTTAGTGAGAGGAGGGATAGTGTAGCTGCTGATGATTTAATAGGGAAATCGATAGCTAGGCTAGTGTATTCAGTGTCCACTACAGTCCTGAAGGACTCATCTGATCTCTGCTGTAAGGACAGCACCCCAAAAAGCCTTTTTTAGAGCTAGAACATCAGTCTGCTTTTTTTTTCCCTGTGTAATCTAATTGCAGTTGCCTGCCTGCCAGTGTGTGTGTCAGGCTCAAAGCGTATACTGTGCCCACTTGCCCAGTGCCACCACTCATATCTGGTGTCACAATAGCTTGCATTTAAAAAAACAAAACAAAACTGTGATATAATAGCAGTCAGTTTCCTTCACACGTGTGCGTTTCAGGACCTGCCAGGGCACAGTGTCACACCAGTGCAACTCATATCTGGTGTAACAGTAGTGTAGATTTAAAAAAAAAAAAAAACTTTTTTGACTGTGAAATAATAGCAGCCAGTTTCCTTCACGCGTGTGCGTTTCAGTGCCTGCCAGGGCACAGTGTCACACCAGTGCAACTCATATCTGGTGTAACAGTAGTGTACATTAAAAAAAAAAAAACTAGAAATGTGACTGTGAAATAATAGCAGTCAGTTTCCTTCACGCGTGTGCATTTCAGGGCCTGCCAGGGCACAGTGTCACACCAGTGCAACTCATATCTGGTGTAACAGTAGTGTACATTTAAAAAAAAAATAAAATACAATTTTGACTGTAATAGATTGAATAGCAGTTAGTTGTCTCCAAGCGTGTGTGTCAGGCCTACAGCGTCTACTCTGCCAACTTCTGCCAGTGCACAGTGCCACTCATATCTGTTGCCACAGTAGCTTGCACGCATAGTACCACTAATCGAAAAAAAATGACAGGAAGAGGCAGGCCACCCCGCAGGGGCCGTCATGGTCGTGGTGCTGTGATTCCCTTTGGCCCTAGAATAATGCCCAGTGTTCAGAGGCCACGTACCCTGAACTCGAAAAGTTCTGAGGACATAGTTGACTGGCTAACACAGGACACCCAATCTTCTACAGCTTCCCCTCGGAACCTTGACGCACCATCCTCCTCCAGCTTAGCTTCGGGCACCTCTCAAGTTACCACTCGCCCGCCTGCCGCCACCACCAACACTAGCACCACAGCCGCTTCACTTGATCTGTCAGAGGAGTTATTTACACATCAGTTGGAAGAAACGAGTAACCATTATTGCCAGCGGATGTAGATAACAGTCTCAGTCAGGCAGCATTACACACATGGACGTATGGTGTGATGATGATGATGTTGTACCCGCTGCTGCTTCCTTTGCTGAGTTGTCAGATACAAGTGAAGCAGTTGATGATGGCGATGCGTCCGTGGATGTCACGTGGGTGCCCGCTAGAAGAGAAGAAGAACAGGGGGAAAGTTCAGATGGGGAGACAGAGAGGAGGAGGAGGAGACGAGTTGGAAGCAGGGGGAGGTCATCGCAAGGAGCTAGTGGCACAGTCAGACAGCATGCATCGGCACCCGGGGTCAACCAGACAGCACGCCAATCAATGCATGCTGTTGCCACCACCAGAATGCCGTCATTGCAGAGCTCAGCAGTGTGGTATTTTTTTTGTGTGTTTGCCTCTGACAACAGCGATGCCATTTGCAACCTGTGCCAAAAGAAACTGAGTCGTGGGAAGTCCAACACCCACCTAGATACAACTGCTTTGCAAAGGCACATGATCACACATCACAAACGCCTATGGGATACACACATGAGTACAAGCAGCACACAAACTCAAAGCCGCCATCCTCCTCCTGGTCCAGCATCTTCAGCCACGTCAACCACTGCTGTCCTCCTTGCCCCCTCTCAACCATCCGCCACTCGGTCTCTCGCCTTGAGCAGTTCCTGCTCATCTGCCCACAGTCAGGTGTCTGTCAAGGACATGTTTGAGCGTAAGAAGCCAATGTCACAAAGTCACCCCCTTGCCCGGCATCTGACAGCTGGCTTGTCTGAACTCTTAGCCCGCCAGCTTTTACCATACAAGCTGGTGGAATCCGAGGCGTTCCAAAAATTTGTAGCTATTAGGACACCGCAGTGGAAGGTACCCGGACGAAATTTCTTTGCACAAAAGACAATCCCCAACCTGTACTCGATTGTGCAAAAGGAAGTAATGGCATGTCTGGCACACAGTGTTGGAGCAAGGGTCCATCTGACCACTGATACCTGGTCTGCAAAGCATGGTCAGGGCAGGTATATCACCTACACTGCGCATTGGGTAAACCTGCTGACGGCTGCCAAGCATGGAATGCGTGGCTCTGCAGAGGAGTTGGTGACACCGCCACGACTTGCAGGCAGGCCTGCTGCCACCTCCTCTACTCCTTCTACTCCATCCTTTTCCATAACCTCCTTGGCTGAGTCCTCTTCTGCTGCTGCGTCTTGCTCCACATCAACGGAACCCCCCCAGCTCCCCTGGTACTATTCCACATCCCGGATATGACAGTGTCATGGGTTTTAAAATTTGCCTGCCTATTGAAGTCTATGGCGGTTCGCTCGGTTCGTCCGTTCGCGAACATTTGCGGAAATTCGCGTTCGCTGTTCGCGAACGGAAAATGTTATGTTACATCTCTATTCTATATCCTTAGCATGGGGTATTTTTTTTTTTAATATATCAAAATGTTGACATGATCAGTTTCTCAGCCTTTCAGCAGCATCTCCAGCCATCGATCATGGTAAACACGTGTTTTTTCTAACACACAATTAATCATTAGTTCTTACCATGTTAATATATTTTAACGCAACAAAATCTGGGGGTGTCACATATCACTTGATCCTATGGACCAGCCACCACTGCATAAGGGGGACAATTGCATCCTTCTCCACCCTCCCAAGTGCAGGAAAAGCTTGTGCAAACTGGACAAGAGCTTGCTATGTTCCACAAGCCCTCGAACAGGCTCCTTCATATCAGTGTAAAGGAACATGACCTGAAGCCACAGACAAACACGCACACACAAAAACTTGAGCAATTGCGAGATTGTTTTTGATAGCTGCTGTTATAAAACTATGCTGCCAATAAGGTGAATACTTTCTGCTTATTCAGCATTTCCATTCATATTATCTAATAAAAGGAATTACTGTCAAGTGCCAAACTACATGACTTATAAGTGATGTCTGGGCTTGGGTTAATGAGATCTGCACAGTCCCTAAAATAATTTGGACATCCTGATTGACTGGGTCACTAATTGCCATGGTCAAAGCTCACTAGTACATCTGCAAAGCCTGCAGATTTGTATCAAATGCAGTAACTTCAAAGGTGATTTTAATGTGTTGTTAATGTTTTGGAAATAGGTGTAACCATCAATCTGGTGTGTTTTTTTTTTATAATTTTGATTTATTCTGTTCAAATGGAAATGCTGCAAGTTACACGGTGACCTATTTAAAGATTAATTACAAAAAGTTAGCACAACATTAAAACATTGTTTATGTTTATTTTTCTGAATTTGCTAAAAAGAATGCATAATCAAAAATATTTCCCAATTTTGCAGATTCTAAGTGATCTCAACATTGCCATTAATCCAGGGGAAACAACAGCATTTGTTGGGCCCAGTGGTTCAGGGAAAAGTTCTACAATACAACTCATTCAAAGATTCTATGATCCTACAAATGGCAAGGTAAATAATCCTGTTTAGCATCCTGTCTGAATGATTAGCATTGCTGTGATATGATTTCAATAGACTTAGTCACTCAATGTTATTATCCATTGTTTCTGTTAGCTGTTAACCCATTAATCTTTTCACTTGAGTCCCTAAAACGCTGGAGCCACATAGTCCTGTTTATGCACATTCACATCTTTGCCTGTATAAACCAACACACACATACACACGCAAACACATCTGTATAATACACATTATACATGCACATTCACAGACATTCATACAAGCACATATGGTCACATACTTGCATACTTCAGTGGCTCAATGTAGATTCCAAACAATGTAGTGGCATGTTTGTTTGTTTTTAAATTATTTCTCTTTTAAGAACTTATTGACAATTTTTTCCATGCTGTTTGTCAGCTTGTGGCTTAATGGACCCGGAATTGTATTGTTACTCAGGTTACTAGATCAGGAAAACCTAGGAAGACATTCCTAGGTGGTTATGGTACCAGGAGTTTGCAGGAGTTATCACCCCCAGAATGTAAGTAGTCAAACCTTTTTAGAACAGAAAGCCAAAAGCTCTGAGTAATCGCTATTAGCTGAGAGCGATCAGTTGACGTTATCTGCCATCGAGCTACCCCTGCATTGCACGGCTTAGCACAGGAGAGCTAACAGAAACTCTCGAGGCTAAAGTGAAGACATGAGGAGTGATGCCGAGGTAAGAAGTCAGACCGTTCACTCGCTACTCTTGTAGTTACAAGTTTTCTTTTTTTAAGCCCGCGCCTGACTTTAAGCAAACTGAGAAGCAAGTTGCACTGGGCGACTTTGTCTTTAGTAAATAGTTTGAATTAAGTAATGTGTGAAGTAGAAATAAAATAACAAATATATATATAGTGGCTTACTCATTAAATAGTTATTTGTGGTGAGTTGATTACTATATTCAATTCATGGACAAAAGGTGCAAAATTGGAAAATAAATTCCAAATAATAGAATAGCATTATGTCTTAATATTATTAAATGCATTTCCCAGGTGACTTTGGACGGCCATGATATCAGAACACTTAACATTCAGTGGCTGCGCTCTGTAATTGGTATTGTTGAGCAGGAACCTGTTCTATTTGCTACTACGATTGCTGAGAACATTCGCTACGGAAGAGACAATGTTACCATGGAAGACATTACCAAGGCAGCAAAAGAAGCTAATGCCTTTAACTTCATAATGGAGTTACCGCAGGTAAAATGAGGCAAAGAGGATTTTGTGTAAATACCAGATTACTGTGTTTGATAACAGTTGAAATCCAATTGTGGAAGCTGATAAAAGTCCGTCGCTATTTTCAGAATAGAAGATAATAGCAACAGCTAGAACAACAAGTGACAGAACAAAATGGTTTATTTATAGGACGAGACATGCATTATCTATGTTTAAATGTACAGTAACACCAAAGTGAAGCCTGTTCAATAATATATGACGTAATATCTGACTTTTGAATGAAGCAGACATGATTTTCATTCAAGAGACTGTGTTATATAAGAAGTCAGAGTCAGTTACATCGAAAAGACCTGTCAATTCAACTGTAGAAAGATAGATATATAGATAGATAGATAGACCTCTCTTTCTCATCATTTGAAATTCATTCGATTCGCCTTTTCAAACCCATCTTTGCTAACATTGCTGTTATTTATCGTCCCCCTGGTTCCTCTCTCCTCTTTCTTGACAATTTTGCTACCTGGCTACCCTACTTCCTCTCCTCTAATATTCCATCCTTAATTCTCGGGCATTTCAATATTCCCATTAACCCACCCTTGAACTCAGCTGCCTCTAAACTACTTTCAATTACTTCCTCCCTTAGACTATCGCAGAGGGATAATTATCCCACCCATGTAGCTATCAATACACTCAACCTTATTTTCTCTTATGCATGCACAGTGTCTAATATCTGCAAAACTCTATTTCCTCTCTTTGATCACCACCTCTTATCATTTACTCTCAAGAATCCCCTCACCCAACAACCTCAGCCTAGCCCCCCTCAACTCAGAAGAACCTTAATTCTATTGACCTCCAGCAGCTAACAGTTTATATTGATTCACAACTCCTATCCATCCCTTCCCTCTCTTGTCCCTCACTGGAAATCTCCACATATAACACTACCCTTACTTCTGCCTTGAGCACTGCAGCCCCACTCCAAACATGCACCTCGAGTAGGATACGCCCCCAACCATGGCACACTAAATGAACACGCTACCTGCAAAGATGCTCCTGTTGTGTTGAACGCTTCTGGAGGAAGTCTCGCACCCAGTCAGACTTTCACCATTATAGATTCATATTTACGTTGTACAGTGCAGTCCTTGCCCTCACCAAACAGTCAGATTTTCCCTTTCTCATTAGTTCATGCTCCTGCAATCCCAGGCATCTCTTTGATACCTTTAACTCTCTTATTCCCCCTGCTGTAGCAACCCTCCAAACTAACCTTACAGCTGATAGCTTTGCATGCTACTTTACCAACAAGATTGAACAGCTATGGAAAGAATTCTCACCAAATTGTCTATCTCTTTCTAAACCACATGAAGATCATGCCTTACCTACCCTTAAGACTTTCTCCCCGGCTACTCAACAAGAGGTGGCTGCGCTTCTTGTCCCACCTATTGCTAGCTTGAGCCTGTCCCATTTCACCTTATCAGATCTTCCCTCTTGTCTTGTGCCTTCCTTAACACACATCTTCAACTGCTCTGCCTTTCTGGCATTCTCCATTCTGACCTTAAACATGCCACTGCAGTACCTATCCTGAAAAAAAACATCTCTTGACCCATCCTCCCCCGCTAACTATCATCCCGTATCCCTGCTTCCTTTTGCCTCAAAGCTTCTGGAAAGACTTGCCTTTACCCATATGTCTCACTTCCTCAATTCCAACTCTCTCTTTGACCCTCTTCAGTCTAGCTTCTGCCCCCTCCACTCTACAGAGACTGCTCTTATCAAAGTTAATAACGACCTAATTGCAGCTAAATCCAAAGGCAACAATTCCATACTAATTCTTCTTGACCTCTCTGCTGCCTTTGACACTGTTGATCTTGTTCTCCATCTTAAAAATCTTCAATCACTTGGTCTTTGTGACTCTGTCCTCTCGTGGTTTTCCTCTTATCTCTCCTAATGCTCATTCAGAGTCTCCTTTTCTAATTATACATCCTACCTTCGTCCTGTCTCAGTTGGAGTCCCCCAAGGCTCTATCCTTGGTACCCTTCAATTTTCTGTTTATACTGCCTCTCTTGGCAAACTTATTACCTCATTTGGATTCAACTACCACCTGTACGCTGATGACACCCAGATATATCTCTCCTCCCCGGACCCCTCCCCTGCCATCCTGCAACATGTCAATGCTTGTCTTTCTTCCATCACTGACTGGATATCCTCCCGCATTCTGAAACTCAGTCTCTCTAAAACTGAGCACCTTGTCTTTCCTCCTCCTAATACTGATCCTCCTCTTTCGCTTTCCCTTCAAGTTCATGGTATCCACATCAGTCCATACTTGCAAGCACACTGTCTTGGTGTTATACTTGACTCTGGCCTCACCTTTGAGCCTCACACCCAGTATGTTACCAAATCCTGTAGATTCCATCTTAAAAACATAGTCCACAACCGCCCATTTCTCACGCAAGGAGCTTGTCCATGCTCTAGTAATTTCTTGCATGGATTATTATAACCTTCTTCTAATTGGTCATCCCAAAAGCCGTATTTCCCCGCTACAGTCTGTAATGAATGCTGCCGCCAGACTGATTCTCCTTTCTAGTCATGCCTCTCACACCTCACCCCTCTGTTAGTCCTTACATTGGCTTCCTGTATCCTATAGGAGTCAATTCGAAGTACTAACCCATACCTATAAAGCAGTGAACAATTCTAGCCCTTCTTATGTCTCTTCACAGATCCATAGGTATGCCCCTTCTCGGTCTCCTCTCTGCCCATGACCTTCCCCTGTCCGCTGCTCGCACCCATATGGCAAACTCACACTTGCAGGACTTCTCACAGGCGGCTCCCTTCCTATGGAATAGTCTGCGTACTGCCATCAGACTCTCCCCTAGTCTTCAATCGTTTAAGAGGTGCCTTAAAACCCATCTCTTTAGGATAGCCTATGGCCTCTCAGAATAACCTCTACCTCACATACCTGTCTCTTGCTCTCTCCTAAAGGGCAACACTCTACTCTCTCCTCCAGCTCTGCTTCACTCCCACCTTATTTGAGTGCTATCTCCTGGCCTTTTTTTTTTTTGTTTGTTTTATACCCCACCTCCTATAGACTGCAAGGTCATCTGAGCAGGGTCCTCTTTAACCTATCATTCCTGTAAATGTTATTGTAATTGTCCTAGTTAAATCACCCCCTCTTATAATATTGTAAAGCGCTACGGAATATGTTGGCGCTAAATAAATGGCAATAATAATAGATAGGATAGATAGATAGATAGATTGATAAATAGATTGATAGATAGATTGATAGATAGATAGATAGATAGATAGATAGATAAATAGATAGATAGATAGATAGATAGGACAGACAAATCATAGACTGTATTTTTTTAATAGTATGTAGTTTGTAGTTGATAGTAGTTTATTTTTATATTCTTACAGCTTTTAAACTGTAAAGATAAAAAAATAACAAACTCTATATTGCATAATTCTCAAAAACTTTATTAGAAGGCTCTTCCTTTATCTTAACCTCTGTCTATAAAATTGTATTTCGTATCCTGGCCTCCAAATACTCATATACAGGGACCTTGGCTCCGTAAAGGAATCACTGTAGAGAACATACAGTTTCAGAGATCTATTTATTTAATGCAGTAGTCAGTCCTTAATTAACCATGGTTAATAAACTTGGTTTATTTAATTAGACATGTTTAGCATACAGGGTCATCTACTAATGTGGTAATTCAAAGTGAATTCAAAGAGAATTTTAAATTCTCTTTAGATCATTTTTCCAATTTGGCTAATCGAACCATAAATTTGAAATTCACTTTTAATGCTCTCTTGAGTAAATAGTCCTGTCAGTATAACTCTAAATCTGATCGAAAAGGCAGACTACTTTGAAAATAAAAAAATACAGGATTCAGAAAGGTGTGAAAAGAGTGAATGTAAATCATAGAATTTTCTTATAATGTATATTTTCACGTTATGTTCCAGCGTGATTATGATTAGTTTCACACTGAAAATGCTTAAAATTCATTGTAAGTGATTTAACACCCTACTTTTAGAAATTTGACACTCTTGTTGGAGAAGGAGGAGGCCAGATGAGTGGTGGACAAAAACAAAGGATTGCCATTGCTCGAGCGCTGGTCAGAAATCCAAAAATACTACTTCTGGACATGGCCACATCTGCACTGGATAATGAAAGTGAAGCTATTGTACAAGAAGCTCTTGATAAGGTTAGACATTCAAGCAGTACATTGATAATATCTTGTTAATTAGTATTTGATGGACCACTTATGGTACCCAGACCATTTCCTCTCAGTGAAGCTTTCTGGGTGAGGTGGCATGTAGTCTTAATACAGCAAAGTAAAATACTGCTGTTTTGTAGAAATGACAATGTTTACCTTGTAGGGTTAAACACACCGTTATTGAATGTGTTCCTGACAGCCACCAGTGGAGCTTCCTGTGCAATGACCAAATTTGACTGTCATGTAACATTGATTATGAGGATATCACACACCATCAAATGCCGGTCAAAGGAATCATTGGATTCAATGCTTCCCCATGAGAAGCATGTGATTGGATGAACATGTGCATTTCAACCCCCATGCTCCTCTATGAGGTGCATTGGATTGGGCAAGAAGCTGGGAAGTGGTGACTCTCGAGTTTAAATGCTGGAAGAAGGGTTAATTACAATTAGGGTTAATTTAATTTATTTTGTCCAGCCCTACATCTAACTATTGAAGATAACATTATAGCATTAAGATTGCTCGTTTGTATTCCTAACACTACAATGTTCCTTTAACATGATTCAATATATAAAGTAGACTGTGGAAGCCGCAAAGTATAATGTAGGTAAATCAACAATAGAACACTTAGCCATAACATTGATGTTTTCGATTATGTAGTAGGCTTATTGAGCACTGCATAATAAGAATTATATCAATAGTAATTCATTATGAACTCAGTCTTCATGTAAAAGTAATGTGATGCCACAATAATATTTCTTTTCCAGCTGAACGTTTAGTGTGTTACTCAATTTATATAGCCGAACTCAGTAGCAAACTGTTACTGTTATCTTTGCAATCTGTTATCACTTTATGCAATCATTTCCTTACAAGAACACACCCAGAACTAATCTTACTTAGAATATCTTGTGGTTTTATCTTGTTTCCGGTGCTACTTAACTGCCAGCAAAGAACGTCAACAGTGTCAAGATTGGTACATTTAGTCTATTGATACCTTACACATTCTTATGTGTTTAAAAACAAAATGTATCTACATTCTTACAGCAACCACTATTAAATAGAGAATGTTGTGAACTAAACCATGGCCTGCAGAAGAATATGTATACTTTTTAGAAAATAACATTTTAGTGATAAGGTCTCTCCTAAGTTTTCATGCGTTGATAGGACTTTAAGTGACTGAATTCCTTTTTTATTTTTTTCCTATGCACTCTAGTTTTTATAAAATACAGAAGAAAAAGGAGAGACTACTTTTCCTTATGTATATCAGTCAAGTTGACAAAATGTGACAATGCAAGTTCCTGTTTAACCTGCCAATCAAGTTTACCCACAATCCATCAGTAAAATGAATCTCACTAAAGGGAAAACAGCAGACATGATGGGTAGAGTAGAACAAAATGGCTGTGACCAGATATTAAGATCTGTAACAAGAAAAAAAAGCTAATACAAATAAAGAAAAGTGGCAATGGGGTAGTGTAATCATTAACACACGGGGGCACAAGGACAGGAAAATGAAAAGAAAAATAGCAAACAAAAATGATAGGTCCACTTTTAAAGGACCACTATAGTGCCAGGAAAACATACTTGTTTTCCTGGCACTATAGGGTCTCTAGGTCTCCCCCACCCTCAGGGCCCCCCTCCCGCCGGGCTCTAGGGGATAGAAGGGGTTAAATCTAAACTTTTTTCCCCCGCCGGGCTCCCTCGGCGGTGGGGACTCTCCTCCTTCTTTCCCCGTCATCGGCACGAGCCGCGCGCGCATTCAGCCAGTCCATAGGAAAGCATCATCAATGCTTTCCTATGGAGGCTGGCGTCTTCTTACTGTGAAAATCACAGTGAGAAGCGCGGAAGCGCCTCTAGCGGCTGTCAATGAGACAGCCACTAGAGGCTGGATTAACCCATTTGTTTCTCTGAAACTGCTATGTTTACAGCAGAAAGGGTTAATTCTAGATGGACCTGGCACCCAGACCACTTCATTAAGCTGAAGTGGTCTGGGTGCCTATAGTGGTCCTTTAAGTATTATTGAGCAAACTGTTATAGATATGTGAACTATTTTTTAACTTAATTTATTTATGTATTCATTTTGTATTTCATCACACAGTGATACTCTATTAATTTCTTCTTGTCATGTTTTAAACAAAACAAAACAAAGCAGCATAACAAAGTTCAAAAAAAGATGACGTGAAATGTGCTGTTTTCTGTATGTCCTTATTTTATAAGACCTACCTCCTTTTTTGTGTTGTGATTGGGTTGTTACATTTGCAAACTAAGAAATATAACCAGCCAAGCCCAGTGCAAGACACAGGAGAGTTTGATGATATATATGGCATATATGTCATAAATATGTTATTTCACCAGTCATCATCAACAGACCAACAGAATGCTGAAATACACAAGTGCAATTGCAAATATTAGATCAAAATCATATAACTGAAAACTTCACCAACTGAGCTGCGTCCAGTTTTGGCTCTTCGGCCTTAAATTTTTAATTTCCTGGGAAATTTCTGACAATTAAAGTGGCACCCCCCCCCCCCTCCCCTTTGAAAAATGAGTAATTCATAAAGAATCATTTTGACTGTGTTGGGATTTGACTGAAATGCCAACCCAGTCAAGAGATATACTGAGACAAAATAGGAACTAGTTTGTCTCAGTATTTTTCCTACGCCTGATTTTTCTAGACGCTGGGCGGAGATACCACAGTCTAGAAGTGTCAATCCCCCCAGCCATCACCAGTGTAGACTGCAGAGAACTGACTCTGTCTATGAAGGATCCCATCTTCTCGTGAGGTCCTCAATAGACCTCAATGCTGTACTCTCACCATGAGCTAAAGAGGACCCAACTGAGGAAGATGGCCAAGCCCATGAGGGACAGGTTCAGGTATTTGTTTGCCCCCCCAGCCATCGGACCCCCTGCGGCAATGTCACCATCAGGGGTCTTTGCGAATTCTGCAAATTCTTTAGACGGTGACAGTGATGCTTTAATAGTGCTTTTTTCACATTAACCTTTTGACAGCACAATCAATACACATATTTTTGCTGAAGATTCCATTTAACTCTGAACGCTAATATTATTTTTATTGGTTTCTCAATATTATTAAGGTACGCATTGGAAGAACAACGATTTCGATAGCTCATCGCCTTTCCACAGTCAGAAATGCAGATATAATTGTGGGATTTGATGGTGGAAGAGCAGTGGAAAAAGGAACACATAATGAACTTTTGAAATTAATGGGTGTCTATTATACATTAGTCACTCTGCAAAGCCAAAATGAATCTACAGGTAATAAACATAATATATCCTAAAATTAATAATTTATACTATTTTGCTTAGATAATGATTTATCAAGAGAAAGACACGTGCTAATGACTCAAACAATTTAGACTTTTTATTATGTATTTATTTTATTTTGCATTTGTCCATAATATATTTATTTATTTGACAATTTTTATTTAAAAAAAAAAATCAGTTTCATTCAGGGATACCACAATTTGACAAGAAAATAGTAATAATTACAACTTTGAGCCATTCAAAAGGTGAGATAACATACTGTGTTTTTATAAATTAGAAATTGCCAGAAATAGTGTTTTGTACAAATTAGAAACTGTAGAAATTACATTGCAAAATAGTCAGCTATTCTTATTTTCACATCTTTAACATTGTACAGTGTACTGTCATACTCAGGGCGGCCAAAGACAATGTGCTTCTTGGGTCGAAGGATGAAATGCTGCCCCCCTCCACCCCATCCCCACACCTCACCCACCCCCCCCCCAAACCTTGCGCACATCCAGGAGACGTAGTGTGTGTGTTGTATGCAGTGTGTATAGTGAATGCATTGTATGCATGTGAATAGTGGATACAGAGTGTGTGTGTAGTGGATGCAGTGTGTAGTGGATGCAGTGTATGTGTGGATGCAATGTCTGTGTAGTGGATGTTGTGTAGTGGGTGCAGTGTTGGTGTTTGGGTAGTGGGTGCAGTATCTGTGTAGTGGGTGCATGTAGTGTGTGCAGTGCGTATAGTGGATGCAGTGTCTGTGTGCAGTGCATCTAGTGTGTGTAGTGGATGCAGTGTCTGTGTGTAGTGCACGTAGTGTGTGCAGTGTGTAGTGGATGTGGTGTCTGTGTGTAGTGCACATATTGTGTACAGTGTGTAGTGTATGCAGTGTCTGTGTGTAGTGCATGTAGTGTATGCAGTGTATCTGTGTAGTGTGTGTAGTGGATGCTGTGTCTGTGTGTAGTGCATGTAGTGTGTGTAGTGGATGCAGTGTATGTGTGTAGTTTTTGTAGTGTGTGTAGTGGATGCAGTGTATGTTTGTAGTGCATGTAGTGGATGCAGTGTCTGTGTGTAGTGCTTGTAGTGTGTAGTGGATGCAGTGCCTATGTGTAGTGAACATAGTGTGTGCAGTGTGTAGTGGATGCGGTGTCTGTGTGTAGTGCATGTAGTGTGTGCAGTGTGTGTAGTGTATGCAGTGTCTGTGTGTAGTGCATGTAGTGTATGCAGTGTATCTGTGTAGTGTGTGTAGTGCATGTGGTGTGTGTAGTGGATGAAGTGTCTGTGTGCAGTGTTTGTAGTGTGTGTAGTGGATGCAGTGTCTGTGTGTAGTGCTTGTAGTGTGTGTAGTGGATGCAGTGTCTGTGTGTAGTGCATGTAGTGCGTGTAGTGGATGCAGTGTCTGTGTGTAGTGCATGTAGTGTATGCAGTGTCTCTGTGTAGAGCATATATGTGTAGTGAGTGCATGTAGTGTGTGCACTGCAGTGTGTGTAGTGGATGCAATGTCTGTGTGTAGTGATTGTAGTGTGTGTAGTGGATGCAGTGTCTGTGTGTAGTGCATGTAGTGTCTCTGTGTAGTACATGTAGTGGATGCAGTGTCTGTGTGTAGTGCATGTAGTGTATGCAGTGTCTCTGTCTAGTGCACGTAGTGTGTGCAGTATGTGTAGTGGATGCAATGTCTGTGTGTAGTGCATGTAGTATGTATAGTGGATGCAGTGTCTGTGTGTAGGGCATGTAGTGTGTGTAGTGTATGCAGTGTCTGTGTGTAGTGCACGTAGTGAATGCAGTGTCTCTGTGTAGTGCATGTAGTGTATGCAGTGTCTGTGTGTAGTGCACGTAGTGTGTGCAGTGTGTAGTGGATGTGGTGTCTGTGTGTAGTGCACATATTGTGTACAGTGTGTAGTGTATGCAGTGTCTGTGTGTAGTGCATGTAGTGTATGCAGTGTATCTGTGTAGTGTGTGTAGTGGATGCTGTGTCTGTGTGTAGTGCATGTAGTGTGTGTAGTGGATGCAGTGTATGTGTGTAGTTTTTGTAGTGTGTGTAGTGGATGCAGTGTATGTTTGTAGTGCATGTAGTGGATGCAGTGTCTGTGTGTAGTGCTTGTAGTGTGTAGTGGATGCAGTGTCTATGTGTAGTGAACATAGTGTGTGCAGTGTGTAGTGGATGCGGTGTATGTGTGTAGTGCATGTAGTGTGTGCAGTGTGTGTAGTGTATGCAGTGTCTGTGTGTAGTGCATGTAGTGTATGCAGTGTATCTGTGTAGTGTGTGTAGTGCATGTGGTGTGTGTAGTGGATGAAGTGTCTGTGTGCAGTGTTTGTAGTGTGTGTAGTGGATGCAGTGTATGTGTGTAGTGCTTGTAGTGTGTGTAGAGCTTGGTTGCTTCATCTAAGTGTTGCTTCTAAGTGTGTGTGTGGTTGGAGATATTCTGGAGAGTTTTACAGAAGCTTCAACTGTCTAAGAGTTGTGCTAAGAGTTCTTTTTTACTGTTACAGGTAAGATTCATCTGTAGGAAAAGGTTACTGACTGCACAAGGTTTGATTTCCTGTTGGTAATTATAAGGCATTTGATTGGATTAGGTAGCTACTTGCTATTGATTGCTATTTAAATTAGCTATTGTTTGCTAATAAGCAGAGGCCTACCCAGGTGTTAAACATTCCTAGTGGGAGGTGATTTTAGGAGTATATAAGGGTAGTTGTCATTAGCTTGGCTAATAGAGCTTGGTTGCTTCATCAAAGTGTTGCTTCTAAGTGTGTGTGTGGTTGGAGATATTCTGGAGAGTTTTACAGAAGCTTCAACTGTCTAAGAGTTGTGCTAAGAGTTCTTTTTTACTGTTACAGGTAAGATTCATCTGTAGGAAAAGGTTACTGACTGCACAAGGTTTGATTTCCTGTTGGTAATTATAAGGCATTTGATTGGATTAGGTAGCTACTTGCTATTGATTGCTATTTAAATTAGCTATTGTTTGCTAATAAGCAGAGGCCTACCCAGGTGTTAAACATTCCTAGTGGGAGGTGATTTTAGGAGTATATAAGGGTAGTTGTCATTAGCTTGGCTAATAGAGCTTGGTTGCTTCATCAAAGTGTTGCTTCTAAGTGTGTGTGTGGTTGGAGATATTCTGGAGAGTTTTACAGAAGCTTCAACTGTCTAAGAGTTGTGCTAAGAGTTCTTTTTTACTGTTACAGGTAAGATTCATCTGTAGGAAAAGGTTACTGACTGCACAAGGTTTGATTTCCTGTTGGTAATTATAAGGCATTTGATTGGATTAGGTAGCTACTTGCTATTGATTGCTATTTAAATTAGCTATTGTTTGCTAATAAGCAGAGGCCTACCCAGGTGTTAAACATTCCTAGTGGGAGGTGATTTTAGGAGTATATAAGGGTAGTTGTCATTAGCTTGGCTAATAGAGCTTGGTTGCTTCATCAAAGTGTTGCTTCTAAGTGTGTGTGTGGTTGGAGATATTCTGGAGAGTTTTACAGAAGCTTCAACTGTCTAAGAGTTGTGCTAAGAGTTCTTTTTTACTGTTACAGGTAAGATTCATCTGTAGGAAAAGGTTACTGACTGCACAAGGTTTGATTTCCTGTTGGTAATTATAAGGCATTTGATTGGATTAGGTAGCTACTTGCTATTGATTGCTATTTAAATTAGCTATTGTTTGCTAATAAGCAGAGGCCTACCCAGGTGTTAAACATTCCTAGTGGGAGGTGATTTTAGGAGTATATAAGGGTAGTTGTCATTAGCTTGGCTAATAGAGCTTGGTTGCTTCATCAAAGTGTTGCTTCTAAGTGTGTGTGTGGTTGGAGATATTCTGGAGAGTTTTACAGAAGCTTCAACTGTCTAAGAGTTGTGCTAAGAGTTCTTTTTTACTGTTACAGGTAAGATTCATCTGTAGGAAAAGGTTACTGACTGCACAAGGTTTGATTTCCTGTTGGTAATTATAAGGCATTTGATTGGATTAGGTAGCTACTTGCTATTGATTGCTATTTAAATTAGCTATTGTTTGCTAATAAGCAGAGGCCTACCCAGGTGTTAAACATTCCTAGTGGGAGGTGATTTTAGGAGTATATAAGGGTAGTTGTCATTAGCTTGGCTAATAGAGCTTGGTTGCTTCATCAAAGTGTTGCTTCTAAGTGTGTGTGTGGTTGGAGATATTCTGGAGAGTTTTACAGAAGCTTCAACTGTCTAAGAGTTGTGCTAAGAGTTCTTTTTTACTGTTACAGGTAAGATTCATCTGTAGGAAAAGGTTACTGACTGCACAAGGTTTGATTTCCTGTTGGTAATTATAAGGCATTTGATTGGATTAGGTAGCTACTTGCTATTGATTGCTATTTAAATTAGCTATTGTTTGCTAATAAGCAGAGGCCTACCCAGGTGTTAAACATTCCTAGTGGGAGGTGATTTTAGGAGTATATAAGGGTAGTTGTCATTAGCTTGGCTAATAGAGCTTGGTTGCTTCATCAAAGTGTTGCTTCTAAGTGTGTGTGTGGTTGGAGATATTCTGGAGAGTTTTACAGAAGCTTCAACTGTCTAAGAGTTGTGCTAAGAGTTCTTTTTTACTGTTACAGGTAAGATTCATCTGTAGGAAAAGGTTACTGACTGCACAAGGTTTGATTTCCTGTTGGTAATTATAAGGCATTTGATTGGATTAGGTAGCTACTTGCTATTGATTGCTATTTAAATTAGCTATTGTTTGCTAATAAGCAGAGGCCTACCCAGGTGTTAAACATTCCTAGTGGGAGGTGATTTTAGGAGTATATAAGGGTAGTTGTCATTAGCTTGGCTAATAGAGCTTGGTTGCTTCATCAAAGTGTTGCTTCTAAGTGTGTGTGTGGTTGGAGATATTCTGGAGATAAACTGGAGGTAATCCGAGGTATTCAGGAGGATAAATAAAAAGTTAAGGTTTGTTTGATTTAAATTATTCACCTCATTGGAATGGCAGACTTAGTTCAGTGTAATAGTTGCTTTGCATTTGTTTCACGTTCCACTTTTTGGAGGTTTGGTTGTTGTCTAATCTGTAGACAGTTCTCTATGTGCATAACACTCAGAATGACAGGCGGATGCGTATTAGGGACTTTAACTTGTGGCTTGGTGAATGGTGTCGGGAGCAAGGATTTGGCTTTATTGCTCATGGTAGCTCTGTTTGGAATGGAAATAAACTGTACAAAAAAGATGGTTTGCATCTTTCTCAAAAGGGAACAAATGTTCTCAGTGAGCAGTTCAGAGGTTTTGCTAGGATGTATTTAAACTAGGAGGGGGGGGCAAAAGGGTGATAAAACATCAATCCAATTGTCCCCCAAAACAAGGACAGAAGGTGCCTGTAGCAAGTGTGTTAAAAAATGATAAGCTTAGAGTCATGTCTACAAATGCTCGCAGTTTAGGGAATAAGATCCATGAACTTGTGGCAATAATGGCAACTGATAGTGTAGATTTAGTCGCTGTTACTGAGACATGGTATAATGAGAAAAATGACTGGGACATAGCAATACCAGGGTACTCTTTATATAGAAAAGACAGGGAAGGCAAGAAAGGGGGAGGGGTGGCCCTGTATGTAAAGAATAGCATAAAATCTAGCCTAATAAAGGTTAGTGAGGCGAACATAGAGTCAGTTTGGGTTACGTTAGAATTTGGTAATCACACAGTAACTCGTGTAGGTGTGATTTATAGGCCCCCAGGACAAATTGAAGAGTTAGATAATCTACTAGTTGAAGAAATAGCTAAAATGACAATGAAGGGGGAAGTTATCATCATGGGTGACTTTAATCTTCCTGATATAAATTGGAAAACAAAAATAGCTACTTGTGCCAGGAGCACACATATTCTAAACTCCCTACTGGGATTGTCTCTAAAACAAGTCGTTGAGGAGCCAACTCGTAAAGAGGCCATACTAGATTTAGTGTTAACAAATGGAGTTTTGGTATCAGATATTACTGTAGGTGAAAGTTTAGGATCCAGTGATCATCAGTCAGTGTGGTTTAATATAAGAACAGTGACTGAGTCACACCACACAAAAACAAAAGTTTTAGACTTTAGAAAAACAGACTTTTCCAAAATTAGAATATGTGTAAAGGAGTCATTATCAGACTGGAGCAATTTAAATGGAGTCCAAAAGAAATGGGATTATTTAAAAGTTGCACTACTGAAGGCAACAGAAAATTGCATTAGGCTTGTCAGTAAAAGCAAAAAATTCAAGAAACCACTGTGGTACTCCACAGATGTAGCCAAAATAGTAAAAAACAAAAAGTTAGCATTTAGTAATTATAAAAAAACCCAGAGTGAGGAAGATAGAATTACCTATAAGATTAGGCAGAAAGAGGCTAAGCAAGTTATAAGAGCTTCCAAATCACACACAGAAGAGAAAATAGCACAGTCAGTAAAAAAGGGGGACAAAACCTTTTTTAGATACATAAATGAGAAAAGAAAAGTAAAACAAGGATTAGTTAGATTAAAAACAAAAGAAGGAAGGTATGTAGAAGAGGATAAAGGTCTAGCTGACTGCCTCAATGAATATTTTTGTTCTGTATTTACAGATGAAAATGAAGGAAAGGGACCTCAGTTAAGAAAAAGGATAAATGAGTCATTTATTACACGTGAGTTTACAGAGGAAGAGGTTCTATTTCAACTGTCAAAAGTAAAGACAAATAAGTCAATGGGACCTGATGGAATACACCCAAAGCTATTAAAAGAGCTTAGTGGTGTACTAGCAAAACCATTAACAGATTTATTTAACCAATCATTGATAACAGGAGTAGTCCCAGAAGATTGGAAGTTAGCGAATGTTGTGCCCATTCACAAGAAAGGTAATAGGGAGGAGTCGGGCAACTATAGGCCAGTAAGCCTTACTTCAGTAGTGGGGAAAGTAATGGAAACCATGTTAAAGGATAGGATTGTTGAACATCTAAAAACATGGATTTCAAGATCAGAGACAACATGGGTTTACTTCAGGGAGATCATGCCAAACTAATCTTATTGATTTTTTTGATTGGGTAACTAAAATTATAGATCAGGGTGGTGCAGTAGACATTGCTTACCTCGATTTCAGTAAGGCTTTTGACACTGTTGCACATAGAAGGCTTATCAACAAACTACAATCTTTGAGTTTGGATTCCAATATTGTTGAATGGGTAAGGCAGTGGCTGAGTGACAGGCAACAGAGGGTTGTAGTCAATGGAGTATATTCGAAGCTTGGGCTTGTCACCAGTGGGGTACCTCAGGGATCTGTACTTGGACCCATTCTCTTTAATATTTTTATTAGTGATATTGCAGAAGGTCTTGATGGTAAGGTGTGTCTTTTTGCGGATGATACTAAGATATGTAACAGGGTTGATGTTCCAGGAGGGATAAGCCAAATGGAAAATGATTTAGGTAGACTAGAAAAATGGTCAGAGTTGTGGCAGCTGACATTTAATGTGGATAAGTGCAAGATAATGCATCTTGGACGTAAAAACCCAAGGGCAGAGTACAGAATATTTGATAGAGTCCTAACCTCAACATCTGAGGAAAGGGATTTAGGGGTGATTATTTCTGATGACTTAAAGGTAGGCAGACAATGTAATAGAGCAGCAGGAAATGCTAGCAGAATGCTTGGTTGTATAGGGAGAGGTATTAGCAGTAGAAAGAGGGAAGTGCTCATGCCATTGTACAGAACACTGGTGAGACCTCACTTGGAGTACTGTACACAGTACTGGAGACCCTATCTTCAGAAGGATATTGATACCTTAGAGAGAGTTCAAAGAAGGGCTACTAAACTGGTTCATGGATTGCAGGATAAAACTTACCAGGAAAGGTTAAAGGATCTTAACATGTATAGCATGGAGGAAAGACGAGACAGGGGGGATATGATAGAAACATTTAAATACATAAAGGGAATCAACACAGTAAAGGAGGAGACTATATTTAAAAGAAGAAAAACTACCACAACAAGAGGACATAGACTTAAATTAGAGGGACAAAGGTTTAAAAATAATATCAGGAAGTATTACTTTACTGAGAGGGTAGTGGATGCATGGAATAGCCTTCCAGCTGAAGTGGTAGAGGTTAACACAGTAAAGGAGTTTAAGCATGCGTGGGATAGGCATAAGGCTATCCTAACTATAAGATAAGGCCAGGGACTAATGAAAGTATTTAGAAATCTGGGCAGACTAGATGGGCCGAATGGTTCTTATCTGCCGTCACATTCTATGTTTCTATGTGTAGTGGATGCAGTGTCTGTGTGTAGTGCATGTAGTGCGTGTAGTGGATGCAGTGTCTGTGTGTAGTGCATGTAGTGTATGCAGTGTCTCTGTGTAGAGCATATCTGTGTAGTGAGTGCATGTAGTGTGTGCACTGCAGTGTGTGTAGTGGATGCAATGTCTGTGTGTAGTGGATGCAGTGTGTGTAGTGGATGCAGTGTCTGTGTGTAGTGCATGTAGTGTCTCTGTGTAGTACATGTAGTGGATGCAGTGTCTTTGTGTAGTGCATGTAGTGTATGCAGTGTCTCTGTCTAGTGCACGTAGTGTGTGCAGTATGTGTAGTGGATGCAATGGCTGTGTGTAGTGCATGTAGTATGTATAGTGGATGCAGTGTCTGTGTGTAGGGCATGTAGTGTGTGTAGTGTATGCAGTGTCTGTGTGTAGTGCACATAGTGAATGCAGTGTCTCTGTGTAGTGCATGTAGTGGATGCAGTGTCTGTGTGTAGTGCACGTAGTGTGTGCAGTGTGTAGTGGATGTGGTGTCTGTGTGTAGTGCACATATTGTGTACAGTGTGTAGTGTATGCAGTGTATGTGTGTAGTGCATGTAGTGTATGCAGTGTATCTGTGTAGTGTGTGTAGTGGATGCTGTGTCTGTGTGTAGTGCATGTAGTGTGTGTAGTGGATGCAGTGTATGTGTGTAGTTTTTGTAGTGTGTGTAGTGGATGCAGTGTATGTTTGTAGTGCATGTAGTGGATGCAGTGTCTGTGTGTAGTGCTTGTAGTGTGTAGTGGATGCAGTGTCTATGTGTAGTGAACATAGTGTGTGCAGTGTGTAGTGGATGCGGTGTCTGTGTGTAGTGCATGTAGTGTGTGCAGTGTGTGTAGTGTATGCAGTGTCTGTGTGTAGTGCATGTAGTGTATGCAGTGTATCTGTGTAGTGTGTGTAGTGCATGTGGTGTGTGTAGTGGATGAAGTGTCTGTGTGCAGTGTTTGTAGTGTGTGTAGTGGATGCAGTGTATGTGTGTAGTGCTTGTAGTGTGTGTAGTGGATGCAGTGTCTGTGTGTAGTGCATGTAGTGCGTGTAGTGGATGCAGTGTCTGTGTGTAGTGCATGTAGTGTATGCAGTGTCTCTGTGTAGAGCATATCTGTGTAGTGAGTGCATGTAGTGTGTGCACTGCAGTGTGTGTAGTGGATGCAATGTCTGTGTGTAGTGGATGCAGTGTGTGTAGTGGATGCAGTGTCTGTGTGTAGTGCATGTAGTGTCTCTGTGTAGTACATGTAGTGGATGCAGTGTCTGTGTGTAGTGCACTTAGTGTATGCAGTGTCTCTGTCTAGTGCACGTAGTGTGTGCAGTATGTGTAGTGGATGCAATGTCTGTGTGTAGTGCATGTAGTATGTATAGTGGATGCAGTGTCTGTGTGTAGGGCATGTAGTGTGTGTAGTGTATGCAGTGTCTGTGTGTAGTGCACGTAGTGAATGCAGTGTCTCTGTGTAGTGCATGTAGTGTATGCAGTGTCTGTGTGTAGTGCTTGTAGTGTGTTTAGTGGGTGCAGTGTCTGTGTGTAGTGCATGTAGTGTATATAGTGGATGCAGTGTCTGTGTGTAGTGCATGTAGTGTGTGTCGTGGATGCAGTGTCTGTGTGTAGTACATGTAGTATGTATAGTGGATGCAGTGTCTGTGTGTATTGCATGCAGTGCGTGTAGTGGATGCAGTGTCTGTGTGTAGTGCATGTAGTGTATGCAGTGTCTCTGTGTAGAGCACATCTGTGTAGTGGGTGCATGTAGTGTGTGCACTGCAGTGTGTGTAGTTGATGAAATGTCTGTGTGTAGTGATTGTAGTGTGTATAGTGGGTGCAGTGTCTGTGTGTAGGGCATGTAGTGTGTGTAGTGTATGCATTGTCTGTGTGTAGTGCACGTAGTGAATGCAGTGTCTCTGTGTAGTGCATGTAGTGTATGCAGTGTATGTGTGTAGTGCTTGTAGTGTGTTTAGTGGGTGCAGTGTCTGTGTTTAGTGCATGTAGTGTATATAGTGGATGCAGTGTCTGTGTGTAGTGCATGCAGTGTGTGTAGTGAATGCAGTGTCTGTGTGTAGTGCATGTAGTGTATGCAGTGTATCTGTGTAGAGCACAGAGTGTGAGCAGTGTGTGTAGTGGTGCATGTAGTGTGTGCACTGCAGTGTGTGTAGTGGATGCAATGTCTGTGTGTAGTGGATGCAGTGTGTGTAGTGGATGCAGTGTCTGTGTGTAGTGCATGTAGTGTCTCTGTGTAGTACATGTAGTGGATGCAGTGTCTGTGTGTAGTGCACTTAGTGTATGCAGTGTCTCTGTCTAGTGCACGTAGTGTGTGCAGTATGTGTAGTGGATGCAATGTCTGTGTGTAGTGCATGTAGTATGTATAGTGGATGCAGTGTCTGTGTGTAGGGCATGTAGTGTGTGTAGTGTATGCAGTGTCTGTGTGTAGTGCACGTAGTGAATGCAGTGTCTCTGTGTAGTGCATGTAGTGTATGCAGTGTCTGTGTGTAGTGCTTGTAGTGTGTTTAGTGGGTGCAGTGTCTGTGTGTAGTGCATGTAGTGTATATAGTGGATGCAGTGTCTGTGTGTAGTGCATGTAGTGTGTGTCGTGGATGCAGTGTCTGTGTGTAGTACATGTAGTATGTATAGTGGATGCAGTGTCTGTGTGTATTGCATGCAGTGCGTGTAGTGGATGCAGTGTCTGTGTGTAGTGCATGTAGTGTATGCAGTGTCTCTGTGTAGAGCACATCTGTGTAGTGGGTGCATGTAGTGTGTGCACTGCAGTGTGTGTAGTTGATGAAATGTCTGTGTGTAGTGATTGTAGTGTGTATAGTGGGTGCAGTGTCTGTGTGTAGGGCATGTAGTGTGTGTAGTGTATGCATTGTCTGTGTGTAGTGCACGTAGTGAATGCAGTGTCTCTGTGTAGTGCATGTAGTGTATGCAGTGTATGTGTGTAGTGCTTGTAGTGTGTTTAGTGGGTGCAGTGTCTGTGTTTAGTGCATGTAGTGTATATAGTGGATGCAGTGTCTGTGTGTAGTGCATGCAGTGTGTGTAGTGAATGCAGTGTCTGTGTGTAGTGCATGTAGTGTATGCAGTGCATCTGTGTAGAGCACAGAGTGTGAGCAGTGTGTGTAGTGGATGCAGTGTCTGTGTGTAGGGCATGTAGTGTGTGTAGTGGATGCAGTGGATGTGTGTAGTGCTTGTAGTGTGTGTAGTGTATACAGTGTCTGTGTGTAGTGCTTGCAGCATGTGTAGTGGATGCAGTGTATGTGTGTAGTGTGTGTAGTGTATGCAGTGTCTCTGTGTAGTGCTTGCAGCATGTGTAGTGGATGCAGTGTCTGGAGCCGTGGCTGCACTGCTGCCAATGGATGGTCCGGCCCTGGTCATACTTACCTTTTCTGGAGCTCCCCGATACAGGGGCAAGGTCAGATGCTGCACGCTTCACGTGCGAGTCTATTTGTGTGAAGTCACGCCAACGGCCTTGCTCTGCACAGCTTGCTGCTCTGCCCTGTTCATTAGTTTAAAATTAATATTTTGCACATATTCCAAATCCCATGCCTGAGGTATTAATATACAGTAATAGGTTTTATTCAGTTCTTTTGGTTTAATTTTAAATATTGTTTTAATTATTGACAATACAGAACCTGCCATAAGGGAAAATACTGTTCCAGAAAAACAGAGAACCTTCAGCAGAGGAAGCTATCGATCAAGTTTACGGTTTGTTTTCACTTTATAATTAAAAATAAAAATATTTTATGTCCAATATGTAATAATGTGATTGATGTTAAATCATAAATATACAATATTTATAATCTGTTTTTAACACACATGTTTAGGAATAATACAAATATACCACAGTAGTATAGAAAGAAGCAATACTGATTTTAACAAGTTTAAAGATGAGTATTATATCTTTGTTATTGTTTTATTTTGCTTTTTTATATATTTTTAAGGCATTATCTATTTAATGCATTACAAAACGGACACTTTCTGCCTATTGTGTCCCTTTGATGATCAGAAATACTCTTTCAGGGACTAATTGACCAGCGGATACTTGGTTTATTACATAATCACACCCTGTCATTTTACTAGATATACTGTAGGGTTTATACTCTGTATATTGAGTTGTTGTGGAGAGTTGATATTAAATTATTTATTATTTTATTTTATTAAATTTATTATTTTATTATATTAAATTATTATTAAGTTAAGGCCTATTTGCCAGCACTGGAGAATATAAGTTAAGGCCTATTTGCCAGCACTGGAGAATATTTTAACTAAAATTAGCCTCCCAGTTCAGCTATTTCCCCATATATTATATTGACATATCTCCCAGGTTTGAGGTGAGAAAACAGGATAGAGAGTGGATCCATAGGAAGTGGACCAATGACACAACTTGCTTTACATGGGATGTCCAAAGGGGTGATCTAGCCATAATATAAGGACGACCCACCCAGAAAAGGAGTGAGTCAGCCTAACATGAATGCATACCGGGGTGACAGACAGCCTCCCTGGCCGGCCCACTAAGGGCAGATCACTCTGGACATAGGCTCAATGCCATAAGTTTAATTAGCGTACTGCGAAGAGTGTCTAATGTTACTCTCATGGCATACTGCAAGCGTGTCTATTAATACTCTCGTGGCATACTGCAAGCGTGTCTCTTAATACTCTCGTGGTGTACTGCAAGTATGTCTATTAATGCTCTTGTCGTGTACTGCAAGCTTGTCTAGTGTCTAATGATACTCTCATGGCATACTGCAAGCATGTCTATTAATACTCTCGTGGTGTACTGCTAGCATGTCTCTTAATACTCTCGTGGTGTACTGCTAGCATGTCTCTTAATACTCTTGTGGTGTACTGCAAGCGTGTTTATTAATACTCTCGTGGTGTACTGCGAGCGTGTCTATTAATACTCTCGTGGTGTACTGCAAGTATGTCTATTAATACTCTTGTGGTGTGCTGCAAGCGTGTCTATTAATACTCTCACAATGTACTGCTAGCATGTCTATTAATACTCTCGTGGTGTACCACAAGCATGTCTATTAATACTCTTGTGGTGTGCTGCAAGAGTGTCTATTAATACTCTCACAATGTGCTGCAAGCATGTCTATTAATACTCTCACAATGTACTGCAAGTATGTCTATTAATACTCTTGTGGTGTGCTGCAAGCGTGTCTATTAATACTCTCACAATGGGCTGCAAGCGTGTCTGTTGATACTCTCATGGCGGACTGCAAGTATGTCTACTGATACACTCATGCTGATATTAAGGAACTAACTTGGTGGGACAGGAGCCTGAATTCAGGATAGTCCTGCCAAACCTGGAATGGTATGGAGCTATGTATGCATAGGCAACTCACCGCCATTGCTTAGTGAATGGACATTTAGGATGCTATTGATTATCTATGTGATTAATCTAACTATCTAGAATTATTCTTAGTGCAGGTGCAGGGTTTTAATGCAGTGCAGTGAAGTTATTATACAGCATGGCATGGGGTTAAAATCGCAGGTGTCGAGTTTTAAAAAACCAAAGCCCCTAATTGTTTTGCTACACATCAATTCCTCTGTTTACATTGAATTCCCGACGATTTTCACTTTAGTTAATAACCCTGAAAATGTATGTTTATAACAGCTTCAGACAAGTGTTTGATCTAGTTGCTATGAACTAGCGTCCAAGCTAATGGAACATCTTACCAAGCTTAAATGCTTGTCAGCCAATTACCTACATGCTAGTTAGTATTTATTTGTAATTTTACAGAAACACTCTACGCCTTCGTTCAAAATCTCAGCTCTCACAAATGTTTCCCGATGCTCTTTCTGGCAATATAAATGGAGGATCTCTTTTGACAGTGAATGGTTTGGGTGGCACAGAAGAACTTGTAGAACCACCTGTATCTAAAAAGGTATGATGTTTAAACAATTAACATGTATAGGATACATAGTGGTTTATCCAAGAAAATAACTGAAACTAAAACAAAACAGGTAGGTTTCTTTAAAAATACTATGGGAGCTAATTAAGTAAAGAATCACTTAATTAATTAGCTCCCATAGTATTTTTAAGCAAATCTACCTGTCCAACTATGTCTACTCTAAAATATACTCAAGTAGAGATTGTAGTCGACTTTGTCCACTGATGTAGATGTCAAAAACAGATTACATTTGTATCTTGTAATACCTTTTTTATTATAGAAAAGATATTACAAACTACGAATTTTATCTGTTTTTTTTTTTACATCTAAAATATACTCAGAATTCTAATTGTGTAATCGCAACCCTAAAATTGTATGATTCAAATGCCCGGTATGCAATATTGTGTATTGTGTTCTACCTAAATGTGCAATCAATTCTAGATTTTCTGAATTCAATCACAGTCATGCGTCAGAGTGATTATTTAAGGTGACTGATCATGTAAGCTAACTGTGAATTTTCGAAGCAAATGTCCGTGAACAATATATGTTATATATTATTCAACAGTTACCTATATTCAGCTGGTGTTTATTCCTGTGCACATCATTAATACATTATTGCTAATGTCTTTTGGATATTTTGTTATTGTAGTGTAGTAAGTTGAGAATCACCTTGATAAGTGAAATAGCAGAGCCGAAATAGGAAATCAGCTAAATTAGACCTGTAGAACCCGAGTTGCATGTCGTTTGTCAATTCACCACATCCTGTGAGCTTGTGATCTTACATCATTTTTTCTTGTTATACATTTCCCAAGATTTTCTCGGATTCCAAAAACTGTTACTCTTGATTGCTGGTGTTCAATCAATGGGCCTCGTTTCTAATTAGAGACAGGGATGTCCTTCTGTTGTTAAAAAAAAAAAAACACAATGCTGATTTTTATTTATTTGATTTTCAATTTGATGTGTTCCTTTACTGTTTAAGACTTTAAAAAAAATATTGAAGTTACCTGTAAACCAGTGCAAGTAGAGTCTCCTCACTGCAGCCTCATCTGTCTCATTAAGCATGATGATCGCTGCTTAATTAGATGTGTCTTGTAGAAAAGTTTTGAAGACACATGTGTGTCACTGATAGCTATCTGCCAATTCAGTGCTTCTCAGTGTTGTAAACACTGGAGGGACACCTACTGCCATTTAATGAGAGCAGACGAAATAGATGACTGTAACACCCACTAAACTTAGGCACGACATCTATGTCCCAGTGATGCCTTAATTCCTCTAGAACAGGGGTCCTCAAACTCTGCCCTCCCCCCCAGATGTTGCTGAACTATAACTCCCATGATTCTCTGGCTATCTATGTAATTCAAAGAATCATGGGAGTTGTAGTTCAGCAACATCTGGGGGGCCGAAGTTTGAGGACCCCTGCTCTAGAATGTAAACTCATTTGAGCACACCCTTTGTTCCTGTGCGTCCAACTCGTCTTCTTGCAAATACTTGTCTGTTAGTCCACCTATTGTGTAGCGCTGCGGAATATGTTAGCGCATTATAAATAATAATAATAATAATAATAATAATAAAAATATATATACCTGCCCCTTAACCCTTGCACTGCCCTAACACACATTAACCATTAACTACACATTAACATTAACTACACATTAACCATTAACTCTAAATTACACTGTCACTAACACTAGCAATCAAAATCTAGACTACCTTAATAGTTACGCTAACCCTTACCCCCCTCCCCAATAAAATAAATAAATATACATAATAGCAAAGCATGTATTAAGGAAAAACAATGTCATCTTGGGTTTTGGAGACATTTGTAAATGTGATTATATCGTATCCAAAACCGCTCAATGGATTTATTTTCATGATTCCCCTTTATGTGTCTTCTATATATTTGGGAACATTATTTTCCTTTTGAAGTTGTAAAAGAGAAATCTTTTGCTATGGTTTTCAGAATAAGAAGAAACACAAGAAAAAACCCAAGACGGCAGTTGTGACCAGAGTTTTGAAATACAATAAACCGGAATGGCCATATCTTTTGGTTGGATCTATAGGAGCTGCCATTAATGGGACAGTAACCCCACTTTATGCTGTGCTGTTCAGCCAGATACTTGGGGTAAGATACAAACTTAGTAATCAGAATGTCATTCATTATATTAACATTGTAGAAAAAAATTGTCTGGTAGTTTTAGATTTCTAATTCACATTCTTTTTTTAAGTCTGACTTATTTTTATATAAGATGCTGATGATGAAAAATGTTATTGAATCCACGGGGAAGGGCATTGCACATTCTAATTCTATTATATGGAATAATCATTACAAATAAAATAGAAAGGGAGGTTTGTGGGAATTGATATAATTATGCCATCTATTAAGCCACAGACAGAAATCCATGTCTATAATGAATCTAGATTGCGGTGAATTGATCTTTTTTTTTTTCTTTTTTTTTTTTTTAAAGCCAGGATTTATGAATAATTGCTATGGGTTTTGCAAGTTTTTAATGGTAGAGAATTTAGCAGTGAGACTGCAGGGACATGATCTATACACTAACATTGCCTCCTTAAACTAAAGTTGCCTTGATGCCTATAATATCCCTTTAAGTGAATAAACAGAAACAGAACGGTAGGGATCGCTGGCTTCACAACATCATAGTGTTGATAACCTGAAGACTGCAATAGTATTAAACACAATCTTTAGAAATATTATAAATTATTTCTAGTTGGCTAAAAATGCATTTATAATAGCACGGGCCACTTGATTGAAGAGTTTTAGAATGTATTCATTTTTTTTTTTTTCAATTCTCTCTTCTTCTATTTTAGACATTTGCATTACCGGATGTGAATGAGCAAAGGAGACAAATAAATGGAATATGCCTTCTCTTTCTTGGGCTCGCCGGAGTGTCATTTGTTACCCAGTTCTTGCAGGTAATATAGAGTTCTTGCATGTGATATAGAGAAAGTCATAATCGTTTGGCTACTGATGTGCCTGTTTGGGGATGGTTACACTGAGAATACAAAGCTATATGGATCGTTTGATTGCAAAATGTGACTCCTAGTTTACAAAAACTTTAATAGGATCTTAAAGATGGAAAATGTCGATTTCATAATTTGTTTTTCAAATATTCCTAATGGCTGTGAGATGCTTCACAGGTTCTCACCGATAATGTACATCTATTTTCATGAATTACAACATTATATGACAATGGTATATAAATATATACTCCCTAAATGTTGCTCTGCTTTAAAGTTCTATCCAATTAAATTTGTCTTGCGAAATGTTTCGTAGTTTGAATGATTATTTTGAGTAGCTGTTTTGGAGACATTTTAGTTATGATTTAGGAACTTCCTTTTATGTTTAAACTCCTCTTTGCAAACGCTCAATGATTATTCATCTACCTGCCCTGAAACCCCTCCCTTATTTTTATTCCTCTTGTTGTTTTTATGACAAATCAACTTTCACCAATGAAGTCAAAAGAAAGTCATGGAGAGGTATAAAATAAGGCAAATCACTGCTTGATAAAAGTCACTGACAGGGTAAACTGGGTGACAGAATACAATTTACAGAAAAGTCAAGGTGACTTAGTTTAATTAGGCACCCAAACAACTTTAGTTTTAAAAGGCAATTTTTGTGTATAGATCATGCCCCTGCAGTCTGACTGGTCAATTCCCTGCCATTTAGGAGTTAAATCACTTTGTTTATGCAGCTATAGCCACACCTCCATGCATGTCAGTTAAACAACCTTCCTAAACATTTCCTGTAGAGAGAGATCTAATATTTAAAGTTTCAGTCTGTTTAATTTAGAATTTCTTAACCCCTCCTCTATTAATTGCATTCTAAACCCTACAGGAGCCTCCTGTGTTTGATTAAAGTTCAAGTTACAGAGTAGGAGATAAACGCTTCTAAACCAAGTCGACATGCGATGGAAATTTAATCCAATTTTTTAATGCAGGTTGTGTGAGTCACAGCCAAGGGAGGTGTGGCTAGGGCTCAATGTAAAGAAACAAAAGTGATTGACTCCATAATGGCAGAGAATAAAGCAGTGATACTGCAGGAACATAATCTATACCCCATACTGCTTTATTAAGCTAAATATGTTTTTATGCTTATAGTATCACTTTAATACATAAATTAAATACATTTTGAACTGAACATATTATTTCTACAAGATGGTTCGGGAAATACTCCCTGGCTATGCAGCTTTCTATAAAATCGAAAGAAAACCTATATATTTACATATACAGTTCAGACATCCCCACAGTCATCTTAAAGAAAGAATTGATAATGTAAATATTTGTATATGTCCCAATTACATACAAATGCCATCACACTGTTTTATCTTTGATACTGCTCTCTTTTTCTCTCACTCTTGGGCTACAACAAAAATGTGTATATTATGCTAATATTTAGAATGCAGGTGATAACGCTTATGCTGATATATCAAAGTATCATAATATAATGCAAAGATGTGAATTAGAAATCCTTTGTTTGACAGCTCTTCCCCATAAACTGCCTCTCAACACTAAATAATCAAATCATCATTCTTGGGGCATTTTGGTTTAAAGAACAGTAGTTTATAAAAAGTAACATCAAAAAGCTTCAAATAATCACTGTCACTTCTTCCTTCTTTTGTAATGACAGTTTAATGAGAAAAAAATACTCTTTGAACAATGAAACTATCTTTCAAAGAGGCAATGTGCTTTAAAGTCATGTTAAAGTATATAGATAACCATGTGATGTTGTGTTTGCTCCTCTTAAATACACATCTAACCACATGCACAAGAGGCAAACAGCAGTAATTTCAGAATACTTTAAAGGGGCAGTAAACCCCATAAACTGTATGTTCCTCATTGTGGTGGCAATCATTGGAGGCCTGAAATATAGCTGATCTATTCTTTAAAATTGGGCAAGCTAATAGAAAGAAATAATAGAAAATAGAAAATGTTTCCATGATGTAAGTGAGGTTGCAGGGTTAATCGCTAGTGGATTTCACATTTAAGGCTGAAGAATTTGAAATGGAAGCATAGCTGAGAATGTTTCCAATTTGGCTATTTTTGTTTTGATTTCTCACTTGAGAGAATAACCCTGTAACGTTATTTAAGAAGCGTGCACCACTTTGGAAGGTAATCAGAAAGTTACATTTCAGATCACATTGTTATGTAACAATATAATGTGACAGTCACTATACCTGCATAGTTTAGATGTACAGAGGAGTTACAGACCGTAAGAATGGTCACTACTTTAGACCATATCCACCGTCAAACAGTGTCTTAAATAGACCAAGTATTGCACAAGTTGTTAGTACAGGAAGAAAGGGCTTGTGCCTGAAAATGCTTTCCGGTAGAGTATGTAACAAAAACATTTCAAGAGTTCTTCAAAGCTCCACTTCTATAAAAAGAATGTTACATACTCTACCAGAAAACATGGAGGTGCGACCCCTTTCTTCCTGTACTACCATCTTCTATTTAATTGGAATAAGGAGAGACTCCAGATTGGGTGTTCGAGCAGCCTACTCTCATCCAACCAATACAACTTAAGTGCTGAACCACCGTAGACTATTCCACAAGCTGCTAGGCCTAATCAGTTCTTGTCTGATTTAATCTTGCCTGCTCTGATCAACATGAGTTATATTTTCTACTTTTTCAGGGTTTTGCATTTGCCAAATCTGGAGAGCTGCTTACTCGACGTTTAAGGAGAGTGGGATTTCAGTCAATGCTGGGCCAGGAAATTGGATGGTTTGATGACAACAATAACAGCCCTGGAGCATTGACCACTAGACTTGCTACTGATGCATCACAAGTTCAAGGGGTATGGTAGAGTATCAGCACAACGTAATGCTTACATCCAAATAGATGTTTTAAATGCCCAATCCACTTGCCCACAATTGCCCTTCTAGTGTACGAATAAGGCATGCCCAGAACCCTAGTCCTTTCCCTTTGACCATTACCCCAAGTAAAAGACCTGATTATTGCACCAGTTTTCTTCACCATCTTACTGATCAAAAGTTACATATAGACACAGGATAGTGGGACGACCAAACTTTTCTCTTGGTCCTGTACATGCGGACAAAAACAAACAAACCAAAAAAAAAACAAGGAGAGGAAATAAGTAACCACTACTGGTTAAATAAATCTTAACGCAGAATAAAGGGGTTAGGGGTATTGGTGGGAGTATTTATCAGCTCCCATTAATTATAAAAGTCCCGATGTATGTAGCTTGAAAAAGCCTTTTCATTGTCACATGAGACTAGTGTTAACAAAAGTATAGTAGTATCACGTGTGTTTAATTAATCTGTATAAATCCTACTTAGTATTTATATCAAACAGGACTATTAATGGATGTTGAATGTTTTTCAAGCAAAATGTATTGGTAATAATTGCATGAGTTTGACATTTACAGGAACAAATTATCCATGGCCCAATTTGGATACTGAATAGGCACAAGTCTAATTTTTACACTTCTTCATTGTTAGCCCCAAGTCCTCTGTACATAACAGCTCTAATTATGTCATTTTTCAAAGTGCAACTTTAATGGCACCATATTTGGAGTTAACTGTATAGCACAGTGGAAGAGGGGTTGAGTCGTGGGTGTAGGGTTTTAATTCTGTGTGGAGGGGGGGGGGTTAAAACAGCATAGTTTAGGGTTATTACAACAGGTGTGGATTTTATAAAATGCTATATTATAATAGAATGTAGCTTTTGATTTATTACGAGCTGTATAGGACTACCAATACAAAATAAGTTTAAGATTACATGCACTGTGTTAAAAACTGGTTGCTGATGATGGGTTTAATTTACTATTTCACATTTTTTAGTATTCTGTGACTAAAATGACATTTAAGCAAGTCTAATTGTTATTATGTACACTTAAGGCCACAGGTGCTCAGATTGGAATGATTGTGAATTCGGTGACGAACATCGTCGCTGCCATTATAATTGCATTTTACTTTAGTTGGAAGCTGAGTTTGGTTGTTCTATGTTTCCTGCCACTAATTGGATTGTCGGGAGTTCTTCAAGCTAAATTGCTTACAGGGTTTGCAAATCAGGACAAAGAAGCCTTGGAAGAAGCTGGGAAGGTAATTAACCGTGTTCAGAGAAGTAGCAGAAATGATAGCTAAAGTACCATAATTCGGAAAAATACTGAATGAAATTAATATAGTCAAGGTCATCACAGCAGTGGATTTGGACATGTGCATCGCATCTGCATGCCCCAATCCTTACTGTCACAATGTCAGCATGGGAATGTACATATAGTATGGTTAAATAATTCATACTGCCGTAGAATCAGGCAAATGAGCACTAACTGCCATTATCAAACACATATTATTTACCTTTCAAGGTCATAGAGGTAATAACAAAAACTCCTATTGAAACTGTACGAAATCTGTACATTTGCTACATTAAATACTTGATTTTTTTATACTGTTTAAAGTGATATCATATGTGATTAGCATTTTAATTACATTGTCCATATTCTCCAGAAGATGATATTTGCTGTTATATAGAACTCGTGTGTCCATGGAATTTTAATGAAAGGCTCAGTTCCCTAAAGGGTGAAATTTTGCCGCCATGCTATGCAGTTAACGATGACCAGTTTAGTAAGAATTAATATACGTACAATAGTTCAGAGGGTTAGTTAGATTTCTTGATAATTTTGGTATAATTTTTAAAATCTGATTCACAATTTGAACCTTATTTACTACGTGTAAAAAAAAAGCAAAGACTGTTGAAGTTCCACCGAGTAGAACTTTAATAGGTGCTTGTGTTTCCTGTTGTACTTTGTATAAATCTCTTCACTTGTAATTGTCTACTGCAGTTTGTTATTAGACCAAATTGATGTTGCACACGCTCAGTGACAGAATATTTTGCACTGCGTTGTACTAAAGTATGGAGAGGCGAATTCCCAGCAATCCAAAGTAACACAGAAAAACTTGGCACATGTAGTAATATCCAAAAGGCAGAGTTTATTTCAGGAAGAGATGCAGTAACATTTTGGTTCACATCCTGAGTATTTTTCAAACCTTGATAAAGACTCAAGATGGAGGCCAAAACGTTGCCTTGATAAAGACTCAGGAAGGAAGCTTAAACGTTACCTTGATAAAGACTCAGGAAGGAAGCTTAAACGTTACCTTGATAAAGACTCAGGAAGGAAGCTTAAACGTTACCTTGATAAAGACTCAGGAAGGAAGCTTAAACGTTACCTTGATAAAGATTCAGGAAGGAAGCTTGAACGTTACCTTGATAAAGACTCAGGAAGGAAGCTTAAATGTTACCTTGATAAAGATTCAGGATGTAGGCTGAAACGTTACCTTGATAAAGGTTCAGGATGTAGGTAAGTTCCACCGAGTAGAACTTTAATAGGTGCTTGTGTTTCCTGTTGTACTTTGTATAAATCTCTTCACTTGTAATTGTCTACTGCAGTTTGTTATTAGACCAAATTGATGTTGCACACGCTCAGTGACAGAATATTTTGCACTGCGTTGTACTAAAGTATGGAGAGGCGAATTCCCACCAATCCAAAGTAACACAGAAAAACTTGGCACATGTAGTAATATCCAAAAGGCAGAGTTTATTTCAGGAAGAGATGCAGTAACATTTTGGTTCACATCCTGAGTATTTTTCAAACCTTGATAAAGACTCAAGATGGAGGCCAAAACGTTGCCTTGATAAAGACTCAGGAAGGAAGCTTAAACGTTACCTTGATAAAGACTCAGGAAGGAAGCTTAAACGTTACCTTGATAAAGACTCAGGAAGGAAGCTTGAACGTTACCTTGATAAAGACTCAGGAAGGAAGCTTAAATGTTACCTTGATAAAGATTCAGGATGTAGGCTGAAACGTTACCTTGATAAAGGTTCAGGATGTAGGTAAGTTCCACCGAGTAGAACTTTAATAGGTGCTTGTGTTTCCTGTTGTACTTTGTATAAATCTCTTCACTTGTAATTGTCTACTGCAGTTTGTTATTAGACCAAATTGATGTTGCACACGCTCAGTGACAGAATATTTTGCACTGCGTTGTACTAAAGTATGGAGAGGCGAATTCCCACCAATCCAAAGTAACACAGAAAAACTTGGCACATGTAGTAATATCCAAAAGGCAGAGTTTATTTCAGGAAGAGATGCAGTAACATTTTGGTTCACATCCTGAGTATTTTTCAAACCTTGATAAAGACTCAAGATGGAGGCCAAAACGTTGCCTTGATAAAGACTCAGGAAGGAATCTTAAACGTTACCTTGATAAAGACTCAGGAAGGAAGCTTAAACGTTACCTTGATAAAGACTCAGGAAGGAAGCTTAAACGTTACCTTGATAAAGATTCAGGATGTAGGCTGAAACGTTACCTTGATAAAGGTTCAGGAAGGAAGCTTAAATGTTACCTTGATAAAGATTCAGGATGTAGGCTGAAACGTTACCTTGATAAAGGTTCAGGATGTAGGCTGAAACGTTACCTTGATAAAGATTCAGGATGTAGGCTGAAATGTTACCTTGATAAAGATTCAGGATGTAGGCTGAAACGTTACCTTGATAAAGATTCAGGATGTAGGCTGAAACGTTACCTTGATAAAGATTCAGGATGTAGGCTGAAACGTTACCTTGATAAAGGTTCAGGAAGGAAGCTTAAACGTTACCTTGATAAAGACTCAGGAAGGAAGCTTAAATGTTACCTTGATAAAGATTCAGGATGTAGGCTGAAACGTTACCTTGATAAAGGTTCAGGATGTAGGCTGCAACGTTACCTTGATAAAGATTCAGGATGTAGGCGGAAACGTTACCTTGATAAAGATTCAGGATGAAGGCTGAAACGTTACCTTGATAAAGATTCAGGATGTAGGCTGAAACGTTACCTTGATAAAGGTTCAGGAAGGAAGCTTAAACGTTACCTTGATAAAGACTCAGGAAGGAAGCTTAAACGTTACCTTGATAAAGACTCAGGAAGGAAGCTTAAACGTTACCTTGATAAAGACTCAGGAAGGAAGCTTAAACGTTACCTCGATAAAGATTCAGGATGTAGGCTGAAACGTTACCTTGATAAAGGTTCAGGAAGGAAGCTTAAACGTTACCTTGATAAAGACTCAGGAAGGAAGCTTAAATGTTACCTTGATAAAGATTCAGGATGTAGGCTGAAACGTTACCTTGATAAAGGTTCAGGATGTAGGCTGAAACGTTACCTTGATAAAGATTCAGGATGTAGGCGGAAACGTTACCTTGATAAAGATTCAGGATGAAGGCTGAAACGTTACCTTGATAAAGATTCAGGATGTAGGCTGAAACGTTACCTTGATAAAGGTTCAGGAAGGAAGCTTAAACGTTACCTTGATAAAGACTCAGGAAGGAAGCTTAAACGTTACCTTGATAAAGACTCAGGAAGGAAGCTTAAACGTTACCTTGATAAAGACTCAGGAAGGAAGCTTAAACGTTACCTCGATAAAGATTCAGGATGTAGGCTGAAACGTTACCTTGATAAAGGTTCAGGATGTAGGCTGAAACGTTACCTTGATAAAGATTCAGGATGTAGGCGGAAACGTTACCTTGATAAAGATTCAGGATGTAGGCTGAAACGTTACCTTGATAAAGATTCAGGATGTAGGCTGAAACGTTACCTTGATAAAGGTTCAGGAAGGAAGCTTAAACGTTACCTTGATAAAGACTCAGGAAGGAAGCTTAAACGTTACCTTGATAAAGACTCAGGAAGGAAGCTTAAACGTTACCTTTGATAAAGATTCAGGATATAGGCTAAAACGTTACCTTGATAAAGGTTCAGGATGGAGGCCGAAACATTGCTTTGATAAGGCTCAGGATGTGAGCTGAAACATTGCCATGATAAAGGCTCGGGATGTTAGTTAAAACATTACTGTACCACTTCCTAAAATAAACTCTGCTTTTTTGGGGGATATTACTACGTGTGCCCAAGTTTTCTGTGTTTTGCTGCATGTTGTTATGGCAGACTGGACTTACCAGTGTAGTCCCTGACTGACACAACTTTTTATTAACCCCTTACGGACCAAACTTCTGGAATATAAGGGAATCATCACATGTCACACATGTGTCCTTAAGGGGTCAATCTACGTTCATGAAGAAAACGTTTTTTTTTTTTTTACCATAACATACATATGTCCCACACCAGGAAATTTTGCCCACAAAGAAAGGCAGGCAATTTCTTAACGTGCTCCTCTCTATCAATATATATACTAGAATGCACATAAACTCTACATGAAAAGCAGTAAATCTTTCCCTAATGATGCTTTCACTTTAAATCAAACTGTGCAGTTTTGTGATGACTTGCATAATTTACTAGATATATGTTGTAGATGGACTATATCCCTTTAACAGAAAGTTGACCTCTTGTACTTACCAATTATTGAAATAGCCCAGCAATCTGGATAATCATTGTCACAAAGCTCTTTACAGATACGAATTAGCCAACTGTCAGGGAAAGCCTATCATTATTTATATACACTGTATTGGAGGTTACAAAAGAAGTCTGATCAATTCTAATTAATCTTTTTCCAATTAGACTTAAAGCATAGCTGTCATGAAAAACATGGTTGCACTTAAAAACACAAAAAGATAAAACGTGCTAATCAAATAGAAATCCTGTGTATAGGCAATATTTTAATTTAGACAGTAGTTTCCATTGTATTTATTGTATAATGTATAGAACAATACATTAACAAAGTATATGATAAAATCTAATGAAACACACATTCTTTTCTGGGATTGAGTCACATACACCGTGAGCAGACGTGAGCAAAAACACTTTTCCAGACAGATACTTTTAGGGAGTAGAATACATTAACTGGGTTATTTACTAAAATGAGAATTCAGAGTGAATTTAAAGTAAAATTCAAAGTGACACAGTCACTCCCCACCCCTGTAAATGAGATGTCATGAAGATAAAATCTTTAAAAATCACACCAAAAAAAAATACAATTTTTAATTTTACAAGTTCTGGGTGTGCCCCCAATTCCATTTTTTTGGTAAAGATTAAATCTTTATAAAAACAGTTTTGGAATTTTACTGAAATTCCGACCCAGTCAAAAGATATACTCAGACAAAGTAGTAGTTTTCCTCCTTTTGACACCTCTTGACACTGGGTGAAACTACTGTCATCAAGAAATGTCAATCCCACAGACGTTATTAGTGACAGCTGCAGGGAATTGGCTCTGTTAATGAAGGGTCCCAGTCTCGCTGGATCCTCCATAGACCTCAATGCTGTACTGTCACGTATGCACAAGAGTACAGCCGTGACATCTGCTCCTAGCAAGAGGACCAGCAGAAGAATATGGGGGCACCCGCAAGGAACAGGTTCAGGTAAGTTAAACTCACCTTTCCCTGCCCCACGGCTACCGGTTCCCCAGCAGCGATGTCAACATCGGGGGTCTTTGCAAATTCTGCAAATTCTCCAGACGATGACAGTTCTGCTTTAAGGTCAAAATACCTGAAATGGAAAAATTTTCTAAGACAGCTATGTTTTTAGTTCGCTTGGAATTCTCCCTTCCTCTTTATCTAACTAATTTTTAATACGGTATTTGCCTAGCATAATGTCAAGGTTAAATCGCATTATGGTGTAGAGGTTATTTTGTTATATTTCTCCATATTTGTGGTTGACAGATACTTTTTTTTTTACAAATAACTAAATGTTTTTCAGGTGTCAAGTGAAGCAATAAGTAACATTCGAACTGTCGCTGGACTAGGAAAAGAAAAAATGTTTGTGGAAATATATGAAAAGCAGCTAGTTTTGCCCTACCGAGCCGCCGTTAAAAAATCCCATGTATACGGAGCTTGCTTTGGGTTTGCCCAGTGCGTCATTTATCTGGCTTATGCTGCATCGTTCCGATTTGGAGGATATTTAGTCACCTTTGATGGTATCAGCTATATCGTTGTTTTCAGGTATAATACCATAATTCAAAATTCAACTATAACAATATAAACCTATACAGGTGCAGTTCTATCCAAACCTTTTTGCTTGATTTATGTGGAATGTGAACTACTGCATTTTGTTAAAGGAAAGAAGGATTTGGCTGCTGATATCAGTGGCCACTAGTCATTATTTTTCTGTCTTTTTGCTGTATTGTGCAGCAAGATCTAACGTGCATTAACAGTGTTCCATAGTATACCACTTGGGGGTGCTAAATCCAACTAGAATCAAATGAATAGTTATCAGTTGGTGATTTAGAAGAAGACAGCAGGTATTATAGAGGGACCACGTACGTTCTAGCTCCAAATTAATATTTTAAGACTATTTCAGTCAAATCATTTTTGCAGTAATTATTGGCAAATCAGTTGCGTTTTTCCTTTTTTTCCTTTATTTTTGTATTTATTTTTAATACTAATTTGGTTGACATAAATAAACGTTTCAATAAAATTATATAACTTTTGTGTAAAGCACAATTTGCAGATGGAATGCTTTTTTTTCTCTGCAGAGTGATATAAAGTGTTTTTTTTTTACATGATAGTAGATTTATAGCAGGCACATAGAAAATATAGTTCCAGGTTCAGGTTTTATCTTGCCCAAATTTATTAAATAAATGAATACCTAAATAAAAGTCAAACACAGAGCTTCATTTGAAAACAATGTTGTAAATTATTTTTTGAAAAGTATATAAATCGTACTCAGTTTGAAAAGCTAACATTATCTGATAAAAACGTTTTATAAAAAATGGCCCACACTGTCTTCGTGTGGCCTTTGTCTGCCTTCTCATCCACAATACCATGTATAACTGTAGTGTAATAGATCTCAAAATGTTTTAAAGAAATACCCCAAACACCATAACCCCTACAGTGCACCCACAGATGTTCCCTGGTGCACCCCCACTGTAATTAGTCAAACCAGTTTGGAACGATTTGAATTCTTATCTAGGGTCCGCCAGGTTCTGTGCACTCCTAACACCATAACTACTATGCTCTAGTGGTTATGTTGCTTGGAGAGTTTCTTTAATCCTAATGAGAATGTGCATCTAGAGGCTCTCTGTCTTACAGAGGAATGTTTTACGCAAATTGTAAACACTGCAATTTCCCAAAAATATTTTATATTCCTGGACGAAAGGAGCCTCATGTATGCACCAAAACCACTACATTAAACATGGGGATTTTTGGTTCTAGAATGTCCCTGTGATTAATCTGTTTGGAAAAAACTGAAAAAATGTTTATATAACTTATACTGGTAATTGATTATAAAAATCTGTTCTTAGTTTGCATGGGTTGTGCCGTGAACTCATTAACCTTCTTTGTCTTTCGCAATCTTTAGAGTGATATCTGCTATAGTGATGAGTGGCACGGCCTTAGGAAGGGCATCTTCTTTTACTCCTGATTACGCCAAAGCAAAGATTGCAGCTGCTCAGTTCTTTAAGTTATTGGATCGAGTTCCAAAGACGAGTGTTTACAGTACAAATGGAGAGAAATGGGTGAGATATTTCTTCTGCATTTGAAATAATATTTCTATAAGGTGGGTAGATAAAAACTGATGGGGAGAGCAAATTATGTTTACTATGGATTATATCTGAGAAACAGGACTTAATATTTTTAGTATGAATAATAAGTCCAGATTGCTAGACCTATTTCATTTATATGTTTCTACAGAGTTCTGGATTCTGTTTGCCGATCCTTGTTTTATCCACAGACTATGAAACAGCTTTCAGATTGTAATGGGTAATAGTAACTGCCCACCTGGGACTCAACTGATCCATAAATATGCACATTTAAGCTTAGTATCCCCTATCGAGTCATAGCTGTGAAATGTAATTGGTCACAGTGGTATGTTTTTCTTCGCACATGGATTGAAAAATTCTACATTGATAACACAGTTCAGCATATTCCAAGGGCTCTGGTGACTTCTGTAAAGTAAATGTGGAAATAAAGAAGTTGCTGTAAAAATATGAAACCCCCTCAGGACGTTCTCTCATTGAAAATGATGATGCTTGGATTGTGCCATCTGTCACTTAGAACCGAGCACTTCTTCTTACAAAACGTCCCTGAAATATTACAGGATGATGGCGACTGCGACTTGTAGAAATTCAATGGATTTTGCAGCCAGAGACATTATGTTCCTGCTGTAATTTAAAAAAGAATACCACCTTTTGTTTTGTGTTAAAAAAACATTAAAAGCACCATAAAACATGTTTTTGACTACTAACAATGGGTTGGGGACCTGCTGAAACCATAACCTCTACATTGAGCAGCAGTTAGTAGTCAAAAACATTTTTTTAAGTGGTTTGAATTCTTACCTGGGTCCACTGGGTGCCACTTTCCTCTTCCTTTACGATCACCCATAAGTACAATTAAAGTGGCTAGTAAAATCCACTGGAAAACATAAAAAAAATAATTTTATTAAAAACACTTTAGCTTTTCACATTATAATTAGATTACTTGATTAATCATATTATATGAGTTTACTCGCAACTCAAAACCCAGACCCAGCTCTCCTTCCAACACAGAACAAGGAACGGCAGAGAAATTTACCTGGAACACGGGCTACAAATATATTAATTAGCTGCAGATTTATAAGACAAGAAATGTAGGTCTGTTAGCACTTCCTATTGAATACCAGCTTTTTGCTCATTGTTCATCTTTTCTGTTCTTTGCAGAACTCTATATTGGTAATCTGCAGTCTATATAGCAATACATTGGAATCTATATAACATGTTTCCTTATTTATAAAATAACCTATATGAACCCATATAAAAATGTCCATTGATATATCTTTATATCTGTGGAAGAGAGAGCGTTACGCCTGGACAGCACCAGAGTCAATGAGATTAATCTGCAGTGTGATTATTGCTAATTGAAATCTATGGCAGTCATGTAATTCAGTGAGATAGAAAATAAAAATGGTTCATTTCCATGCTTTGGTGATTATTTATTGGTTACCATAACTCTACAATTTTAGAATAGTCTTCATTAATCAGAATATCTTAAAATTACGCAGGACAATTTTAAAGGTGACATTGAGTTCCTGAACTGTAAATTCACATATCCAAGCCGTCCAGTTACGATGGTTCTACGAGGGCTCAATATTTCCGTAAAATCTGGACAGACTCTTGCTTTCGTCGGAAGCAGCGGCTGTGGAAAGAGCACCAGTGTCCAACTGCTTGAGAGGTTCTATGACCCCGACGAAGGGACAGTTGTAAGTAGAACAATTTTTATTTCATTAACCCCTTCACTACTGAGCATTTTGCAGAAGAAATGACCCACAGAATCCGAGTATTTTGGGTAACCTAGAAAGTAATGTTTAAATGGAATTTTCATTTCAGCATGCCTAGATAGTGCATTATTTAATGAAAACTATTTTTTTTTTATTTTGCCTGGACAAAAAAAGACCTTTAGAAATTATTGACCAATTAATGAGGTTACAGATATAAAAACCCTTATTGTAAATAAATACTATTTCTCAATACGTAACAGACTTTCTTTTTTTGCTCACAGTCTATAATCTTCTCACCTATACATTTTAGAATATGCACTCAGTGACTAGTGACAGAGTGAGGTAGGGAGGGGTGACTAGTAACAGAGTGAGGGAGGGGGTGACTAGTAACAGAGTGAGGGAGGGGTGACTAGTGACAGAGTGAGGGGGTGACTAGTGACAGAGTGAGGGGGTGACTAGTCACAGTGTAACAGAGGCAGGGGTGACTAGTGACAGAGTGAGGGAGGGGGTGACTAGTGACAGAGTGAGGGAGGGGGTGACTAGTGACAGAGTGAGGGAGGGGTGACTAGTGACAGAGTGAGGGAGGGGGTGACTAGTGACAGAGTGAGGGGGTGACAAGTCACAGAGTAACAGAGGCAGAGGTGACTAGTGACAGAGTGAGGAAGGGAGGGGTGACTAGTGATAGAGTGAGTGAGGGAGGGGGTGACTAGTAACAGAGTGAGGGAGGGGGTGACTAGTGACAGAGTGAGGGGGTGACTAGTGACAGAGTGAGGGGGTGACTAGTCACAGAGTAACAGAGGCAGGGGTGACTAGTGACAGAGTGAGGAAGGGAGGGGGTGACTAGTGACAGAGTGAGGGAGGGAGGGGGTGACTAGTAACAGAGTGAGGGAGGGGGTGACTAGTGACAGAGTGAGGGGGTGACTAGTGACAGAGTGAGGGGGTGACTAGTGACAGAGTGAGGGGGTGACTAGTCACAGAGTAACAGAGGCAGGGGTGACTAGTGACAGAGTGAGGAAGGGAGGGGGTGACTAGTGACAGAGTGAGGGAGGGGGTGACTAGTGACAGAGGGAGAGAGGGGGTGACACAGGGAGAGGGTATCTAGTGACAGAGTAAGGGAGGAAGGGGTGACTAGTGACAGAGTGAGGGAGGGGGTGACTAGTGACAGAGTGAGGGAGGGGGGTGACTAGTGATAGAGTGAAGGAGAGAGGGGGTGACTAGTGACAGAGTGAGGGGGAGGTTACTGGTGACAGAGTGAGGGAGTGGGTGACTAGTGACAGAGTGAGGGAGTGACTCCCTATCTTCCCCTTGCTTCCTGTGGTCTTTCCCCATCTTCCCATTTTATTTCCTACCTCTCTTTGCTGCCTCTGTTCTCACCTAGGCTGCTGCTCCCTTCCCTCGCTGGTGAGAGAGGGAGGGGGTGACTAGTGACAGAGGGAGGGGGAGGTTACTGGTAAGAGAGGGAGGGAGGGGGTGACTAGTGACAGAGGGAGGGAGGTGGTGACTAGTGACAGAGTGAGGGAGGGGGTGACTAGTGATAGAGTGAGGGAGAGAGGAGGTGACTCGTGACAGAGTGAGGGGGAGGTTACTGGTGACAGAGTGAGGGAGTGGGTGACTAGTGACAGAGTGAGGGAGTGACTCCCTATCTTCCCCTTGCTTCCTGTGGTCTTTCCCCATCTTCCCATTTTATTTCCTACCTCTCTTTGCTGCCTCTGTTCTCACCTAGGCTGCTGCTCCCTTCCCTCGCTGGCTGTGAGAGGTCTGTGTGTGTGAGGAGAGTACAGGAAGTGATGCCACCCTAGCCCTGCCTCTACCCCATCACACAGAGCACCGTGTGGGATAGGAAGAAGGAGACCTTTCAGAGAGAGAGAGAGCAGATGAAGCTGCCTGGTCTCATTTGAGGATGCGGGGAGAGATAATGTAGAGAGCGGTTGGTTGCTGGGGCCCTGTGCTCCATCAGGGGCCCCACAACCTATCAATGGAAGAGATCTATTTTTTTATTTTTTTTTGCCATTCCAGTTGGAGAGATCTCTAATCTCTCCAGCTGGAGCATGGCTGTGCGGCTGGGCCCCTGGCTGTCTCGGGCCCTTGGTCCATGACCGATGTCCCCAAGTGGTCAGTCCGCCCCAGGATGTGACAGAGTGTCTGTATTCGTGTGTTAAGGGGGATGATGAGACAAGGTATCTGTATGTGTGTGTTTGGTGGGGTAATGTGTCAGGGTGTCTGTGTGCATGCTAGAGAGAGGGTAATATGACAGGGTGTCTGTATGTGTGTGTTTGGGGGGGTTATGTGTCAGGGTGTCAGTGTGCATGTTTGGGAGAGGGTAATAAGACAGTGTATCTGTATGTGTATGGGGGTAATGTGACAGGGTATCTGTATGTATGTGGGGATGATGTGACAGGGTGTCTGTGTGTGCATGTGAGGGGTAATGTGACAGGCTGTCTATATGTGTGTGAGTAGGGGTATTTATATATCACATTAGACAGTCTGTCTACTTGTATTTAGTGTATATTCCAAAAATATTATTGTCTGACAGTCATCACCTCTATTTGGATTATAGGGATTCCACCAGCAGTTGCACCTATATGTTCTACAGTTGTGAACTCAGTTATCTGATCTTACCACTCTAGAGTTGTGGGTGAAAGGTAGCTAATGTTTTTCCAGTTCTGCCCAAGAATGGCAACCTTGCCAAACTATCCGAGCTACCCTATAATTGCTACATTTTGTTAGCTCCATCCAGTGCTCTGGCTGTCAGACATATTTATTGTATATGATGACTGATGGTGAAACTACAATATTAACCAAACATCTTTAATTATTTGCAGCTTGTTGATGGCCGTGTATCCACTGACGTTAACATTGCATTTCTAAGAAGCAAAATTGGAATTGTCTCTCAGGAGCCAGTGCTATTTGAAGGTAGCATTGCTGACAATATAAAATATGGGGACAACTCTCGCACTATCTCAATGGAGGAAGTAATTGATTCTGCCAAGAAAGCTCACCTTCATGAGTTTGTCATGTCTCTGCCCGATGTAAGTCTAGAAAATATTGCTCTTCTTTACAGACCCAGCTCACAATTTTCATTACCAAGGTGTTAATAACGTTTAAGAAAAGATACATAATTACATGAGTATATTGTCTAATCCAACACCTCTATGGCACAGTTGACACATGCAGACGTAAAAGCAGTCCATTCGCCCTGGACTGAAAATTGACAGGGTTATTCAATAAAGTGAGAATTCATGGTGAATACAAAAAGAATGTTATATTTAAGGTCAACATAGCTGAAGTCACTTTGAATTTAGTAAATAACCCTGACAGTTTTGGAAATTCTTAGAATTCTTTAGTTGATTTTTTTCCCTTTTTTTTTGTTGGAGGTCATCTCATTTACCCAACCAATGAAACTCAACAGCTGCTAGTTCTCAATAATTGTTGAAGGAACACTCCAAACACCGTAACAACCTTCATTATATAAGTTATGGTGCAAGAAGTCCCTCAGTTCCTAACTCCTTACATACGGTTACATTTTTAATTATTTCAATGTAAGATTCTATACTTCCTCATTTAATCATACCAATAATTGTTCACTGTATGCATGCTGCATTGATGCACACTAGGAAAGTCATTACCTCCCTTGTTCTTGAAGAGAAATACGATGTGGATAGCAGCTTAACCAAAAGCTGTGCTCAAGCCTAGTTACAAAACTGTAAATGTTAGGGGGGTAACATCAGCCTATTCAGCAGTTCCACTTATCTGCTGGCAGGGCTCTATGGAATTATACAAGTCACAATAGACAAGAACTAGGGACTTCTGTTTGACGGAGCCTCTTCTTGGCTTCGTGAGGGCTCTTTGTTGTTACTGCTTACCTACACACAGCTGAAGGATCTGTAAATCTCCTAGAGTAATTTGTATTCATCTTCTATACAATGGATTACAAATGGAGGTCACTTCCAGCATGATGTGCCCCGTTAAAACATTGAGTAACAAATATGATATTGAAGATCACATCAGGTACGAAGAAAATCTTTAACGTAAGATACTTTAATGTTCGTATTGCTCCCACTAATGTGGGGATTGTATTCATACACGTAGCTGATGATTGCAACAGTGTAAGTTTGTTCACTGAACTAGGAATCAAGGAAATTTAACAAGGTAATCACAGATGTTATCACAAAATAGGCAAAAAGTTTTTTTTTTTAAATTGCAATGAGTTTCAGTTTAGTTATTTGGCTTAAAATGTACAGTTACATAAATTCTCCACTATTACCCCTTTAGTTACTAGAACTTTTTTTTTTCTTTAGCTAGAGTGATAATCATAACTATTTTAACTTTCAGACATTTGGTCTTACAACATCAATTAACAATAAACCACTGAACATTTCAATTTGAATGTGACTTATGGTTCAATGTTTCATATATTTTTCCTTAGAAATATGACACAAATGTTGGAATGCAAGGCTCCCAGCTCTCCCGAGGACAGAAACAACGAATTGCTATAGCTCGCGCAATTGTCAGAGATCCAAAGATACTGCTTCTGGATGAAGCAACGTCAGCTTTAGACACAGAAAGCGAGAAGGTTGTTATACAAAATTCCTAGATTTTACTAGTAGCATGACGTAAAGTCATGATTTTATTAATGACACGGAGGCTCCTATTATGCTTCTCTTTCTTTTATTTTCCCTCAGCAGCGAAGAGAGAAATGAGTGAAAAGAGAAAAAACATATCATTAACATATATACATATTCATCATATTCCACAGTGCTACATAGGGGAACCTCCCCCTTTCAGTATATAAGGTGTAGCACTCTCTTCCTCTTCCTCTTTCGTCGCGATCCGAAGACCCGTAAACCGAACCAGAACTTGAATTTGAACTGTAAACTCGGGAAGCTGAACATATCTTCCTGGAAATGCGGAGTCAACTGCGAAGCTCCTGTTAGTTCCATAAGTATTTGGAATCATGCTAAAAGGGAGAGAGGGGAGAAATATGGTAAAATCTCAACTTGCAACTGGGTGTAATATTTCCATTATATATAACAATCTTGACTCCTGAAAAGGAATAAATGTCATATTAACTAAACGTAACATAAAATGTGTGATGAACATGATCAATTAAGGCTAATGTAAACTAAGCCAAACGACAGAGAACGTCAAATCTACACAGCGTAATTAAATAGAATATGGGCCAAGAAGACCCGTCCTAAAGAAGTAAGTCGTGAGTCAGTCCAGAAAAACAGGATGTAACAGAAAACATATCACCACCTCCAACCCAGGGAGGGAGGGAGGGAATAATACTCGCCTCCGTGTCATTAATAAAATCATGACTTTACGTCATGCTACTAGTAAAATCTAGGAATTTTATTAAAGACACGGAGGCTCCTATTATGCTTGTTTAAAGCTGAGCAATGACTTTATCTGAAAAATGTTGTATCGGTCTAAAGTAAAAGTTCCTGAATGTGGATTCCGTAGACCAATCTGCAGCCTTCAGAATGTCTTCCAAGCGGCATCCGGCCGCCGATGCTTTAGAGGCCATGGCGCCTCTAACAGAGTGTGATGAGAAAACAGAGACGTCTATTCCGGCCGTAGCTAATATCCATTTAATCCATCGTGCCAGCGTCGGCGTGGATACCGGCAGATGGGGTTTCTTCAGGGAGATGAACAGAGGCCCGTCATTGGACGGGCGCAGTGTAGAGGTGCGAGACTCGTATTCTTTTAGGCACGCTATTGGGCATAAGTTAGGTAAACACGGTATCCGTGGATAGCAGACCTGTTTGGTGGCCGACTTCGTTCTTCGTGAAATATCGAACGACACCCCCTCCAGGGTGAATGAACGTGCTCGCCAGTCCAAGGCTCTCACATCTGATACTCGTTTGCAGGATAGAAGGCAGAGCAGCATCAGTAGTTTTGCCGACAATTGTTTAAGTGAAAGATCCACGTTAGTGGGCCAGCCATCTATGAGTCTGAACACACAGTTGACGTCCCAGAAGGACCCGTATCTGGACGTGGGGGGACGTGAGAAACGGACTCCCTTAAGCAAACGACAAACTAGAGGATTCTGCCCCAGTGGGAGGCCGTCCACCTGGTCGTGCCCGGCTGAGATGGCCGAGCGGAAAACATTAACCGTGCGGAAGGCTTTGCCTGATTCGAACAGATGCGTAAGGAAATCTAGTACCGATTTCACAGGGGCTGATATCGGATCCAATGATCGTCCCAAGCACCAATTGGCCCACTGTCTCCATGCTGCAGCATAGGCTTGTCTTGTACCAGGTGCCCATGCGTTTGCCAGGAGCCGCACAGTCGTGTTCGAAACCTCCGTGATCTCCCAGGGTCCCCGGAAAGGAGCCACGCCATGAGGCGGAGAAGGCCCTGTTCCACCAGGGGGTGGTTTTCCCCATCTGAGTTGGTCAATAGCGATGGATGGTCCGGCAGTAGCCGTGGGTGGTCTATCGCCATCTCCAGCAGATGTGGGAACCAAGGTTGAGATCTCCAGCACGGGGTTATCAGTACCAATGAGCTCTTGAAGCGCCGGAGGTGCGCCAGACAACGAGCTATCAGGTTGAACGGTGGGAAGGCGTAAGCCCTGCCCTCGGACCAATCTTGGAGGAAAGCGTCTGTCGCTACGGCCTCCGGGTCTGGTCTCCAGCTGCAGAACTTCGGTAGTTGTGTGTTGAGTCTGGATGCGAACAGATCCATGCTCAAAGGTCCCCACAGGGACGAGATTCTGCGGAATAATTTCGGTAGCAGTTTCCAATCTCCCGAGTCCCTCAGGTAGCGGGAGTTCCAGTCCGCGGTGTAGTTGTCCAGGCCCGGGATGTGTTCCGCGGTAACGGACACGCTGTTTTGTAAGCAGTAGTTCCAGAAGTCTCTGGCCAAAACCGCTAGGATGCGAGACCTGGTTCCCCCTAGATGGTTTATGTATCTTACGGCTGAGACATTGTCCAGCTTGAGGAGGATCGAGCATGAGATGCCTCTGGGAGACAGACTGCGAATGGCGAACGAGGCCGCCAGCAGTTCCAGAGAGTTTATGTGTAAGAAGGACTCCTCCGTGGACCACCTGCCTCCTGTGGATATATTGCCGCAGCGCGCGCCCCAACCATGTAAGCTGGCGTCCGATTCGATCACCAGGTCTGGAGCAGACCCGAAGATCGCTCGGCCGTTCCAAGCCTCCATGTGGGTTAGCCACCAGTTCAGTTCCTCCCTCGACTCTGTGTCCAGGGAAATGTGAGATTCGTACGAGTGGCCACTTCTCAGGCAGGCCGCTTTCAGCCGCTGTAAGGCTCTGTAGTGTAGCGGGCCTGGGAAAATCGCCTGTATAGAGGCTGCCAACAGGCCGATGACCCGTGCCAGTTGGCGTAGGGATATGTCCGGCCGTTGCATAAGTTTCTTTATTTCCCTCTTGATGTTGGACATCTTCTCTGCTGGGAGGCAGAGAACCTGTAGTACGGAGTCGATACGGAATCCGAGGAATTCCCATTTGTTGAGAGGGGATCAGAACCGATTTCTTCCAATTTACAAGGAAGCCTAGGTTCTGTATGAGGTGTAGGGCCCACCCTAAGTGTTCTAGTAAGAGGGATCGAGTCCCGGAGAGTATTAGGATGTCGTCTAGGTAAATGATAAGGCGGACTCCGTGTAATCGGAGGAAGGCCACCACTGGTTTTAGGACTTTCGTGAAGCACCACGGGGCGGAGGACAGGCCGAAAGGTAGGCATGTGAAACGCCACTTCCTGCCTTCCCAGCAGAACTGGAGTAGGTTCCTGTGAAATGAGGCTACCGGGATCGTTAGGTAAGCATCTTGCAAATCTAATTTGACCATCCAGTCTCCGGGTAGGAGTAGGTCTCTGAGGCAGTGAATGCCCTCCATCTTGAAGTGCCTGTATTGTATGAAGGCATTCAGGGGCCGTAGGTTGATAACCGGGCGTACCCCGCCTCCTTTTTTGGGCACTAGAAAAAGGTTGCTTACGAAACCCGGTGTGTCTAGAGGGACCTCTTCTATGGCCTTCTTGGCCTGTAATTCCCTGATCTCCGTAGAGATGAGATCTAAGTGTGCAGATGGCATGTGAATCGCCCTTGGGGGAGAGGACTGAATGGGGGGAGCGGTTAGTTCTAGTTGGTAGCCCTTTATTGTCTGTAACACCCAACTGTCTGACGTGATAAGTGACCATGCCCGGGTGAACCGGGTCAGTCTGCCCCCTACCTGCATATGGGAAGAAAGGGGAAACATGGTACTCACCATAAGGGCGTTTTCCCGTGGGTGCTCCTCGACTGCCGCGGGTATGCCAAGCCCGTCCTCGCGAGGGGAAGAATGGGGTGAAGGACCGTTCCTGGGTCGGTCTCTGTTGGTTGAAGGAGCCTCTGCCCGGTCTTGAGAAACCCCGGGGGTTGCGGCCGGGTAGACGGCTCCTACCTCTACCGGCCCCGCCAAAAACCTTTGGGCTAAATACCCTCTTAATGGAGGATTGGGCCTTGTCCAAGGCCGTGAATGTCTTTACGTAAGACCCTAGGTCCTTTACAAAGGATTCTCCAAATAAAAGGCCGTTTGCGGAGGCACCGGGCTCATTAGAAGCCATGCTTGCGAGCTTGGGCTCAATCTTGAGCAGGATGGCTTTCCTGCGCTCTGTTGACATGGCCGTATTGGCGTTGCCAATCATGCAAATCAGGCGCTGGAGCCAGCCGAACGCCACCTCAAAGTCAACTGGAGCCCCAGTCGACTGAGCCGTCTCCAGCAGCTCGTACAATTTGGTGAACGGGCCCAGGGTGTCAAGGAACTTATCCTGGCAGTTCCGCATGGAGTAGTCCAGGCCTTTTTTGGGTTTCCAACCCGACTTGCCCAGAAACTGCACAATCTGGGGGTCTACCTCAGGGGTCTTGGCTACCGCATCGGGTATGATCGGGCGTGGGCATTCCGCCCTCAGCTTGTTCCGACCCTCCTGTGAGAGGGATTTCCGTACCCTAAGGGCCAGGTATCGGGCTATATGGGTCGCAGGCTCCCATTCCGCGGAGCGAGGGTGCCTGAGGTTGTCTGGGTCAAAAGCCAGGGCATCCTTTTCGTCAGAGGTTAGCTCTGCATCATGGGCCCCTGAAGGGGTTTTGGCCTTGGTTTGCCTGGACGGGAATTGTGACCCTGGCAGGTCATCGTCCCCTGAAACCTCGTCCCCGTAGGGATCTGAGAATTGGTTGTCTGACTCCTCGTCCCCATCCTCGTCCGAATCGGACAATAAATCCTGGGCACGTGCCCGTTTCCATTCCCTGGCCGCCGTAGCCCGGCCAGTAGCTCTACTGCGCGGTTGTTGCGCGCCATCATCGACAGCCTGAGGCGTGTCATTCAAGCCAGGCTTTACCTGGGTGTGGGGGGGGTCAGCGGAGTATTTGCGTTTGGCAGGCGCCTTGCGCCCTGGGCTAGTCCCTTCAGGGGAGTTGGGAGAGGGCCCTGTGCCAGACTGGGTGGGAAGGGCCTGTCTAAGGGCCTGAGAGATGGATAGGGAGATACTGGATGACATAGCTCCCATGGCCGAGGAAATGGCCTTGTTAATGGAGGTGGACATAGTGGTGTCCAAGAGGGATTGGAATTCCTCAGAACCTATAAGGTTAGAGTCGGCCTGGGAATCGGATGCTGTGGTACCCTTAAGTGGGACAGGGTGGGGATTCAAATCACCACAGGGAGACTGCATGACAATAGATTAGTAGGTAATGTAAGGCTAAAGGACAGAGGTGCTGGATTGCTTAACCCACGCACAAAGGACAGAGCAGGAGAGAAAAAAAATACCCGGTAAGAGCAGGAGCGGGGTCAAGCAGCCTCCTCGGAGCAAAAACACGCCGAGTAATGAGGCTTAAAATGGCCGCCGGCACTATCGGCGACGGGAAACCAAGAAAATGGCCGCCGCGAGTGTCCGCGCATGCGCAGAGCGCGCTCGCGGCGGAACCGAGAAGGTGAGAAAAACACCGCCGGGGAGTAAGGTCGGCGGGATATAAAGGTCGTCGAAAACGACAGGGGTGGGGTGGGGAGATAGTCAGGGGCACAGAGGAGCCCAGGGACCCGGGTGAAAAAACGGGTCGGGTCAAAACCCAGCCCAGGGTGAAGAGGGGCAAGAGCCCACCCCAAAGGAAAGAATAAGCAGTATATAAGGAATAAATGAAACTTAAAACCAGGTCCTGCAGATAGACTGCAGGCAGTGTAGGTATAGATGACAGTAATGATATAGTCAATAAAATGTACTTAGCTGGTCTGAGGGAGCAGCGAAGAAAGAGGAAGAGGAAGAGAGTGCTACACCTTATATACTGAAAGGGGGAGGTTCCCCTATGTAGCACTGTGGAATATGATGAATATGTATATATGTTAATGATATGTTTTTTCTCTTTTCACTCATTTCTCTCTTCGCTGCTGAGGGAAAATAAAAGAAAGAGAAGCATAATAGGAGCCTCCGTGTCTTTAATAAAATTGCATCTTTATTTTTTTAAAGCTGAAATACTGATTGACAAGATCCAAATTTCAGATTGAATAATTAGCTATATGTAAAGAAGTAGCTTGTTCAGAGAATATCTCTGTGATGCAGATTGAGAAGATTTATCAACGTGTACTTTGATAAATCTCATCCATTATGCTCAGGTCCAGAGTCACTTTCTTTACAATCATATAATTGACATTATTGCACTTTACCTACCAATAAGGATTTCAATCACTAAAAACTGAATATTAGTGAAATAAAAAAAACTAACTGCAAAAACAGGATAAAGCCGTGAGAGTGAATAATTTTTCAAATCTATTATTTGCAACTCGATTTTACAATTCTGTTTCACTGCAATTCAATGTTTAGTGTATATAATTACTATTGTAGTGTCTTAATATGTATAGCCGTTATATGAAATATAGTGCTGGGATATGTTACCTGTGCAATTACTGCTTTTATTGCTTGCAGCATGTATTACTGCAGTAAATGCAATTTAGAGAAAGTCTGTAGGTTCAGAAAGGAGTAATTAAAGGAACACGCTGGTTACCAATCAACTATTTTGTATTTAATAAGTTTGACCTCATTAATATGCAGTTGTGTTTTTTTTTGTTTTTTTTTGCATTTTCAAATATTTATAGTTTTTGCACAAAAAATGTTTTGCACAATGCTGTACTAAAACTAATTCCTTTACTTATTAACCCTTAATAGGGAACACATGGGATGGGTAGCAGCATTGTAACCAGGCTGTGTGATACAAAGTAAATACAAATACAAAAAGAGAAGTCCTGCGCTTAAGCTGCAAGGACTACAACACACATCAGCCCCAATATATAGTAAAAACCAAAGAAAAGAAAATGTTACTTGCGCTTTTTCCTTAATCCCTATGTATATTTAGACAAATGGAGGTCATTTAGTTGCTCCAATGGCCATTGGAGGGATGCCCGCCTGCCAACGTCAAGGCAGACCCCCCTAAGCGGGTCCTAACACTGACCCTTCAGCCTGCTTCCTTGAGCTTCTGGCAAAGATATCTCTAATGAGACAGAAAGGGGTATTTTTTATATACACCCCTTTACTTATTAACCCTTAATAGGGAACACATGGGATGGGTAGCAGCATTGTAACCAGGCTGTGTGATACAAAGTAAATACAAATACAAAAAGAGAAGTCCTGCGCTTAAGCTGCAAGGACTACAACACACATCAGCCCCAATATATAGTAAAAACCAAAGAAAAGAAAATGTTACTTGCGCTTTTTCCTTAATCCCTATGTATATTTAGACAAATGGAGGTCATTTAGTTGCTCCAATGGCCATTGGAGGGATGCCCGCCTGCCAACGTCAAGGCAGACCCCCCCTAAGCGGGTCCTAACACTGACCCTTCAGCCTGCTTCCTTGAGCTTCTGGCAAAGATATCTCTAATGAGACAGAAAGGGGTATTTTTTATATACACCCCTTTACTTATTAACCCTTAATAGGGAACACATGGGATGGGTAGCAGCATTGTAACCAGGCTGTGTGATACAAAGTAAATACAAATACAAAAAGAGAAGTCCTGCGCTTAAGCTGCAAGGACTACAACACACATCAGCCCCAATATATAGTAAAAACCAAAGAAAAGAAAATGTTACTTGCGCTTTTTCCTTAATCCCTATGTATATTTAGACAAATGGAGGTCATTTAGTTGCTCCAATGGCCATTGGAGGGATGCCCGCCTGCCAACGTCAAGGCAGACCCCCCCTAAGCGGGTCCTAACACTGACCCTTCAGCCTGCTTCCTTGAGCTTCTGGCAAAGATATCTCTAATGAGACAGAAAGGGGTATTTTTTATATACACCCCTTTACTTATTAACCCTTAATAGGGAACACATGGGATGGGTAGCAGCATTGTAACCAGGCTGTGTGATACAAAGTAAATACAAATACAAAAAGAGAAGTCCTGCGCTTAAGCTGCAAGGACTACAACACACATCAGCCCCAATATATAGTAAAAACCAAAGAAAAGAAAATGTTACTTGCGCTTTTTCCTTAATCCCTATGTATATTTAGACAAATGGAGGTCATTTAGTTGCTCCAATGGCCATTGGAGGGATGCCCGCCTGCCAACGTCAAGGCAGACCCCCCCTAAGCGGGTCCTAACACTGACCCTTCAGCCTGCTTCCTTGAGCTTCTGGCAAAGATATCTCTAATGAGACAGAAAGGGGTATTTTTTATATACACCCCTTTACTTATTAACCCTTAATAGGGAACACATGGGATGGGTAGCAGCATTGTAACCAGGCTGTGTGATACAAAGTAAATACAAATACAAAAAGGGAAGTCCTGCGCTTAAGCTGCAAGGACTACAACACACATCAGCCCCAATATATAGTAAAAACCAAAGAAAAGAAAATGTTACTTGCGCTTTTTCCTTAATCCCTATGTATATTTAGACAAATGGAGGTCATTTAGTTGCTCCAATGGCCATTGGAGGGATGCCCGCCTGCCAACGTCAAGGCAGACCCCCCCTAAGCGGGTCCTAACACTGACCCTTCAGCCTGCTTCCTTGAGCTTCTGGCAAAGATATCTCTAATGAGACAGAAAGGGGTATTTTTTATATACACCCCTTTACTTATTAACCCTTAATAGGGAACACATGGGATGGGTAGCAGCATTGTAACCAGGCTGTGTGATACAAAGTAAATACAAATACAAAAAGAGAAGTCCTGCGCTTAAGCTGCAAGGACTACAACACACATCAGCCCCAATATATAGTAAAAACCAAAGAAAAGAAAATGTTACTTGCGCTTTTTCCTTAATCCCTATGTATATTTAGACAAATGGAGGTCATTTAGTTGCTCCAATGGCCATTGGAGGGATGCCCGCCTGCCAACGTCAAGGCAGACCCCCCCTAAGCGGGTCCTAACACTGACCCTTCAGCCTGCTTCCTTGAGCTTCTGGCAAAGATATCTCTAATGAGACAGAAAGGGGTATTTTTTATATACACCCCTTTACTTATTAACCCTTATAGGGAACACATGGGATGGGTAGCAGCATTGTAACCAGGCTGTGTGATACAAAGTAAATACAAATACAAAAAGAGAAGTCCTGCGCTTAAGCTGCAAGGACTACAACACACATCAGCCCCAATATATAGTAAAAACCAAAGAAAAGAAAATGTTACTTGCGCTTTTTCCTTAATCCCTATGTATATTTAGACAAATGGAGGTCATTTAGTTGCTCCAATGGCCATTGGAGGGATGCCCGCCTGCCAACGTCAAGGCAGACCCCCCCTAAGCGGGTCCTAACACTGACCCTTCAGCCTGCTTCCTTGAGCTTCTGGCAAAGATATCTCTAATGAGACAGAAAGGGGTATTTTTTATATACACCCCTTTACTTATTAACCCTTAATAGGGAACACATGGGATGGGTAGCAGCATTGTAACCAGGCTGTGTGATACAAAGTAAGCGCAGGACTTCTCTTTTTGTATTTGTATTTACTTTGTATCACACAGCCTGGTTACAATGCTGCTACCCATCCCATGTGTTCCCTATTAAGGGTTAATAAGTAAAGGGGTGTATATAAAAAATACCCCTTTCTGTCTCATTAGAGATATCTTTGCCAGAAGCTCAAGGAAGCAGGCTGAAGGGTCAGTGTTAGGACCCGCTTAGGGGGGGTCTGCCTTGACGTTGGCAGGCGGGCATCCCTCCAATGGCCATTGGAGCAACTAAATGACCTCCATTTGTCTAAATATACATAGGGATTAAGGAAAAAGCGCAAGTAACATTTTCTTTTCTTTGGTTTTTACTATATATTGGGGCTGATGTGTGTTGTAGTCCTTGCAGCTTAAGCGCAGGACTTCTCTTTTTGTATTTGTATTTACTTTGTATCACACAGCCTGGTTACAATGCTGCTACCCATCCCATGTGTTCCCTATTAAGGGTTAATAAGTAAAGGGGTGTATATAAAAAATACCCCTTTCTGTCTCATTAGAGATATCTTTGCCAGAAGCTCAAGGAAGCAGGCTGAAGGGTCAGTGTTAGGACCCGCTTAGGGGGGGTCTGCCTTGACGTTGGCAGGCGGGCATCCCTCCAATGGCCATTGGAGCAACTAAATGACCTCCATTTGTCTAAATATACATAGGGATTAAGGAAAAAGCGCAAGTAACATTTTCTTTTCTTTGGTTTTTACTATATATTGGGGCTGATGTGTGTTGTAGTCCTTGCAGCTTAAGCGCAGGACTTCTCTTTTTGTATTTGTATTTACTTTGTATCACACAGCCTGGTTACAATGCTGCTACCCATCCCATGTGTTCCCTATTAAGGGTTAATAAGTAAAGGGGTGTATATAAAAAATACCCCTTTCTGTCTCATTAGAGATATCTTTGCCAGAAGCTCAAGGAAGCAGGCTGAAGGGTCAGTGTTAGGACCCGCTTAGGGGGGGTCTGCCTTGACGTTGGCAGGCGGGCATCCCTCCAATGGCCATTGGAGCAACTAAATGACCTCCATTTGTCTAAATATACATAGGGATTAAGGAAAAAGTGCAAGTAACATTTTCTTTTCTTTGGTTTTTACTATATATTGGGGCTGATGTGTGTTGTAGTCCTTGCAGCTTAAGCGCAGGACTTCTCTTTTTGTATTTCTAAAACTAATTCGCCTTAGCCACAGCTCCTCAGCCCAGAAAAACGTATTCATGAAATGTAAGCTTACAGCTCAGTCCTAACACAGTTGACTGAGCTGTTCTTAATTCACATAGTGGCTGCAAAACCACAGACAAACAGGCAGTGATATTCTTACTATTTGTATCCCTGGGTGTCCTATGCTTCTAATGCAGATGTGGTTTATAGTCTACTCTAGATCACACAATGCTGTCTTTAGCTGAGCCGTGTACATTCATTTGGTAAGTAAGTGTTTTTTCAGTATGTGAGGGGCAGCTAAGGAGACAGGCTCAACATTTTAGCATGCAAAAATACAGCATATTACTGAGGCCAAAACCATGAGGCCAAATGCAGTAAAGCAGTATTGGTGTTCTGAGTGTCCCTTTAAGACTTTTGTTTGGAAAATCTAAGCTGTGTTTTAATTAGTGTCTTGGTCATAAAAATTAACGGCAATAGAGCTAGAATCCAAAATATGGTCAGTAACAAAGCTTTTATAGATGAAGATAAATTTAATGTCAGAAATAAAATAAATATAGGTAACAACAGTCACTTCCTTAATGCGCCTTTTTATAGGAACGAACCTCAACTTGAACTATTTCTGTTGTGTTAATAATTAGTCTTTCATCTCAAATTTTGACACCAGCTAGCTTATCAATACCCTAGGTTGGCGAGTGTGTACTGATCATATCTTCTCTCTTTTTTTTTTTTTTTTTAAGACTGTTCAGGTGGCTTTGGATGAGGCCAGACAAGGGCGCACCTGTATTGCCATAGCTCACCGTCTATCTACCATTCAGAACTGTGACATAATAGCAGTGATGTCCCAAGGAGTCATCATTGAAAAAGGATCTCATAGTGAACTCATGGGTTTGAAAGGAGCCTATTATAAACTAGTAACCACTGGAGCCCCAATAAGTTAGATGTGGTCCACTTAATTTTATTATAATTTTTCACCAATAAATAACTGTTAGTAAATTATAAATACACAAGCTTTACATACTTGGAATGAATTAGACCCCAGTAACTACAGAACTTATTAAATTGTGTGTTTTGGGCATTCTTACACAAGGTCAGAATCAGCCCCATTTATACCAAACACTAGAAACTGGTTAAAATTGCAACATGACAACATGGGAGCCTATACATTTGTACTTGTAGACAATGATAATATACATGTAAAGTCAAGATATTCTATGCAAGCAGGTAACAGCTATACCTCTTTGATTGTGTGACTGAATGCCAGCAGGGTACTTAATACATTGTCAGAAATTTAAATTGAATTCAAAATCTATATTACATTTTAAAGAAACACTCTTAGCCTGCTGTAGTGGTTATGGTGCTAGGACATGGAAAGATGTCAATTATTTTAGCACAGATTGACAACTTACCTGGGTTCTGCCGGTTCCCAAGCTTGTATCTGCAAACTCTTGCCTACAATGTTACATTTCAGTATAGATTTTAAACTACTAGCACAGTCATATAAAGTCTGTATACCGGGACCTCAGATCTTAAAAAAAAAAAAAAAACTATCCTGCAAATTGCATGTTTGTATATTGACAATTATTTATTGCATGTTTTAGTTTAACCGTTTTTATCTTAATTTTTGTATCTGTCATATCTATTTTTGGTTTTAAAAGCCAGTGTTTAAGCACCATTAAGAAACAGAATTATAATGATGTTATAAACACAGTTCAGCACTTCTCCTGTTAATGTGTATTGTGTATAGCATATCCGCTCATACTCATTTTCCTTTTTCAAATGTGGGTTAAAGTATTGGTAATGTGTCAGTAATAAACAATAAAAATTTTTTTTTTTTAAATAAATGCAGCAACTGCACACAGTGTCCCATACCTTCTTGTTTAGTTGATATACTGTACTTTAATATTAAAAGTGTGCTGTCACTGATTCATGATTTACATGAATTCGGTCAAAACGTTGCTGTGGTTCCAATAAAGTGCCTGTCTTGAATCAAGGAGTGCCTGGACACCTATTCGGTCGAAACGTTGCTGTGGTTCCAATAAAGTGCCTGTCTTGAACCAAGGAGTGCCTGGACCCCTTTTATTTTATTCAATTGATCTTGAGAATCTGGTGTTTGATTCTGGTACAGTAAGCACCCTGGCTCTGACAGATGGCAGTGAGTGCAGTTCCATACACTTTTTCAAAAGATCTAATTTTGAGTGAGTCACTTGAGTAAGTCAGAGACCCCCTGGGCAGAAGTTTTATGAACCTGTACATTGTAGAAACTATATTCTGTTAAAATTCTCTCTCATTTCTTTACAACAGATTATTTATTTATATTGATTCATTAAATTATTAGTAAAACGCTAGGGCTATTCTGCAGCAAAATTCTAAATGCTGAAATACAATTTGTGGGTTTATATAGTGAAATATTTTTTGTCTGTAAATACGACCCGAATCATTATGGTGGAAGGTTTAGTTTTGCCTATGGTTTGTTTGCGGCATACTGTAGTCAAAGGTTTTGACAGCCAAGGAGCTGTGCATAAGTTTACATGGATGAAAACAGAGTTAGGTGTCCACAACTTTTGAGCTCTTGCCTATCTCATGAACAATCTATCCATATACACAGTGAATGCTTATGACAATATGATTGTGTGAGATCATATACTGCACATTTGCATAGCAAGAAGACCTTGTTAAAGGGACACTGTAGGCAGAGTGACTGCTCCATCTCAATCAAGTAGTTATAATGTTCTGAGTCCCCTGGTGCCATCCTTCCATTCATTGTTAAACCATTGTTATTCATTTAATGCTATACCAAATACCTCACCCCCTGTGATGTATGGGTTAATGAGGAAGCATTAACCAAAGCAGCAATGGGTAGCTGTAATTGGCTGAGAGTGTCAACTGACAATTTTCAGCCTATCACAATATGAATATGGCTAGAAGGAAGTTTATAATCTCTGTCTTAGGCACAACTCCAGTAGAGGCAGGGCTCTATGAAGTAAGGGTTCCTCATTCATCGTTGAACTGCTTGGAAATGGTTTAACATTGCATGAAGGGTCAGTGCCAAGGGACACCGTAGGCACTATAACCAATTCAATGAGACGGAAATGATATAGTGCCTACGGTGTCCCTTTAATTGTGAGAACCTAATAACTTTCATCCACATAAATGTGCACATCTCTCATTACCCAGCACTCAGGCCAACCCCCGGAGTGGATAAGGAGGGGGAGCATGACTGCTGCCCGGAGAGGTTGCCATGGTGACAAAAATTGATACAATGTTTGGGATGAACTTGGACCGGGGTCACTGGGAAATACTTACCAGACCACTGGAGAGCACGCTGAGGGAACCTAGCAGTGCTGTTTCCCGCCCACCCTCCCTGGGTTGGTGTGAACACGGGATATGTTATGGTTATATGTGTTGTGTTTGGTGTGTTTTCTTTTCTGTTTCTTTTGTCACAGCTGCGGTTTGTCCTTCGCCAGCAAGTGGAACTGAGAGCAGTGCCCGGACGGGCTTGGGGAGTCGCAGCCTGGTCTGGTTGAGGACGGACTTCAGGCTGAAGAGGCTCTGGAAGATTTGTTGTGTTAGCTGTCTGCTGGGAAAACCCAGCAGCTGACAGTTGGTTTAAATTATGCTGGCTTAATAATAAAAGCTGTGGCCGTTGCCCTTACCCACAATTTGGTTGTCTGTGTTTTATTGGGGGGAAGGGTAACGGAAGATAAAAAGGGAGAGGGTCAGCAGTCATGTAAGATCCATTTAAATGGCAACATTTAAAATGTATGCAGTAAATGATGAACAGTGTGGTATTATGCAACAAAAATGTACCTTGTATTGTAATAAAAATCTGTCAGCCCTAATGATGCGATAATGCGGGAGTGATCGCTTAATTCAATCACTCTTAATAAATGCACTTTATAAAGTTGAAGTTTAAAGAGAAAGGGAATCTTCTGATCAATAGGGGAGCACCAAAATGGTAAATTTTAACAGAAATAAATAACCTTCTAACTAAACATCAATTTCACCAAGAGAGGATGTCCTGTCAAACAGATTTAAAAATGTGATAATACACCCTCAATAGATCAGTGGTAATGGCAGGGCTTAACATATCCAATCACCACTAGCCATTGGCAAGTTAAAATTCTGCTCTGGTAGAAATTCAACTCTAAAATATGATTTTTGGTCCCTCCAGACTTGCAGAGGCTAGTAACTTTTACACCCTGTTTAGTAATGTAATGGTTAGTTATACAGACCTTGACAATTTAAACTCTGTTGATGGTATGAATATTTGGTGCACTTTTTTATTTTATTTCAAAAATTTAGATCCATTTATATTTGAGAGGCAGAAAAAAAAAACAATTTACGTCTTATAATTAGTAACTGGTATTGTTACTTTGTTTTTCAAAATCACATAGTCTTGAATACAAGTTGGCATATAAGACAATGGTATCCAGAGGAATGTAGCATCTGTGCCAATAGTGTATCGAGTCCTTGGATGTTGGCTTGTCAGGGCATGTTCCATACACCATACAACCAGGGAAAGATCACTGTTTTTTATGCGCTTGTTAAGTACTTCCTTCTTCTTTGCATCTATTAATCAAAATCACATGGAGATATTGAATGCAATTATTTAAGGTGGCCCAAACTAAAGCCTTGATTTAATATTGCAAGATACACTTTTCAAATGATTTCATATTTTTGGATAAAACTTTAAAATGATTTAATATTACGAAAATTATTTAAATTTTGGAATATTTTGATAATATATTTTTTATGTATGATATCTTTTTTGACATTTTAATATTTTGAAAAAAAAAACAGTTTTAAAGGTTTATCTAGAAATATTAAATAATTTGCAAATCTTATCCAACCATATTAAATTGAGGACTAAGTAGGTATCAACAGAAACACTTCATGTAACATGCAATTAGTGTACATTGGTATAAATATAAGATAGTATGATAAGAGAGAGATACATTCTCTTATGCTAAACATTACAGATTTATCTACTTTTACATAAAATTCAGAATTATATACCACAAATACCTAAGTATTATAAAACTTACAACAAATTAATCAGATGACAAACACTCCATCATTTCAAATGTCTCTGGAGAGACATAGAAACATAGAAACATAGAATGTGACGGCATATAAGAACCATTCGGCCCATCTAGTCTGCCCAATTTTCTAAATACTTTCATTAGTCTCTGGCCTTATCTTATAGTTAGGATAGCCTTATGCCTATCCCACGCATGCTTAAACTCCTTTACTGTGTTAACCTCTACCACTTCAGCTGGAAGGCTATTCCATGCATCCACTACCCTCTCAGTAAAGTAATACTTCCTGATATTATTTTTAAACCGTTGTCCCTCTAATTTAAGACTATGTCCTCTTGTTGTGGTAGAGGTACTTAAGAATGTATTTAATTTAGCTGGCCTTTTTCAAGTACTTATGACATTTATGCACACATTTGTTTTGTGTAGTTAAGTAATAAATTCAGTATAAATCAAAAATATATACTTTTGAATTATTATTAATAGCATTTAAATAGCTCCAGCATATTCTGCAGCAATTTAAAATTACAACAAGGCCCTAGTGAAACATGCTTACAAGCTATGAACACTTGAGGAAGGCAGATAGGTGTCTTGTCCAAGGAGACTTTCTGGTGAGGTGGCCTGACTGGGATCCAAACCTGGGTTTCCCAGTCAAAGCTGTGATGTTACCACAATTGTGTTCGTTGGAAGAATTATTCACTAAAGCACATCTGTCAGGAATCTGAAGTAAATTCAAAATGATTTCCAAGTTTTTGGCTGAAAAAAACCTTATTGGCGATTCTGGAAGCAACTGGAAAATAAAAGCCAGCCCCCAGCACCAACACCGGATAAAATGAAAATCGGGTGTTTGATACCCCCTCTCGTCCAGCTGGGACACCCGGCAACCCCCTCTCCACCGCGGAAACAGGGGACCTCCAAGAAGGGGAAAACACAGAGCCCAGACTCACCTCATGGTGCACCACGATCACCCCCTCACGGGACAACACCAGCGGGCACAGCAGGGAGGCGCCCAGAGCTGTTAGACAGAGATCCTCACCACTGCCGACACGCCGAGCCCCTGCAATAGCTCCGAGAACATACTGCAGCCTATCCCACCGATATGACGGGACCCAGTGGAGGCTCATACAACCGGACAGCGCAAGGAACAACCAGCGCATTAAGGGACTGACAAAACCTGCCACCCGCCGTGTGAGCAGGGCCTAGCCTTACAGACCCAGGGGACAGAAGTATGCCAGCATCTGTCCCGCTCCTACATCGCCCCAGCCAGCCACACTGGCCCGAGCTAGGGCCACGACACCCGAGACTCTTGCACTCCTGGGTCATTGACCCCTACTCATGGGCATAACCATAGCCAGAAATGTTCCATATCTTTTGTTTTATTTGCAGGGTCCTATGCCACCCATAATAAAAGTAGAGCAGGCTCTCAATAAATACCCCATTGCTATGCCAGCCTTTAGAAGACGTTATGCACCTTGTATAACCAACACGACAATTAAATTTTTCACCTCATGCCTATACCTAATGCTAGCTGGGCGGTGATATGCTGGACACGAAGTTAGCTTAGACACCAAAGGTAGGATCTTAATTCTGCTTAATTAATCCCAGCATTCCTTTACGTAATTTTAGTGACCTACTACTCACTACTGTGCCCAGCAGTGTCACTGTTTAGCATGATATTCAAACGAGAGTTGTGCCAAAATTGGTCCGGCAAACTGAACATCCTCCTTAACTAATCTTATTCACTCTCGGGTTCACCTGGAGGGTCCTCGTGGTGCAATTGAACCTATAGTTGAAACGAGTATGCTTAACGTGATCCTTGATGTTTTCCCTCATGCAATTCTGTGCATAAACAGTATGCTTAGCGCAAACGTTAAGATATGTCTCTCCAGATATGCCAGTTTACCATGATGTTATCATTATATTATAAAATAGTGCCTGTTTTCTTCTTGCCTACAATGTTACACCATCTGCGTGATCAATTATTGGTCATTCGCTGTTGTGGCGTGACGTACTTGCATGTTCATGTGTGCACTGCAAAAATAAAGAATTAAAAAAAAAAAAGTAGGAGGCTAACAAAGAAGATTATAAAACTGTGAATTATAGTGAATGCACGGGGAAATTGCAAATTAAATGTGATTTCCCACATTAAGCTAAAAATACTCAAAAAGAATGCTATTAGTGAAACTAAACTGTCTTTCCCATTATTTGTGGGAGCCCTATGTAATAGGCATTATATGAGCAGCTAAAATGCATGGATGAAACTACGCTCAAAGTTAATAGTGGCATCTCTCACCAATATTGTCCACCTTTCTTACAGTTTAGGTTCTCTCATAGAAAGCTATGTGAACACCTGCAATTCAGTTAATAATTACACGGCATCAGGGAAGCTAGGCCTCTCCACTGACATCATGGGGGGAGGAGATGGCGTCTCTGCAAGTGAAGACCAACCCGTTGAAATGTACCTTATAAAATAATGTAACAGCTGTAATGGAGGCATGTGCACAGAGGAAACACGAGCTTGTACATTTATCTTAAATCTGTAGTGTCACTCCCCATCAATATTAAAGTTTGAGTGGAGCGGGTGTTTATAATGTAGGGGACATGGTATGAAAAAAAAAAAGTTGCCAAACCAGCCACAAAATGCAGGTATCTGAATTCTTGCATCGTTTCTAACCTGTGTATAGAAGTTGAATAATCCTTTCATGACTGATGATGTGTGAGGCCTGTCTTATAAAATGTATTTAACTAAACCCATGAGATGAAGGGGTTTAAAAGCAATATCTAACACGCATATCAGAAACATAAATAAAAGCTGTGCCACATTCACAAAAAAAAAAAAAAAGCTTATTTGAAAACAAACCTGAAATGTCTAACTCTAAATCGTTTCTATTGTCCAAAATGTGAAATTATGTTTGAATGTACTTTGGACTCCTCAATAATGGCAGTTCACACTTTAGTGACAACCCCTGTGTATGTTTTCATTTTTACTTGATTGAGCATCATGGAAAGTGTAGTTTTCCCAATTTTAGCGGTGCCAAGATTAGCCATCTTTTGCACTATAGCAAGGCCGTGTTCATACTCTAACTAAACCTGGGAACAGCAGAAGGTAAACCTCAGTAACAAGCAAACGTATGCTAAATGTGTCTGTAGGTCCACTATTTAAAGTACTTACCTACTGCAATATAATTTTCGCCATACTGATCCTTAATATCTTGTTGAAGCTTGTGCCAAATTTGAATACGCTGACTTATAACGGTTTGTGGATCTGACAAAGGCGTTCTAAATAATCCAGGTGCAATACATGAGACCTTTACACCAAAGGCTTTCATGTCTCTCCTACGGAAAAAAAGAAAAAGTGCTAATATTAATCAATGGACACCAAAAACGGACCATTTTTTTTTTCTGACTTGGTATCTGTAGAAGACAAGTTGTTTTCTTGATATAACAAGTCAGAATAAAAAAAAAAAAATCCATGGTCTCTTTGGGCTTCCATAAATAATTTAATATTACCTTATTAGTTTTTATCTGTAATGTAAAATGTATTAGGTTTTAAATGAAACCTAAAAAAAATGACAATTTGCCAATGTGAAGGCTGGCTTTACTGTAATGAAAATTCAGTGCTTCATACATATGTACTTTTGATACACTTTCTAACTTACATATTTTTCCCAACATTGTGATAAAATAATTGAGATCTCAAAGAAAATGTATTTGTGAAAATTAAAATATAAGATGTCTATTATTGAAATTTTATATTTTTCATTTGTATTATTTTTGTGCTTCTGAAGTTGTACGAAAAATTGAAAAGCACAATAAATATGTACGTAGTTCTAGTATTAAAATTATGTAAAAAAATTCTCATGTATCTTCATGGAAACTTTTGTCCAGTTTTGCTATAAATCTGTAAGGATATAAAGATCACAATCCCAAAAATGGCACATGACAAAGTCATTAAACGTATACACGACAAAGCCATTAAAACAGACCACATTAACTTTCTTAAAAATGGAAACAAAAAATAATAATATTTTTTACTATTTTGATCCACACCTCAGCTAACAAATGTGGCTTGTAAACAAGAAACACAGAAACAGGTATCTGTTAATAGAATCTCAGGAAATGGGAATGCTGATTCATATTTGTCTCTCAGACTTTTATGAGACAGCCATGAATAGGTCTTTTCAGTTTCCTGATGTTCTATTAGTATGGGCCTGTTCCTCTGTTATGATGATGTAAAGATAACCTTTTGTACTCGGAATTATTAAAGTAAATTAGGGTTTGAGTAATCGAGGAGGATTTATCAATGTGCTTTGTTCTGAAAAATTCTAGTACGAGGGCAATCACAATGGAAATTACAGTAGTCCTTACTACTTTCATCATCAGCTGAATGTGATGAAGACACCGTACTAGATCAGGGTTGCAGTTTCACTCCTATACCAGTTTCAGAAAAAAATGAATTATGTTGAAGCAAAACAAAGACAGTATTCAAAATCACTTGCATTTTCCTCACCTTAGGCTATCATTAAATCCCTCAACACCATATTTAGATGAAAAATAGCCACCGCCGCTTGCTGCCACTCTGCCACCAACACTGGATATGTTAACTATACGACCTTTAGCTTTCTTAATCAAGGGAAGCAAAGCCAGTGTTACATGTATCAATCCTATTAAATTAACTTCAATTGGTTGTCTAATGTCTTCTAAGGTCAGCCAGTCCATTGGAGCAAGAGTACCCATAATTCCAGCATTGTTTACTAATCCCCAGAGTCCTAAATGATAATAAAAGAAAACATTAATAATTCAAGCCAATAAGTGAAATACAAATAATATATCAATGTCAGCTATTAAAATGTAACTAAGGGTCAAGTTACATTTTTGGAGTGCTATATTGATGAGTACACTTCCTTTGCACAGAAAAAAAACCAATATAACTTAGGAGAAAAACTTTGAATTTGAGAATTTGAACAACATTTTCAGCAGGTTCTCAAAATGAAAAAAAAAAACAACGCCTTCTTTAAACTGCAACATTATTCCAATTATTACATTTTTTATTTTTCTAATATTAATAGTAACTTTACATAATTGGTTTAACCAATTCCCTTTGTAGAGCGAGTTACTTTTTATTGCTCCCTTTACTTCTGTAAGTCAGTTTATATTATTCTGCTGCAATCTGCTGTTGACAATGTTGTGCAACCCACATGTAGCGATCACATCTCTTTAGTAGGATGTTATATATTACTTTGTTTTAGCATAACTAGTTTCAGTGTTAATCAAAACAAATTATAATAGTTGTTCAATGTCGAATGTATCACAAGGCCTGCTTGGTTAGTAAATTATACTTTGGGGATACTGATAATTTATAAGATATGGTTAAGGATTGTCAAGGTTTTTCCTTTAAGTGTGAATTGTTTGGAGTTCAAAGTTAATTTCGACTTTTAGACTTTGTAGCCGAATTGAACGAAATCTCACATTCAGCTTGGTTTTCACTTTGTCAAGTTTAGTTAACAATTCTTAAATTGGTGAGGTGGGAGAGTGATACTACATGGACTGGCAGAGGATCACGGAACGTGTTAAGGTGCCTACATGGTACATTGACTTCAAATGGTGTTATTTACTAATTGTCAGAAATTCAAAGTGAATTCGAAAATTTAGGAAAAAATAGCAGAGTTAGAAAAAACATCTTCTGTCAGTTTTGTTTTCAATGTGGGTATTTTGGTCTTACACTCGAAATTTACTTTGGATTTCCAGAAATTCTCATGTTAGTGCACAGTGGTTGTGTTCTGGTTACGTGTTCACTCTAGCCTCTGATATTAGGTCAAAATAGCCGATCTGGAATAAGTCTCCAATTCAAATAAGCTTCCATTTCAGCTACTTTGGCCCTACATTTTAAATCCACTTGGAAATCCCTTTGCTTTCTTACTTTAGCGAATAACCCTGTTTATGTAGAATAGATATTTGATTTGCTCCTCCACCACCAAGTGTGTGTACATGTATTGCCCGAGTATGTTTCATAAGCAGGAACCAGCAAGCCAACCCTTTTCAGGTCTGATGGGATTCTGTCACATCTGTTATACCACATAATAAAACACTACAGCCTAACTCTAACTGGTGTTAACCTTTTTTCATGAGATGTTCCGGTTTCTTTACATTTTTATGACATATTTCACAAATGAATAATCCATTTCAGACAAGGCACAGCCATGGCTAACATTGCAAATGACAAGGAAACAATGTTTAATTTGTCTTATTCTCTGTATGCTTTCTCTATGTTGTTTGCCAACTCCCTGTGCAGTCCAGGACCCCCAGGGCGGCCGGGCCCATGACAACCATCATGGATGTCATGCCCTGATAGCGGCCCTGTGTGTCTACACACATCATGGGACTTACATTTGTACTTGCATGCTTGTATTGGCAACTGAAATAAAGTGCAGACTATGGATGGTAAGCTATACAGAGGCTTCATATTGTACTGGCTAAAAGGTTTGTCACTTAAAATACTGTCTTTCATATTTTCAGCTCACACTTGGATTACAGTTGTTATCATTTTTAGTTACATAGTAATCTAGGTTATTAAAAAAACTCCATCATATTAACCCTTTTACACAACTGTTTCTACTGATAATCCAGAAGAAGGTCAAATAAATCCAGTTTGAAATATGTTCTAATTCTAATACATATTGATTTCTTTTGTAAAACCATGAAAAATATTTCCTGTATTCGTAGTATTCTACAGGACAAAGCAACTATATGTGGCAAGCTGCATTACATAGTTACATAAACTCAAAAAAAGACACGCGTCCATCAAGTTCAGCGTTTCTCACATCTGGTTTTAGTACCGTACAAAGAATCAACTTCCTCTTTGTACACAATTTTTACGTTGCAACAGGAAAGAAATGAAAACAAATTGTAACATAGAATTTAGTGGCTACATGTTTTTACACAGATTATTTCCATACATTTTCCTGTGGTTAATTTATTAGGAAACACAGAAGAAGCTGATCATTTAGCTTTTGGACTTGCACATGTGTTAATGAAATTATGTTCATAGTATTCCATTTACAAATCTATACTTAAAAACATGCCGTTACAAAATATTACAGTGTCAATACACATAAAAACAAGGTGGCACTATAGCACCATTTATTATACTGAATATAATTAGGAGTACACTGCTGTATCCAATTTAGTAATGATGAGGAGTCCAACAATGAGACTCAAGCTGTAGGTTTACGGGGTCTTGGGGTTAGGGTTTGATGGAGATTGTTATTCATGGCCTTTGCATCGAGAAAGTAAGTACCCTCTAAGCCTAAATTCTAAGCCATCTTATCCTAATGCTAAGTACCTCCTAACCTTACTCACCCCTAACCATACCCATAACCATTAGACCCTAACCAGACATCCTCCAAACACTACCACAATTCTCATGTCAATGCCGATATCCTAAACCTAAACCCCAATCCTAAACCTATTTTGGTAGAATAGTTTTCAGTGATGATATTTTCTTTAAAGATTCTGTGCTTGTAAAACTACAATGTCATCCTATGGAATGGAGATATTTAAATTTTTGCCTATGGACACAACTTGGAAGGGTCAAACAGGGAAAAGCCAGGGACATGTTTTATTAACATGTATTTCAAGCAAGCAAATGCCAAGTGGGCTGCAAGGTTTTATACTGTAAAAAATGGTCAATTAAAACATACGGATTTCACTCCAAAATGCTCTTGACTATTTTATTAAAACTCCAGGGAAATGTCAAAGGGAAATATGAAGGACCTACATTTGGCAACCTTTTAAAAGTGCAAATGTCTGCTATTAAAAAAAAAAAAAAAGATACAATCAAAAAAGAAAGTGTGTAGGTGTAACCTGTGTATTGTTGATTATGTCAACTAGACTGCAAAGCTAACAATTAATGTAGCATGTATTGTGCCTATTTTGCTTGGTCGATACTGGCTTTGAGAAGTAATAAAAAAATCTTGTTAAAGATAAATAGGTCCTTCAAATGTAGCCCACACAACAAAGCTGAATATATTCTGATTTAATCTTGTAAAAAGAAGAAAACCTATTACTAAAAAATTAACCCTACATAGAACAAGGGATGTGTAATCACAGATTGTTCTGTTTGAAAGCTCAGAGTATTAATGGACAAAAGAGAATGTGAAAAAAAATTAAACTTTTGAAAAAGAGTTTAAAAAAAATAGCGGATACAATAAGTTATTTATGTCTCTAGTATCTATAGATATGGATGAATGGGGGGGATGTTGCATGCAGAACAATAGTGCCTTCATGCGGAAATAATACAAACAGTGCAGTAACCATGGAAACCAATTGTATCCCTGGTGATTGCTAAATCTTTAGAACTTTGTCCCACAAGTGTTTTTTATAACTCATTCTGTGCTACAGTGTGTCAAGAAGATTCATTCAACACTTTTAGATTCATTTCTCCTGTGATGTATTACTTTACTTTGACTTTTTGAAAGGATTCTCTAAGCATAATGTATTTTTGAATTAGAAGAAGAAACTTAAAGGACACTGAGAAGATGAAAAATCTATGCCAACTTTTCCATTTGGACTTTGATAAACTACCGTTGCAAATAGGGTGACCAGAATTTATCCGTCAGTACAATGGACTTACCACTGCTGCCAACTATTTCATCCACCCATTCAGAGACGCGTTTTACATTTTCTGGAACAGTGACATCCAGCTGTATTGTTTTTAGTCGATCTGAAGTTTCGGCGTTAAGTTTAGCTGCTCCCTCTTCCGTATAACATGTTGCGAGAATTCTAAACCCTTTCTGATCAAATGTCCGTGCTGCATGGTTTCCAAATCCTGTGTCACAGCCAGTGATCAATATATATTTGTCATCAATATTATGGATTCTAAATCCATCCCTTATTTTCCACCAAATGTAGAAAGGAATTACACAACACAAAATATACACAAAAATCATAGCTGTGTTTTGTTGGTGTTTTAGTTCCTGAAGAATAAACAGAAATAATAGATTAGTCAGATGATGACATTGGAAATTTTACTATGGATATATAAATATCAACCCTGAATTGGAAAAATCAAGAACATCTACAACATATTGTATATATACACAAAGCAAATGGCAACATTATTTAGAGCCTTGGATGAGAAATGTGGACTATTTTAGGAGTCAAGAGGAAAATGGTTTAACAGATAAAGCAAATGAGGTACAAATAAATTATTTTAGATTTGTATTAGTAAAATTATTTAGGCTGGTAGTTTTTTTTAGATTTCAATAGAGCTCATGGCCACTGGAAGGCACCAATAATAAATACTCACCCCAACAGTTTAACGTTTGTCTATGCCCTTGCTAATGATGGTCTGTTTTTTTTCCAAAACCATTTTTACAAAGCTCTTTAAAATATAGTTGTACTTAACTATTTAGACTACATTAGAAAATAATTTTAGGGTTCCATCTCTACTCTGATTTACACCTTTATTATTATTATTATTATTATTATTATTTATATAGTGCTCGATAGACTGTCACATTAGTTGGACCCTTAGGAGGACAACATTTCTTGTCCTCCCATGGTGAACCCTGAAGAAATACAAAGTCAGTTTGGGTCCCATACATTTAAAAGAATTATTGTGGCAACTTATAAAGTGGTATTTGAATAACATTTGAGGACTATTTCTATTTATAGAGAACTTCACTTCTCCGGAGGAACAGGTCATTATTCTCTAGTCTTGTAAGTAGTGGAGCAGAGAGACAGTCTGACATGCAATGTAAGTTAACAAATACAAAATGTTCAGAAATTTTGGTTCTCTAGCTACATTTTAGTCATGGTTTAACCTTGATTTTACTTTTAAGAATGCTAAAAGCCATTTTGATTTAATTAAGATAACTTTTACTACTGTATGACAGCTAATCGGGTAAAGATTTATGAAGACCTTATTAAACTCATGACAACAGAATTGTCTTAGCTTAAGGGAGCCGGCCTTTCCCCATGCTACCTACTTAGTTCAATTTTGTGTACTACTGTAGATGATTTACAGATACTGACATGGATACTGACATTGAACTGACATTTACTGTCTTGCTCTTTATTAACAAAGTAAACGTTTCATTACATTTTCTTTCCATAAATCATTTAAGGTTTTGTAAAAATATGCTATCCAGTTACATATTATGGATCAGATCAATGTAGAGGCTTTTAGATTTATTAATTAACTGCACTAAACTTTGGCTTCGATAGTTACGATAAAATAAATAAAATAAATAAAAATAGGAGATCTGGGGAAATTTAATTTCATGTGTGAAGGTAGTTGGGATAGTGTAGGAAAAAAACCCTTTTACTTATAACAACTTACCCAGAATAACTTGACGCAAGATGTAAATGGTGACAAACAGGCCACAGCTTTATTTAAAACAATACCATTATTAACATAACACATTACCATGACATTCATTAACCGCAACTTCCATTACCAGATCCTTGCCAACCAATCTAAAATAACCTGGGTGCTTGTCTCTCCCCTCGTCCATGCACCACAATTGGCCTTCCAACTGGCCTTTCAATACCATCCATGCTAACCACTGGCTTTTGCTCTGTGGGCACGTCCCCACTCTAGGAGGGGAGCAGAGAGAGCCCAGCAGGCCTCGGGGAGACATGAGGACTTTCGGTGAGGTAAGGGGGCTCTCTGAGGCACTGGAGGCTCGCATTGTAAGAACCTACCACCAGTCCCACTCGGCGAACGCTGGGCCTCATGTGACTTGGCTTGCAGCTTACTCACCATCCTGGAGGCCCGAGCCACACTCCGTCACTGTGAAGAGCGGTACCGGTGCTGGAGATCCGAGGGCATAGCATGGGCTGCCGTGCGATCAATCATGGGTGTGAGAGGGAGCCGCGCCCAGCCTCGTGGCCGCAGACCAAGAGACCACAAAGGTAGGACTGTGGCTCCTAGTATGCTCAGTCATCTGACGTGCATGTGCCTGTACTGCAGGCGGCGCCTGGTACTGCAGGCGGCGCCTGGTACGTAGCCGGGCCCCCCGCAACCCGCGCTAAGGCATGGGGCAAATGGGAACTCTTAGTCCTCGTGGCCATAGACCGCCAGGGCCGCGAGGCAGGGCTGGTGCTCCTGCGCCGCGGAGAAGCACGGCCTCCAGTGGAGGGGCTGAAAAGGGCCCTCCAGGCGCGGGTTGGCGGATCCAGAAGCAGTCTGCAGCCGCGCCAGTTGTGCCTGCAGCTGCACACCACCTTCCTGCAAGGCCTTGCCTTGAGGTCCACCAAAATACCTTACACTCTATGTAGCTGGGAAACACCAAGAGAAGCTGTTCCCAAGGCGGATAATTAAGATGGCTGAGGGTAACAGAAAATGGCTCCCTCTATATATATCCCTTTAACTTAGGCCTCCCCCCTTACCTACAGGACCTCTGTTCTTTGAACTTATTACACTTCCCCCCACTCACACATGTCCCTGTTCCCAGCTAGTCCTTTGGTCTGCCTCCTCAGGGTCTATACTTCTAGTTGTTAACTCACCAAAACATATGACAAATAAATCAGTTTTGAAAAGAAACCTAGGTTTATTTATAAAAATCCAGAATTTTCTTCAGCATCAAGTTTGTGAGAAAAACCAAAGGCAATTAAGCCAAGTGTATATCACTAAACCGCCTAAATGCTAATAAATCACAGGGATATGAAAAATGTCCCCAGTTCATTATTTATCTTTCAGCATTGCTGCCTGTCCTAAAATTGTACTCATTTTTTTGTGGATTCAACAAAATTCCTGGTTTAGTAAGTAACTAAAATTCTGTAAGAATTTTTGGTAATTTAATTTTCTGTGCATAAACAAGAAGTCAAGAGGACTCTGTTATCCTATATTTTTACCTGTGTCAATATTTGTTAATGTTCAGTATGAGAAGCATTTAATTTTCTTACTCATAAGGTTAAAGTGGAACTGTCAATTCTCTGCTATGTTTACATATGGGTTAATCCAGCCTCTATTTGCTGTCTCATTGACAGCCGCTAGAGGCGCTTCCACGCTTCTCACTGTGATTTTCACAGTGAGAAGACGCCAGCGTCCATAGGAAAGCATTGAAAAATGCTTTCCTATGGACTGACTGAATGCGCGCGCGGCTCTTGCCGTGCATGCGCATTCAGCAGATGACGTTGGAAGAGGGAGGAGAGTCCCCAGCGCCGAGGGAGCCCGGCACTGCAGAAAGGTAAGAATTTAACCCCTTTCTCCCCCTTCAGCACGGCGGGAGGGGGACACAGAGGGTGGGGGGACCCAAAGACCCTATAGAGCCAGGAAAACAAGTTTGTTTTCCTGGCACTATAGTGATCCTTTAACTATTTTTGATATATAGCAGTATTGCAATATTTTGTGTGTTCCAACTATTGCTAGATTTATTATGGGGCTTTAAAGGGAAACTATAGTGTTAGGAATACAAAATTGTATTCCTAGCACTAGAGTACCCTATAGTGCCCTCCTTGCCCAACGCCCCCTTTTGCAGCAGAGAAAGGGTTAAAAAAAGTAATTCCGCTCCTCCTCCCCCAACGTGAGCCGCCGTCGGGAACCTTACATGCATGCGCGCTGAGTGCAGTTCTTTCCTATGGGGTTTTAGCTGATAATGAATGTCCTCATGCAGAGTGCAGAATGTCACCTAATGACATTGAAGTGCCTCTGCTAGACAGCCACTAGAGGTGGAGTTAACCCTGTAAGGTAATTATTGTAGTTTATCAATAACTGCAATAATAAAGATTACAGGTTTAACCCCTTAAGGACCAAACTTCTGGAATAAAAGGGAATCATTACATGTCACACATGTCATGTGTCCTTAAGGGGTTAAACTGACAGGAACACTGCACCCAGACCACTTCAATGAGTGTCCCTTTTACTATTTCTTAGCGCCACCAGGATATTTAATATATGATATCTCAATACAAGCATATTCTATTATCTCCTTGAATCCCAAAGATATTCAGACATTGCAAAGCAGTGTCTGTGGTAGATTCAAGGCATTCAAGGAGTTAAATGCATAATCTCTAACATTTTGTGACATACCTTTACAATCCTATATTGTAACTGGTGTTTCTTTAAATTACATACTGGGTAAAAAAAAATAGCCTTCCATACAATCTATAATACAACACTAATGCCAAGCATTTCTGAACCACACAAATACAAAATAATTGGAATGTTACAATCAAATACTCGGGAGATAACCTTTAACAGTAAAATTCACAGGGGAGTTGGCAGCTATATCCCTGAATTCCATAGATTGTTTTTTATGATCACTTTGTTTAAAGGTGTAAAGCAAATATTAAGCTAGATCACGCAACTTTATGACAGCAATTTACCTGTTGAAAGTCTGCAACTATTAAGCAGATTATCAAAGTGTGCTTTGAATTAAGGCACAAAAACAAAATGTTGTTATGCTGCTGGATCAACATTAATTACAATGCAAATAGAGTTAGACTTTAAATGATCACACTTATTAATTCGTTATAGTTTTGTGGATATATAGATAGACAGACTTGTAGGCAGCCAGGCTGACACAGACAGAAATACAGACAGGCAGGTAGAGATATGCTTCAAATGATCATACATATTAATTTGCTGTAGTTTTGTGTATAGATAGATAGATAGACAGACAGACAGACAGACAGACGGTAGATAGATAGATACATAGCTAGATAGATAGACTTACTTGTAGGCAGCCAGGCTGACACAGACAGAAATACAGACAGACAGAGATATTCTTCAAATGATCATACATATTAATTTGCTGTAGTTTTGTGGATAGATAGAAAGATAGATAGATAGACAGACAGACAGATACATAGATAGATCGATAGATAGATCGATAGATAGAGAGATAGATAGATAGATAGATAGATAGATAGATAGATAGATAGATAGACAGACTTGTAGGCAGCCAGGCTGATACAGACAGAAATACAGACAGGCAGGTAGAGATATTCTTCAAATGATCACAGATGTATCAATTCACTATATATTCATAGATAAATATACAGGCAGATTTGTAGTCAGACAGATAGGCAGAGAGACTGACAGAGACAGGAAAACAGAAAAGCAGGTAAAGATATGAACTGGTAGACAGAACATTGTACATACTGTTTAAAATTTTCATTAAGCAACAGAAGTATTGAATGTAGAAGCTACTGAGATGCTGTAATGATACTTACATGGTTTTAAGAAGCTGTCTCATAGAACGAAGTTGTGTTGGTAAACTACTGGTCTTACAAATGACTTCCTTACTATATTACACAAGGAAGTAGCAGTACAAATATGTGTCATGTCATTTATTGCATGCCTGACACAGAGACAAGACTTAAAATAGGAGTAACAGGTGAAGTGACAGGGTAGCTCAATTAAATGTCATGTTTGCCAGACCATTCATTATTTCAAATTACATTTCTAAATAAACAAGCAGTAATAGTTACTCATGAAGTCAACTTGAAGATTTATTAATGGTTTAACATACGCCCATTACCAGTCTAATTGTTTGTGTACCAAAAAATACTTTCGGGTTCCCTCTTATCCCTATATTTTCTTACTTTGTGCCCTCAGCACTGACAGGTAAAGTGAATAACATTCATTATATCATTACAATGGCAGCTGTCAATGGGAGGGGGTGAGGGGGGGGGGGGTGGAATTAGACAACAAGTAAACAGTCAGTTCTTGAATTTCATGTGTGGGAAGCAGGAAAAATGGGCAAGCAAATCTAAATGACTTTCACAAGGGCCAAATACTGATGGCTAGATGACTGGGTCAGAGCATCTCCAAAATGGCAAGTCTTGTGGGGGGGCGTTCCCAGTATGCTGTGGTTAATACCTATCAAAGTGGTGCAAGGGAAGACGACCAGTGAACCCGCATCAGGGTCATGGATGCCCAAGGCTCAATGATCCATGTCGGGAGTAAAGGCTGTCTGATCCGATCACACAAAGGAGCTACTGTAACTCAAATTTCTGGAAAACTTAATGGTGTCCATGATAAAAAGGTTTCAGCAGACATAGTGCATGCAGCTTGCAGAGTTCACATGATGATCCCTGTACACTGCTGAAAGCATGGGGACATGCTATGGGGACATGAGTGTCAGAACTAGACCATGGAGCAATAGAAGAAGGTTGCTTGGTCTGATGAATCACATTTTCTTTTAGATCAGGTGGATGGTTGTGTGAGTGTGTGCGCGTCATTTACCTGGTGAAGAGATGGCAGCTTTATAAGCCTTCCCCCACCCTGCAGAGCTCAGTCTGTGCGGAGCCCTCCATGGGTGCTCTTTTTTTTGTTTTTTTAAAGTGCGTCGGTTATTATGGATTTTTATTTGCCCTTTTTTGGGGGCTGAAAAAAAGAAGAGTTTAGAAGAAAGAAGACATCAATTGGTAAGTCTATTTTTTTGTTATTTTTTTACAGGTATTTATATAAGGGTCCCCCCTCGTTATTTTTAGGATGAGGGGGGTAGGTAGGGTTTATTTTTGGGGGGAGGGGGTGACTAGGGGTTTGGGGACCCCTAGTCACCTGGGGGGGCTAATTTTTTTTATTTAGGGCACCCACCCACCGCTTAGGGGTGAGGGCCGGGGTGGAGGACAGTAGGTCCCCTCCCTTATTGTTATTTAGGGCACACACCCGCCGCGCAGGGGTTGGGGGCTGGGGGGGGAGGACAGTAGGTCCCCCCACATTCTTATTTATGGCCACCACCCACCGCTCAGAGGTGGGGGCCGGGGAGGAGGACAATAGGTCCCCCCCTTATTGTTATTTAGGGCCCCCACACGCCACTCAGGGGTGGGGGCCGGGGCGGAGGACAGTAGGTCCCACCCTCCACATTCTTATTTAGGGCCCCCACCTGTCAAACAGGGGTGGGGGCATAGGTTTTTTTTTTGTTTTTTTTTACAGTGAGCAGCCACTGGCTGCTCACTGTTTACTAGACACGCCCCTACTCGCGGTATAGCGAGTAATGGCTGAATTTACTAATACTAAGTAATCTTTTCTTAGTATTAGTAAATTTGGCTGAAAGACCAATTTAGGTCTTTCAGCCTTTTGGTAGATAGCTCCCTAATACCGTGGGAATTAGGGAGTTATCTACTAAGCGGCTGCTTATTTTATGTATTTTATGTTATTTTAAGTGATTTCCCTATCCACATTTGTTTTCAGGGCACTTGTCCTACTCTTACCCCAATTTTACTTCCTTTTGCAGCCCTCTAGCCCTTTCCAGGACTTTTTTAGAGGCATTTTAGTGCCCAAAAGTTAGGGTCCCCATTGATTTTAATGGGGTTCGGGTTCAGGGTCAAATTCGGGGTCAAGTTGGATCCAGAACCCGGACTTTTTTTCAAAGTTCGGCCAAACCCGCCGGACCCGAACATCCAGGTGTCCGCTCAACTCTATGTACAACCCTTCATGGTAATGATGTTCCCTGGTGCCAGTGGCATCTTTCAGCAGGAAAACGCACCACACTGCTAAAATTGTTCAGGAATGGTTTGAAGAACATGACAAACAGTTCGAGGAGTTGCCTTGGCCTTTTAATTCTAAATCTAGATCTCAATCCAATTGATCACCTGTGGGAAATGTTGGAACAATCAATCTGATACTTGGATTCCCCACCTTGCAACTTGCAGGACTTAAAGAATCTGTTGCTCTTGTCTTAGATTTAACAGAATCAAGAAAATTCTACTCAGGAAAGCTTAGAACCCTGAATGTATGTTGCACATTAACTCATATGTCCATCCTTTTGACCATCTGCAGTATGAGGATGACCAGCATCAGTTAGGTGACCAAAAGTCGCCTTACCAACTGGAGTTTTTATTCTGTCAGGATTTTGAAATTCAGGCCCCAAATGCCACCTGATGGCTCAAATCCAGACCAAATGCTGCAAATCCAGGAACAGAGGCTTCAACTTAGGGACCGGATAAAAAAAATAAATAATCCGAACTGTGTGCCCGTTAGCATTGTTATCAGCCAGCGGCTAAATAGCTCAAAACCTTTGGCGTCACAAGGCTTATTATCTGGTGGCTGCATAGTAATGATGTTACTATAACAGCAGGTGAGGAAATGTCTACTAAATGTCTAAACCTAGTAAGATAAAGGGGGAGGGCATAGTCCCCCTGCACCCTCACCCATGGGTGTGAGGTGGGGCTACTTTAAATATAAGCATTGGGCACCTATTGCCTAATATTCATAATAAAGGGGGGGAGGGTTGGGGAGGGTACTGACCCCTCCACTAGCCCACAACCATTTCCACTCATATTAAATAAACATTTTATTTACCCACCTCACTCAATGTCACTGTTTTCATTGCAAGGTTTAAATGCCTCTTGTGGCTGTCACTCAGACAGCCACAAGAGGCACATCCATTGAAATAGCAGAGTAAAATACCTTTTTTTACGCAATGAAGGTGGGAGCCAGCCACATAAACTGCCAGCAAGGCTCTATATCATAAAGAATGCACATATGGATTCATAATGGATTCATAATGCTACAGTGCCCCTTTAAGACGTTTACCCCCTGTTCTATCAAGTACAGTACAGTTAGTCAGTTGGGATTGATAGGATTGGAAACAGTGTGATGAAAGTGGAAATAATTTAGGCCCTCTTATAAATGTGTATTTAATATTCTCACATATATACTAGCATACTTAATTAACTCCCCACCCTGAACACATGAATACAACATGATAGTTTTTTAACATTTCTGTACAAGTGGCTTTTTCAATAAATACAAAGTTTTAGCGTCTAAAATATATTGGGGAAACTAAAATAAAGAAACTATAAAACTGATATTATTTTTATTGATAATTTAGTGTTAAAGGGACACTCCAGGCACCCAGACCACTTCTGCCCATTGGAGTGGTCTGGGTGCCAATCCCACTGCCCTTAACCCTGCAAGTGTAATTATTGCAGTTTTCTTAAACTGCATTATTTACCTTGAAGAGTTAAGTCCTCCTCTAGTGGCTGTCTTATTCAAGGCTTTACTATGGTCAGGTCTAATGCGCGTGCACATTAGGTCTTCCCCGCCACTGGCCGCACATGCTCAATAGCAGCATAGGTGGAACCTTACCCTGACCGAGGGACATCTGCGCTGGATACAGGTAAGTCACTGAAGGAGTTTTAACCCCCTCAGCAACATGGGATGGGGGGGTGGGAGGGAGAGGGGACCTGCAGTGCCAGGAAAACGGTTTGTTTTCCTGGCACTGGAGAGTCCCTTTAATTCTAATGCAACCACTTACCTCCTGCCTAGCCGATAAAAATTGATTGGTGTACAGTCATTTTACATTGTATACACTATAAACATCCATAGGTCTACACGCATACCTACTTAAGCGCTACACACATATGCATCACATAAATATGACCATATATTATACTACTATTATATTACAAGCATATGGATTTACACATATACAATCACCTGCTGTATATTTATTTGAGGATTGTGTTATGGCTGGTTTAGTGAGTGCAAGTTCTCTGGGCTCATCCTGTACATGAAGTAACTATTTCACGCAGACCCAGCGTCAGATATATCAAAGCAAAATATATTCTCTTCTGGGGCAAAATGCTCAAAGTTGAGCGACATTCTGTGGGTTTCCATGGTAATTGCTCCTTGTTTTGCACTTTGGCCCAGAACAGCCCCTGTATTTGCTTTGAGACTACTGACCTTATTTGTTCATGAGGTGAACAACCGATATATTTTAACAGGTCCTAGCTGCACTGTTAGAAATGACAAATGTATCTAAAAGTAATTCACCATAACAATGAATTGATTTTTTTTGCTATTCAAAGTTAGTGCTTTATATAAAGTTAGTCAGGGGTCAAGTCCTGGGGAAAAAAGTGTGGGAACTCACCCAAGATTCCCGCCCCCCCCCCCCCCTTAAAAAAAAATAATTACACTCCTATGCATATAGTGCAGTGCAGGGTGTGTATAATGGATGTAGTATGTTTGTAGTGAATGCAGTGTGTATAATAAATGTAGTGTGTTTGTAGTGAGTGCAGAGTGTGTATAATGAATGTATTGTGTTTGTAGCGAGTGCAGTGTGTGTATAATGAATGTAGTGTGTGTAGTGAGTGCAGTGTGTATAATGAATGTAGTGTGTTTGTAGTGAGTGCAGAGTGTGTATAATGAATGTAGTGTGTTTGTAGTGAGTGCAGAGTGTGTATAATGAATGTAGTGAGTGCAGTGTGTGTATAATGAATGTAGTGTGTGTAGTGAGTGCAGTGTGTATAATGAATGTAGTGTGTTTTTAGTGAGTGCAGAGTGTGTTTAATGAATGTAGTGTGTTTGTAGTGAGTGCAGAGTGTGTATAATGAATGTAGTGTGTTTGTAGCGAGTGCAGTGTGTGTATAATGAATGTAGTGTGTGTAGTGAGTGCAGTGTGTGTATAATGAATGTAGTGTGTGTAGTGAGTGCAGTGTGTATAATGAATGTAGTGTGTTTGTAGTGAGTGCAGAGTGTGTATAATGAATGTAGTGTGTTTGTAGTGAGTGCAGAGTGTGTATAATGAATGTAGTGTGTTTGTAGTGAGTGCAGAGTGTGTATAATGAATGTAGTGTGTTTGTAGTGAGTGCAGAGTGTGTATAATGAATGTAGTGTGTGTAGTGAGTGCAGTGTGTATAATGAATGTAGTGTGTGTAGTGAGTGCAGAGTGTGTATAATGAATGTAGTGTGTGTAGTGAGTGCAGAGTGTGTATAATGAATGTAGTGTGTTTGTAGTGAGTGCAGAGTGTGTATAATGAATGTAGTGTGTTTGTAGTGAGTGCAGAGTGTGTATAATGAATGCAGTGTGTGCTGGATGAAGTGTGTGTGCTGGATGATGTGTGTGCTGGATTGTGTGCGTGTGTGTTGGATGATGTGTGCTGGATGGTGTGTGTGTGTGCTGGATGATGTGTGTGTATGTGTGTGCGTGCTGGATGATGTGTGTGTGTGCGTGCTGGATGATGTGTGTGTGTGCGTGCTGGATGGTGTGTGTGTGTGTGTGTGTGTGCTGGATGATGTGTGTGTGTGTGTGCTGGATGATGTGTGTGTGTGTGCTGGATGATATGTGTGTGTGTGTGTTGGATGATGTGTGTGCGTGCTGGATGGTGTGTGCATGCTAGATTATGTGTGTGTGTGTGCGCTGGATGGTGTGTGTGTGTGTGCGTGCTGGATGGTGTGTGTGTGCTGGATGCTGTGTGCTGGGGTGTGTGTGTGTGTGCTGGATGATGTGTGTGTGTGTGCGCTGGATGGTGTGTGTGTGTGTGCGTGCTGGATGGTGTGTGTGTGCTGGATGCTGTGTGCTGGGGTGTGTGTGTGTGTGCTGGATGATGTGTGTGTGTGTTGGATGATGGGTGTTTGCTGGATGATGTGTGTGCGTGCTGGATGGTGTGTGCATGCTAGATTATGTGTGTGTGTGTGCGCTGGATGGTGTGTGTGTGTGCGTGCTGGATGGTGTGTGTGTGCTGGATGCTGTGTGCTGGGGTGTGTGTGTGTGTGCTGGATGATGTGTGTGTGTGTGCGCTGGATGGTGTGTGTGTGTGTGCATGCTGGATGGTGTGTGTGTGCTGGATGCTGTGTGCTGGGGTGTGTGTGTGTGCTGGATGATGTGTGTGTGTGTGTGTTGGATGATGGGTGTGTGCTGGATGATGGGTGTGTGTGTGTGTGTGCTGGATGATGTGTGTGTGTGTTGGATTGTGTGTGTATGTGTGCTGGATGATGTGTGTGTGTTGGATTGTGTGTGTTTGTGTTGGATGATGGGGGGGGAGCATTTTTTTTTTTTACTTTATGTGTCTATATTTTTTTTTAATCCCCCCTGCGTGCTAGATTATGTGTGTGTGTGTGCGCTGGATGGTGTGTGTGTGTGTGCGTGCTGGATGGTGTGTGTGTGCTGGATGCTGTGTGCTGGGGTGTATGTGTGTGTGCTGGATGATGTCTGTGTGTGTGTGTGCGCTGGATGGTGTGTGTGTGTGTGTGTGCGTGCTGGATGGTGTGTGTGTGTGTGTGCTGGATGCTGTGTGCTGGGGTGTGTGTGTGTGTGCTGGATGATGGGTGTGTGCTGGATGATGGGTGTGTGTGTGTGTGTGTGCTGGATGATGTGTGTGTGTTGGATTGTGTGTGTGTGTGTGTGTGCTGGATGATGTGTGTGTGTTGGATTGTGTGTGTGTTTGTGTTGGATGATGGGGGGGAGCATTTTTTTTTTTTTTACTTTATGTGTCTATATTTATTTATTTTTTTAATCCCCCCTCCCTGCTTCTTACCTTGTCAGGGAGGGGGAGATCGCCTCTTGGTCCGGTGGGGGAAGCCAGCCGCTGCACACAGGGGCCATCACACGCTGTGTTCCCTCTCCAGCACTAACTCTCGCGAGACTCGCCTGTGCGGAGCGTTGCCATGGTAACCCGTGGCAACGCTCTAACAGCCGCGGGTCTCGCGAGAGTTAGTGCTGGAGAGGGAACACAGCGTGTGATGGCCCCTGTGTGCAGGTAGCACGGCCGGGCCTGCAGGATCACTAGCGGGAACGGCGTTCCTGCTTCGGAAAAAGTGCAGGAACGCCGTTCCCATGCGTTCCTGCAGGACTCGAGCCCTGAAGTTAGTGCTTTATATATAGTGCTTTATATATACACTGAACAAAATTATAAACGCAAAACTTTTGTTTTTGCCCCCATTTCACATGAGCTGAACTCAAAGCTCTAAGATTTTTTCTATGTACACAAAAGGCCTATTTCTCTCAAATATTATTCACACATCTGTCTAAGTCTGTGTTAGTGAGCACTTCTCCTTTGTTGAGATAATTCACAGGTGTGGCATATCTCACCGCATCAAAGGGATGATGGACGGGGCCATGTACCGTCAAATACTGGGGGAGAGCCTCCTTCCCTCAGTCAGGGCATTGAAAATGGGTCATGGATGGGTATTCCAGCATGATAATGACCCAAACACACAGCCAAGGCAACAAAGGAGTGGCTCAAGAAGAAGCACATTAAGGTCCTGGAGTGGCCTAGCCAGTCTTCAGACCTTAATCCCATAGAAAATATGTGGAGGGAGCTGAAGGTTTGAGTTGCCAAACATCAGCCTTGAAACCTTAATCACTTGGAAAGGATCTGCAAAGAGGAGTGGGACAAAATCCATCCTGAGATGTGTACAAACCTGGTGGCCAACTACAAGAAACATCTGACCTCTGTGGTTACCAACAAGGGTTTTGCCACCAAGTACTAAGTCGAAGGGGTCAAATATTTATTTCACTCATTGACATGCAAATCAATTTATAACTTTTTTGACATGAGTTTTTCTGGTTTTTGTTTGCTATTCTGTCTCTAACTGTTAAAATTATAGACTGATAATTTCTTCGTCAGTGGGCAAACATTCAAAATCAGCAGGGGATCAAATATTTTTTTCCCTCACTGTATATAGCACAACAATTTCCTACAAATATGCAAACTAGCAAAGCAACTCAATGCACTAATGCATCATAGTAACTTATAAATAATTCATTAAACAGGTTTTTCTGCTTTCAAAACCAAAGGGTTGGAGTGTGATTCCATTTGTTCTCTTTGGGTTGGACAAAATGTAAATAAGTTGCTTGGCTCATTATTTTGTGATATGACTAATTCATTCAATAGTATGTTTCAAGACAAATGACTGTCAACTGGAAACGGCAAAAGGTTTCCACATGTTAATATTAATATTAAAGGGCTAGTCACTAAACATTGAATTGTAAAAAGTTAAAATCTGAATTACAAAATCTAAGCAAAAATAACTTGCCTGGAAAAATTCTCCAATCAAGCTTCAGTCATAGCTCAACAACTGTTGCCTCCATTTCGTAATTTAGTTAGTATTCCCTACAATTCAAAGTTTTGTGACTCCCCCCCCCCCCCCCCTCCCCTGGACTGAATCAGAAATTGTGGATAATCGTCAAATGATCTCAAAAGTGGCTGAAATAGCTTCTCTGAAAAACTAGTCGAGTTATAGAAAAAAAAAAAATTGGCATTTTTTATTATTTTTTTTTATTTTTTTATCAATGTCCCATAATTACTCTTAATTCCCTGCTAAGGTATTATTTGTTTTTGCTTAATGCATTTCTAATAAAAAAAAAAAATTCAAACTAAAGTCGTTTCAGTTTTGTCCTATAAATGTATTTCAGAAATGTCGCATGTCTCTTTGTTTGTAATTCAAGATTGTTTTAATAAAATACATGATTTGTGAAGGTTTTTTGGGCTACTCGGAAACTTTGCTGCAACACCAGTAAGTAAAAGGTTCCAAATAGAGTGCATCAATTCCCTAGGAAAAGAAAAAGAGACCGAAGGTTCAATGGTCTTATAAGAAAACATTTTCCCCCTGGTTTAACTTCTATGCCTAGTGACTGTAAGGTCTACTAGGTTAGCTATGCCAGTATTATTAACTATTTCAGGTCTAAGGCAGAGAGCAGAGCAATACCTGGCTCTTCCCTATGTCACTGAAAGTGAAAGTTTACAATTATATGCTAGGGTCTGTGGGTTCTCTCACATTGAGATAGCCAACTGGATCTCTCAATAAATACATAAATAAATATATAAAATATATGGGGTACTTTGGACACTAGTAGTACCAGGGGAGGTCTGGCCTCTGACTAGTGCGCTGCCATGTACAGGGTAATAGGTTAATGGGGATGTCCATTTTACTGACCCTTAATGTTGAATGTTGAACCAGAGGGTCAAATCCCAGGTTCCCCTCTAACTAATGAGAACAATCAAAAAGACAAAATCATATTAGCTTACCCTTTAATTAGTCCTCACTTAGTTCTCACACTAACCTCACAAGTGTCATTACAGAGAGGACCACTAGCATATGAAACTAGTACCAACCAATCGGGTAGTCCGAAAACACAATGTCTCAATGCACCAAAGACCCCTTGCTCATTGTGGTTTAAGAGGTAACAGCTACACCTCACTGATGAGAGCCGTCGAAGGATGAAACAATTGTCTAGGGTTGTTATATCTCTCATAAATATATTATACTACTGCACTTTTAGGTGGGATTAGTCTGATATGCTAAAATTATAAATTCTCTCTGCAATGACACATGTGATCTAAAGCATCTTTGAGACCGGAGAAGTTAGCTAACAAAGGTCAAGCTTTTACATTTATACCTATTCACAGTGTTATCATATTTTTTTTTCTTGAGTGCACTTTTTTACGAGTGCTCAGACAAGACTCCTTTGCTCATAATGCCTTGAAGGGGATCAACAATACCTCACTAATGAGGCCTAATGAAGCGTCAATCCATAGACTTCCCTGTAGTCTTCATTCTTTAAAAAAACATCTTATTTCGAAAGCATATCAATTAACCAGTTCATTTCTTCACTTGTATCTCATGCCTACCCATTCCATGTTCGCTAAATATGTCATAGAAGGTGTATACATTTTAAATTGTTGGTAAATTCTACAACCAATGTTCTCTCTGGATTTTGTACAGTTTATCTTTACCTTATGTGTAATTACACCCCACTTTATTAAGATGGTAAGCTCATATGAGTAGCTTCCACATACATTTTTTTTCTGCATGTTGAACCTGTGTTTTTATGGCTGGTATATTTTGTTCAACCACTGTATAGAATATGCTGTTATTTTTTTAAAACCAATAACGTTATTAATAAGCGAATATTGGCACAGTGCATTGATCTTGGGATCAGGAATGCCGCTAATCTTCTTCATACCGTATTCCCAGGTTTGCAGGGTACTTACCCTCAATGCCAGTAGCAATGAGACCGAACTTACAAACTTTGACTTTTTACTTTTTGCATTAAACTGTCTGCAATAGAAATACAATGTTGTTAGTAAATGTCACAGGCGTTTTAACACTACGGTCCTTGACCTGGTTATTGTAAACACTGGCTCTTTAACAACAGCATGTGAAGGTAAAACAGCTCAGCTAATATCACATTACTTTGTGTTTTTTGGAGAACTCCTTCCTAGGATATTTTAACTTTTTTATCATGTGTTTTCCATGAAATAGAACCTGTTTGCTGATCCAAGGAAAAATCAGACTACCAGTTAGGAGTCAATTAGAGTGTTTTCCCCTATTTTGTGGCAAAATTGGAAATACCTTTAAATTAGATTTTTCACCTTCTTTTGGATCTACATCTGTAACAAAGATCTGTGAAAGGCTAAACTTGATGGATGTTTAGAACTATGAATTTGCTGGCCCTATTGACTAGCCCCAAACTGATAACCTTCATACGGCCACAATGCATTCTTTACAATGTTGATAATTGCAATATTTTTGGAAATTAAAAAAAAAGCCCCCCAAATAATCATATATTTAAAGAGGAACAAAACATCAGACAAATGATTTATTCACTAAACAGCTAATTACATTGAATTGAAACATAAACTTTAAATATTTGTCCAGTAAGAGATGATTCAGAAAATTGTCTAACTTTTTAGTTACAGTTTGGCTATTACAGCCTGTATACCCAGTTTATGTTATCAATTCATCACCTTTGATGGTTTAGTAAATGAGCATCAAGTATAGATTCTTGCTTCACTTCCACCTGTTCACTGGTTCTTAACTCCAACACGACGTTAGCGCACGCTATGCCATTCAACAAGAGCTTTTATAGCTCTGGATCATGTGAGTGTTCTATTAGCACTCCTTATTAAATGTGGTTTTAAAAAGATTTTACACTATATGCACTTTATTTTGTATGCAAAGGTAAAAAGACAAATATATTCTAAACTGGAATACAAAGTTAAGTGCCATTTTAGACATGCATGTATATTTTGCATTTCAAAGGGAAATAATCGCTCCACTGTCTTTCATTGTATTTGCTAAAATGAATCCATATGTCAAAACTATATTGTCTGCTTGCAATGTTTCTGTAGCTGCTTATAAATACAATGGTCTTAAATATTTACATGTTGAACACAAGTGTGAACATAGGGTTTAGTTAGCAATTTATTAAAAAAAAATCACTGTTTAGTAGATGTACCCCAATGCAAAGATGCATGCATTTATTTATGATTTTTTCATTGTGTGTATATGTAACAGCACAACATGGGGGAGAGTCAGCGCTTGATAACACAAATAGAGAGACAGCAACCCATAAAAGGGAATCCCTCTTAGACCCTTAAAAGCAAGATGTAAGAACAAAAAGAGGAGGTGAGGGTTGCACCAATAAGTCTTGTAGTAGTAAATATACAACTGAAAACAGACCAATTGGTCTAGGTGATTGTACAACAATTAAAATGGTATGTCTCACTAAAATAACAGTGTAATCCTCAGGATAGAAATATTCGTATAAAAAGTCTCACAATATAACAGGATAACAGGATAAAATAGGGGTTCCTCAGGAGTTGATCTGGTTAAAATATCCGTAAATGTGAAGAGACAAGGAGAGACACGCCAGACATTCATACACTTATATAGATAATCGAAGTGCACTCAACCCTTCGTCATGGAATCCAGGGTGCTCCAATGGACAAGTCCCAGTACCAGAATGGACCAAATATAAAATTATTAAATTTAGAAAATAATCCAGGCACTCCAACGAATTCCAAAATAAAGGCAATTTTATTAGAACCAGGAACTACACAGCAACGTTTCGACCCCTTAGGGCCTTTATTCGTTGGAGTGCCTGGATTATTTTCTACATTTAAGACATTCATACACTGACATTTGGGGACACTGGGAGACATTGGGACCCTCTGAGAAATAGGGACACTGAGACACTAGGGACACTGAGAGACAAGGGGACACAGACCAGGGGAGACTAGGGGACACTGGGAGACTAGGGGGCACTGGGAGCCATGGGGACACTGAGACACTAGGGATACTGGCTGGGAGACATGGGGACACTGGGAGAAATGGAGACACTGTGTCCCTAGTGTCTCTGTGTCCCAATGTGCCTCCCAATGTCCCTGTGTCTAACAGTGTCCCCATGTGTCTCAGCATCCCCATGTCTCACAGTGTCCCCTAGTGTCTCAGTGTCCCCATGTTTCCCGGTGTCCCCAAGTGTCTCAGTGTCCCCAGGTCTCCCAGTTTCCCCTAGTGTCTCAGTGTTCCCATGTGTCCCCTAGTGTCTCAGTGTCCCCATGTCTCCCTGCTGCCTTTTGCCTCATCCCTCACTTCCCTGAGCTGTAGGCTGTGTCTGCAGGCTGGGAGCTGCTATCTGAATTCTCTGTGCTGTGTAGCTGCTCCCCCATGGATTAGTAAGTAGAGAGATGCAGGGAGGGATATGCTGTAACTTCCTATCCCTGCCTCTCTCCACACACAGTGACCCCTACTGGCTGGTGCTGGTATTGCAGACTAATCTCCGTTTATACTGAGAAAAATATCTGCATTTGTATTGCCGGTATTACTGAAATAATGGCCAGGCAGCCTCAAATACCGGCTGTGCCAGTAAAATACCTGTCAGGTAGCAAACCTAAGAGTAGGGCCTGGGCCTGGAGCTGCAGCTCCATCAGCCCCTATGTTAATCTGGCCCTGTCAATAGAGTACAATATATTATTACAAAAAATAATATGCAATATACAATGAGGGAAAAAAGTATTTGATACCCTGCTGATTTTGAACATTTGCCCACTGACGTTTGGTAACTCGAACCGTCAGCTCCCTCCACAGATTTTCTATAGGATTAAGGTCTGGAGACTGGCTAAGCCACTCCAGGACCTTAATGTTCTTCTTCTTGAGCCACCCCTTTGTTGACTTGGCTGTGTGTTTTGGGTCATTGTCATGCTGGAATACCCATCCACGACCCATTTTCAATGCCCTGACTGAGGGAAGGAGGTTCTCACCCAAGATTTGACAGTACATGGCCTCGTTCAGCATCCCTTTGATGCGGTGCAGTTGTCCCCTTAGCAGAAAATCACCCCCAAAGCATAATGTTTCCACCTCCATATTTGATGGTGGGGATGGTGTCCTTGGGGTCATAGGCAGCATTCCTCCTCTTCCAAACACGGCGAGTTGAGTTGGTGGCAAAGAGCTCGATTTTGTTCTCATCCGACCACAACACTTTCACACAGTTCTCCTCTGAATCATTTAGATCATTTAGATGTTCATTGGCAAACTTCAGACGGCTAGTACATGTGCTTTCTTGAGCAGGGAGACCTTGCAGGCGCTGAAGGATTTCAGTCCTTTACAGCGTAGTGTGTTACCAATTGTTTTCTTGGTGACTATAGTCCCAGCTGCCTTGAGATCATTAACAATATCCTCCCATGTGGTTCTGGGCTGATTCCTCACCGTTCTCATGATCATTGAAACTCCAGGAGGTGAGATCTTGCATGAAGCACCAGACCGAGGGAGACTGACAGTTATTTTGTGTTTCTTCCATTTCCTGTTGTCACCTTCTCACCAAGCTGTCTTGTAGCCCATTCCAGCCTTGTGTAGGTCTACAATCTTGTCCCTGACATCCTTGGACAGCTCATTAGTCTCGGCCATGGTGGAGAGTTTGGCATCAGATTGATTGATTGATTGCTTCTGTGGACAGGTGTATTTTATACTGTTAACGAGCTGAGATTAGGAACACTTCCCTTAAGAGAGTCCTCCTAATCTCAGCTTGTTACCTGTATAAAATACTTCTGGGAGTCAGAAATCGTTCTGATTGATAGGGAATCAAATACTTATTTCACTCATTGACATGCAAATCAATTTCTAACTTTTTGACATGCGTTTTCCTGGATGCTTTGTTTGTTATTCGGTCTCTCACTGTTAAAATACACCTACCACTAAAACTTATAGACTGATAATTTATTTGTCAGTGGGCAAACGTTCAAAATCAGCAAGGGATCAAATACTTTTTTCCCCCTCACCATATATACATACACACATATATAATTTAGCACAAAACTGGTAATAACTATAATCAATCATGACAGGTGCATTCTGTTTTGAGGTATATTTCCATAGGTCTCTTAAAGGATTTTAGATTGAATGAAGATTTGACTGTGTCTGTGAGGTTACTCCATATTTGCGGGGCTCTGTAACAAAATGAGGATCAAGCCACTTTATTTTTGTATAGCGGTATGCTAAATAAAGGGATGGTCCTGGATCAGAGATGTTAGGAGTTGGGAACAGCTGGGGAGAGCCTTCTACCCAGGTCGGATGGGGACTTACCAGAAAAGCTCTTATGCACAAGGCTGGAAAGATGAAGAGTGCGTTGGGAATAATGGGAGTCGATAGTTGCTACTTAATGACTGGCTTTCTGTTTCCACAGATTCTACCTCTCTGTCAATTCTTGTGAAACTTTGTAGCCAGTAAATAGTAACTACTTAACAGCAGCGACAAGCATTTTAGTGAATAGTGGCTGGCCAAAACAAACTATCAAGAACACCATAAAAGAGCTCTGTAAAAAATAGTAACTATAACTGTGCCTCATTTTCCTACAAAGCTCCATAGCTTACAGATATAAATAAATAATTCGCTCTGCACATTGAAATAAAAGATTGATATTTTACCAAGTGATGGTTTTGGGAATATTCAACACCAAACACTTTGTCACACAAAATCTCAAAACATGTCTATGTTTACTCCATCAGTTTTCACGTTGTTCTTGTGCTCAAAGTGAGAGGACACGGGATATTTCTATAAATTAATGATTTCAACTGTCAGTTTTTTGGACATAAACTATTTAACTGAATATGGGATGTAAATATTACATTGGATCCGTAGAGAAAGTTCGCAGCTCGGTGTTTCTGTGCAGATTCCTTTGCACACATTTCAGTAACATCAAGTAGTTTGACCTTGCAGAACCTTTAAAATAGCCCAAATTTGCAATTTGCAGTTGCCTATACTGATGCATTCGTGGTTTAATTTAACCCCTTAAGGACACATGACATGTGTGACATGTCCTGATTCCCTTTTATTCCAGAAGTTTGGTCCTTAAGGGGTTAAGACTCTGTTTACAGAATCCTTGGAAACAAACTAAGATCTGTCAATTGGACTGACTGATTTATCACTACTGAGGTTAACTACTATGCCCAAATATACATCTGAAAACCTTCATTTTGAAATAATATCTTAATGTGGGTCCTAGATTCTAATTCATATTCTTAAGAGAATTTTCATTCAAAATAGAAAATGAATGTTTGAATTACTCTGCAGAGAGCAATTTGGTGTCCACTGAAAATGCAAAATTTATAAATCCTGACATTTCTTAATGTTACAATTGTCAATCCTTTGCGGTCAGATTTGGAGATTGCTTTTTTGCTGCAAACATAAGTCCTTTATAAATAAATGATTTGGTTTGCTGGCTGCATAAGCTGCCAACTTTGACAGCATTAAAAAGAAATAATAAAACCCCCGGCAGGGGTTCCACAGTTCACAGCTACATTAGGAGAATGACAACCAATAATGAGTGGCTGGAGGAGGGCATGCTGTAAAATAAATTACTTTGGAATCCCTTGGATCCCCTTGTAACCATGAAGATTCCAACAACGACCCATATTTGCCTTCACCCCAGGAGTAGCTGGTTGAAGGTTACTAATTCTGAACTGGTAGTTTAAATTAATATGAGGGTCATTGTGTGCACTGGGAACTCGGAAAGGTTAATAAATACACACATGTACACAAACACATACATACACACAGACACACATTTAAATAGCCTTTAGCTCACATACCTAAAACCATTCTAATTCACATACATTATTGCCTAAAAATTTAATAGATGTAGTGGACTTCCATTTGTCAAACCTCAGCTCTCCCTAATGATATGAGAAAACCTTACTAGAAGTAATAGTATGTCACATTTTATAATAACCCACACTAAGTATAGCAGGTTAGCTTCCCTCGGAGAACCAGTGTTAACCCAGCTCATTAAGTCCATCTGGTTCTGTTCTTCAAGTTGTGATTGTCAGGCTGCGTAGTCCTGATCCATATTGAAGGAGATTGTGCAGCATTTATTTATTTCCCTTTGTGCTTTGTTTTCTTCTTATCTCGTTTCCTGCTTTCTTTAAAATACGAAACTTGTGCACAGTGTGATGGATACATGCGAAGCAGTTTATATAACATTTCCATATTACCTTAAATTTGTTGCATTGTTAGATTTTATTCGTGCACAATCTAGTTGTGACATTACTTTGTAGCCATCAGTCTCCCATTTATTTTATTATTTAGAGCGAAACTGGAACAATGTGGGTGAAATATTTGTAATTTAACAAATTAAATTTCAGGAGAATCTGTGCATTCTCTTTCTTGGTTCTACCCCAACATCCTTTTGTAAAATGATAACTTAGATAATTTGCAAAGTGGTGGAATATTAGTGGTAAAGTTTTACTTTGTATCAAACCATTTTGTCCCCTAAAAGTTTTCTCTGCTCTGAGAATGTATTATGTATCATTCTTTCTTGATTTTATAACAAATGCATACGAAGAACAGTTATTAGCAAGTATAAAACACTGAAAATATTTATAGAACAATGATTAGTGAAATCCATTTAATCTCAAATACTGCCATTAAAAAAAGCTTTATTATTATGTAAATAGTATCTACCAGTGTTGATATTGTCCCCAACAACAATGTGACTATTAGGACTGACTTTAATTTGCAATGAGAAACAATGCTAAATTGGATTTATGTAATCAAGTCCAATATTTTTTTTGTTCCTTTCTCCATCATTGGTTTTTCAACCTATAGAGAAACTGATTAATATTTTGGGACAAAGGTCATTCTTATACTCAGGGGATTATTTGCAGGCTATAGCACGAGTTAGCTACGCCTTGTTGGTACATACTGTATTAATTGCATGTGGACATTATCAATTATTCTTATATGTAAATATTGTTTATATATTTCAGTGGTGTTTTTAGGAAATCCATTCCCAGAATAGCCATCAGATTCCTAACAAACTAAGAGCTTTATGGGGGATGTAGTCCACAACTTCTGAAGTGCCGAAGGTTGCCTACCCCTGGGTTAGGTGATCAATCATCGATTCCAAGAAAGCAGATATCAACAATTCCATGCTAACTTCTGAAAATGTTCTAAAAATTAGTGGAGTGTCTTTTTTTCCTATCAGCCTGAGCTGAGCCTGATTTTGACCTTATGCTGAACATGACTTTGTTGTTGTGTAATAATTGTCAATTCAGATGCCGCTGGAGCAATGTCATTGAGGTCAATTCCAAGTTTTGTATTGACTGTTTTGTATTTTATTGAAGAAGAACACTGCTTCAGGTACCTGCTGGAAATACATAACCATTTCTACTTTCTATACCACAATAGATTCTCTTGCCACAAACTTGCTACGAGAGTCATTGAACTGTCAGGGAGTCGATCGCTCGGCCATTTACCTTTATGTAAACATAAAATATACCCTTAAAAGCGTCTGTTTTTAGTAGTGTCTGTTCATTCTCCAGCCAGGAATCCGATACAACAGACATGGACATACAAATCTGTTTCTGACCGAACAAAAGCAATTTATACTTTTTTTCTGTGGGTCGCAGTCATTCATTATATCACTTAGTCATTTGCAGGCAAGTAAAGTTTTCTTCACAGAATAATGTATATGGATATTTTTAGTGTCATTTTATAACTACTCAAATAGAGTCCTCAAAAAAAATCATTGGGTAACTTGTCTGTGTACATTGTATAAAATAATCAAGATAATATTTTATGAAGGATATAAGGTAATTATACAAATATTTCTGTGTTTATTAGCATATGATTCACAATGATTATATAGTTTTATGGAATAAGGAATAGTACTATATCAAATTAAATTAAGAAATTAATTCATTAGCATTGTGCATGGATTTTGCATAATTTAAAGATCCTGAGGATACCAGCTCTGCTTTGAAGCATTTTGTCACTGTAAAATAAATTGGTTAAGCTGGTTTAATTTGTGTGATAAAATTGTTCAGTTCATGGAAAAAAAAAAATTCTATTTAGCATAGCTCTATCTTCCTGGTCTCTCAAAAGATGCTGCAAGGGACCCTAAAATGAGACTCAATAAGTTGCTCCAGAAACTACAATATCTTTTGTTGGGATCCCTGTATACCAGAAGTCTCAATTACTGGCCTACCGACCATTTGTAACTTTCTAACTGCATTCTTGTTTCCCATGGACTGGCTTTTATGTCCAGTATTGTCAGTGATGCAGTCAGATATGTATGTGTGTAGGAATGTGTGTGTGTCTGGTAGTATGGACCAGTGTGTGTATGCTAGCATCTGGGAATAGGGATTGTTTGTGGTCTTTTCAGAGTATGCCTCTGTGTGTGAGTGTTAGCATCTTGGTATATGGACCTGTGTGAGGGCATCAGTTCCGTGGCCCGCGTCTAAGAAGACATTTGGCCAATAGCCCCCAGTTAAGCTTAATTTGGGACCCATTCTGTATACTGATTCCTGTCTAAATTTTGCATGGGGCTGAATCGCTCATGCATATGCATTGATATAGGGATTATGCTACCTTTTTTTCCCAGAGGAAACTATGGAACGCTAAGGTGCCTGGTTTTAGTGATACATTAAGAAGGAAGGTTGGATCCCAAAGAAAACTAGCAAAATATGAACATTCTGAAAATGTATTGGCTACATAGGGTCTATATGTGGAAGGCAAATCATCTGCCTTGTACTTCTTATTTGAAGTAGGCCGGACAAAAAGATTTTACATATATATTTGTGGAATTAAATACTGCAGTAGTACTTGTGCCTTTAACACAATGATGTGTTGCTGTGAATAATGATTAATATCTTATTTCGGACCTTGATAAATTAATTCAGTTACATATGATGAGCAATTTTTTACAACACTTATCAGACCCCCTATCCAAAACATTTATGTTTTGTTAAAAAAGCATGGTGGTTTTTTGCAACCTTTAGGCTTTACTTAAAATTTACAGGGATATTTACTCAAGTGAGAATTCAAAAGGAATTTCACATTTAAGTCTAGAGAAAAACGAACTGAATCAAAAGCATTACCGACTTTTGACAATGTTTCCAGTTAAGCTGTTTTGACCTTGAATTTGAAATTAACTTTAAATTCTCACTTTTGTTAATAACCCTATTAGATTGCATTAAAGCAGTTATTTAAGCAAACTAAAGTAATGTAGTGACAGACAGGGCATTCACCTCTGTCAATATAATGGATTTGCCACGTGCCTCTATCGGAAGGTACACGGGGACATTGATCTTTTTAAATAACACGGCAATATAGAGACACGGACACATACTGCGTTTATACAAAATAAGACTTTTCATAAACAATGCAGTTAAGATAAAAACTGTTGCATTTTATGATATTTAGATACTATGCCATTCTATATTGTACTGGTGGGCCGGCTGGATAGGGCAATGTGCACACCTCACTTTATGGATAAATTAATAGACGAGTTCTTCTAAAATCTATAGGTGTTCCTTACCTTTATGTATAGAGTGGAACTGTAACAATGTTGGTAAAATATTTGTTAATATTAAACAAATTATATTTTATTAAGAATCAATGCATATATAATACTATATCTATCTATCTTAGTATTAAAACGGGTTTTCCTATATTCGGCATTACTTAAATGTGTCATTTTCTGAATCAGTCTTAGAATTGTTGGTCATTTATTAAATACTGTCCCTTTAATCTATACTTCTAGTTCTATTTCTGAATACCATGCATGCACACAATTTTGAAGAACCATGAATATTATTCTTGGTATAACTAACAAAACATTACTCTATTTTACTATTAATATTTACTATTTTTTTTTTGGTTGGTTTAGACTTAGTGTCAGAATAAAATACTCCGGAGATGGGATTAAGAAAGATAAAGACATTAGGCAGGGAAAATGGGTTAAAAATGGCAAAAGTACACAGCATAATTTTTGTTTTCTTTTTGCTTATTTTATATTACCAAAAAACTGGATTTGGTAGTGGTGAGTTATTTTGGTGCATAGAGTGCTCCTTAAAGGTATTCGGGCAATCACCAGAAGAGATGGTCCTACAGAATCCATAGGGGCTTACAGAACCAAATACAATCAAAAAAGAATAACCCCACGAGAATAACCTCAACCATTATTATTCTGATGCTAATCAACTGCTTTAAAATTAAACACTCAATTTTCTGGAAATTGCAAGAGTAAATCATGGGAAATCACCTATAATTTGTGTTAACATTTTATACATGTGATCTTTCATCTTTTTATAAGTGTATAAAAATACAGAACAAATTGCATCAAGCAGTTTCTCTTCCCTTTATGCAGCTATGGAGAAGGGAAACTCTTTAGCGACTGCTATTGAGAAATTGAGAGAGAGTGCATGTGATAGAAAGTTAGTGGATAATTATATGACTGTGGCTTGTTATTTGAAAGTTGCATGTTATGAGAGAATGTAGCATTTTAAATGCATTCAGGCAAAAATACACATTTAAATGAAAGCCGATGATCTACTTTTTATATTGTCAACTCAGATATTAGATTTGTGGGTCTAAATTGTGCAATGCCATAATTAAAAATGTTGTTCCCTTGCCGTTTCTGTTCTAACTTTGCCAAAATCTACTGGATGGGGAATATATTTTCAAATATTTTTAAAAACATGTTATATTCACAAATATGCAACAAAGGTCTTGTGCACAGGGCTTTCTGTACTTTATACATGTATTACAAAGTGTTCCATTTGTGTGCTCCATAAAGTCGTACAGACTACTATTTGGCAATCCAGCCCTTTGACACTCACTATCTAAATAAACTGGTTTAAACATTCCTTGTATTTTGTGTTTTACGTAATAGAATACTAGGCTTTCAACTAACAAGTTTCGTTATTTTCATAAAGTGCTGTCCATTACTCCTGCCTAGATTTCTAGTAAAGGTAAATAAAAACACAATGTTATCCTACATTAATACATTTTATAGTTTTTTTTTTTGTCTTTTTTTTTTAATTATATACATTTTGAGAATTTGCCAGTTTTGCCAGTCTACTAGGAAAGGAAGTAAAACCTAAACAGGATGTAGTCTGGGCATTTTGTTAATTTTTTATTACATCTTGCAGGTTATCCACTTGAGAAGTTGAGGACATCATGTCTATCACTCTGCAAAGCATAAAGAAAATTGGAGAGGACAATAAATCTTTCGAAGCTAATGAATCAGGTAAATAAACATTAGACTAATAGGAGAGCTAAATAAATTGCCCATTAATCAATAAAAAAATAAAACAAGTTATTATGCATTTAGAGCAAATAAACAAAACGTAAACTAAAAAATATTTGAAAAAGTGAAAAAAAAAAACGGTTAACTATATACAAATGGGAACTGATCCTTCCCAAAAAGTCAGCTATGTCTAATATTCCTAGATTTAGCCTCCAAGGACAATTGCAACTAAGTATATCTCTCAGTATGTGTGCTGTCAGAAGAACGCCTAGCATACTAACTAAGAAAAATGTGGTATACAAAAAAAGTTAACCCACAAAAGAGGCTTGATAGATCTGAGCAGGGATTTACCAAAGAGCAAGCTACATTGTTCCTCTAAGCTTTTGTCCATTCTCAGGATTCTCATATTCTTTGTTTTTGTTGCATGAACTTGGCTCTTCCTAAGTTAAAAGGGTAATCAAGCTACACCTTGCTGATGAGGCCTAAAGAAGTCCGTAACAATCGTCCGAAGTTGCTGTATCTCTTATGCAGAGAGACCTTGCTGGCATTTTGGTTGTGGACTGCCCTCATGGGTGGGATTAGTCTGATATGCCTTGGAACTGGTTCTCTCTTTAATGGCACAAGTGAGCAAAAATTATATTGAGACCTGAGCAGTGCTTTACCGAAGGGCAAGCTACTGAGTTCCTCTAAGTGATTGTCCGTTCTCAGAGATCTCATAGTCTTTGTTTTTGCTAGATACACCAGAAAAACAAATGTATCAAACATTTTTTACTAATAGTCAGTGGCATAGCATGGATTGTCAGTGCTTGGGGCAAGTCAATTATTGTTCCCCCTTACCCGTTATCCCTTAACAGGTACTTAGATAGCCTCCATCCTCCTTCCCTATCCGCCTGGTCTCCAGGATTTGTGTGACACTGATCATTGCATTGTGTGATCGCTACTATTAGACCCTCAGTGTCCCTCCCTTATAACTGTATGCTTTTTTTTTTAATTAAAGTATAAATTGCACATCACATATAGTGAAGTATTGATTAGTAAAAGCTTATTCATGTCAAACCTTGTTTTTGTTTTTCTCTTATGGTCAGAAAACTACAAGAAGAAAGAGTGAGTATCTCAATAATCATGTACCAAACCATGATTCAGGCAATATAATTTATTAGAAACCAATGTTTAACAAATGCATGATTTCTCATCACATGTACATATAGATATACTAGCACAATAAATCCATCTTTTTGGGGTATAGCAAGCGATACAGTTGAATTCAAAACAATTTGCCACTTTAACATTCTAGCTACAAGTTATCTAAAACAAATTGTCAAGCTTAAAAGACATCCTGCCAAAAAACAGAAAAAAATAATTGAATTATAATTATTGTGTATGATTAATTAAAATCAAGACTGACTAATGTGTATTTTATTATTTTTCCTTTTTCAACAGAGATCCATATGGAAATGGAAATGCCTCTTCAAAACAAGCAAAGTAAGAATAATGTTTTTGATTTTCAAACCTCAGCGGTATGTCAATAGCTGGTTAAAGTTGACCTCTCACCACATTAACAAACTCAATGAAATATTTAGATCAGGGCTTCATTCACTGAACACTGAAGGCAAATTTTAGTTTTAAATAGCTCAATTATGGCTGAAGCTGAATTTTATTTTCTAATCACAATTTCAGATGAAACTTTAATAGATTTTCAATTCACTACAATTTCGAGTTTAATGAATAATTCTGGAAATTTTGCAGTTCAGTTCTCAATGTCCAGTGAATAAGCCCTTTTGTATTGTATAAGGTTGACTAAAAAAAATTGCTATGTAAATAAATAAAAAAGTGTGTCTTTTAGAACAATTATAAATGCTGTTGAAATGTGTTTCTGAACGCAAATTCAAAGTAAATTTCACATTTAAGTATCCAAACTGAAAGCATGGCTGACTTCGATAATGTTTCCAGTTCGGTATTTGGACCTTAAATTTGAAATTCACTATGTATTCACTTGGAATTCTCACTTTTGTAAATAAACCCGTGAATTCTCACCTTAGTGATAAAACCTTTCAGTTAATCCTTTCACCGACAATTACTTTTAGTCTTGAAAATATTATCATAACATTTATTTTCAGCCAGAGATAGAATGCAAAACTGACACACTAATGATGGATAAAACAGCAATTATATGTATATACCGCTGTTTCAAGATACATAAAAATGATCATCATTTATAATGCTTCAACAAACATTTCAGCACTTGATGCAGTATGTAAATTGTAGATAATAAGCGTTAGTCTAACACAAAGAAAGTTAGAACTGGATGCAGTTTGTGTAGAGAGCTGCCTTCAAGCTTGTAAACTAAACCATAATCATGAAAAATGAACTAGCAATGTTCACTGTAGGCTATCAAAGAAAGACACACTGACCTTGAAAAGTTTGATTCAAGTAACCCCTGGCAAGGTTCCATGTGTTTACCTGGATACTATTTCTTCTACTAGCCTTTACTCCTATTAACCAAAACATACAAAGCTATTCCAAAACTGAAATTTGTATTTCTGCCCCGATTTAATATGTTTGGGTAAGCTTTTTTAAGTGATTTATATATATATATATATATATATATATATATATATATATATATATATATATATATATTATTTTAAAAATGCTTGTATAAAGTATTAAAATATACAAAATATATCATATATACAAACATATATAAATATAGCAAAATATAAAAACATCACAACAATAAATCCTTTTAAAATGTTATGTAAAAATATGAAATAATTAAAATGATTATCCAACGATATTAAATTGAAGCCATTATCTGACTATTCAATCTTGAGGATGACAATGGGAAATGACAAAACAAAATTAAAGATATTACATTTTTCCACGCTGTATGATGGTATGCATTCTCTGCTTGGTATACCTATGGATATATACATATATAATATTGACCAGGCAGCTTCACATTTTATGTCAACAAAACAGCGAAGCTTGAGAATGTTTTGCAGTTTGGCTATTTTAGCATACAAATTGCTATGTTTTCTTCCAGTAGTGTCCAGTATTATTCTGTTAGACCATTTGGAAGTTGTAAGTTTGTAAATAATTATTGTAATTTGGACTTTTTCTTTAACAGGTCTAAGACCAAACATGCAAGTGACAACATTAGAGTTGGCTTCTTTCAGTTGGTAAGCTAAGGTTCCTGAAATATTGTCATTCACCCTTAAAGGAGAATTTTCACAAAACTTTTATAGTGTATAGCCTACAGTGCCATAAAAACCATATGTATTATTTATCATAGTTACCAACAGCTAAAAAAATACCTGTGCACTTATATCGGGTACGCAGATTACAGGAATGTTGGCCAAGCCTACTGATAGTATCTGCATATCTACTCGCAATGTTAAAATATTCTTAAAATGCTCTAAATAAGTATTACCGTACTCAGTTTCTAAAGCCTGGTCCTTTGGCTCTAATTCACCTGATGCAATAATGACCCAAATTAGTCCTTTCAAAATTGGATGGCAATGATGGGTGGAGGTGACCTCAGACCAAAGATGGCTAAGCTAATGCTCGGGAGGGATCATTGCTTACAAACGGGTTCCACCATAGCTATAATAAAATTATTATTATTATTAGATTTAATATTGTGCCAACAAATTCCCAAGAGCTTTATAATTATAAAATGGGGATATTTGACGACAAATAATTTACACACAGAATATAATAGAAACAAGAGGTGAAGAAGGCCCTGCTCAAATGAGCTTACAATGGTAATGGTACTCAGAAGCCCCCTTTCATTTGTGAGTCCTAACACAATATGGAGGGAGGATTGTGCAAGAACAATTTGCAGTGCCCTCTATTGCAATAGAGAATAGAGGGCACCGCCACCAAGATCATAATCCACACTTTATTTGTAATGTAACATACTTAGAAGGAGCAGAAAATAAAGATTTGTACCTCCATAAGAAAAACTAATCTTTACCATTCTAGATTAGAAAAAAAAAATGGATTACTGGAGGCAATATCCCTATTTTATTGTATGTACATATTTGTTATTTTATATACTTTTTCGTTAATATCAAACATTCAGAGATGACTTTATCGTGCTTTCCTGCACTGCTTCCACTATGTTCATCGTCATTTAACATTGTTGCCTACCTTAGTGTTTCTTTTTAAATTAAAGTTGCTCTCTACTTTTATATTATGTCAAAAATTCCAGTTCAGGTTTGCTTCTTGCTATGAAACTACCCTGATGGTCTTTGGAGGTATTGCTGCCGTTATCCATGGGGCTGCACAACCGTGTATGTTGCTTGTATTTGGAATGATGATTGACACATTCGTATTGTACGATATTGAACTACAACAGCTTGGTGACCCCAACAAGACCTGCATTAATAACACCATCATGTGGATAAACTACTCTGTTGTGGAAGAAGAAAATGGTACCATGAGCTGCGGGTGAGAAAGCCTTATAATTGTTGCAAGGTCCACTTTAATATTTCATCTTACTCTGCCATTTTGTGTCTGTTTTTAGCATAATTAAATTTTTAATGAAAACTGAGTGTATTAAAGTAAAGAAACTCAATGAAGTATCTGGGTTCCATATCTCCCCCTTTTAACCCTCCAGTTGAAAACATAACTGTTCTAGGTTAACCCGCTTCCATGTTTTTTTTACACATGCAAACTAGCTTCCCAACGCTTTCCTATGGGAAAGCATTGGATTGGCTGAGGTCATCAACACTGATGATCTCAGCCAACGACGCAAGCTTCTCCTATGAGACTGGTGCTATGAGGATGAAAAGGTAATGGTAAAGTACCTTTTTTACCTATCAGCACTGGCCCAGTCACCTACATGGTGAATAGGACTGTTTAGCATTAGGAATGCATATTTGTATTCCTATCGCTAATAGTGTTACTTTAATATGTTTATGGATACTTGCTCTTGGTTTCAGTATCAGCATGTTAACTGGTTGACCCTCCACAACTACATTGAGTAATAGCTAATGTAAGCTGAGATATAGTTAGCCTTTCTTAATTGAAAACAATATTGGAACAGGTATTAAAAAAGGCAATTACCATGAATGTATTCAGCCAGAATTTGATGAAGGATTTTATCAAGTCAAATATGAAAATATGCCAAATTTGTACAAGCGTTGTAATGTATAATATGTCATAAGAATGTACTCTGTGAACTTGAAAACTATTTAATAAAAAGTTAGACTGGTTAGACTGGTATATATTTGACCACCTTAAATCAAATGGGCCTCTCAAAACCCCACACAGGTGGCAATTTTAATATTTTTTAGTACTGGATCTGTCATTGTATGTCTTTGTTAGACATGTGCAATTAATTTTGTTCCGAATGTGAATTTGGAAGAATTTTGGGAAATTCTGACTTTTGGATGCTTCCGAATGTCCGAAGTACCGAAGTGCCGAATTGATGAAGTGCCGAAATGCCGAATTGATGAAGTGGCAAACCAAACCGAATTGCTGAAGTGTAAAATTGCTGAAGTGCCGGGAAAAAAAAGAGAAAATTACAGACAGGACAGGAATCTTGACCAATTAGCTAATTCTTGGCACTGGAAGCCCTATAGATGTGTAAGTGGTTGTGGTGGTTAGGGTTAGGGGTAGGGTTAGGGTAAAGTGTAGAGGTAGGGTTAGGGGTAGGGTTAGGGGTAGGGTTAGAGGTAGGGATAGGTGTAGGGGTGGGGTTAGCGTTAGAGGTAGGGTTAGGGCTAGGGTTAGGGGTAGGGTTGGGTTTAGGGTTAGGTTTAGGGGTAGGATTAGGGGTATGGGTAGGGTTACGGGTTAGGGTAGGTTAGGGTTAGGTGTAGGGATAGGGGTTGGGTTATGGGTAGGGTTAGGGGTAAGGTTATGGGTAGGGTTAGGGGTAAGGGTAGGGTTAGGGTTAGAGGTAGGGTTAGGGCTAAGGGTAGGGTTAAGAGTAGGGGTAGGGTTAGGGAGCCCTACAGATTTTCCTAATTCTGCAGTTCCAAATTGCATAAGTTCCGAATTTCGGAAGTGCTGAATCAAACCCAATTGCCAAAGTGCCGAATTTCCGAAGAGCCAATTTTATTTACTTAACCGAATTTCCGAACCAAACCAAATTTTTTGCCTATGCACATCCCTAGTCTTTATTTTACCATTTTACATATTTGTTTTGGCAAGGCATATGATAAGGCAGCTGTATGAATAGTATAATATGACTGTTTACCCCTCCATCATCTGTTATCTGTTATTTTGTGCATAGTTTTAAGTATTTCTGGAAGTTGATGGAAGTAGTAAGTGGCTTACTAATAAAAAAAAATATGCCTAGAGTGTATTTATATAGGGGTCAGGGAATGTGATTTTTTTTAAATGTTATGGTTTTGCACTCATTTTCTTAATTTTGCTTTAGGCTGCTGGAAATTGAGGCTGAAATGACAAATTTTGCCTTGTACTACGCAGGCATTGGTTGCTCGGTGCTAATTTTGGGTTATATGCAAGTAAGTGGCTTAATTCCAAGAGTCTCTATTCATTACATTAACTTCAAATGATGCATTGGATTATAAATTTAAAGATATTAAAAGTATACTCTAAGCACCAAAAAAAAAAAACTTTTGCTCAGTGAAGTGGTTTTGGTGTATAGATCATGCCACTACGCTGCCACTGCTTAATTCTCTAACATTTAGAGGTTACATCACTTTGTTGATGCCAACCCTCTCCTGGCTGTGACTGAAAGTCTCTCTACACTCTTGGAAAATAGATTTCATTTTTAAACATCCTTTATTGCACATTGTGTTTAATTTAGATGCTCTTATCTCATGCTCTGTTAATTGCTTGTGGTGGTACATAGAAGCAAGGCGTTCTCTATTTTTACGCTATAGATAACAAGCTCCCTGCAGATATAAGACACTGTGGAGTTACGGCTTTGTCATTAGATATTGCACAGAATAATGCACTGCTTGCTTTGAAAATAATGAAAAAAGCCTGCATCCTAACTACACTCCTATTGGATACAGAATGTTTAGAACAGTGATAAATTACTTGACATTAACTCAGCAAGAGTCGTTTCAAGTCTGATTCTGTAAAAATACTGACACTATGTGCACTGATACTATTAAGGCCTTACTTTTTTTCTTACTTTAACTTGTTCTTTTATGAGTGTTTTTAATGATTTTTTTAGCTGCTCTATTAGTCTCCTGCTACCAGTAAAGCCAACCTCTGAAATATCCTTTGATGTTATATTTTCTAAATATTGACTCTCACAACGGTAGCCAATCTTCCTTTGAAATTACTAAGACAATGGCAAACAAAAGTATAACAGAATCAACGTTAGAAAACACAGAGTGATGAGCGAGAACATTTTTTTTTTTTTTTTAATATGTAAACTTAGCTTTCTTCTACAGATTTTAACCACGTAAAGACCAAGGAATAATTCTGTCATAACAAAGTCAACTTTAAAAATGTTATATTTTAATTATAAAAATTTTTAGGGACCAGACAATGTTGACATCATTAGATCTAATTAGTCCTGGGTTAACATATCATCACATTATTATTGTAGAATGTTTGGGGAAAAGTTGTGTGCACTGAACTTTTGATATATCATAGTCTGTTTGTAAAATTGTGGCAATGTTTTTTTAATTATTTGCTTGTTGATTGTCATTTGTGGTGAAATTTATACTTTATTCACCCCTGATTAGGAATACATTTGATTGAAATTTGCTTAGTAATGATTTATTGGAAAAAAATCCAAAGTAAATAAGGGCTATATTAACAAAACAGCAATCTTTGGGGACTTGAGAATCAATTTGAAGATTTAGGATACACTAGCAAGTTTAACAAGAAGTAACCAAGTAGACTAGACTAGAGGTTTATCCCAAATCAGTTGTTATAGTCTACATCCTGAAAATCAATTCTTGGTGTTTGGCAAAGATTTAGCACAGTAAATATACAAAACTTCCTGTACTAAAAATGTGTTCACCAACCAATCTCAAGTCAAAGAGTACTTACGAAGTTAGTATTTGTTGATACTGATCTTTAACCTAAAATGCGTTACCTTTGATGTAACGTATAATTTATTGGCCATTTACCCCATCAAGATATAGAAACTAGATATGCACATTCATTGCAGTTTTCCTTAAATGAATCAGTTCATTTGACAACGAATTGATCAGTTTAAAAACAAATTAAAAGAAAGTCTCTGCCAGATAATGAATTTCTTTTAAGGAAGAGTGTAACAAAAGCACTTGCCCAGCTCTCACATCAAAGATAGGTCTTTATCAAACAAGATAGGTGTAAAATGTACAATAGGATATTGTCATTTACGGAATATTTGGAGCAAGTTCCATTTAGTACGTTGCATGGATATGTTACGTGTCAAACAAAATAATTGCAAAAAAGGTTTGTGGGAAAAAAAAATATTTAACCCAAGCATTTTTTAAAAAAAAGTTATTTTTAAGTTGGTTATTTATGCTTGCACTGCATTTTAACATCTTAAATGCACCTTACGTTTAGGTCAGAGATCGTCTCATTCATTGGGTAGAGTAAACACTATGTAAGGTTACATTTTTATGTGTGATAAGTATACAAGGATTAGTTAATTTAGTTGGAATTGCAGAGAACCAACATGATTTTTGTTTTCATTTAATTTTGACTAATATTTGCAGTTTTTGAGTTTTCCAGAAATTCCTGCTTCATTGAATAGTGAATAAGTTGTACTAATACAATTCGAGTCTCAAAAAGTATGAAAAATTATGAAATACAATAATAGCACGTAAATAAATGTGTTTTTTTTTTTTTAATTGACAACAGATTTGCTTTTGGGTAACAGCAGCGGCTCGCCAGATCCAGAGAATTCGAAAATTGTATTTTCGCAAGGTGATGAGAATGGAGATAGGATGGTTTGATTGCACTTCTGTGGGTGAATTGAATACAAGAATGTCTGAGTGAGTATTGTACCTTAATACATTATGTGGATTAAAATGCTACCAAAGACATTTCCATATCACAACATCAGGTTATAGACTCGCAAATCAAACAAAGATTTAAAGGACCACTATAGTACCAGGGAAATAAACTCATTTTCCTTGCTCCATAGGGTCTTTGGGTCCCCCCTACCCTTAGGGTCCCACTCCCACCGGGCTCTAGGGGGAGAAAGGGGTTCAATACTTACCTTTCTCCCTCAGCGCTGGGGACTCTCCTCCCTTTTCCGACGTCATCCGCCGAATGCGCATGCGCGGCAAGAGCCACGCGCGCATTCTATGAGTCCATAGGAAAGCATTTCTTAATGCTTTCCTATGGACGTCAGCGTCTTCTCACTGTGATTTTCACAGTGAGAAGCGCGGAAGCGCCTCTAGCGGCTGTCAATGAGACAGCCACTAAAGACTGGAATAACCCTATTGTAAACATAGCAATTTCTCTGAAACTTCTATGTTTACAGCTGCAGGGTTAACCCTAGATGAACCTGGAAACCAGACCACTTCATTGAGCTGAAGTGGTCTGGGTGCCTCTTGTGGTCCTTTAATAAATTAGCCATTTTCCTACAGACTTAAATGTGAAAATGTTGAACAATTACAAGAGATAACAATATCTCTTACCATGGCAAAAATTTCCACTTCAGTGAAAATCTAACCATGGCAAGTATAATTGCCCACTGGGTGAATATGCCATGGATCCTACTATCCTGGCCTTAAAGATTAGCCGAGGCTAGGATAGTAGGGGAGAATTTGCAATTTTAAGCCCTACTCTTATCATAGATTCTATTCTAGCCCCAGTGTGAGGTGAACACAATGCAGAGAAAATCAAAGATAAAGAAAACAGTAAAGGACTCTCAGTTTTATTATAGAATTATTAAACATACACTCATTTTGTCTTGGTTAAGACATCATAATTGCAAATGATTAAACACTACCACCATATGTTTTAAATTCTGTTCCGTTCAGTTCTACTCCTCAAGAGGATTTTAGATCAGTACATTAGGAAGTCACATTGAAGTGAGTGGGGGGTTCTACTCAGCAATCACACCGTGAGTGAAGGGGGGCGGGAATCACTGTTATAGTAAATTAGTTTAGATATACATACGTATATGCCATTTTGGTACCTTTCATAAATCAGGTGTCTTTTTTGTATAAAAAAAAAAATAATAAAAAAAAATGAGAAGCTATAAAGGGGCAAAAATGAACAACTGATTGCTATATTTTTTAATCTGGATTAAAATATGACATTTTAGACATTTTAAGAATTGTGTCCTGAGACAGTACAGATATTCTGTTAAGTTACATTTCCGAGTCCAGTTGCAACAATGATCGATCCTGAGAATATGGTGCATAAAGAGAAATTGTGTTTACAATACTCGTGGTAAGATGAGCATCAGTTCGCAAAATTAAGGATGAAATAGCAGAGTTAGAAAAATATCCAAAATCTGAGACTTTTCCAGCTTTGCTATTCTGTTCTAGATTTTGCAAATCAGTGTTCTTCTCGTCGTGCCTCACCGTCAACTGAAAAGACCTCAACATGTAGTTTACTTTGCTTATTACAATGTTTCCATGAGCAAATGTATTGCTCAATCTTCTAACTGATGTTTAATGTGCAATTGTTTTATTTTATTTTTTTAATTATTATTATTGTTTTTTTGCAGTGATATAAATAAAATTAACGATGCCATTGCTGATCAAGTGGGGATATTTACCCAGAGATTCACAACATTTATATCTGGGTTCCTGTTAGGATTTGTCAATGGCTGGAAATTAACATTAGTCATTATCGCCGTTAGCCCTCTGATTGGAATTGGAGCTGCACTAATGGCATTGGTAAGACATGTTTGTCAGTACATTACTAATGTAGTGTGATTAATATTTCGTGGCTACACATTTTGTAAAATCTACAATCTCAATTAACTAAAACACAAGTAAAAAAAAAAAATTCAGAAGTATTTGAATTAACCAATGAGAACACCTCTGCTATATAACATCATTAATGGTGAGAAAAGCTCAAAACTTGCTCCAAAATTTCAAACCTCTATGGTCTTTAAAAAAAAATAAAAAATAAAAAAAAAGCATTTAGCATTTTGTGTTTGGTTTCTTAGACAATCCTAGACATGCCATTATTTTCGATAGTAGTACAGTGCATAAATAAAGCAAAATGGCAAGAGAATACTGTTTACTGTTAGTGCGTTGAATAGCTCCATTTATGGTTTTCCATGTGTGAAGCAAACTGTACATGCACATTTAGTGGATTGCTGTAGATACAGTTGTAATTAAAATTATTCAACCCCCATGGAAAATCAGGTTTATTGTCAAAATTTACAGACATTTAGCTGTTTGCAATGAACAAATCAAACAAAAGCAATTGAAGTAGCTCAACACAACAATTGATTCAAGTGGCTTCCCCAAATTCAATTGAAAACGCAACTTATAATGACTTCTCCAGTCTCAAAATTATTCGATCCCCTGAATAGAATTCTTCATGACAGCATAAATATGAAAAACAGGTGTTGTGGAAAGAACACTTGATGCAACAAATCAAGGGCTTCATTAGTTGCTCGAGGTGTGCTTGAGCTGGAACACTTGAAATACCTGAACTGGCTAGGGATTAAAAAATTTTGATTACAAGTGTAGAAAAATAGATATACAGACAGGTAAGTAGGTGACCAGATGGATAGATGATAGAGAGAGCGAGAGACAGACAGACAGACAGACAGACGGACAGGCAGATAGACAGACAGATAGACAGACAGGCAGACAAACAGATAGATAGACAAACAGACAGGCAGACAGGCAGATAGATAGATAGATAGATAGACAGACAGACATATATAGACAGACATATATAGACAGGCATAGATAGACAGGCATAGATAGATAGATAGATAGACATATATAGACAGGTATAGATAGATAGATAGATGGATAGATAGACATATATAGACAGGTATAGATAGACAGGTATAGATAGACAGGCATAGATAGATAGATAGATAGATAGATAGATAGATAGATAGATAGATAGATAGATAGATAGATAGATAGACATATATAGACAGGTATGTATAGATAGATAGATAGATAGATAGATAGATAGATATAAATCTATTCTTCATGTTAAAGGTTTATATTTATATTGTTAATTTTTAAATTAAATTCAAACATATTTGTGCTACTCACACATTTTAGCACTTCAAAATTCAGCAAAATGTTTTCAGGTGGGTTATACATTATATTTACTTGTTATAAAATATGTGTAACAATAATCTTGGCACATTCGTCAAAGTCAGGTTACTGTAAAATCATTTATTGATGCTGTAATGGAACTCTTACTCTTACATGAAACGTAATCAAGCATTCTGTGAGTGGCAATGAAACACCGGGGGTGGAAATGTACCATGCAGAGCTCAGTCGACAGGTCCAGTAGTTGTCACCATATTCAATTCCCTTTTTGTACTGTATTGGTCTAATATATGCTGAATCTCATCTGACATTTAACCACCAATGAGCTTCTCTGAAATATAAACCTATCCTATAAGAGCCAACTGCACACTTATTAGATTAAATAAAAAGATAAACTCTATTTGGACTCACAATTAAAAAAAAAAAATACTTTAACCAAATACTTTTAAGACATACTTTAACCAAAGGAATATATCTTAAACACAAAGAACATTTATTGTATTTATCAATATAATACATGCAAAAGTAAAGTAATAATAGTGTACAAAATCAATGCAAGAAAAAAATAGAAACAATATTACGGAAAGCTACTGCACATTGTGGTTAACCTCTTAGTGTTTGCATGCAGTATGAGAGTGTAACCATATAAACTACATGTCTATATATTTATTTTTATAGTGTCTTTATATTTTTTGAAAAAGAATGTTTTTTTTTTTTTAAATTAGCCATAATAAGGATTAATCATGTGATTAATGTGCTGTCATGCTTCATGGTATATAGAGGGAAGCTTAGCTCACACTGTCATGTAATTTATCAATTATCATACTTCTGTTTTTAGGCTGTTGCAAAGTTAACTGGCAGAGAGCTACAGGCCTATGCCAAAGCTGGGGCAGTAGCTGATGAGGTGCTCTCGGGAATCAGAACCGTAGCAGCGTTTGGAGGGGAATTAAAAGAAGTTGACAGGTATGAAATATTCTTGGATAAAACAAATTTGAATACAGGTTATTTGCAGTTTTATGTTATTTTACTAAGGTGTCCCAATTCAATCAAACGGTACTGTAACCCTGTATGTTATAAATATACATGTAGTACAGGATATACCAACATATAACTGAAATGCTTCATGCATACACAAGCATAAATCTAATTTTTACACTGAATTTCTGTGCATTGAATTATTTTTAAGGAGAACGTGTGACTTGTTTTGATAAAAATCGTAATTTTAGTATTTAAAAGAACATGGCAAAAAACATAAAAACAATCAACTGAAGAGCTTCATGTGTGAAGAGCGTGTCCACATTTTTACATCTTGTAAAATTCCAATTTCAATAGAAATCATCAGGTTTATAAATTAAGCTTCTTATACCTCCCAGCTATAATACACCTCCCCAGCTATAAATCAGACATCCGGACCTGTTACTTTCTTTTAGTATAGCTCAATGGAACTAAACTCCAATGGCAGACAATGTTCCAGAACACCTGCCTGCGTCCCTGTAATACAGGTGACCGAGAAGCCTGTGATTGGACAGCCACAGAATAAAGGAGAGGAACATGCTGTAGCTGCAGATACTAGATCTGCAGCTATTGCACACAAAGATTTCATATACTTCCAAAGAAAACATGCAAAACAGCTTAAGTACATATTTTCTTTGGAGGTACATCTACTAAATAAAAGGAACACTAAAGTGTTTGAAATTCAAAACTGTATTCTTAGCACTATAGTATCCCTATGCCCCCCTCCCTCATGTCCCTTCCGGTACACAATTTATCTGTACATAAACAAAAATAATCAAGGTGGTCTTCCTATAAGCTTTAGGATTTTCCTTAAGTCCATTAATTAAAGTACTCCTTGCTTCTTTAACAAAATTGAAGTGACACTGGAGGCACTCACCTCTTTAGAAATATTGGATTTGACAGAGCTGTATGTGCACATCTACCCATATGATAAACATGATAATATACAAAACAAAGACAGACATATAAGAGATTAATAGACAGACAGACTTCAAACAATGCATGCAACCTTGTTGATGTTAATACGTTTTAGCTTGTTTTCCTAATAACTTGAATATAGCTTTTCTGGCAAATGGTATACCTTATAGGTTTTAGCTAGCTTTGCACTTATAAATATTATTCACTTTCTTACATAGGCCTTGATTTAATATTGTTGGATACGCTATTCCAAAGGATTTAATATTTTGGATAAACGTTTAAAAATAATATAACATTAGAATAAATATCTAAATTAGGAAATATGTATTAGTTCATATTTTTTCATATATTGTTTATAAGCTAATTTTTTTTTAAAGTTTATCTAAAAATATAAAATTATTCGAAAAGTTAACTCAACAATATTAAATCGAGGCCATATTTTGGCTTAACATTAACATTAATTATTTTTTATCTTTAAACAGATATGACAAAAATCTTGTATACGCCCAGCGTTGGGGAATAAGAAAAGGTGTAATAATGGGATTTTTTACTGGGTACATGTGGTTTATTATTTTTCTTTGTTACGCATTGGCCTTTTGGTATGGCTCAAAACTAGTTCTCGAAGAAGAAGAATATAGTCCTGGAAACCTTTTACAGGTAACTGATTATGTTTAATATCCAACACAACCAAACCTTTCCAGCTATCACGACAAATTTTCGTTTTTGTTAATTAAAAATTACCTCTTAAATCAAATTCATAACCACTACTTTTATCTAACTTTACAAACATACTCCAACATAAATTTTAAATAATAACATGCTCAGATGTATTGCATACTTTTTGCTGATTTTCCTTTTTGACACTGCATTAGAAATTCCTGTTAGATATTGATCTCGTTCCAAGCTTACTTTACAAACCAATTCTTCATTTTTAATATGGCAGCTTAATGAACCTAACCTATAAAATCCGACACAAATAATTAATTTTCACTTAGCAGCCAATTAATTTAGTAATTGAAGGTAACAAATTAAGTGCCTTGTTCAAGGTTGCATCCAAGTGGCCAACATTTTTTTATGTACAACATGACCTTTGCAATTACAAAAGTGGAATGCCGTTCTATTTATTTTTTGTTGTAGGTGTTTTTCGGTGTGTTGATCGGAGCCTTAAATCTTGGCCAGGCATCTCCCTGCTTGCAGGCATTTGCTTCTGGAAGGGGGGCCGCCACCCATATTTACGAGACAATTGACAATGTAAGCTCTTTTCCATAGTAAAATAATTACCAACTGTAGAAATTGTGTGCAAAAATAATCTATGAGATCAATTGGGTCAATAGTCATTTATAACGACAAATGATGGTTAAAAAAACAACCTATTTTGGCCAAAGTTTGCAAATATTTTCTCAAATTGTCACAACTTTCTCTTTAGTAAATTGGCCATTTTACTGAATATAATTGCATGAGAGTATCTGTTTCTATTATGGCAGTTCATACATGATCAAACATAAAATGCCACGAATATTTCTTGAACTTTATTCTCTGAATTTAGAATAAGGGACACCTTAATGTGTGTGCTGGTGACTGTAGAACAGGAAGTAAGAAAATATTGTAACTTACATCTAAACATGTACGAGAATTCTATATCAATTAATTTATCTAGAAATGCAACTTATTCCCTAAAATCATAATTCACAGTGAATTCACAGTGAATTTCAAATTAAGGGCCAGAGAAGCCAAACTGAAAGCACAGGTGACTTCAAAAATATTCCCAGTTTAGCTATTTTGACCTTACATTTTAAATTCACTTTGAAGTCTTACTGTAGTGAATAATCCTGCATAATTTTGCAGGTTTTCAAGTACAGCTTGGGAATGCCCTGGCAGGCACACTCGCAGAGTAATTTCTTACACCATTTAAGAATGGTTTGACAATTTACCTAGGTCCTTCTGGTCGCCTGCAGCCACAATGCCTGCTTTCGGATTCTCTTGCAAAGATAATTCAGTTATCTCCCCTGGGGTTAGCAGGGCTATTTATGGGTGCTGTTATTGGTGGGGAATGTCAGCGGAACACTATCAGCCAATGGCTGTGGCCATGTAGCTCAGAGGAGACATGCAACTTCTCATGTAGGAGAAACCAGATGCAACACTGGCGCACAGAGGACTCAGGTAAGTTGTCAGTAGTTTGCCAATGGTTGGACAAATTACTCTGGCAAGGCACCGATGCACTTCTGTCACTATAACCAGTACAGTGGCTTGCAGTGGTTATGGTGCTTAGAGTGTTCCTTTAACTGATAATAAAACCCTTCTTTTACACTTTTCTTTTTTTACAGGAACCAAAAATTGACTGCTTGTCAGAAGATGGGTATAAACTGGACAAAGTAAAAGGAGAAATTGAATTTCATAATGTTAACTTCTATTACCCTTCCAGACCTGAAGTACAGGTAAATACGAAAAATGTACAAATCAATACTATAAAGTGTTAAAAGTAAAGGAGCTATAAATAGTCAAACAGATTATTGTATTCATTTTTTTGTAAACATTTGTTTTGAATAATTGGCAAAATCTGCTTCTTGAACAATTTAAAATGTGAATATTCACCACAATATTTCCTTAGCACTCAAGATGAGAAAATGAAGTGATAGCCTTATTTTTGTAAATATATGAGGTAACATGGGGTCAGACTTTTGGAGAACTTGAAGAACCCAAACTTAGTATCCAGATGCCTCTCGTTCACTTTTAGGGAGCTGGTCTTCAAAACAGCGAATTTAAAACACATTAAACATAATTACTTCTTACTTAAAAATACAAAATACAATTTTTTTATCAGAAATAATTGTATGTATGTTAAAATACAGTTAATAGTCGTGTTCCATATCAGGGGTGGGCGACTTTCACCACTCCAGATGTTGTGGGCTACATCTACCATAACGCTCTTACAGACATTATGCTGGAATAGCATCAGGGAAATGTAGTCCAGAATACCTGGCCAAAGGTTGCCTTACTCTGCTCTACATCTTCAAACAGATAATGAGTAAAAGTCTAAATGGGATCCCAGAGGACAAATTGGCCCAGCATATCCCAGCAAACCTGACACATGCACAGTTTATGTTATCATATCTTGCAGGAGTTATAGATTTAGACACTGGGAAATTAAGACGATATAATGTTGCTATACACTGGTGTATATTCACAATACGTTTCATCTAAACATACCAGAATGAGCCAATGTTAAAGTACCTTCCTCTGCATGAAAATGAATAGAAACAATCTAGAAATTAACATTCAAATATAAAAATAGCCCAAATACCTGAAATAGTTATTTTATTTAAAACATTTAAATGTTCACACTTGGCAAGTGCTACAGAAGTAATGCAATAATATAATGAGGCGTACTTGTCAGATAAGCAGCATATTTATGTAATATATGCAATTTTATTTTCTTCTTTCGACTGAACATTCTAGAAATCGTTTATCTCTATAAGGAAAGTTAGACCGAAATAAGTTTGATGACTCTGGTGGACCCTAGATTTTTCACTATACACCCAGTTTTTTCTTTTGTGTTCCCCTCCATTCTTGTTTGATGTCTTCTCTCTCCTGCCTTTTTTTCTTCTCCACTGAGCATTTTTTTGTCCCATCCTCCTTAATTCACTCTCCTCATCCATTCTTTTCCTTTTCCTTATCTTCATCTAATATTTGTCCTACCTGTCTGGTCATTCTGATACAAACATCAGCAAAATATATAATGTAGTTAATTGATTGCCCATGCCAACGGGCATACCACCTCTTATCATATTAATTGCACTGCTTTTCCCTTTCAAAGATTTTACACAAGCTAAACATGATCGTAAAATCTGGGGAAACAACAGCTTTTGTTGGGCCAAGTGGAGCAGGAAAAAGTACTACAATTCAACTCATTCAACGTTTCTATGATCCTGAAGAAGGAATGGTGAGTTTGCACCTATTTATTTGAAATGTTTTTAAAATTCTGAGGCACAGTGTCCATCGTAGCATTAGTAACCATAAGGTGATCTTATGCAGCTGCCTATGGCCCACGGATTCGACCATGGTTTCGGAATTAATAATTTGCTTGTCCAAATTCAGCATCCCAAGTTGAAGAATGAAGGGGGCGATGGGGATCAAACCTGCTTAGAATCTTAATCATTTTCTGAATGTATATTGTTAGAGCTTCTTCATGATGGCATATGGAGCTGATGACATTACCTTATTTGCAAATTGTCCAAGTGATGGTGTGGATGTTTCAATAGCTAACATAAGATAAACAGTTCATGTACATGTGGAAAATAAAATATTTATTTGATGAAAACACTAAAATAACAATATAAGATAGCTTCAGTATTCCAGTGTCTCCAGCGTCCATATGCACCATTTGGAGGAAAGTGACCTTTTATTGTATTTTATTGACAGGTGACATTAGATGGCCATGATGTACGGTCTCTTAATATTCAGTGGCTGCGTTCCTTGATTGGCATTGTTGAGCAAGAGCCAGTTTTGTTTGCTACTACCATCGCGGAGAACATTCGCTTTGGTAAGGAATCTGCCACAATGGAAGAGATTATCAATGCTGCAAAAGAAGCAAATGCCTACAACTTCATCATGGACTTACCGCAGGTAATCATTTTTTTTTGTAACTGTGCCAGTAATTTTCTTTCCCCTACACACAGCCAAGAGAAAACATCAAGATCCAATTGCTGGTTTATTGCAGAACATAAACTTGTGCCTTCCAAGGGAGAGTCAATACAGATTTTGAATAAGGTCCCTCCTTACTGGAATGTATTTTTGCATGCAACATTCTTGCATTTAACCAATCACTGTTAAAATCAAACATGTTTACAAGTAACGTTAATCCAATACTATACTCCTACTCATACTCTTAAAATATGTTTTGAGGCAATATCTTACAGCATCAATGCTTTAACATTGTCCTCAATGACTCAATTACTCAAATTACCTACTAAGCCCTCAGTGTATACTTTTCTAACGACCTACTTCACACCCCTACTTTTACCCTTTGTGTCACTTTACCCGACTCCCTCTAGCATGTAAGCTCATTGATTAGGGCTCTTAACCCCTCTGTTCCTGTACATCCACTTGTTTGGTTACTATTACATGTCTGTTAGTCCACCCATGCTATAGCACTATGGAATTTGATGGCGCTAAATAAATAATAAAATAATAATAATAACACTTGAGTTACGTCATTCTCATCATGCTTGCATGTTCAGTGACACAGATATTAGAACTAACGCACATAGAAAAGCACATTTAAGCAAATCCCCAAAATCCAGTTTTTAACCCTTTCTCCTCTGCTAGATTGCATGTTGTCTACAATCTTTTCACAACCATCATTGGCATGACTGTATAAGTGCTAACATTAATATATAAATCATATAATGCATCTTTTTACTCCAGTGTGTTTGCAAAACATAGCAAGTTTGCAATGTAAAATTGGGGAACAGTGAGATTGATTCATACTTTGCGGGCCCTACAACCACAGGTTTACTGTGTCAAAAACAAAAATCGAAACGTCTGTTCTAGAATTGGAAGTTATAGCAAATATAGAGAAAGCACTCACTTGATTATTCTGGCGCTATAGCTATGGACTCCTGCCCAAGAGACCCAGCATGAATTTCAAAATGAATTTGGTATGGGTTTAGTGATGTATTTTATTGAACTAACATTTTGGAACGGTAGTATCTTTGTCAAGCCTGGGTTACAACTATTGCATACACTCCTTAAGGAACATGGCAGTGTAAACTCGCATTGACAGTGACTGAATCATTGTATATACTAATGCTCTGATCCCTTCACTGCACAGTGTTGGTATGCCTTGCAATAAAAATAATATAATAAATATAATATAATATAATGAATCATTCATTTTCCTCATTAGTATACTGCTATTTAAAGAGCTGAGCTTTGGGTGCTAATCATTCCCAAAGGTTTGTCAAAGAGATTGAAATTGTTTGATAAAACAAGGGGCAACAGTCGTTGCTACAACTATAATCTGCATAATTATGGTATTTGGAGGATGCCTTTGATGGGAAATTACCTTCCAAATTTAACCAGCATCTAAATTGTAGCAATGTTGAAACAAATATTCCAAAGTATTTCATGGTAGTAAATAAGTAAAACATTTCTCCCCTATTGTAAAAATTAGGAAAAACATTCACAAACATTTCTACAATAATAATAATTGTTCTTCGTGACTGATTTGGTGTCAGGCACTTTTCTTAACAACTTTATCGGTTAAGACCTCCACGTTAGTATTCTTTGAGCACAGTCTGGATCTGGACATATTTATCAACTTTGCTGTGTTATAGCGATGATCATACTGTTGACTGTTGATCAGTCTGTTGAATTTTACTTGCAACCATTTACAAAAACACTATTTAAAATGGTTGTTTACTTTGGTGTTATTGATGATAATTTTATGAGGATTTCACTCCTCCTGAATTACATGGCTTTTGATGCATTTTATCATTTTTTGTTTTTTTATAAATTTTTTGTTTTTTTTACAGTATAGGTCTAGGAGTTTGGGAATCTATAGCAGTGAAAAATAAATTCACTGTTAAACCAATTTTTGTAATTGAAAATGTAGATGCTGGTCTGTTGTGGGTCTAATTCAACGGAGCCTTTTATGCATTTTCAATATTAGCTATTTCTGTATGTTTATATAACTCACAGTGTTAATCTTAGCCTATTGTGTATGCTGTTAGTAAGAATTTAATTCCTAGAACAACTTATGGAACAAATAGCCACTGTTTATTTGGCATCACAGTTTGAACAATTCAGAAAACCACGGGATCAGATACAGATTTAGATCATAGATTTATTTAATATTCACAACTTTCTAATTCGGATCGCAGAGGATGTTAAGGTTAATTAAAGGCTTTGAAGTGTATATTGCATGAGTTTGCATGAGTTTTTGCCAGTTCATACTCTTGTACTATAAGAGAAAAACTTACTGAAAACAGGTAATTTTTTAAATGCTTTTATTGGTAACATAAATACTATAGTGTAGGCACATCCCATTAATATATAAATCTAATGGTAATAACACAGTATGCATTACAAAACTACGACAGTATTTTATCAGCCTGAGGTTCATTTGTGAGTACCAATTTTTCCAAAAATCTTTCTATGCCCCAATTGCCTGAGTAGGAGACTACTAGCCATTTCCCTTAACAATTGTCTACTGACTATCTGCAGTTAATAACTGCTCATTTACTTCATTGGGTTGTTTTTTCCTTGCCTTAACTAATACCTAATTCTTTGTCGGTAGCACAAGCTGCTCTGTTGTCAATGTGGGGACTGCCTTTTCTCCTGATAGATTTTGCCTTCTTTTCTTTGCACTTTCTCTCTTTTTCTCACTTATTTCTGGACCTCTTTGTTTCTTGTCTTTTGCTATCTCTTCCCTTTTATTCTCTTGTGATCTTTGACTCTTTTCCTCCCATTTTTCTTCTGCTATCTTGAGACCTTTGTTTTCTTTTGATCTTTGACTCTTTTCCTCCCATTTTTCTTCTGCTATCTTGAGACCTTTGTTTTCTTTTGATCTTTGACTCTTTTCCTCCCATTTTTCTTCTGCTATCTTGAGACCTTTGTTTTCTTTTGATCTTTGACTCTTTTCCTCCCATTTTTCTTGTCCATTTTGCCTATTTTTCTCTGCCTTCCCATGACCCCTTCCAAATTGTACTTCTTCACTCTTTTCCTCCGATGATTCTTCTGCGCTTTTTGCATGTTTTGCATTTCTCGTTTCTTCTGCTCTGCTAATCTCCCTTTTCTCAATTGATATCTGATTCTTTTTCTCTTTTATTTCATGCCCTCTTTTATTTTCTTCTGCTATCTTCAGACCCTTGTTTTCTTTTGATCTTTGTCTCTTGTTTTGGCCTGGATTTTTACTCTCATCATCTAGTGCTGTTCTTACTTTCTTGTTTTCCTGCCCGTCTTCTTCTCCTGGCTGTAGACCACTCTTCTCTGCTGACTTTTTTCTACCCTCTAAATGATGACTATTCTTTTGTCCTGGATTTTTACCTTCAACGTCTCGTGCTGGTCTTACTTTCTTGTTTTCCTGGCCTTCTCTTTCTCCTGGCTGCCGACCTTCTCTTTCTCCATTCTTTGTTTTGCCTTCTGAATGATGTCTATGCTTTTTTCCTGGGTTTGTACCATTACTGACTTCTGTTTTATTTTCTTTCTCCTCTTGAATGCTTTCTTTGTGATGATGTGCGTTTTGATTTCTTTTATGTGAGCGTGACTTGTTATTATGTTGCCCTAAATCTTCATTATGTTTGTTGTGTAGACCTGTAAAGCAAGTCAATAAAATATTAGTGTCTATATCAAGATTATATTGTAACATTCACTCACTAACTTTGCACACATGCCAAAAGTAACTCTCCAGCTAACAACTGTTTAGCCTGATGATGTGTCTACAAATATTAGTGAAATACACACTTTTTGTCATAACTTGTGATTGTGTGAAATTATAAGACTGGGCATTGAAATTTACATTTTAATTAGCATTTAGGTAATTAGTTATCAGAGTCAAGAGAAAAAAAAGAAACATTTTTAAATATGGATTTTGGTGCAATGTGCAAAGTTAGAAACAATCCAAAAATGATTTAATCCCATGCTGAAACTTATAGCAACACCCTATAGTACTGTCACAATGTTGTTACAGGAACACTCCAATCACCATAATCACTAAAGCCTACTGTACTGGTTACTTTTGCTTCAAGTGTCCTGGCGCTCTTCCACTGTAAGTCAGTGTAGACTTGGTTGCCATGTTTAATATAGATCCCTCTGAAAAATGTATTCCTAGAACTACTAAAGTGTGCAAACATCATTATCTACTTAGTTATAGATACACAGTGGGAGGAAATACGTGCACGGCTTGTGTATGTACCTTTATATGTGAAAGCTGTGCTGTAACTTTCTTTTTTTTAAATTAGAGTATATTTTCAGCTTTGTCTTCAGTTATATCAGATATATTGTTCAGTCACGCCTATTTCACTAAGAAATGTGGAAAGAAAATTAGTTTATAGATCTACATGTAGACTATCAGAAAATATTGTTTATTTTCCGACCTCTGTCTACTGCTTCTTCTTCTCAATTTTTCAATTTCTAGTCTATGAGCGTAAATGTTACAGGTTTTGTTTATTTTATTTACCTTCTTTGTTTCCTTCTCCATCAACATGGTTGTTTAGATCTCTTGGGTGTCTGCCGTTATTTTTATGGTTACTGTTTGCTTCAGGGTGCTGTCCATTCTTTTTTCCTTTCCCTGGTTTACTTCCTGGATTGGCATCTCGCTTCCCTCGTTTATTGTGATGTTTATTATTTGCTGGTTCCTGTCCTTCTCTTTCTCCTGGCTGCTGACCTTCCCTTTCTCCAGTCTTTTTTCTACCCTCTGAATGATGACTATTCTTTTGTCCTGGATTTTTACCCTCAACATCTCGTGCTGGTCTTACTTTCTTGTTTTCCTGGCCTTCTCTTTCTCCTGGCTGTCGACCTTCCCTTTCTCCATTCTTTGTTTTGCCTTCTGAATGATGTCTATGCTTTTTTCCTGGGTTTGGACCATTACTGACTTCTGTTTTATTTTCTTTCTCCTCTTGAATGCTTTCTTTGTGATGATGTGCGTTTTGATTTCTTTTATGTGAGCGTGACTTGTTATTATGTTGCCCTAAATCTTCATTATGTTTGTTGCGTAGACCTGTAAAGCAAGTCATTAAAATATTAGTGTCTATATCAAGATTATATTGTAACATTCACTCACTAACTTTGCACACATGCCAAAAGTAACTCTCCAGCTAACAACTGTTTAGCCTGATGATGTGTCTACAAATATTAGCGAAATACTAAAGAGGATCACACTTTTTGCCATAACTTGTGATTTTGTGAAATTATAAGACTGTGCATTGAAATTTACATTTTAATTGGCATTTAGGTAATTAGTTATCAGAGTCAAGAGAAAAAAAAGAAAAAAAATTAAATGTGGATTTTGGTGCAATGTGCAAAGTTAGAAACAATCCAAAAATGATTTAATCCCATGCTGAAACTTATAGCAACACCCTATAGTACTGTCACAATGTTGTTACAGGAACACTCCAATCACCATAATCACTAAAGCCTACTGTACTGGTTACGGTTCCTTCAAGTGTCCTGGCGCTCTTCCACTGTAAGTCAGTGTAGACTTGGTTGCCATGTTTAATATAGATCCCTCTGAAAAATGTATTCCTAGAACTACTAAAGTGTGCAAACACCATTATCTACTTAGTTATAGATACACAGTGGGAGGAAATACGTGCACGGCTTGTGTATGAACCTTTATATGTGAAAGCTGTGCTGTAACTTTCTTTTTTTAAATTAGAGTATATTTTCAGCTTTGTCTTCAGTTATATCAGATATATTATTCAGTCACGCCTATTTCACTATGAAATGTGGAAAGAAAATTAGTTTATAGATCTACATGTAAACTATCAGAAAATATTGTTTCTTTTCCGACCTCTGTCTACTGCTTCTTCTTCTCAATTTTTCCATTTCTAGTCTATGAGCGTAAATGTTACAGGTTTTGTTTATTTTATTTACCTTCTTTGTTTCCTTCTCCATCAACATGGTTGTTTAGATCTCTTGGGTGTCTGCCGTTATTTTTATGGTTACTGTTTGCTTCAGGCTGCTGTCCATTCTTTTTTCCTTTCCCTGGTTCACTTCCTGGATTGGCATCTCGCTTCCCTCGTTTATTGTGATGTTTATTATTTGCTGGTTCCTGTCCTTCTCTTTCTCCTGGCTGCTGACCTTCCCTTTCTCCAGTCTTTTTTCTACCCTCTGAATGATGACTATTCTTTTGTCCTGGATTTTTACCCTCAACATCTCGTGCTGGTCTTACTTTCTTGTTTTCCTGGCCTTCTCTTTCTCCTGGCTGTCGACCTTCCCTTTCTCCATTCTTTGTTTTGTCTTCTGAATGATGTCTATGCTTTTTTCCTGGGTTTGTACCATTACTGACTTCTGTTTTATTTTCTTTCTCCTCTTGAATGCTTTCTTTGTGATGATGTGCGTTTTGATTTCTTTTATGTGAGCGTGACTTGTTATTATGTTGCCCTAAATCTTCATTATGTTTGTTGCGTAGACCTGTAAAGCAAGTCAATAAAATAGTAGTGTCTATATCAAGATTATATTGTAACATTCACTCACTAACTTTGCACACATGCCAAAAGTAACTCTCCAGCTAACAAATTAAACTTTTAGCCTGATGATGTGTCTACAAATATTGGTGGACTACTGAAGAGGATCACACTTTTTGTCATAACTTGTGAGTGTGTTAATATTACAAGACTGGGTGTTGAAATGGACACAAATTGTGCCATGTAGGTAACTAGTTTATTAGAATTCTAAATATAGATTTTGGTGCAATATGCAGAGTTAGAAACAATCCCTAAGTATATTTCATGCCATAGTGAAACTTATAGTAACACCCTCTAGTATTGCCACTATGTCATTAAAGGAAAACTCCAATCATCTTAATCACTAAAGCCAACTGTACTGGTTATGGTTGCCACGATTTTCCCGGTGCTTTCTCATTGTAAGTCAGTGTAGACTTGGTTGCCATGTTTAACATAGTTCCATCTGCAAAATGTATTCCTATTACTACTAAAGTGGGTGCAAACACCATTATCTTCTTAGTTATAGATACACAATGGCATGAAAAATGTACACGTCATTTGGTATATTGTAAACTATCAGAAAATAGTGGTTTTTTCCAACCTCTATCTACTGTCATTCTTATCAATTTCCTATTTCTGTTCTATGAGAGTAAACATTAAAGGTTTCTTTTATTTACCTTTGTTGTTTCCTTCTCCATCAACATGGTTACTTAGATCTCTTGGGTGTCTGCCATTATTTTTATGGTTACTTTTTGCTCCAGGATGCAGTCCATTCTTTACTCCATTCCCTGGTTTATGTCCCGGATTAGGTGGTTTGTTATTGGCATTTCGTCTTCCTCTTTTAGGTGCCTTCTTACCCTGGCAGGATTGTCTTTGTCTTTTTTCCTCCACATTTCTATCGTCTTCTTCCAGTTGTTGTTCTTCACTTTCAAACGACTTTTTACTTTCTGAAGATTCTTGCTCCTCCTGTTCATCCGATTCCACTGATTCCATTTCTGCAGACCCTTGTTCTTCACTCTCTTCTGAGCTTTGTCTTCCTCGATGTGATTTCTTAACATCTCGCATCATCCTTGCTTTGTGTGAGGGTTGCTTATTCCCTTCTTGTCCCTCATTATGGTTTGTATGACCTTCTTTATGGCTATTTTCATGTACATCTCTTCCCTTCCTTATGTTGCCTTTTTTATTCAAACTGTTATGTGCTCCTGTTTCATTTCTTTCATTTTGATGTGTGTAGTTTTTAGCAACCCATTGATGACTCTTTAGGAGACTCTTTGGGTCTTGATGTGTATGTTCTCCATTCTTTTGCAAGTGCATAGCTACAAAGGCAAAGTTTTCCATCTTAGTAAATAATATATTATCATAATGTAAACATCTTAGTAAATAACACTATAAATACCTAGTCAAAGGAGACCATAGATTATATTACTGTTGCCGTTTTAAATAAGCACCTTGCACTTTTTCAAGTTAGATTGTTGGCTAAAGCAATCATTGAAATGCTATCTAGTTTGCAAATGAAATTTGTGTGCCAACTGCCAAGTCCATTGTGCAGATGACAATTATTCAAATAACATCTATGAAAAGAACAAGTCACATCAGTATTGCAGAAGTAAAAAATACTTATATCCATGTTATATTTGTTGAGCTACATATACAGCCCTATTTTCACAAGTGGATTATTGGTTAGCATTACAGTTTTCACACAAAATATATTCAACAATCTAAAAGATACTACAAGCTTACCTTATCATGCAACAGAACATACAATAATTTCTTATTAGATGGGTGAAAACTACTGAAGGATATAATGCCAAAAAGAAAGTCAGACAATGAGTAACAGAGTATTGAAATGTCAGTCCCTAAAACCGAAATTGCTCTACAATTGATTCTTTGTGATAGAATTAATTAGACATAGTAAGATATATTTGAAAAATGCATTTAAATCCCTTGAAGACAAACAGACAGTCAGACAGACACATAGACAGACAGACAAAGAGACAGGTAGATAAATAGACAGACAGACAGACAGGCAAATTGACTGATAGATAGATAGATAGACAGACAGACAGACAAATTGACAGATAGATAGATAGATAGATAGATAGATAGATAGATAGATAGATAGATAGATTTGCTCTTTTGAACACATTTCTGGTACAGTCCAAGAAGTTTTGATACTAAGGTACTGCTTTAACATCTGTGAGAGTTAATTACATACAGTGTTTTCTATCACTACGGACCAACATTTGATGACTCTGTGTTGTCTGTCTATGTTGTGATAGCGTGTGTCAAAATAATTTATACAACTCCATGCTTCTTGACCAGTGTGTACACTTTCCGGCATGCTAAGTGAAGTGTTTTTTTGTAGGGTAGGGAGTCTATGTTGAACTCTTGGGAAATTAAATGAGCATATAGCTGTATATTTATATTAAATATATAACAATTGTTAGTTATACATTGAAGATAAGAGGAAACGAAAGTGTGATCATTTTCTGTTTGGCTTCTATGAGATCCATGTTAATGTTACTTACCACTGTGATCCTTGAGACATCTTAATCCACAGGAGGTATTTCTACAGATAGACCCTGCTTCACAGTCCTCTTCATTAGTACATGCTGGTAATGGACATACATGTGACTTGTTACATGTATGGAATTCTCCTTTGTTGGTGTGTAAGTGATTTTTGTGAGTGTTGTTGAAATTAGTGTTATCCATAAAGCAATGTATGCATGTATGATTTTTATGTATATTGTTGAAATCAGAATTATTCTCAGAGGAATGTAAGCATGTGCGATGCTTCTCCGTTGCTTTCGTTCCTGCAACAAAGCACATAGAAGCATACATGCAAATTAAAACCACAAAATAGTTTCAAGGTACAAGGCAGATAATACTTAGAGTAGAGATGTCCCGAATAGTTCCCTGGCGAATAGTTCCTGGCGAACTTAGCTTGTTCACGTTCGCCACGGATGGCGAATATATGCGATGTTCGGTCCGCCCCCTATTTGTCATCATTGAGTAAACTTTGACCCTGTACCTCACAGTCAGCATACACATTCCAGCCATTCAGCAGCAGACCCTCCCTCCCAGACCCTCCCACTTCCTACACAACAACCATTTTAGATTAATTCGAAAGCTGCATTCTTTTTTTTTTTTTTATTCTTTTTTTTTTTTTAGACAGAAGTGTGTTATATTTGAGCATGCTAGGCTGAACGTGCGTATATCATGGCTAGTTGCACTGAGGGTATGAGTATATAGCAGTACATTGTTGTGAAAGATGGCTGTCATGTTTAGGGTGTAGCTTGCACGTTATCAACTGTGTATTTATATCAGCAGCTCCACCACTAGTTATAAATCAAGTGTGAGTTTCCCCATGAGATGAGACTAGTGAATAACATAATACATGAATGGTTAAGGTAAAGGCATGTAAGGAACTACGACAATAAACTCTTTAGGAGGTGAAATAATGACATGTTTAAACGCTTGCTACTTTATGATTAGTTAATATGCAGAGAGCAGTTCATGTGATCAAAGCCATGGTGTTGCATTGCAGAGCTCAGCAGTGTGGCATTTTTTTGGTGTGTCTGCCTCTGACAACAGTTTGCGGTGTTTGCAGTGCGTTAAACGGGGAGTTTGGTCTGTCACTGTGAAGCGGGCGTAACCCTTACACTACCTGATCGATACAACATCATACCTGATGTTTTAAAGCCCGTTATTCCAAACAATTTAGGAATGTGAGGTCATTTATGCCCTTTATGGATTAAAACCAGACTCTGCATCAACTATGTAATTTTCCATGGGAATTTTGCCATGGATCCCCCTCCGGCATGCCACAGTCCAGGTGTTAGTCCCCTTGAAACAACTTTTCCATCACTATTGTGGCCAGAAAGAGTCCCTGTGGGTTTTAAAATTCGCCTGCCCATTGAAGTCTATGGCGGTTCGCCCGGTTCGCCCGGTTCGCCCGGTTCGCCCGGTTCGCCCGTTCGCGAACATTTGCGGAAATTCGCGTTCGTCATTCGCGAACGGAAAATGTTATGTTCGCTCTAGAGTTTAGAGTTGCTTAGAGTTGTTACATCAGTGTTACAGAGGTGATGATTTCTTTACTGTATATAATGACAGGGGTAAGTCACTGATGTTGGCATTTCTAAGTCACCATTTATGAGGGACAAAGGTTGTAGATCCTGATTGCATAGGTTTTGCACAGGGCACTGGTGCCTCCTTTTGCCAGGAACAAGCTAACTATTGAGTCAGTGGTATTAAAGAGTAAAAAACACTGGGAAGTAAAGATGAAACATAGGTTTGGTGTAAATATGGCACAAACGAACTGTGGGATTAACCCTCTTACTTCTGAACATTTTGAGATCAAAGAACATATTAACATGACAGTTATTTGACTCAAGGGATGCATAGCTGACATATAAACATATCGTAACACAATAATGTTTTTCATAGCTAATTACAAATATGCACATTTACACAATTTTTACCTTTCACTTATTTGTTTTTATGAAACAAAATGTGGGTAATGAACAGCTTTAGATAGTATACAGTGCCCTGTACAATGCAATATTTCACACGATTTGAAGTATAAGTATAAAAACAAAAATATATTTTTTTCTCACATACAGTAGATGTGGCAAAAATAAACAAAACATATCAAATGCCTCATATTTGTAATGACCATACAAAAAATACAGTTAAATCATATATTTCTAAATTAAAGGTATTTAAAACTGCTATAGCTATTGTAAGCAATCTCTGGACTGATAATTTAATACTATGAATGAAATGACTGAGTCCATTCATTCCTCTTCCTGCCCTGTCTGTAGAAATAATATGACCCATTGAAGCTTTCTCTACCGTCAGGGTGAGCACATATTTTCAGCAAATATACAGGAATTATATCAGTGACTAGTGGCTTCTGGCAAATACATTTGTTCCTCAACAGGCTGGTAATAATTTTTAGATTATAAATAAATGTGAGTGAGGCTTTATGTACTAGATTTCATACTGCAAAATACATGCAAAGAAACATGTTTATACTAGATTTGAGTATTAAATGGGTTGAAGAAGGGCAGCAGAGGAGCATTGACAATTTGAAACACCACCTGTCTGTATTTATAAGATTTTGCAAAAATAAGAAATCTAAATTCTGGCTTTCAATATGTTTGGCAATAGAAGATAATCCACTAGTTTAAGATATGCTATGTACACAAAGTTTGGTTTAACCCCTTAAGGACACATGACATGTGTGACATGTCATGATTCCTTTTTATTCCAGAAGTTTGGTCTTTAAGGGGTTAAAGAAAAACAATAACCAAAATGCATTTAGTGACAGAAATTAGACGATAAATTTCACACAAAAAATTTAAAGCCATGATAGCAACAATAAAAAAATATAAAAACTTTTTGTCCAGCTCAGCTATTATGGTAAAAAAAAATTTAAGCTACCAATCCCATTCTCAGTTTATTCACTGCTGGATGAATAGCCCTTTTTGCATATAAGTTTAGAACACTATACAATATTCCATTCAAAAATTGCACACATAAAGATAATAGCTGCTATTTAATAAACCTCTATAGAAAATACATTTACAACGGTATTACATCTAAATGGATAAGATATTTTTTGCCTATACTTACCTTCCTGTATTGGCCATGCTGCTGCCAGTCCCAGCAGCAGAGAAATTAAGAGAAGTCTCATGGTTCCACCAGTCTCCTCCTTAGGTTGAAGTTCTTAAGTGCTAGAAACCAAAGCTACACAGCTATGCACCTGTACTGATTTCTTGTCTTTTTATACCTGTCCAGAGCTATTAATCAATTGGATGATTTGAGGAACACCAGACCCATGATTAAAGGATTATTGTAGATTACAAAACCTGTAATTAGTGACACTATTGACGGGGAACAAACACACCACTTTTGCTTTTAAATAATTGGTTATGTGTGTCATTCAATATTCTTTTTAGATGTTCTATTTCATTGTTTTTTGTTCTAAGGCAACACTCAATTTTATGTCTTTGGATTAACATATAGATATCCTTCTAGGAAAAACAAAATGTACCTGTTATTTTATTTGGTGCAGGATATAAAATATTGTATTTATAACCTTTGCAATATCTTATATAATATTAATAATAATAATAATCTAATAATACTTTTAAGAAAACTTTTAGAGTACATTCACAAGAAATTAAACAAAATGATTAAATTAAATACGTTCATACTAAGCTTATTGTTTTGTCTGACTCTATAATGGGAAATAAAAAGTTTCTATAAATTAATAATCTTAATAATCTAAGCCATTTCTAAAAAAAACATGTATTTACCAAAATGTATGCATAAATATTTTTGTTTATAAATACTGAAAAGTTAATACAGCATAAGATAGTTTTAATTTATATTCTTGTTGTACTTTCCCGACGTTAGAGTGTGCTCTGCCACCCTACAAAATAAGAGCTTTAACGCTGCTAGGGTGGCATAATACTAACCCTTGGCATCGATCGTGATCAGGGGACCTGCTTGACAACCCAGGCAGTCCCCCTGCAGCCAGTCTAGACGATCTGAGTTATGGGACATATGGTCATGGGATCATGGGACACATGACTCGGATTAGCTTGATTGACAGTATTGCCTGCAGGGTGATCCTCAATATAGAATTAATAAAGTAATATATTTACATATAAAACCATCTACTATACACTTATTTATATATCATTTCATTCTAATTGTAGTTATACATAACTTATATGTAATTATATTATTTTTATTAATTATATATAGGGGGCCTACTTGACAACCCAGGCAGACATTCCAGAGAATTTAATTTGCAAGCCCTGTATTAGACCCTGTAACTTTCCAAAACCTCATTAAACCTATACATTGGGGGGAGCCATTGGCGGATCCAGGGGGGGGGGCAACGGGGCAATTGCCCCCCCCGAGATTCTCCCCTGCCGGCTAATGCAGGGCTGACATTGCCCAAGTGCCAGCCCTGCAATGTGCCTGCAGACCGGGAGGGAGATCAGTGATCTCCCTCCCCGGTCCGCAGGCACATTACTGACAGCCGACCGGCAGGGGAGGGAGAGAGGACCCGGGAGCTGTTACCAGCAGCTCCTCCGGGTCCGCCTCTCGCGAGATTTGGAGCGTTGCCGCGGTTACCACGGCAACGCTCCAAATCTCGCGAGAGTGAACTCTAGCCCTGGAGCGCGGGCTAGAGTTCACTGGAACCACTGGACCACCAGGGATTCCCCACTTGGACCACCAGGGATCCAGAAATGTCCCCCCTCCTCCTCAATAAAGGTAAGAAGGGAGGGGGGACATAATATATTTTATTAAATACATTTTTTTTTTTTTTTTTATTAAAAAGCCTCCCTTCCCTCCTCCCCTCCCCCATACACACTGCCCCCATACACACACTGACCCCATACACACTGCCCCACATACACTGCCCCCATACACACTGCCCAACATACACTGCCCCCATACACACACTGACCCCATACACACACTGACCCTATACACACACTACACACACTGACCCCATACACACACTGACTCCATACACACACTGACCCCATACACACACTGACCCCATACACACACTGACCCCATACACACACTGACCCCATACACACACTACACACACTGACCCCATACACACACTGACCCCATGCACACACTGACCCCATACACACACTGACCCCATACACACACTGACCCCATACACACACTGACCCCATACACACACTGACCCCATACACACACTGACCCCATACACACACTGACCCCATACACACACTACACACATTGACCCCATACACACACTGACCCCATACACACACTGACCCCATACACACACTGACCCCATACACACACTGACCCCACACACACTGCCCCCATACACACAAACACTGCCCCCATACACACAAACACTGCCCCCATACACACAAACACTGCCCCCATACACACAAACACTGCCCCCATACACACACTGCCCCCATACACACACTGCCCCCATACACACACTGCCCCCATATACACACTGTCCCCATATACACACTGTCCCCATATACACACTGTCCCCATATACACACTGTCCCCATACACACACTGCCCCACACACACACTGCCCCATACACACACTTCCCCCTTACACACACTGACCCCATAACACTGCCCCACATACAAACACTACACACACTGACCCCATACATACACTGCCCCCACAAACACTGCCTCCATACACACACTGCCCCACAAACACTGTCCCCATACAACACTGTCCCACAAACACTGTCCCCATACACACTGCCCCACAAACACTGCCCCATACACATACTGCCCCGCACACACTGCACACCTATACACACACAGTGCCCTACACACCCTGCTGCCCCCCCATACACACATTGCCCCAAACACACACACACGACCCCCCCATACACACAGTGCCCCCCATACACACACTGCCCCACACAGACATACAGTGCCCCCCCATACACACACTGCCCCACACAGACATACAGTGCCCCCCCATACACACACTGCCCCACACAGACATACAGTGCCCCCATACACACACTGCCCCCTAACACACACACTGCCACCCTTACGCACTCACACTCACTTCACCGCTCACACACACACTGCACCTTTCACACACACTTCACCCCTAACACACACCACTTCTCCTATGCCCTATATCCCAGCAGACCCCAGGTAAGTTGTCAAACTGTTCTTAAACGGTATGACTACTTACTCCGGGGTGGGATCCTGGCACTACTGGCACCATAACTACTACACTGAGCTGTAGTGGTTATTGTGCTAGGATTATTTTTTTTAAATAATCTACAAGTGCCCCTCCCGAGATCAGGCTCTGGATCCGCCACTGGGGGGAGCGGGGGGAGTATTTAAGTATTTTAGAGCAGCAAAATTTATAATTATATAATCACTGGAAGTGCATTTTTTAAGGAAAAAAATGCAAAAAAAACTATTATGAATACTAACTTTGGCCAGGGTTTGTGACCAAGTGGCTACAAAAAAATACTGGACACACCCCATTGAGAATACCCTGTGTTGTCTACTTTTATAAATGGTATGCCTCAATGTGGTTAATTTTCATTCCTGGTCAAGCTAATTTTAATGTGTAAAATCTGAAATGGGCAAGTTTTTTATTTGACCCTTTAACTTTACAAAACACCATAAAACCTGTACATGGGGGCAGTGGTGTAACATGGGAATCCTAGACGCGTTTGACCTGGGCACAAATTTTTCAGACAATGATAAATAAACAAACTGGTGATATGTTTAATTATGTATAAAAATATTTACTAAACTAATAAAATGAATCCCAGTCTTCTCTCCCTGACTCATCCAGGTCAGGTATACTTATCCCCTTTCACCATGCTTATGAAAACACCTATTATGATGCGATTTTGTGGGCCCATCAATCTTGATGCCTTCTCTACTCCGTTCTTTGGACAAAGAAAAGACATTATAGAATTGAATGGGCTTATCTGTTATCTTATCAGTAAGATAGATTAATCTCTTCATTTTTTTTCTGCCATTCGCCCACTCTATGATCCCTCCAGAATGGGGTCCTCACACCACAAGTCTCTCCTTTATCGTTTTGAGCAGGAATGGTACCAGGAAGGATTAATATTTCTCGCACCACCCAGATTGACAATAACTTCTATTAGATATATTTTCAGAGGAGGTGGCCTATATGTTATATTAATTAATTATTAATATATTAATAAGGACAAAGCAGAAGCTCTCCCGATCAACCCTTCTTCACAACCTATAGCATTTGTTAAGTATGGGTTTCATTTTCTCTACTGTACTTTGCAGTTTTTAGTCATCCATCTAACCTCAAACCCAGGTCTGAATGAAATTGTAATAGGATAAAAGTGTTTTTTAGAGCACTCATACAACTCCTATATGAATTAGGTATTATCATTTTATATTTCTGCATCAAGATCATCCATTCTATATAATGCCATTTGTATCATTTTAGCAATTTGACACTCTTGTTGGAGAAGGAGGAGGCCAGATGAGTGGTGGACAAAAACAAAGGATTGCCATTGCTCGTGCTCTGGTCAGAAATCCTAGAATCCTCCTTCTGGACATGGCCACATCTGCTCTAGATAATGAAAGTGAAGCTACGGTACAAGAAGCCCTTGATAAGGTGAGTAAACACCCATTACTCAGACAGGGCTAAACTATGGGTGCAATATACCTAAGACATTTAGCTCTTTGCTCCTTTTGAACATTTAATTGGCTAATGCACATAAAGAATTAAGAATGAAAATCACATGCATTGCAAGAATTCTATTCTGAAAAACCCTGATTCACCATGATCACCATGATTATAGGGCTCAATTTAAAATTCTGGTTCTTGCTGTCAAATCTCTACATAATGCTGCTCCCACCTATGTATCCTCCCTAATACACAAGTATGTCCCATCTAGGCCCTTACTCTCTGCTGCAGACTTACTTCTATCTTCTGTCCGTACTCCCACCTCTGATGCTCACCTTCAAGACCTCTCAAGGACTGCACCGTTCCTGTGGAACTCACTTGCCTCCACCGTTAGATGCTCACCCAATCTCCACTCCTTCAAAAAATCATTAAAAACCCACTTCTTCATAAAAGCGTATCAATTAAACTGTAAATAGCTCCCGACTGATTCCTCTCTTGCAACTGTCATCAACTGTCATTAGTCTTATACTATCCTTACCTTTTGTGTCACTTTACCCCACTCCCTCTAGCATGTAAGGTCATTGAGCAGGGCCATCAACTTCTCTGTTCCTGTGTGTCCAACTTGCCTGGTTACAACTACATGTTTGTTCGTCCACCCATTGTAAAGCGCTGCGGAATTTGTTGGCGCTATATAAATTATAACATAATACTAATAATAATCACAAAAAAACATTTAGAGAGAGTATAAAAGCATAATAAAAGTAATAGTTAGAAAGAAGATGTCTAAACTCCATCATATACACTAAACTGAATATATCTACATTAAATATAAGGTTTTATTATTTTAATTAAATAGTTTAATGTATCTACATGAAGATGTGAGCCACACAGTAGCATAATTGGATTCTAAATATCAATCTATTATCATTGCATCAAAATCAGAACAGTATTTTTTATGATATATGATGTGCTCAATATTAGTCCTGCCTAGGCTGGCACCATGCAATCAAAGTCAGTAGATTAAAAATTAAAAAAAGTCAGTAGATTAAAAAAATTGTCTTTTTTAAAATACACTTAATTTCTATGAAATAGCAGAATGGAGACACGTTCAATTTTTATTGTTGAGAGGCTACACTACTAAACACTTTGAAAAAGCTGCGAATCTAATAGAAAACAGATCATGAAATATTTGGAGTAAGCAAGATTCAGTTTTACTGAAAAAAAATAAACCAAAACATGTATTATTCTCTTTAATGGGCACTGTAGTCACCAGAACAATTACAGCTCAATATAGTTGTTCTGGTGAGTATAGCCTTTCTCTGTAGCCTTTTATCTGTAAACACTGTATTTTTAGAGAAGAAAAGGCTGTGTTGACACTGCTGCCTAGGGACACATCTAGTGGCCACTCCTCATATGGCCACTGGCAGGGCCGGTGCAAGGATTTTTGCCGTCGTAGGCAAAAAAAAATTTGCCCCCCCCATATGCTCTGCCATATGGGCTAACGCCAGTCTTCACAAAGTGTCTTTTATCTGAAAAGACAGTGTGTTTAAATTAAAAAGCCTACAGGCACAGGCTATAGACACCAGAACCCCTACATTATGCTGTAGTGCTTCTGGTGACTATAGTATCCATTTAATGTGAGATTAGTGCCACTAATAATATATTGGATTGCCTACTTACCACCAGATGAGGACAAGAGGCTGATGATGGGCTCAGTCTGGCTCCACAGGTATGGTGTAGAAGTGGCTCTCTGGAGACTGTTTTTAACAGTGCTCACAACAATTAACGAACAGGAGGCAGCTATATTTTTAGGGCCCCTTACACAGCTCAAGGTCTGGGCCCCCAGGGCTTGACCGTGAGTATGCCTACAATGCCCACCCATAAATACCTACATGGCCCACTCATGAGTTCTCTCACAGGAAGTGGAGTGTATGTGTGTAGGGGCTGTTTTATGTGTTATTGTAGAGGATGCAATGTGTGTGTGTTCTTATAGAATGTAGTGTATAGGGATACCAATTTGTGTAAGGGATGTAGTGTGTTTATAGGGGATGCAGTGTGTGTTTTCGTGTAATGAATGCATTGTATGTTTCTGTGTGTGAATGTGTGTGTGTAAGGGGTGCAAGGTGTGTTTCTGTGTATGTAATTGAATGCAGTGTGTGTATGTAAGGGGTGCATTGATTGTGTAAGAGATGCATTTTGTTTCTGTGTGTAAGAGAATGAGTGTTTGTGTGAACGTAAGGGATGCATTGTGTGTTACGGGTGTGTCTGTGTGTGAGTAGGAATGCATTGTATGTTTCTGTGTGTGTGTGTAGTGTAAAAGAGAGGGTTTGAGGGGTAGGATAGGGACTGAGAGGGGAGCAGCTCTTTATTTTTTTAAAACATTTTCATAGTGCTCTCCCCTTCTGTCAATTATTGATGTCCCCTTCCCTCCTGTCCCTCCGTGTTCTCCACTTCTGTCCCTTAGTGCTGTCCCTTGGCCCCCTGTCTCTCTGCAGTCCCCCCTTTGTGGTCTTCTCACTCCCCCCTCTCCCCCTTAGTGGTCCTCCATCCCTCTCCTTAGTGGTCCTCCCTCTCCCAAACCCTTTAGTGGTCCTCCCTCTCCCAAACCCCTTAGTAAACCTTCCCCTCCTCCCCCCACCCACTTAGTGGTAATCTCCCCCCCCCAGTGGTCATTATTCTATTTCCCCCCCCTTAGTGGTCCTTACCCTCCTCCCCTCTCCTTAGTGGTCCTCCCTCCTTACCCCCTTTGGTGGTCCTTCCCCCCCCCCTTAGTGGTCCTCCCTCTCCCAAACCTCTTAGTGGTCCTTACTCCCCCCACCTCCCCCAGTGGTCCTTACCCCCTCCCCTCCCCTAGTGGTCCTTACCCCCTCCCCCTCCCCTAGTGGTCCTTACCCCCTCCCCCTCCCCTTCCCCTAGTGGTCCTTACTCCTCCCCTCCCCTAATGGTCCTTACCCCCATCCCCTAATGGTACTTGCTCCCCCCTCCCCTAATATACCCTACCCCCCTCCCCTAATGGTCCTTGCTCTCCCCCCTCCCCTAATGGTCCTTACTCCCCCGCAATGGTCCTTACTCCCCCCTCCCCTCCCCTAATGGTCCTTGCTCCCCCCTCCCTTAATGATCTTTGCTCCTCCCCTAATGGTTCTTGCTCCCCCCCTCCCCTAATGGTCCTTGCTTCCCCCCCTCCCCTCCCCTTATGGTTCTTGCTCCCCCCCTCCCCTAATGGTCCTTGCTCACCCCATCCCCTTATGGTCTTTGCTCCCCCCCTCCCCTAATGGTCCTTGCTCCCCCCCTCCCCTAATGGTCCTTGCTTCCCCCCCTCCCCTCCCCTAATGGTTCTTGCTCCCCCCCTAATGGTCCTTGCTCCCCCCCCTCCCCTTCCTTCCTGCCTATGTAGCGTGGCCGGGCGGCGTGGAACGCGAGACAGGAACTTCTGTTTCCTGTACCCGGCCGCCGGCGGACTGAAGGGAAGTGCACACTGAGTGAGCACTTCCTGTCATTCCGCCGGCGGCCGGGTACAGGAAACAGAGGTTCCTGTCCCGCGTTCCGCGCCGCCCGGCCACGCTACTTTGAGAGACAGGCAGGAAGGAGCGCTCTGCGCCTCCTTCCTGCCGGTCACTCAAACCCGGCACAGGGATCCGACGCCCCCTGCTAGGGTGCGCCCTAGGCGGCTGCCTAGGTAGCCTTACAGGTGACGCCGGCCCTGGCCACTGGAGATGCTTCCTGGGGCAGACACTGGATTTTCCCTATAGAGATGCATTGATTCAATGCATCTCTATGAGGAGATGCTGATTGGCAAAGTTGGCGTTTGGCTCCACCCTTGCTCCTATGGGAGAGCATTGGCTTGGCTGAGATAATCAATTCTGATTATGTCAGCCAAGGAGGCTGATCGGGGCGGGGCCAGTGCTGAAAATAAGGTAAGGTTTCTTACCTTTTAAGGGAGGCAAGGGGGAGCAAGTCACATAAATGGTGGTTTTAACACTATAGTGTCAGGAATACACATTTGTACTCCTGACCCTATAGAGTTCCTCTACAGTTATTCAGTGAATCGATATCATTCATTTAATGGTCAGTATGGCCTGGTAAAGCACTGATGAGAAATGAATGGCAGCCGACTGTCTCTTACATTATCCAGATCCCCAGGAGCAATTACAGCAACACAGCAATAAAAGCTGAAGATGACTAAAATATTTCCATCATTTTGCATATTTGAATATAAGAATGCATTCCTTAGACAGAAACTCAGAATGTTGGATAGAATTTACATATATTGAAAATGAATAGCAAATTATGTTTTCAGGTTCGGTTTGGACGCACAACTATCTCTATTGCACATAGATTATCAACAATTAAAAATGCTGATGTCATCATCGGTTTCGAGCATGGAAGAGCTGTGGAAAGAGGGACCCATGATGAGCTACTTGAGAGGAAAGGAGTTTATTTTACACTGGTTACATTGCAGAGTCAAGGGGACAAAGCACTTAATGAAATGGAGAAGCAAAGCAAGTATCTCTTGAATTCATTTCTGTATTTGTATATGAGTGCAAAATGTTATTTAGTTTAAGGGGCAAACATGTTAACAATGAAATGCATGTGTATTGACTACAGAATTTAGACTGGTATAACCCAGAATGAATTATGGGCAAGTTGAAAAATTGTTACAATTCCAATGAGATCAGGTATACTGTAGGAGTCCTGGATCCATAGCACTAAATATACCTGTGTGTGTAGGCTGAGCTTTGCTTGTGGGTTGTTGAGCCCTTGAATTTTTCATATCCTCTGGATTTCACTCATGACTGTAACAGCATAAAATAAAGCATTCAGACAATACCTAACAGGAAATAGCATATTTGATTGGACATGATGTGTGGGACTATCATTCGTCTTGACCTGCATTGCTCTTGACTAACAGTGAACTGGGAGAGCACTCCACTGGAAATTTTCACGGCAAACTGGATAAGAACTTGAGTTGAACAGCATAAGCAGGAATCCTACTAGGGACTACAGCTATGTCTCTAGCTGGAGCATAAGCAATAGCATTGGAACTCTCCAGAGGTCAGAGATTCATGTAGTCTCACATTTGGGACCCCTGTCCCATATTTATCTCTTTTGAGAAGACACCATAAGAAAGAAGAGTGAAGTAACATCAATAAATGTGCTTGTTCTTCATGCTGCTGATGCAAAGCATTAATGTTGTTGGGTAATCATTTTCTGCAGTTCTCAGCATAGGCGATCCTGATTGACTGGCTTGCATTGCTGCCTGTCAGGCTGGTACACATTCTTGCATACATCCCTGACATGCTCTGAATATGGTCTTCTGAACCCTCTCCAGTGTTGGGAGGTGCATAATTACCAGAGCCAGATTACCCATAAAGCAGTACAGGCGGCTGCTGTTGCCCATGGCTCTGACAGGAGCAAAGTGGGCCCCTGTCTAGGAATGGAACTCTGGCTTTGGATGTTAGGAGGCCCTAATTGAGCTAACAGAGAGATCAAAAGATTTCCCTACTCAGCCCTGGCATGCTCAATACCTCAAAGAAGCTTTATGGTCTGCACGTCTGTCAGGTTTTTGGTCCCTTAGTGCTCCTCAACAAACTCAGAATTCAGTAGCCAGCTCTTCAGCAGACTTACCCCCCACATACAGCTGTCAGCCAACTCCATACACAATCAACATTCATCCACTACACACACTCTCACACACTTTAGCACAAACAGCACTGAGTCTCCCTCACAAACATACATCACTCAACCACCACACACATTGACACACAACACTCACAAAACAGAGCCCCAGGCAGTAGGAATCTAGGCGCAATCTGGCATCCTATGTAGCTAAACTGGGCAACCTTAATCCAACTCTGATAATTAAACATACAGCGCATGTCTAGAAGACATTTAGAACACAACATGTATGTAAATAATTTCAGTGTTCAAAAAAATCAAGTCAGTTTTATCTTTGAGATATGGAACTTGGTGAGTAGGCATACTATATGCCAAATTTCTTTCTTTCTTTTTTTTCCATTCTGAAATACTTAGCACCTACCCGCCTTTATCTTTAGATATATTATATACTTGCATTTAATGTTATAGTTTACTAGCATCACAATGCATGGAATTCCGTTTAATAGTACAAGTCCAAAGGTTTATTTTGTAGCTTGGCCTAACTTTAGCCTATTTCTGTGTCGTAGTCAACATTACATTTTTGTATCTCAGATACAGAAAACAAAGAGTTTGAGGAACCTAAGCTTGAGGCGGTTAATTTGTTCAAGAGAGGAAGCTATCAGGCCAGTTTACGGTGAGTCCATCAAGAAAACTATTGATTCAGTAATGTTTGCATTCTCCTTGAATAGCACGGATTTGTACTAGAAAAATAATCGAATTATTAAGCCCATATTAGGAAAGAAATCTAAGATGACTGACCTTTTATCAAATTTGAATTTATACATATACAATTAACTATTTTTTAAGACTGACACCTAACACCGCTGAGTTTATTTCTGAGAAAAATAATTTTTGTATGTTCGTAAATTGGAAAAGGTCATGGACAAAGACTATTAGAATTACATGTTATGAAATAGTACGCACACACAAAAAATATATACATACATCATTACACAGAGACTAAAGAGTTATTCATCCTTTAAATTGGATCATTATTTCTTTAACCTTTGCAAACTAATTGAAGGTCAAATATAAACAATGCAGGAAGTCTGACCAAATGTTTTCTAGAAACACAGATATCTATAGAATTCTGCATGTTGCTTACTCATTTGTGTGCATAATATTCTTAAAAATATGTTAACAATTAAAAAATTAAATGTATAATATTAACCACATTTAACTTGTTATTCTAAAATGCATCAAGCTGTTCTGAAGAGCATCCAATCATTGTGTGCTTAACCCCTTAAGGACACATGACGGAAATAGTCCATCATGATTCCCTTTTATTCCAGAAGTTGTGCCCTTAAGGGGTTAAGAAAATGTAACACTGTTTAATTTACTGAATGGAAGAAAGGAAAAATGAAGAAATAAAGTTAATGCATTGAAATACATATGAATATATACAAGATATACAACATTTTATATATATGGGAGTAAGGTGCTATATCTGTATAAGCAAGGTCATGTATATGAGTACCATATAAGGAACATTATTTTTGATTGTAGAGCTTCAATCCGGCTTCGGTCCAGGTCTCAGTTGTCCAATGTGGTTCCAGATAATCCTTTGCTGGTTCTGGGGGATACCTCATCTCAGTATGAAGAGACAGGAAAAACTAAAGCAGTAAGATAATTGCATACTTAATAATGAAAATATTTCAACTAACTATTATTAACATTATCAATGATTGCTACTTGGAGCCAGTCTCATAAGCTAACTATTTGGAATGCAGACCTGTTGGTTAGTCTTTTGGTCTTATTGGTCTGAGTATTAGAGACACACTTTTTTTATTGTATGTCTTTTACTTTATCTCATACTTTATGATTCTTTATTTAGACCTAACATTCAATGCTGCTTGTCTTTACATTTAGTATTAACTGGATATAGAACCCATTGAGCAGTGAATCGCAAACAAATATTTAATGGCCACCAAAGGTCTTATGCAAGTGATGGTACCGATAACTCACTGACAAATAGTTGACCTTGAGGGATATACAAAGATCAGCTACAACATTACAACCACCTGCCTAATATCATGTAGGTTCCCCTTGTGCTGCCAAAACAGCTCTGATGCATAGAGGCATGGACTCAGCAACACCTCTGAATCCTTTGACTCCTGCAAGTTGTGAGGTGGAGCCTCCATCAGATTTGTTGTTCCAGCACATTCCACAGATGCTCAATCGGTTTGAGATTTGGCATCATATTATCATACTGAATGAGGCCACAGCCATCAGGAAACACAATTGCCATAAAGGGTGTACGTGGTCGGCAACAATCTCTAGGTAGGTAGTACGTGTGAACGTAGTGTACACATGAATGCCAGAAACCAAGGTTTTCAAGCAGAACAGTACCCAGGGAACTAACACTGCTTCTACCTGTCTGCCTTCTTCCCATAGTGGATCCTACTGTCATTTTACATCCAGGTAAGTGACGCACATTTATGCGGCCATCAACTTGATGACTTGTGCAGGAAAAGTGCTGACCCTAAATAGGAATGAAGGGGCCGCTGTTAACTAAACAGTGAAAAATAATATTTAAAATAAACGATAAAATAGTACACAGCAAAAGATACTATATAAAATAAAATGAAACAGCAAAATCAAACATAAAAAGAGCATTGTAGTCCATGTAGTGAACAGTCAATTTCACTTTATATTGTGATAAAATGTAGCAAACGTGTATCAGCTGCCAAGATGTTAGATACTTGTTACTGAATGGCAGGAACTAATATCATCTGTGGCTGATATTCTATGACCTATATAGGACTACATGGGATAGTGACATATAGGTGAAAAGTCTTCTTTAGAGGGGTATAATACCTGACCATGAAGTGGTCTCATATGTTGAGCGATGTCTTGAGATCTAGGTAAAAAAACAAGAGACATAGTGTTCTCTGTAAACCCTTTATTAGTAATGACAAACAGTTAAAAACACTTACAAGCTCTCTAGAATGAAAGTCATATCTGTGGAACAGTAGGAGTAACGGCTCCAGATGTTGAAAAAAAACTTAGTCCCTTTAGTGCTCTCACTTTCGCCAGCTCGAAAGTGAAATGTGAGCAATTCTGTTAGGGGGGTAAGCTGCGGACCGTCGCGTGCGTTCCACCGTGAAAAAACAGGAAGCCGCTCCTGCGTTCCACTGCAGTCCTTCTCCAAGAGAGTGTCTGTTCGATGTAACCACCTTACGCGTTTCGTAACAGGTAATGTCACTTCTTCAGTGGATTATTAAGTTACCCGTTTTCAATTAGTTTTTCAACTCTCACAGCATTTCCTGGAATGTTATAGGATCCAGTATCCTTGTGATTTATTTTATATCCTGAGCTTTTATGGGGGCTTTTTTTTTTATACCAGTAGAGATTAATGTGAGTGAGGAAAAATAAGCAGTTGGATAGGTTTATTCTTGTCCGCTTTACCTGCAGTGTATATGAGAACCTGTAAATAAAACATAATTGTCACTTGGGCAGCATGGGTTGTATGAGAAAAATAGGCCATTATGGTGTCTACATGTTAAGGAAACCAATGACTTTTAAAGGATTCTAATAAAGCCCTTGTTATTTTATACGTATTTTGTTTAGTAAGACAGTTCAGCTGATTAGAATTAAATATTTTTAATCTTGGATATGTGACTTCATGCGAGAACACACCAATTACTTTAGCTTGCTGAAGCTGCTTTATGTGTAAATTATGTGTCCGCTCTTTTGCATCTTTCAAAAAGTGCAAATATCAATAGAAATTGGCACTGTTATGAATTAACCTTGTTACCAACCTCAGCTGTCTATCAGACAACCATCCATGTGACTTCCTGGTCTGGTTAGCTCAGTGGAGCTAAACTCAAGAGTCAGGCAATTGCCAAGAGCATATGCCTTACAAAGAAATCTCATTCAGCTGTACTGAGAAGTCTGTGATTGGACAGACACAGAAAGTCTGGGCTGGGAAAGAAGGGAAGGGCTTGCAAAGTTGTTTTTAGATATGCCACCAATGAAAACAATGCATTATTTAAAAAAAAAATATGTTTTCACTGGGTATATCTACTAAACAGAGGTTTTAATAATTTATTTTTTTTAAATGTTGTATTTGTGCAGTGGAGTGTACGCAAAGTGGCAATTCCAAGACAGTAATTTGTGATAAGCTAACCAACATGTTTGCCCACTTTAGTCTAAATTACTCAATAGCAATTCTATTAATAGCTAGACAAAATCCACAGGACATTTTTTTTTCAATACTACATTTAGTATAAATTTGCTGCTGAAAGTAGTAAAACCATAACTGTATGACTGTCTCTAAAAGCAATAAAACCTTTTATTAAAATCTTTTTTTTTTCACTCAGGATATCTATGCTGATGATGATGACGGTGTGGAACCTGCACCAGTCGCCAGAATTTTAAAATACAATGCGCCGGAATGGCCTTATATGTTAGTCGGATCATTTGGAGCTGCCGTTAATGGAGCCGTCAGTCCTCTTTATGCCTTGCTCTTCAGTCAGATTCTTGGGGTAAGAAAAGCAATGCTGAGGTTGAAACAAAACACACACACACACACAAAAAGATTTTCCTAAAGTTTCCTAAATTTTACTTAAAATATTTTGGCTTTTCCATCCCATGATTCAGTGACATACACTCAATCCATGGGGCCTGAAACTGATCTGTGTCACCCCTCCCCCGACAAACACACAAACAGACACATACATACAGACACACATACATACAGACATGCGTACATACACACAGACAAATAGACACAGACACATACACACATACATACAGACAGACACATACATACAGACACATACACACAGAGACACATACATACACACAGACACATACAAAGACACATACATACAGAGACACACACATACACACATACAGACACAGGCACACACACACACACACACACATACAAACAGACAGGCACACATACATATATACAGACAGACAGACACTCACATACAGACACACATACATACAGAGACACACACATACACACATACAGACACACACACAGACACATACATAGACACACACACACACACAGCGACAGACACACACACAAACACATACATACAAACAAACAAACACACACATATACAAAATGTTTAAGTCACCCTCCTGTTACCTACCTTTTAGGTGCTGGAGGGTCCAGTGGTGGCTCAGGCTGATGGAAGTCAGAGTTCCCACTCTGACTCCCTCTCCTTCCTCCTGTGCTCTGTCTGATAGCTGGGAGGAGTGACCGGGGCAGTCACTTCCTCCCAGCTTCTGATGTCGTCTGTTAAAGTGCTGCAGCGCTGACCGGGCCCCCTGAAAATGCATAGCCATTGGGTGGTCCTAACAGCATGGTCCACCCGATGGGCCCCTTGAACGTGCGGCCCCGGTGGTTTGGCGCCGGGCCAGGGCAGCAACACATGGCGCCGGGCCTGGTCACAGCTGCGACCCCTGCGCCATAATGCCTTGGAAGTGCTCAAATGTGTTCAAACACCAATATGCACTATGGGTGTGTGCATTCTTGCCATTGTCTCCAGCAGTACTGTACACACACTAGAAACATCAGACTATTAACATTTTTGTTCTTTCCATTTAGACATTTTCTATACCTGATGAAGAACAGCAAAGGAATGAAATTAATGGGATATGTGTGCTTTTTGTGGCTATCGGACTTATATCTTTTCTAACACAATTTCTACAGGTAGTTTCAATGTATTTATCTTGATGCAAAAACACATTGTGTGTTCATTATATTCTGTGAGTGTACAATATTCCATGGTTTCTTTTTTTATTTAACAGGGTTACACATTTGCAAAATCGGGTGAGTTACTCACAAGGAGGCTACGTAAAATTGGATTTAAGTCGATGTTGGGTCAAGAAGTTGGATGGTTTGATGATCCAAGAAATAGCCCTGGAGCTTTGACCACAAGACTTGCAACAGATGCATCACAAGTCCAAGGGGTAAGGACAACTTGATCACAATCCAATAATCATAATGTTTAAATCAAATATTCTTTGCTTAACAAATTTTATTTCCAGCAGCGGCAAAACATCACATGCAGGTCAGTGGCCCTAGATTTATTAACACATCCTGGTGCCACAGATATAGAATAATGCTATTACTTATTATTACCTTCGCAAGATAATTGTTTCTCTAGTGATTTAATTTCTTTGTTGAATCAAATATTTGTTCTATTTTATATTTTTATTTTTGTTTTTTATTTGGGGTATCCAAAAAGTACATTTTTAAATTTAGCAGTGATGCAGAGCCAATTATCGACTAACCAAATCTATGCAATATATTTACAGGCCACTGGATCCCAAATCGGAATGATTGTGAATTCCTTAACTAATATCGGAGTTGCCATAATTATTGCATTCTACTTCAGCTGGAAACTGAGTCTAGTGATTACCTGTTTCCTCCCCTTTCTGGCCCTATCTGGTGCTCTGCAAGCCAGGATGCTCACCGGATTTGCCAATCAAGACAAACAAGCCATGGAATCTGCAGGAAGGGTAGATATGTACTATTTTTTTTTATTAAAATAATAGCAAGTTAATTTGTAGATATCTGATTGTTCACTCCAAGTATTTGCTGTTTTTGCTCCATTTTAATTAGTATGGAACCAAAACAGTGTTTGTGTCATAATTCAAACAATATACATTTACCCCAGTCTATACATTTAACGGTTGTTTATGAGATATATTCACAGGAAACACTGCAAGAATCACGCTTCTATTCTACGTAATACTGATATTCTGGGTCCAATAGAAACATTACATATAGGGCATTTATGTATCAGATATCCCATGCTATAATAGTGTTAACTTAAATTTGCCGTCCAGCTATGGTAGACTATAGTTCTCACTAAGCACTTCAATTGCATATCATTATGAAAAGTGCAGTACTCAATACCTGGAGCGCCACAGATTGTCAATCACAGAACATTGTTGTCTTAACATTGTATCTGATGCATTGGAGATTATATAATATTTAGTTTAATTAATTAACAAACTATGACCCCCCTCTTTTTTTCTATTGCTTTTATTGTTAAAACCAAAGGGAATTGGTAAAATGAATGTGCTGGGGATGTCTGGTGAGTAATCTGTCAGAAGATAAGCAGTACGGAAATTTGCCATAATAGTAGTTTTGTATATAAACAAGTACATCTAAAGTTGAATGCATCTGATAAATCATCCTGATATATTTGCGTGTTGCCAATAAATAAAAAATCTTTTTCACATTGACTCTAAATCCCTGGTTTCCCATGGTCATCAGAAAGTGTACTACAGACAATAGCTGAGAGCAATATCATAGTACTGATCTCACGTTACTGTTTGTACAATCAAGACTTAATAATATGTAATCATCTCAAATTATCCCTTTGAAAATAATATGTATGATCAGCTTGTAAAAGTAAAAAATGGATCATCAGCTTATATACTCTTTAAAATTTTAGCAGACGGAGGAAGGTCCAAAGCTTCGTCATTTTGTAATTCAAGTGTTTGTGCATCCTCTTGTGTCCATTACATTACATTGTTTTACTGGATGAGAATGGAACTTCACTTGAAGTCCATGGGGAAGAAGGGAGCAAGTAGACCCATGCTTTCTCACAAACATTGTGTCATTTTGTAAACATAGCAACTTGACGTGCTGGAATGTAATGTCATAATATCATAACCCCTCAGCCAGTACACAAGAGGACCGGAAACGGGGCAAAGCCATAACAAATCCCTTTGCTACAATATTACTATTGGTGTTGTTATATTGTACACCCATTTCATCCAATATTCATATGTTATGTACATACCCACTATTTACTTTCATTTTACAAATTTAGTTCCTTCTGTACCACATGCAACATGATATCTTTTTGTATCACAGTTCAACATAATTTTAGATTGTTTCATGGTAGCTCTATGCAAACTTCTGGTGTTGTTAACATTCGGAGCATTCACCTAACCTATGCCACATTGTATCTTCTAGATTTCCAGTGAAGCACTTGGGAACATCAGAACTATTGCTGGAATTGCTCAAGAAAAGAAATTTGTAGAAATGTATGAGGAACAACTCGAATTACCATACCGATCGGCAATAAAAAAAGCCAACGTATATGGATTGTGTTTTGGTTTTGCTCAGTGTGTGGTTTTTATTGCAAACTCTGTGTCATACCGATATGGAGGTTATTTAGTTGATAAGGAAGGACTACATTACAGCTTTGTATTCAGGTAATATGTGGACCTTAATTGTATTTATGCACATTTATCTAAAACGTGCAAAGAAAAACTGCAACATTGAGAAATGTGTTTTTGGTCAAATTTGTGATCTTGGTTTAAAAGTTATATTTTGATTTTAAACTGACCACAGATGCCTATATATAATTTTTTTTACAAAAACAGGGGTGTTTTGTAAATGTTAAACCTAAACATTATGTGGAACAGTTTCAGCTGAAGCCATTTTTAACAACCGAATAGCTATATCTTGAAAGAAGATCTCATTCCAAGAAATCTTCACTTATGGAACAGGATGGGTGCCCACCTTGGCTACAGGGTGTGGTGCCATCCATCAATATTGGCTGGTCCATCCACAACGATAGTGTGACTGACCATAAATGACCAATTTCACTTTTATATTATATTAAGTATCTTTCTTGGGTATGGGTCTGGATATTGTGCTAACAGTAGTGAGGATTTCACCCAGAAGGTCTGGTTGAAAACAAGCATAATATGTTTTGCAAAGCAAAACTTTAAATTTTTAATGCAAAGTACAATCTTCCAACACATTTTAATAATTGCAATAATGGATCCTTCTAATTAAACTCGTCACACTAGAAGTGCTTGTCAAAATAACCTATATATTGCGCCTTATAACTTTAATCCTATTTTGGGAATATCCATTGAATTGTGAATTTATCAGGAAAACTAAATAAACTCAAAGTGAACTTACGAGTTTAACCCAAAATAGCTGACATAGAGAATTGTTTCAGTTCAGGTATGTTAACATAAACTTTGGAATCAAGGTGGAATTCACTCCAAATTCACTTTTAATTCCCAACAGTTTGCACTTTAATGAATAACTTTGAAAGTGTTTTCATTTTACAAAATAGACATGATTGTGTTTTACTGCTTCCCCTTGAAACTGAGTAATTAACTATTTTTTTTATTGAATTTTAGAGTAATATCATCCATTGTGACCAGTGGGACCGCTTTAGGTAGAGCATCATCTTATACTCCGGATTATGCCAAAGCTAAAATCTCTGCGGCACGATTCTTTAAACTGGTTGACCGAGTTCCAAAAATTACTTTGTTTACAGATGAGGGAGAAAAATGGGTACGTTTTCTTTTCAGCAATGATACCAAAAAGAGAAACCGTGTAAATGTTGAACCAATGTATATTTTCCAATTAAGTTATTGCTAACCTTTGCTCGCCACTGGCTATTGTTGGATGAAAACAAAAAATGTCCTCGTTATTGAATTGGTTAAATAAAAAATCTAGATGAGGGGTATTCTCAACCAGGGTAATTAACTGCTGAGTTTTTGGCTCAAGAACAGCTTTTTGGCTTTCAAATGTTTACATTAACTGTAGTCAGTAAACAAGAGAAAGTCTTTAATTTTACACCTACCATAAAATATAAGTCGTGACTATAAAATATATCATACCATAAAATATAAGTCATAAAATATACCCCTCCAATAAAATATAAGTCATGACTTGAAAACCAACATTCAACAATGTTTGGAAGCTCAGACCTCAAGGTATTTAGAGCAAAGAAAGAAGTGCAAATAAAATTATTATACTTGCAAGTTATTAATCCTTATTTTGTATGACTTTTCCAGAATGATTTTAGGGGAAGTATTGAATTTATCAACTGCAAGTTTACATACCCCACACGCCCTGATATCCAAGTGTTGAATGGTCTCAATGTGTCTGTGAAGCCAGGACAGACCCTTGCATTTGTAGGAAGCAGCGGTTGTGGCAAAAGCACAAGTGTTCAACTACTGGAAAGATTTTATGACCCAGACTATGGTCAAGTGGTAAGTAAAAAAACTACCAACACATGATGAATGTATTTTTCAAGGGAATCAATTCACTACAGTGCGAAACTCGGATCTAGGCCAATAAAGCAAAATTAGAGAATAAGTTAGATAATTTTTCCAACTTGCGTTTTTTAATCAAATTTTGCTAATTAATTTACAAATCACTCTTCATAAAACCCAGGGTGTGAATAAAACCCCAAAGTGTGTAAAAGTGATCAATACTAAACTCTGTAAATTATATAAATAATAGCATCAGTGTCCAGTGAAACAGGACGCCAATCGGAAAAAGGATCGTGCCACTGGTACCACCCAAAGAGGAAGAACCTGCCTGGAAAGGTGGCTGGTCCACCCAAAAAATAGGCTGGTCATGAATGTATGCCAGGCTGCCTGCCAATCGCTCAGACTGTCCCCCTAAGAGCAGACTATGACCTCTTAGTGGTCCTAGTACACTGATCATAGCACAAGGTCACCTAATGATGCGCTCACGCTATGCTTTCTAGGGACAGATCCCTGATATCCCCAAAAATAGAACACCAGGGAACAAGCCCAGAATGACCAGACAAGAACGTGACAACGGTTCTGTAGCTCTGAAAATTTGACTGTAGGAAGCCCCGTGTAATATTTTTATTTCTGTAAACACAGGATTTTATTAAATAATCATCAAATTAATTATTAATTCGAATAAACTCAAAAAACAAAACAATATTTTGTGAGGCACACATATGGTGATATGTTAAAAGTAGGTAAATCAAATAGGTTAACATCTAAAACAGCTAAAAAATTTAATTCACTATGCATTCATTTTGAAGTCTTGTCAATTGCCACTTAGGAAATAACCCGGTAAGTATTGCTATTCGGGTTTCAATTTGTTACAATTCTGAATTTATTGAATAAATGATTCAATAGTGTGATTGTCTCTGTCACAGTGTTTGTGATTGAGTAGGACAGTGTCAGTAAATATATTTTTTACAGTTCACATAACCTTAATGACACATATTGCCTAACTCTACATTGTTCCTTAAGCCCCTAAACCCTAATTCTAATTTCTACTTAACTTAAGGCACAATGACACTAAATTCCCATAAAGCTGTGCTTAACTCTAAAACCCTATAACCCTAAGAGGGGACCTCCCAATGGTAATCTTACCCTAGTTGTGTATTTTTCAATACAGTGTGTTTTTGTGGCACTTCTATTCAAGTAAATCTTACCCTAAAATATTAATATAATATATTTTAAACTTCCCCCTTTAACCTCAGCATTTTAAATGTATAAACTTGAATGAGTTGCAGAACAACGAGATCTTCTGATATTAATTGACAAACTGTTGTCCAAACCTGGACAAGAGAAGAATACGCTCTGTATATATACTTTATATTTTTATAAACTGGTAATACAAACAATAGAATAAAACCAGATCCTTCCTTTTTCTCCTGACTCCAGCTTAGTTTGATACTTTTAAATTACATTTATTGTTTTTTGTTTTTTCTTTCTGCTTTTTTTTCTTCCCTGCAGCTAATAGACGGACATAACACAAAGAACATCAATGTGGCGTTCTTACGGTCTAAAATTGGAATTGTGTCTCAGGAGCCTGTGCTGTTCGACTGCACTATTGCTGAGAACATCAAATATGGAGATAATTCCAAAGCACTCTCGATGGACCAAGTTATTTCGGCATCGAAAAAAGCTCAGCTGCATGATTTTGTGATGGGACTTCCAGATGTGAGTATTAAGCTGGCACTGCCTCTGTTAATTGATTTAGCTTATTCATGAATGATTTTTACATACTACGCGGCAGCTCTGGTCATTTTATATGTTTTTAGGAAAACACTATTAATGTGAAAAGCCAAATGCCACCAGATCTGTAGCAGCCATTAGATACACATGGATACTATACGCTCTCAAAAACAAATAAAAAATAAAAGTGTTTGAAATGTACACACATGTATCACTAAAAGTAAATGTTATAGTAATTTATTTTCCAATTAAAAGAACTATAGGTACCCAGACCACTTCAGCTCATTGTAGTGGTCTGGATACAGTGTCCCTATTGCAGTTTCAAAGAAACTGCAATGTTTACATTGCATTTGCAGCGTTAAGTCTGCCTCCAGTGCAGACTCCAGTCGAGGGACATCGAGGGACATCGGAGGAGGCACAGCCTTCACCCAGCGCCGAGGCACATCGGCCCTGGGATCAGGTAAGTAAAATTTGTTTTTTAACCCTTTATTCACTGCCAGCCAGGAATACAGCTTTAGTATCCCTTTAAGTGAAGTGATTCATTATACATTTGATGGCTTCAAAACTACATACTGGTTTTTGACTTAGATTAATGTAAAGGTTTTTTTTTTTTTTTTTTTTAACTAAATAGTGAATTTCTGTGAAATGAAAACCAAATTGGAAAATTTGCAAAGCCGATTTTAAACAATTCACCAGTGTAGCTAAAACCACAGCACATATTTTGTTGAAGATGAAATTTTGCAATTCGGTTTTCAATTCAATAAAAGATTTTGCTTAGTGAATATATCTCACAGGGTTATGAAATGAGTCATGGATTTCTTGCAATTCACCAGGAAAGTTACAATTTAAGTTCTATCTATATATGTAGCTGAGATGTTTAACCTCACGATTTGCCAACATTACCAACAAGCACTGTTTAATGACTAATCTATATTTGGATTTATTAGCACACATACAGTATGGCTTCCACACTGTCTTTCATAGAACTTTGATGTGCCATTATAAAATGAGTTGTGCAGAATTTTAAGATTTCAAATCGTAGCTGTGTTGTAAAACGATTGCCTTGTTATCCAAACGACAGAAATATGACACCAATGTTGGGGCACATGGATCTCAGCTCTCTCGTGGTCAGAAACAACGTATAGCAATTGCCCGGGCTGTCATCAGAGACCCTAAGATTCTGCTTCTAGATGAAGCAACGTCTGCATTAGATACAGAAAGTGAAAAGGTAAGAAAAGGAATAGTCTAACATTATTAATGTTTTCATATATTCATACATTAGAATTCTGTAGAATTTTAACCAGTGACTCTAATTATAATAGTTGAATTGAACAACATCTTAAAGATAACTATTTTTGTTGTTTCTTTGAAAAAAAAAATATTACTATCCAAGGCTGTCGTTAGGCAAGGATAAGTGTGCCAACTGCTTAATTTTTAGTCCCCACTTTCTTTCACTGCTGCAATGAAACCCTGAAAGATATTGGGTGCAGAGTAATGACAGGCACTTTCTGGGCCCTCATTACAGCAGTGAAAGAGAGAGAGAGGTGTCTCCAGCTAAAGGAATAAACATAAAACTGATAGTTTATGATTGATGATGTAATGAAATATATATCAATAAGGAAGTGATTATGGCAATAAAAATATTTTATTAAAATAATACATTAACAAAAACAAACAGTACATTTGTAAAACACTCTTTATGGATGCTGTGAATGAGGTATAAGATTATTGGACTGACGGCAATAAGCTGTGAATGATTTTTATTTGCAGACGGTTCAAGCTGCCCTTGACAAGGCAAGGGAAGGTCGCACCTGCATTGTGATTGCACATCGTCTGTCTACAATTCAGAACTCAAATACTATTGCAGTCATGTCTCAAGGAATTCTCATTGAAAAGGGAAATCACGATGAACTAATGGAAAAGAAAGGAGCGTATTATAAACTTGTGACAACCGGAGCACCTATAAGTTAACAGCACCCATAACATACCAAAAACTGACTTCAATAAAGAAGACGCAAGACCTCAGGGCAACCCGGCAGTCAACTGAAACCAAGATGTGGGTTGTGCTCGCTCTTCTTTTATTTTAACTTGTATGATGTACGAGGATGCCAAGACGAAGTTTGACGTATGATTTAAATCACTTGAATCTTGAAATATTATGCATGCGCGCTGTAAATATGAGTGTGTGAATATTGAATCATCACCAGTAGGCATAAGCATGCATAGGATTTCACGAAAAAGATGCAGGAGTTTCTATGCTGGTGCTTCAACGCGTCCTACAAGGATGTTAGCAACGGTAGCTGAAAGTAGTGCAGAGGTAGGTGCGTGTAATGATTATCTTCGCTGCACACCTCAACCTACCCACTTCAGTAGGGTGTGTGAAAATGGATGGGTCATCCTACTGAATGTGACCATATCTCTACAGTAGCTCTATAAGGGAAAAGTATTAATAAGGATAACTATACTATAATGTTATATAAATGTGCATAATAATATTGCTGGTATTGTCAACAAATGTTTGGCTATTTGTAAATTCCATCCCCTTTTGATCCTGTTCTCGTATCCTTAATTTTGGCGCTGTTTGCAAGGAAACTTCAGAATTGTTCTGCCTGCAGTACCATGCAATCAGTTATTGTACAAATACGTATACACTTACAATAAATTCCATTGTACATTGTCAGTAAAAATATAATTAATTATTGTTATACCAATACATTGAAAGTGTAATATCAGATTATTGACTTATTTTCCTAATGTTCCCCATTAAAGGTTATTTACATTATATTTATATAAACATTTTATTTGTCATGTGTTGTTTTATGATTTCTTGTTTTTTTTTTTGTTTTGTTTTTTATAAAGGACGTTTTTCTGCAGCCTTAAAGGAAATCGGTTATTTAGCAAGAAGTGTATGTGATATAAGATTTATGCTTTGAAGGTCACATATGTAATACATGCAGATAAATATAGATACTTTTATATGCACTTTGAATATATAAAACAAACATTCACTGTGCATTTTACATAATGAGACTAATGACATCTATAGCATGTTGCCACTTGGAATGTATAAATTACGGAATATATAGAATTATAGAATATAAAATATTTATATTCTATAATTCTATATATTCCGTATATATATATTCCGGTTTATAAATTTATATCAGTGACTGACTATAATGACATTGTTTTTAAAGTACACCATAAACATTGAGATCCAACTGGTGACGGACATTTGTTGCAAAGTTTAGAACGTGGTCTCTGCAAACCTCTTACACTCTCTGAGCACTATCATAACTTCAAATTGTATCACCCCCAAATGCCCCAGATGTTTACTTCTAGTTATTATTCTCTGTTCCCCTTTTACAATATAGAAACAGGTCAATCAGCTTCCTTCCTCACTGAGCTCTGCAGCTGTAAAATAAAAAAACTAAATGCAATTTTTCAACTATGACAAGATTAATCTATCTGCGTTTACTGTCTAGTCAGTTTAACTATTTGTTCTGTTAATGTCCTAAAGATATAGACTCGAAACTATACTGCACTGTTTATTCTTCCCAAAACACTTGAAATGAAGAAAAAAAACTCAATGTATACTTCCAGCTAAATCCCCTTTTAAATGTATAAGGACAAAATAACAGCTATAATTGAAATAATTTGGTAAAACATTACCCCCTAGTGGCCTTTTGGTGCAGTGCTAATTGCATATAAGGAAATGCTCAGAATGGGAGAAAAACAGGTTAAGGATTCCTTTCGTTATAATGGATCAGACTGGTTCTAGAGGTGTGATGTGCATTTTATTTAGTATAATTAGGGTTGCTTGATGATTGTTACTTGTGAGCAATACTTCCTTAGTTCTTTGAGTGTACAGTGAGTATCCTGTGGAGACATATATTTTATATTAGGATCTTTTAAAGCAGGGGTCCTCAAACTCCGGCCCCCCCAGATGTTGCTGAACTACAACTCCCATGATTCTTTGAATTACATAGACAGCCAGAGAATCATGGGTGTTGTAGTTCAGCAACATCTGGGGGGCCAGAGTTTGAGGACCCCTGTCTTAAAGGAACAGTCTAGGGAAAACCATAAACACTGTCCTCCGTTTCATTGTTAAACCGTTTACAAACAGTTTAGCAGTAAAGACCAAATGTGTCTGCAGCTTGGCCCACCCTGGCAGGATGACCATGGCGTAGTTTTTTTTTATCACTTTACAGCAAGCCAAATCATACTAGCTGATAGGCAGAGAGCTGTCTGCTTTGGGGTTTATAAATTCTACCAAAATCCCAGGTGTCAAAATAACATTTTCCCTATTTATCTTGTCTATCTTTGTATTTGAACTCCCGCCCACAGTAAAACGTTCACAAGCTACCACTCTTCAGAAGCCATTTGAATTATCCTCTGTATTCTAAAATGACCCATTGAAATTGTGTCTAATGGGAATTTAGTATAATGTGTCAACAGCAAAATTGTCTTCGCATCAGCTACAACACTTCAATCCTTCTGGGTATTGAAAAGAAGGGCAGCGGGAGGAAGCCGCCTCTGAATTATCATTTGGCAATAATAGACTTGTCCTTGCATAGTTAACCTTGTGGTAGAAAAAATATTACTTCTCATATAATGGGTTGAAATTTCAAAGAGTTTAAAAGTAGAAAATAAATTAGGACGTTGAATAATTTTGAAGCCATAAAATAAATTCTGTCATAAAAAAAAAAAAAGAACATCCGCCGCCTCTTTCTCTCTTACCAAGATTGGGACAGTTTCCAAGCAACGGGATTAAATAAGGAAAAAAGTCAAAATGTTCATTAAAGAATTAATAGTATTAAAAATAGAGAGGTAGATGGAGATAAAGAGTATAGAGTTATCATGCTGGCTACAAGCCCGGAACCATATATGTGTTAGGAAATGTGAATACTTTGCACACAAATGAGCCTGCAATCTTCAACATACAATATGTCAAATAATTTCAAGCACCAAGTAAAATTATTGGGCCATTCAGAGCCTGAACACTGATTTTATATTAGTTTCTTGCAGCAGTCATAGAAGAAATTCATTCATTTTATACGAATGACATACTTGTCAATTTTGTACCTATTAGTAGAGCGTTTTTTTTTTTGCTGTTAAATAAAGTTTGCTTTAGGCTAATGTTTAAACTTTGCAGTTTTTGTAGAATTAGCACAGTTTTAAACCCTGGTGTCAAGTCATATTTTTATTATGTGACATAAGACATGGAAACATGGGTGTGTAGGCCTGGGGCAAAATGTATCGCCAGTGCTTGCTGAAATGTTCTTGCTCTGCACGTAAGATGGGTTACTGGGCATTTTAGCCAACATGCAAGCACTTCAGCAGTGCTCGGTACATGGGTAGCCCTGATTGGCTACCCTGTCTGACAGCCGGTCGTCCGGGGGCCATTCTGTGCTTCTAAACAACATTCCCCATTTATGGATGGCACGATACCAGTGACACTAATTACTCTGCAATTGCTTGTACTGTGTCAGACTCTCTGTCTCCTGAGCTCATGCTTGCGAAAGTTATGTGTGTTGTAAGAGCATTCGAATAAAAAAGCTGTGATGTCATGCTGTCACTGCCAAAAGGCCTATATCTGCCAATGAACATGTCTACAAGGCATTGCCAATGCACACATCTGTCAATATATGTGTAGATTTATAGTGTTCATGCAACACACACCGTTCGAAGAAAAACTGTAATTTCCAAAGAAAAGGCAATTCCTCATTTCTTCACACTAGGAAACATTATTGCAACTGGGGTAAATAATGCAGCCGAGGCAAGTAGAACACTTACTTTTGTTGCACTTCCACTTTGTGTCAACTTTGCCGTCCCATAATGCCTCGGGTGTGCACATACGCGGTTTGGCATCTAATGGTGTATCTTATATATATATATTTATATAAATTCTTATTTTCTGAAGCTAGTTCCAGAATTCCAGTCGAAATTCGCTCATCTGAGCATTTGAGTACTTTTGAGTATTTGGTTGTAAATTTGAAGCAATCAATCTGGCTTACCCCTGATTTTTTTAATTTATGCATTTATTTGATTTTGTGACTTTGCCCTCACCATCAATCATATCTTTTATCGTATCATATTCGTATCATATATCATTAGGGGATAGAACTCTGAATCACGAGTAAACTGAGCCGGCTCGTCCAATTTTCAGTTCAGTTGCTTTGTATTTCATTTATACGGTTATTCAGAGTTACAGAATTTAATCAACCCACCAACTGCCCAACATTCTTACAAATTACAATTCAGGAGAAACTAAATGCTGTGTGCTTAGTGTGCTTCCGTGTGCTTAGTCGTCCGTGTGTCTGCCCTTTGAAAGCCATCACCCAACACCCTTTCCTTCACGTAGAGGTAATCCGACTGGGGTCCTGCAAGTCGTCTTCCTCTGAGGCAGATCTCTCTTCGTACCATTCATCCATCACTGCCACTGATGGTGATGGGTAGGAGTCCTCATCCGAGGAGTGAACTGGGGGAAGAGGTTCTGATCTTTTGATTCTTTTGGAGCGCTTAACGGGGGTTTTTCCTTTGACTCTGGTCATCGGGGGGGTCGCCCCTTTCCAGTGGCGTTTGGGACCTGACATCTCCCTGGCAGCGTACGGCCCAGTGAAGGCTTCCGTGTCCAGTGCCCATAACTCTAGGGTCTGTGGCAGCACCCTTATTAGGGCCTTTTCCACCGATGCCGCTACTGCAGCGTTAATCAACGCCTGGAGTTCTTGCTTCGGTGGGGGGTGTCACTTAACTTGGGCTATTAATTCTATTGGGTAACAGTGACAGCCAGGGTTCGGTCTCCACACATACAATACCCCACTGGGTGCCAGGCTCCTGGTACAACCAGGGTTCGCACAGAAATTGGTCAATGCTGAGTGTAACTCTGAAACAAATCCAAAGTGTCATTGCCAATATGAGAGGGGCTCACCCTCTAATGTATGGAAGGGGGTCTCCCTTGTGTCATCTGAGGGACGTGAAAGTCTCATGTAAATATATATAGGGGGTATCCCCCTTGAACTCTCAGACTGGGAGGTGGTACCACTGAGGATTGTTCCCTCTTAGAGTTGCCAGGTGATGTGTATGGAAGGGGGGTTCACCCTAGTTGTACGTCAGAGTTGTACCTCCGTGGTAAACAACAAGCCATGTATATGCAGACAAAGTTTGTAGAATCAGGCAATATAGGTACTGTGAGAGGGGGCTCACCCCTGTGACATCTGTTATTGCAAAGTCCAGCCGTTAGGTAACTGGGGGCTCACCCCAGGGGATTTGCCATGTAAACAAAGGACACCCACATATGGCAACTTATTACTTGGCACAGTAGCTGTATTAAAAACTTTTGGTTCAGTAGCAGTGTAATCAGATTGTATCCCAGCCACTGATATGTCACACAGCAATCAGAACAGACATATGAAGCATCGCAGCATAAAGGACAGTTCTCTTCCATAAATAGGTACCTGGAAAGTAAGTAGAATCACTTGCAGGAAGTTCCAAGGCCAGATGGTACAGTAGGTAAGTATTCCCAGCATCCAGATCACGATAATATCAAATGAACACAAGATGGCTGCCGTGAATCGGTATTTGCGAGATCCAAGATGGCCGCCGCACGTGCGTAATTGTCGGCGCGGCCTACAGCGGCAGACAACAAGTTTTCGAGGCTGGTGTCCCCACCACCTTCCAAATCCCCACAGAGACCAGGTGCAGAACGTGGAAGTTAAAGCGCGATTGCGGCGTCCGATTTCGGGTCGCGGTGCGCTCGAGATAAAAGGGGAGACAGGCAACCACACAGATCTGAGGGAGAGTGACAGACTATAGTATAGGAACTGATACAGTTATTAAGTCAGTGGTTAAAGAGAAAGGTGAGGAGAAGGGAAAAGGAGAAACAAGAAGCAATATAACTTCACATACCATATAAAGAAATTAATCACAAAACCATAAGGTATAACAGATATATAAATATTTAGTAACACTAGGTAAAATACTCTGACCTGTGCAGTCTGGAGCAGCAAAGAAAGAGGAAGTGATCAGGCTGACAGGGTCCTTCATAGAGTTGGATACTTGTTTCTGATTGGTTGTTTCTGTTTGATCTGTGATGCTGGATTTTACAGTAAAGAGATTTATACAAAATATGAAGCCTCCTGTCATGTGAAAAAAATTACATTCAAATGTGTGGACGTTATAATGAAATGCACGAAAGTGCGATTTGAACCTCAAGCAGGAAGTATCAGGTGGAACCCAAATATCCCGTAGGTGGAACGCATAGAAAAGATAGATGGCGCTGGCGGGAATTTCTAAATAGCCGAAAATCACGAACAGCTAAAGACAACTTGGGGGAATGGCTATTGACTACTGCAAGTCAGGAAGGACACAAGAGTATTGGATATATTGAAGTGGGATGCGTGCCATCACAGCTGATGGCTATCGGGATTCACCCTATTTAAGATCAAGGGACTGAGGGATGGGTAGGCTTATGAATTTTTTGGCATTGATTGTTATTAATTGTACATTCATTTTTGGTCCCTGAGGAAGTTCCCACTAGGGAAAGAAACGCGAGTAGGACCTTATTTATATTTATTGTATTTTAATTTATTGTTTTATACCAATAAATCTTTGTTACACTACCTACCTATCGTGTTCCTGATACCTGCTCGAATGAATGGAATACTAAGAGGAGTTCTAGATCCGAAACAGGAGAGGATTTTGTGATTTGCGCATACTTCATTGATGTCTGAAAGTGTAATCATTACAGCAGTGAAATATTTTTATATACTGTGTTGCACTATGTCCGGTTTATTTTTTTAGGTGAACAACTGTATCCCACTTGTTCTTCTTATCTCTATTTCATATGAAGATCACTCACAGGGAAGTGATCATGGGAAGCTGTATACAAATGTTAAGTGCAGTAATTGGTTTTTCTCTCATAGGCACTTATTTGTGGTGTTTAGATGGATACTCACACATTTACCTGTCAGAGCACTCTAATTGGTTGGCTTGGAATCAATCAATCAGAGTGCTCTAAGTCAAATTGCAGGGCATGAGAAGGCTTTATAAGCCTTTCCCCAACTTGCGGAGCTCAGTCTGCGCAGTGCCCTCGTTGGGTGAAGATGCTTTATTTTTTAGGGCGTCTGGGTTTTGTTTTGTTTTTTGCACTTGTGTTTTTTATAATAACATTTAACAATTGCGACAGATTTTTTTCAGCCCCACCCGCCACTCATGGGTGGACTCCGAGGGGGAACAATAGGTCCCCCCATTTTCATTTAGGGCCCACACCTGACGCTCATGGGTGGGGAACGGAGGGGGGGGACGCTAGGTCCACCCTTTAGTTTAATAGCCCCCACTGGCACGGCACAGGTGGGGGCTGGGGAGGGGGCTTGGGAGGTGGGACACTAGGGGCTTTTTTAACAGTGCACAGCCACTGGCATAGCAAGTTTGGGCATTCGAGAGATTCTAAGATCATATTGACCCCCATAGAGTGAGGGAGGACATGGGGGGCTTAGGAAGTGGCGGGGAGCACTGCTCCCTGCTGCTTCTATCTTTACTTTTTATAAAGTGGAAGCCGCCTCCTTGTAATAAACAGAACGAAGAGGTTTTGTTCATCCGTTTGAAATTTCTATTCATTTATTCGTCTTTCTGACGAATGAATGAATAGACAAAATTCTAATTCGCATGTCCAAGTGTATAACTGGGCATACGCGGGAATTTCACAGCGCTATCTACACCCTGTTCCAAATTATTATGCAAATGATACTTTTCTCATTTACCTAAATAATTGATGTAAATAACAATCAGCATAATTCTCATGTTATCACCTATTAAGAGTACAATTCAAATTTTATTGAACAAACCTCCTAATGATAACAGTATTTTTTTAAACATAAAAAACTTGCAATGCACTGTTCCAAATTATTACGCACAGTAAGTTTCAAAACACTTAACAGGTTGTAAAGATCTTAAAATTTTCATTCGTTGTGTTTGCAGCATATTTACTGAAATCAAAAGCTATTTCTATCAAACTTATAACAACATTTTAACATTTTTTTAAACATTTTAACAGGTCACGTTGCATTTTAACATAGGACCCCTTATTTGATAGCAGCTTCACAAGTCTTGCATCCATTGAACTTGTGAGTTTTTGGACAGTTTCTGCTTAAATTTGTTTGCAAGATGTCAGAATAGCCTCCCAGGGCTGTTGTTTGCATGTAAACTGCCTCCCACCCTCATAGATCTTTTGTTTGAGGATGCTCCAAAGGTTCTCAATAGGATTGAGGTCAGGAGAGGATGGAGGCCACACTAGGACTTTCTCTTCTTTTATCCCCATAGCAGTCATTGATGCAGAGGTATTCTTTGCAGCATGAGATGGTGCATTGTCCTGCATGAAGATGATTTTATTACGGAAAGCATAGTTCTTCCTTCTCTACCAGGGAAGAAAGTGGTCAGTCAGAAACTCCACATACTTTGCAGAGGTCATTTTTAAACCTTCGGAGACCGTAATGGGGCCGACCAGCCCTCTTCCCATGATTCCGGCCCAAAGCATGACTCCACCACCGCCTTGCTGATGTCGCAGCCTTGTTGGAGCAGGGTGGCCGTCCACCAACCATCCACTACTGCATCCATCTGGACCATCCAGGGTTGCAGGGCACTCATCAGAGAACAGGACTGTTTGAAAATTAGCCTTAATGTATTTTTCTGCCCAATGCAGCCGTTTTTGCTTGTGAGCATTGGTTAGTGGTGGCCGAATAGAAGGTTTATGCACAGTTGCAAGACTCTGGAGGACTCTACACCTTGATGTCCGTGGGACTCCAGAGGCACCAGCAGCTTCAAATATCTGTTTGCTGCTATGTAATGGTATTTTAGCAGCTGCTCTCTTGATCCGATGCATGGATCTGGCGGAAATCTTCCTCAATGTGCCTTTATCTGCATGAACCCATCTGTGCTCTGAATCAGCCACAAATCTCTTAATAGTGCGATGATCACGCATACGTTTTCGTGAAATATCTAATGTATTCATACCTCGTCAAAGGCATTGAACTATTTCACTCTTTCCTCCAGCAGAGAGATCCTTTTTCTTCCCCATATGGCATGAAAATGATGCTCTGCTTAATAATGTGGAACACCCTCCTTTAGTAGTTTTTCCTTAAATTGGGCTCACCTGGCAATCTAATTATCACAGGTGTCCGAGATTGTTTTCAGTGATCAAAAGAGCCCTGAGCACAATGCCATCCATGAGTTAAACTGAAAAACGAAATATTTAATCTTTGTGACACTTAAATAGAATTTGCATAATAATTTGGAACAGGATGTAGTGTGCGCAGAAGACGTGTCCCACAGGGACTTCATCTACCCATACAAAGATGGTGGGGCCCAGGACCTAGGTCCGGGCAGAAAATAAAGATAAAAACATAGGTAATATGGGGGGCATTTGGAGGTGACTAGGAGGACAATTAGATGTAGTGGAGTCGGGAGGGGGTGTTAAAAAAAAAAAAAAGATTAGGCCATGACATTGCCGCTTTAAGAAACAGTGGTCCTAAACACTACTTTGTTGCCAAAATTCAGTTAGCACATATGTTTAATCAAAATACTACCCATGTCTGTTTTAGATCTTGCAGTCAAAGTGGTGATTTATTCTATATTTGGTAGGTTGGTATTTAGGATAACATTGTACTGCCTACAACTTAAAACATTCTCCAAAACATTTTTTTAAAATATAATATTCTTTTGAGATAATTTATTGTTTTCCAAATTAATCCAATGAAGAAGATAATCCAGCTTTTGGTAGGTATACACTTACACTATACATTGAGAGCCAACAAATATATAACTTAACACTTTGAATTAACTTAGACTAGATAGTTTACCCAACCTGCCACATAGTGTGCAGGACTAGATGGATAGGATGCATCCATAGCTATTACAATCCTTAGTCTATAACTACTATCATGTATGGGCACACTAAGGGTTGTGGGATCCCACAATTGAGGTCAAAGTGGGTATGTTTTATTACCATTATGCAGTAGGAAAGAAGTTAAAAACATAAAAATAAAGATAGTTTACCAAAACTTTTTTACAATTCAGAGATTACATTTTTATTCTAAATAAATTGATACCAAGTCACATTTAACACGAGAGATGAACTTTAATTAGTATATCAAGTGTAGAAATATTTATCACTATTATGTGCTTGGAGTGTATTTTTTATTAAAACGTAAAGAAACACTCATTAAGTTATTAAAGTGCCAAGAGTTCCCTGGTACCAGCTATCCTTTTGGTGTTAAACCATTCATGAACAGTTTAACTCCAAAGTCTTCTCTTTAGCACCTTTCGCTTCTCTCAGATTCCTCTAACAGGAAGTGTCAGACCGCCACGGATAGGGGTACCGCTGATTGTTTGAGAGTGTCAGCTGACACTTTAACCAAATCAGTAGCTCCCCATACATAAAAAATGGCTTGAGGAAAAACAGACATTTTGTGAATTGTGAGCTACTGATTGGCTTAGAGCTGCAGCACTACCCTGTGCTCAGCCAATCAGTGGTGCCCTGTCCAAGACAGTCTGAGGCTTCCTTTTTGAAGAATTTGAAAGAAATGGAAGTACAATGGCAATGCTAAATGGCACTGGAGAGAAGACTCTGGGGTTAACCCATTCATGGACAGTTTAAACCCTAAAGGAAAGTCAACGCCTGGAACCTCCTGGCACCATAAAAACGCAATGACAGTGAAGTTGTTATTGTGCCCAAAGGGTTCCTTTAAAAGAAAATGTATGCAGTACATTTGGCAGATGTCATTAATTCAAATGTCATTAATTCAGATGTCATTAAGTCAAAAATTCAGAAAAAAAAAATCACAGCTCCTTTAAATGGAACCCATAACTTTTTATGTTAATTTTTTACAAGCTATATAGAGCTGTTATATAATCTTTTACAATCTTTCTATTTTGTTACATAATTTCATTTATCTGTTCTGTTTTATAAACACTTACAAAAATTATCCCATTTACAAAATACATTTTGAAGAAAAAAAAAAACAAGAGTCCAGCACTTCATATGTCTATTAGTTATCAGGGTCATATTGACTTGCAAAACCACTTTGGCTTTTCCATGGTTTCTAGTGTGTGATTTACAGGAAAAATACTGTGATCCAGTGTATTTTAGAAATCGATTGTTTCAAAAGTTTCAGTGACATTAGGGTAGGAAAAAGACTATTTAACAAGGAAAAGAAAATCCAAAGATATCATATTTCTCTGGTATCTTAATTACATACAGAATAGTGACTTATATAATACAAACATTACAGTTTCAAAACCAAATGTTTTACCCACAGATTTAACTATAAAATATTCGCTAGTGCCTGTCGACATTTGCAACAAATATTAAAAAAGAAAATTAAGACGTCTCTTTAAAGGTACAATCCAACCACCATAAACACTGCAGTTTAATGAGACATGATATTTTAGTTTTCATATTAGTCCGGAAGTGAGAATGCAAAATAGGAAAGTATTGTAGTATCATTTAATATATTTTTATTGGACTAACAGAAAGTTGACAAACTTTTGAGAGTTCCTCCCTTTATCAAATGTAAAATGCTTTAGATTTGATAAATTGGCGAAATACCGAATGATTGTCACTGCAAATTTCTGTAAGTCAAAAAAAAAAAGATAATAAAAAACTCTGCAGTAGTTCACTTAAGTAGTTATGGTGCTAGGAAGATAACAACTTATCTTTAATACTTTCAAACTCTCCACGGCTCAGACTTCCTGCAACTTGTGAAAATCGTACGGGAAAGCATTGCTCGGAAAAAATGAATGCCTATGTCAGGACTACAATCTGACATCTGCAAATGGGCTCAAAGTAACAGCCCACTACAGCCTCCCACACAGTATTGTATGGAGGGTTCTGATGTCACTCAGAGCAATACAGAGATCAATGCAGATTGCTATAACGTGTTGTAAATACATGCATTTCACAAATTATTATTTAACTGTACTTACTGTATGCTGGCATTAAGCTCCAATAATGACATGAAATATTGAGTATGTCATATTGTTAATAACACCACCAGTGTTCCTTACATATAGAGATAAGCAGTATATTTATTTTCCTCACACCTGCCATATGTGAGCACATTGATATTGCTTACTTCTGTGCTAATATTTCACAACCTTGGTCTTTGAAGTTTGAGTACTGGAGATTTTGCATACAATGCATGAATTTAAAATGCACAGCTTCCTCAAATTATAAGCAATTGGTTGGATGTAATGTTTATGTTACTTGGAGTGTCCCTTTAACATCGAACCCACCAATTGCAAGGAACAAACAGGGGATTGATAAAAAATCTTTATCTCATAAATGTTTACTAGTTCATACTGATGTTGGATTGTTTCAGTAGTTTTGCAATTAAGAAATATTGATTTTTGTAATTATAAATTTAAGATAGCTTCAAGGGTCAAGTAGTACAGACAGATCTATTATGAGTTCATCATATAGAAGTCTATTTACTAATATCAATTGGTCTTTTGCAACTGACTGTACATTTGAATATTTTTAACTCAGTCACTATTTTGGTTATTGGGATATTAAACAATGTCAGAATTGCAAGCTATTTAAAGTGCATTATAAGGGAATTCTGAATGAAGTGGTCTGGGTGCCAGTCCCCTCAGGTTTTAACCCTTCAGATGTAAACATAGCAGTTTCACAGAAACTGCTCTGTTTACATTTGGGGTTAAGCCAGCCTCTAGTGGCTGTCTTCTGGTTAACTACATTGGCCTTAACTCCTTAAGGACACATGACGTGTGCGACATGTCATGATTCCCTTTTATTCCAGAAGTTTGGTCCTTAAGGGGTTAAATTTGACTTGGTTTGAATTCACTTTGAATGCATGGCAATTCTCACTAACAGTGTTTCTTATGTTAAGGAAGATCTTTGCATAATACAAAAAAGGGTTATTAAGTAAAGTGAGAATTCAAAGTAAATTTTACATTTAATGTAAAAGTAGGTGGAATGGAAAAATTCTCAGTCGGATATGCATATAGTTTTGCTTCTTTGGTCTTACATTTGAAATTCCCTTTTTATTCTCACTTTGGTTTCTGTATATAATCTTGTCATTGTTCTGTGGAGTCGACACCTGACTAGCAAAATATAGAAAACAAATGAAGACTATAAATAATAGAGTTTTCTTTCCAAATTATGTATTTTGATTTAAAATGTATAAATCTTCTGCAACATGCGACATTTTACTGTTTGGTGACTTTACTCCAAAGATAAAAGTAAGATAAAAGTACTAATATTGCAGAAACAATCTAAATATTTTTTTTTATATACAATAAGACTGGGTTATTCACTAGAGAAGGAGTAGGCAACCTTCGTCACTCCAGATGTTGTGGACTACATCCCCCATATTGCTCTAACACCCATAATGCTGGCAAAGCATCATGGGAGGTGTAGTCCAATACATCTGGAGTGCCGAAGGTTGCCTATGCCTGCACTAGAGTATGAATTATTGGGAATTCACAGTCTGTTTCAGATTGTATACCTAAATAGTCGATTTGGAGATTTTTCTAAATTCAGCAATTTGGGCCCAAGATCTGGAACTCCCTTTGAATTCACAATTTAAAGTAAAGAATAATGTTGAAAACTTAATTGCCTCATAAACAGATTGAAGATTTTAAAATTTCTTCTACGCATGGGATGTATGGTCTTCCTCACTCTCGTTGACATAGGTAGCAGGGAAATAACCTCTCCTTCCATTTAGGGTACCATACCACCAACCATCTTCATCCTTTTGATGAACTATTACATGATCACCTGAAAAAATATATTCATTTAACCTGGCGTTACTCTGAGGGCACATTAATTCACTTACATAACATCATTACATATAGTTGTATTTCCAAAGTGGCAATATAGACCCTCTATTCTATAATTCTATAAAAGGGCTTAAATGGCTCCTGAGCCAACACACAGCAATTCATATTGTGATATGTACAGTGTTCCAAGTGAATGTAATAGGAGGAACAGGATTGGCTGAGATGTTTCAGACACGTCTTAATGTTTAACGCAGAAGCTGAAATTCCTGGAATTTTCATCAAGCACAACAACAAGATTTCTAAATATACAAAAGAGTATCTTTTAACAATAGCGAACATGGACAACAGTTTTGAAAATGCTGCCACCTGCTGGAAGGCTGACTAAGTAACAACAATACATAGCAGGAACACGCTAATGTTAGAAATTGAACTGAAGGCGCTGCTACCCTACATCCCTTTCCAGTATCACCAATTCTACGGCCAGAATGAAGAGACTCTGGTTTCGGAAGTACCAGCAGCCCCACTTATACAAAAGAAGTGCCAGAAAGTCTTTCTCTTATCTATTTAGAAATAGAAACATGTTTGTATGAATGTTTTCCTGGCTATTTAGATTATTGAGTCCCCCAGGAAATGTTTAAATGAAGCTGGGGATATAATGTATACTTACTTTATACATACCTCCCAACTCTGGCGTAGTGAGAATTGATGCAATCGCATCACTAGCTCGATCCCAAAGAGGTGGACCTATCTGAAAATAGAGTTGGTCCACCCAGGTTAATGACAGGGCAACCTCACGTGAATGGCAGGTCAGCCTGGCCCACTGAGGTCAGGACATACAGGAAGCACTGGTTCAAAGCTCCCACCAAGGTCCTAGTGCCCTGAACATGTGCAAGTGCATCTTCTTATTATTATTTATAAAGTGTCAACAAATTTCGCAGCTCTGTACAATGGGTGGTCTAACATATACGTAATTGTAACCAGATGAACCAGACAAAATTGGGATGGTTGGGAGGCATGCCTTATATCCCAAGTCAAACCGGTCTCGCTGCAGCCACTGCTCCTGTCCTAACTGAAAATCTCAGACAATACAATGTTTCTCCATAGAGAAGCAGTAGGAGGCTACTGCGCATGCATGGCAATCGCCAAACTGTGCCATTCAGCTTAAATTAATAGAAATGCAGTAGCTCAATGTATATCTATGGGTAAATTCTGAATTTTTATGAAGACAGCAACAGGAAGGGAATCTCGTGGCTTTCTGAGTGGCAGACACTATAAGGGGTCCTTAACCCCTTAAGGACCAAACTTCTGGAATAAAAGGGAATCATGACAGGTCACACATGTCATGTGTCCTTAAGGGGTTAAAGACAAATATAAACACATTTCTAATATAAACACATTTCTTTTCAGAAAATGTAGTGTTTACAACTTTCAGACTGCAGAAACAGTCTTTTGGACCACAGATCGTATAGCTTGCTTTTAAATGCATTATGGAGATTGGGGAGTCAACTTTAACTCTGGGAGTCTCTTTGTGTGAAAGTATTTTAGGCTTAACATGACGTACATTTGTATCTTTCTCCTAATACAATACAGTCCCCAGAAAACAAGCACTTAACTGACTAATCTTGCATGGCGGTAGTAAGCATAACATAAACATTTAAAGACACAGACTTGATTTACAACATACCTTTCTTCAAGCCAAGTTCTTCCTCTGTCTGAGCCTCATAAGGGTATAAAACTGTGCATGAACTTATATTTTGAATATTTGTTTCTGAAAATACAAATATAAGAAGATATATGTGACATTTCTGTTACCCACAGTTTTTATCTTTATCAGGTTCTATTTCATTAAACATTATTCCTTACTAAACCATTTATTGTATATGTAATATTACACAATATACCTTGCCAAACCATCTATTACATATACTTCCCTAACAAAACCATTTCCCTTCAATTCATTTCCCTGTGTAACATATACAATAACTGCCCATATTCTAAGAATATTAGAATATTTCTAATAAATTCATTTTCAAAAGCCTTTAAAATTAATTGGTTTTGAAAATGCATTTATGAACAATCTATGTACCGCATGCTCTATAATAATAACCTACTGGTAATTTTTTTTATTTGAAACTCTATACCTTGGATTAGTTTATAGGTAACAGTTGCCATGGATCCTATCAAACATCTCAATTTCAAACAGTTTCAGTCTGTGGCCAATTCATGTTACATATAATATTAGAACATACTAACTAACATTGTATTTTATTAGGCAGTATAAACAAGTACAGAAAATATCTGCATCATTACCCCCTCAAAATACATATGCTCCCAACATCACAGTCTTCTTAAAATATCCTCTCCAAATTAGTTATATAGTAATCTACAGTCATAAAAGTATCTCAGTCATTTAGAGCACCCTTAGCCATAAACCATTCCTACAGCCATAAACCCACCTTACAGCTATGCACCCCTCTACAGCTAAACAGTTTTCATCAACCAGCTGTATTACTATATCTGCCTCCCACTGCTTTAGACTTCCCCCTCCACATCAATATAGCTAGAGCTCCTGGAATAATTCCTGCATCTCGTCCAATTTATTTCAAAGAGTGGAGTTTTATCCCTGAATGACCCATGTACAAGAAGGAGCCTACAGTTAATACTTCCTCATATATGTATGGCATCATATCCGTAGCTATTGGGGGTATGACGAAGATTGGACTATCTAAGACAAAGCATTGAGAGCGATGGCAGCTGAGAAGACAAATACCGTGACCAAGCCACCATGGCACAACTCTTAGTAGGTCTTGCTAACTGACACACAACCCAATAACGGTCTCCTGTCTGCCTAAGAATTAAATAGTATGAGACTGTCTCCTCTTTCCTATCAATTTGAGAGTGAAGAGAGTCTGACTTATAGTGTCAAATATAGTCTGGACAGTCAAAGAGATTGATCCACTTTTTTTTTATTTCAATTTTTTAATTTCCTTTTAAATCACTCTGTTGCTTTAGACTTGATGAAAGGAGGTTCTCCCGAAAGCTTGTTATTCCTAAATTCTGTTAGTCCAACAAAAAAAGGTATTTCAAGATACAAATGTCACCAGTTATTTTACATCTGCCATACAAATGAACATATTTATAAATTATCTTATCATTAGAAATAACCATAAACAAGGCATTGTTATTACATATCAATTACCAGATTGATCATCATCCCACTCGTCCACATCAATGGAATGATGTTTTTTGGAAAACTTTTTTGTTAGTCCTCTCGGAGGTTTATTGGGAAGTCCAGCCGAATTCTCTACAGCACTATCATTTGTATCATGTGATATCAGGCTGCTAAACCTAGCACTCCGCCGGCTAGATATCCTCAAACTTTGAGAACGACTTAGCTTTCGAGTATTGATAGATCGAGATATCTGAACTGAAGATAGCTGGCAGCCCTGAAAAAAAGAAAGAACAATACAAAGAGTTTTTGTTAATACAACGTAATACAGATAGTGATTATGGTGCAAGGAGCCTTTGGGTTTAGCCCCTCAGGTTGCTCTCAAATCATTTTAGGAAATTTGACAGAAACTGGGGATCTCTAGCACCCAAGGATCACTCCCACTGCTGACAAGGTGTTGTAGAAGTTTATCTTCTGAATTTTCCCTATACAAATTAATTTAGTTTACACAGTGGTGACAGGCTGTGAGTTCTTAGCCCAGTGCTTGCACACACTCATTGAAATGTAAATTTGGATGGGTTTATATAGATAATGTAGATATGAAACTTTCACATTATCTGGCCAGTAGTAGAGAGACTGGACTTTGGATGCCACTATTTTTGTCAAACCATTAGAAAAGTGTCAAAACCCAGATAGACAGCACTCAACTCCTTGGGCATAACCAATATAATAATCTGTATTATTTATGGAGTTTAGAGTCCATTTAAGTTATATTTAAACAATCAATCTGTTGGGTTTATGCAAATGAGGCAAATTATTAAATAAGATAATTCAATTTCTTGGGTAAAATGTCATGATAGAATTTCTATGACATTAAGTATGTTTCTTATAACTTATTTATGTACAAGAGGAATAATTCAAGCAACATGACCTCTACAGCTCGCTATGGTGATTATGGTGACAGGAGTGTCCTGCTCCATCCCACAGTAAAATGTCAAAAAGTTTTAGCAGTTTTACAACTTACCTCCATGGTGAGCCTGTACAGGATCATGCTCATTGGCTAAGAGCACTCTCATAACAATGTCAGCCAATGATAGTGGTCCTGCTCTGCTCTGAGCATCTGGAGAAGGCCTTATGTGGTGTTGTTCAGGACTCAGGTAAGTTGTCAAACCATAATAAAATATTTTAACATGGGACAGTGGAATTGCACGCTTGGCACATAACCACTACAATGCAGTTGTGGTGATTGCAATGTTATTTTAATATGAGTGGCATAAATTTCTACAAATTTGTGAAAAATATCGCCAATTGAGCTATTTTCCCAGCTCATTTATTTTGGCTTAAATGTGTGTGTCCTTTGTCTATTTACCATAAATTATGTGTACATAGTTCTAATTAAACAAGAAACACATGTAATCGTTATCAAGGGTGTAAAACGTACCTTCTCTTTCCATGTATTGATTCGCTCACTGCACGGGTGCGTTGGTAGAGGTTGCTCTTGGAGAGAAGCTAGGGCTGAGGTGAGCTTGAAATTATTTGCTTCCAAGAGGTTTATTTTTAAGCCTGTCTTTTAAAAACAATGTGAAGTCATGCATAAGGTTTATTGTTATCAACTCAATCAAACCACATGTAAGGAAATCAAAATATTTCTTATGTCTTTGAAATGACCACTCTGACCGAGCGATAATCAAGGTAGAACGTTCAAGTTAAAAATATATATATATTTAAATAGGCAAAAGGTTGTCCTCTGGTGCAGTAGATTCCAGAAGACATGGTATCTCTTCTGATCTACACATCAGAGGCCGCGTTGCTCCAACTAAATGCAGTTGTTCTGATGTTTATAGTTTGTTCCTGCAGGATTTCAGAGAAAAAGCAGTGTTTACATTACTGCCTAGGAACACCTCCAGTGGTAGTCAGTCAGTCAGCAACTTAAGGTGCTTCTATGGTCAGTGCTGCACAGTGCGCAGTACTGACGTTCAGCATCTCCACGCTCTACACGGAGGAGCTGAACATTCCTCATAGAGATCAGGGCCGGCCTTAGGCAATTAGGCGCCCTGTGCGAAATGTCTTCATGGCGCCCTCCCCCCACCAAGTTGCCTGAATACAGTAACACACACAGGCACCAGGTACGTGTGTATTGCGAGGCAAACAAGGCATCTGCCTTGGGCAGCACTTTGCAGGGGGCAGCAAAAAAAGCTGCCCCCAAATGCCCATACAGATCCCTTGCTTGCCTCGCATCCTGGAGGGCTCAAGAGCTGGCCGGCTGGCCACCTTTGAGCTCCCCTGAGGCTGGCAGCAGGCAGGAGCATACTCACCTGAGCTCTTCCTGCTCAGCTCCCTCCGCAACGCTTAATGAAGCTGGGAGCTGGAATATGACGTCAGTCCGGCTCCCGGCATCACTAAGCGCCGCCTACTCAGCTTGTGCGCCCCCTGCCTGCCCGCCCAGCAGCCACACTGGACTGCGGGTAAGAAATCCACTCCAGCTCTCCCAGGGAGGCTGGGTGGATTTAAAATAAAATAAAAAAAACATTAGTTTGTGAGTGTTAGTGGAAATGTCTATGTGTGCGTGTGTCTGTGAGTGTGTATGTCTAAGTGAATGTGTGTGTGTGTGTGTGAGTGAATGTGTGTGTACGTGTGTGTGTCTGTAAGTGTGTAAGTGTGTGTGCCTGTAAGTGAATGTGTGTGTGTCTGTAAGTGTTTAGGTGTGTGTGTGTCTGTGAGTGAATGTGTGTGTCGGTCAGTGAGTGTGTATGTGTCGGTCAGTGAGTGTGTATGTGTCGGTCAGTGGGGACGTGTATCTTTCAGTGAGTGCGTGCGTCTGTCAGCGAGAGTGCGCATCTGTCAGTGTGTGTCCAAGTAATAGTGTGTGTGTGTATATCATTGTTTGTCAGCGTATATGAGAGTGTGTGTCTGTCAGTGAGTGTGCGTCTGTCAGTGAGTGGGCATCTGTTAGTCAAAGTACGGCCTTGACAGATGCTCACTCACTCGGTTACAGGCATGTACACACACACACAATCAGTTATAGGCAGTCACACATACAGGCACAGGAACACACAATGGCACAGCTACAGCGACACACACAATTAGAGTCAAACACAGACAGTCACACATACACAGACAGTCACACGGACAGACAGTCACACACACACACAGACAGACAGTTACACACAGACATTCACACATACACAGACAGTCACACAGACAGACAGTCACACACACACACACAGACAGTCACACAAACAGGCAAACAGTCACACACACACTTACCTCTTTCCAGTGGATGCAGTTTGCTGATGGGGAAGCAGGGACTCTTTCCCTCTTCCTGTGCAGCAGGGGCTTCGGGAGGTATTAGCCTGCCCGTGATAAGCCCCGCCCCCTCCACCGCAATTTTTTTTTTTTTTAATAGACCCGGGTGGAGAATAATTAATCATCCACCCGGGTGCCTGCTTTAGCTGCCCTGACACCAGCCATGTGCGAGCTGTGTCGGCCACAGGGCGCCTCCTGCTCCATGGCTCCCTCTGCGGCCGCACAGCTCTCACACCCCTAAGGCCGGCCCTGATAGAGATGCATTGATTGATTGATGCGCAATAGCCTCCCAATTTTATTCCTATGGTAAAGCATGGGATTGGCTGAGATCATCAATTTTGATGATGTCAGCCAAGGAAGTGGAGAAGACCCACGTGGCACCGGAATCAAGGTAAGTTTGAACCCTTTTTAACCAGGGCAAGGGGGGTCGGCTACCTAAATGGTGGTTTTAAGTCTATAGTATATAATCTATATTACAAATGTGTATTCCTGACACTATACAGTTTCTTTACCATGAAAAACTGACCAAATAGGTCTAAACTATATTCAGATACTATCACAGGTCCATAGGCAGCCATAATTTTGTTTAAATAAAATCCATCCCATATTTAAATACAGTACAAAGCATTTACAATGCCCGCAAGATATTTAGGTCCATTCACTACAGAGTGTGTTTTGTTATGAGTTGACAAGTGACTTTCGGACTAAATATACCAGATGGAAAATAATCCTATCAAGAGAATGAAGATATTTATCCAACAACTCGTTGGGCCTGTTTTAACACATTTGTCAACTCAATACAGCTCAGTGTTAAGTAAATAAAGTGTTTACAGTTGTGCAGTTAATATACTTTGATTAAAAAATACCTCTTCAAGGAGTACTGCTGTTTCATCTTCACTTTTGATGTCTGTAAACGCTGGATTTTCTGCATATGCTTTCAGCATTTTTTCCAGTCCTAAGTGATATTTAAAAACACAAATCTAATTTAGCTCTGTACTACAGACTGCATGTATCCCTATGTACAGTGATGCCAATTGTAATATATTTAAAATTTCAAAACGTTCTATACCCTACCTCTATTGCAATGATCCTGTAAATGGATGTTGGTAAAAAAGCAACATTGAATTAACAGATACATCTTTATACCCAGGATTATTCCTCTACTAAATTAAAATATTTTTCTTGTTCTACATATAACCAAGTAAAGACATGTAATAATAAAACATACCTTCTTTATCTTTCCTAGCTTTTTCTATGTCCTGTTCAAGCCTTTCTATCTTTGAATTAATAGAATGTATTCTTCTTTCGTTATCCATAGCAATAGAATGATCTTCTTCCTATTTGAACAAAGAAAGCAGCAGAAATATACAGGCATTTGTTATATACATAATAATAATAATAATAATAATAATAATAATAGCAAAAAAAGCAATAAGAAACAAATACAAGTAGAATTAATTATGGAATTATTGAAAGTTTAAACAGAAAGCCGAACAAAAAATCTTACATAATAATCCAGAAGAAGAAATTCGGATTTGCTATTTTCAGAATAAACAGCAGTATCGTCCAGGAAATTCTGTATGTCCTTTTCGACATCGATACTTTTAATAGCTTGGTCAATTTGGTTCTGACTCTGTTAATAGATAACGTATGCACAAGCGTTAGACAAAAAATAAATTCCTTCACATTAAAATGCAGTTCCATAAATTCATAGAATAAATAAAACTTGCACATTAAAGAAAAAAAAAAAATCTCTTGTGCTGTTTTATAACATTTCTTACAAAGAGAGGAATTGTGGGAAACCGAAAAAAAAATTAAATCAAAATGGCTGCACTCACTGCCTTGTTCTGTTAGTGGAGGCACACCGATCTTACTATTTATCAATTTACCTAAACAGGATAAATGCAATCATATGGAAGAAGTGACAATTCTTCATTAATACATTTGCGTTATAAAACATCACTTACAGTGTTCAATGTTTGTCCAAAATTCAAAACATGTTGGTTGTACCGTGTAAGGATGTGAGACAGTAATTGAATTCTTTCTTTTTCAAGCTCTTGAATACTCTGAAATTTAACAGCACATATAATAATCACAAAAAAAATAATCCTTGATCGGTATAAAATACATTCATTTGGCCTGCTGTAAAACACATACGACTGCAATTCTAAAATGTTACCACTACTCTTGTAACCACAGTTTTATTATTGAGATATAGGTTATTCAAGAAAAACCAAACAAATAAAAAAAAAACACACATACACACATTCTCAGAGTAATACACGAGTCAGCCACAACAACAAAAAAACATTGATTATATCACTACAGGTGCACCTGTCAAGGGCTTGGGTATATTGGGTAGCAAGTGACCAGCCAGTTCTTGATTTTCATGTGTTGAAAGCAGGGAAAATGAGCAAGCAAAAAGATCTTAGTGACTTTGACAAGGGCCAAATAGTGATGACCATGATTAAAATATGTCATCACAGTTTGCAGAGTATAGGGCTTCATAGCAACCAACAGACTGGTCAGAGTCCCCATGAAGTCCCCTGTCCAGCACTGAAAGTATCTTTAATGGAGACGTGAGCATCAGAACTAGACTATGAAGCAATGGAAGAAGGTTGCTTGGTCTGGTGAATCATTTTTTTTTAGATCAAGTGGATGGCATGGTTCATTAACCTGGGGAAGAGATGGTAGCAGCATGCACTATGGGAAGAAGGCAGGGCCGCAGAGGCATTGTTATGCTCTTCATGATAATAGTGTTCCCTGATTACAGTGACCTCTTTCGGCAAGTTTAATGCACCAAGCCACACTGCAAACAATGTTCTGGAATGGTTTGAAGAACATCACAAAGAGTTCAAGGTGTTGCCTTGGCTTCCAAATTCCTCAGATCTTAATTTTATTGAGCATCTGTGGATGCGCTGGAACAACAAATTTGATCCATACAGGCCCCACCTCACAACTTTCAGGACTTAAAGGATCTCTTGGTGACATATACCACAGGAAACATTCAGTGGTCTTGTGGAGTCCATGCCTCGACACATCAGAGCTTTTTTGGCCGCACGAGGAGGACCTACACTATGTTAGGTGGGTGTTTTTTTTTTTTAATGTTGTGGAAGATCATTGTATACTTAAATTATATACAGTAAATATAAACAAAGTGTGACTTGTTGGGCATTCAAAGTGAATTTAACATATTAGTCCAAATTAGCCAAGTTGTAATCATTGCTGATTTTAAGAATGTTATTAGTTCCACTATTTTGACCTAAAAATAGAAGTTTACTCTGAATTCACACCACTGATTAACAATAATAATTAAGATATCAAGGTCAAGTCTAATTTTCAGAATTCTGCACTGATTTTAATGTTACAAAATAGTACATTTGTGAAGCACAATGCAGTATAGTTTTAAACAACCTTAGAAAATAACATAGAGCATTCTAAAATCTAAAGAATAAACAAACACACAAATCAATATGTTCATTCCTCATTCGATAATTACTCATGATGATTATTCCACCTTTAACACACCATAAATCGTTTTTGTTTATTAATAATTGTTGCATAAAAGCAACAGCATTTTATTAGTACTTGCCATATAACAGTTTTCCAGTACATTCTCCCATTTTATTCTTACTGCTTGGCCGGCTATATTTTCTTGGTAATAATCTTCATCAGTTTTCGTCAATATCTCTGTAGATTTTTTCAGTTTACTGAAAAGCTGTAAATCAAATACATAATTTAAACCACTAAAATTACATATGTACTAACCTTTCAGACTAAGGAATGTTGTATTTAAAAAAATGAAATAAAAATGTTTCTTTACAGTTTTCTAATCGAGTAATCTTGCTTCCACTTTTGTTGTCCCATCCTACTCCAAATGAATAAGAAACGGTTACTGTGATGCTATTGCTTTAAAAAAATTATATTTACAGTTGTAATCAAAAGTATTCAACCCCCATTGAAAATCATGTTTATTGTCAAAATGTGCAAACTTTCAGCTGTTTGCTATAAACAAATCAAACAAAAGAAATTGAAATAGCTCAACACAACAAATGCTTTAATTGGTACCCCAAATTCAACTGAAATGCAACTTATAATGACTTCTCCAGTCTCAAAATTATTCAACCCCTTCATGGCAAGCGTCTTTAGTACTTAGTAGGGCACCATTCGGCTGGTTTGACCTGCTGCAAACGAGATGCATAGCCAGACACCAGATTCTGGGAGTGTTTATGAGCAATGGCCTCCAATTCAGTAATATCTTTGGTTTGTGTGCTGCCACCACCTCTTCTAAATCCCACCAGAGATGGGTTTCAAGTCAGGTGACTGTGATGGTCACTGTAGAATTTTCCAGGACTTTTTCTGCAACCAAGCCTGGGTGGAATTTCAGCTATGCTTGGGATCAGCTGCGACCCCTGCGACCGGGCCCATCACTCCAGGGGGCCCGGACGCTCTGTTGACCCCTGCTGACAGGACTGTCTCCCCTTGCAAAACTGCTATTTAGTATATTGCCAATTCAGCAATATACTAAATAGCAATTATCCTACCTCAGTAAGGGGCAGAGTGGGGTGCAGATGGATTATCCAGCTATATTCATTATTTGTTTGCCGCGGAAGCACAACTAGCACACATGCCAGAACTCAATGCCTTCCCCTCACCTCTTCATGGGCAGAGTTCTGGCAGAGCTGCCACCTACCCTGCCTGCAGGGCCCCTCCCTCAGTTCCCAGGATGCTCACATCACTCAGACAGCACAGAGGAGATCAGAGCAAGCCCAGCAGACCTAAGGCCCCCAGAAAGCCCTGCTCCAGCCTGCAGCAGTGGCACACAGGATCAAGATGAGTGAAATACTCTACCTCACCTCTCCCTGCACACATCTGAGGCTGTCTCTTCCTGGCTCTACTTCCTTCTGTGTGTCTCACTTCCTTTCGGTCTCTCTCTGGCTCTCATTTCCTTGTGTCACTCTTTGGCTCTCTCTAGCTGTCTCTGGCTCTCCTTTCCCTGTGTCACTCTCCATCTCTCCTTTCCTTGTGTCACTCTGTTTCTCTAGCTGTATCTATCTAGCTTTCTAGCTCTCTCTCTCTCTCGGTCTCGCTTTTGCTCTATGTCTTTGGCTGTCTCTGGCTTTCCTTCTCTCTGTGCACCTCTCTTCTCCCTCTCTATCTCCTCTGGCACTCTCTATCTCCCTCTCTGTTCCTTTGTTTCCCTCTCAAACAGTCACAAAGACAATCACACTCAGCCAGCCCTCACACACCCACACAATCACACTCATCCAACTACATACATACATGCAACACTCAGTCAGCAACAGTCAGTTACACAAAGAAACCACACACATGTCAACCATGTGTATTGCTTAGTGGGGAGTGACAAGGAGTGAGAATATCTACAAGGTGGAGAGACAAAGCATCATCAAGCCACCACTTAACTGTAGGCAGAGTATTCTTTTCAGCGTATGCTTCATTCTTCCACCAGACATACCGCTAATCCTTAGGGTCGAAAAGTTCCAGTTTTGTTTCATCGCAGAACAGAATCCCAAACATCTGTAGCTTATTTATATGATTTGGAGCATAATGGAGCTGACTTTTTTTGTGCTTTTGGGATCAGTAGTGGTGTACGTTTTCAAGTTCTGGCATGGAATCATTCTGCGTTTTGTGTGCGCCTTGTGGTGCTCACTTAAACCTCAGTGTCTGTTGCCACCAAGTCTTTCTGCAGGTCTTTTGCAGTCACTCAAGGTTTTTTCACAACCTGCCTTTTCAGAAATCTGGTTGCAGCCATTGATAGCTTCCTTTTTCTACCCCATCCACATCGTGTAAACACTGTTCCCTTAACGTTGAACTTGTTAACTATGCTTCCAATGGTGTCTCTAGGAACATTCAGTGCCTTCGCTATCTTTTTGTATCCATATTGCTAACATGTAGTAAAACATGACACTCAACAAACCCCTAGCCAGTTCAGATATTTAAAGTGTTCCATCTCAAGCACACCTGGTGAAACTAATGAAGCCCTAGAATAGTTGCATCACCTGTTTTGCATTTGTGTGTGGTTGTGAGAGATTCTTTTCAGGAGGTTAAAAAAAATTGAGACTAGAGAAGTCATTATAAGTTGCATTTTGAATTGAATTTGGGGAAGCCACTTTAGGCATTCATTGTGTTGAGCTATAGCAATTGCTTTTGTTTGATTTGTTCATTGCAAACAACTGAAAGTCTGTAAATTTGACAATAAACCTGATTTTCAGTGGGGGTAAAATAATTTTGATTACAACCGTAAATGTACATGTGTAAGAGACACTCTCCTAGATGATACACCCGAGTCTAAAGGTAAATCCAGATTCTTTTGCTCACCATACCTAGGTAACACTGGTTACGTGTCTCGGATGATGCCTTCAAGAGGCCAGAAACCATTATTTAAGTTTGATATGACTCCATACGCAGTTGTTTTGATTTCAAACACAGTAGTTACCGTGTTTCTCCGAAAATAAGACCGGGTCTTATATTAATTTTAATCACAAAAAACACACTAGGGCTTATTTTCAGGGTAGGGCTTAGAGCCAGTCTGTTAACCGGTGTCCGCGCTGTGTAACCCCCCCAGAGACCCTCACCTCCCCCTCCCTGTAATATTCTCCCCTCCCTCCCTGTAATACGCCCCCTCCTTGTAATACTCCCCCCTCCCTCCTTGTAATACTCCCCCCTCCCTCCCTGTAATACTCCCCACCCCCCTCCCTGTAATACTCCCCCCTCCCTCCCTGTAATACTCCCCCCTCCCTCCCTGTAATATTCTCCCCCCTCCCTCCCTGTAATATTCTCCCCCCTCCCTCCCTGTAATGTTCTCCCCCCCTCCCTCCCTGTAATATTCTCCCCCCTCCCTCCCTGTAATATTCTCCCCCCTCCCTCCCTCCCTGTAATACGCCCCCTCCTTGTAATACTCCCCCCTCCCTCCCTGTAATACTCCCCCCTCCCTCCCTGTAATACTCCCCACCCCCCTCCCTGTAATACTCCCCTATCCCTCCCTGTAATACTCCCCCCTCCCTCCCTCCCTGTAATACGCCCCCTCCTTGTAATACTCCCCCCTCCCTCCTTGTAATACTCCCCCCTCCCTCCAATACTCCCCCCTCCCTCCCTGTAATACTCCCCCCTCCCTCCCTGTAATATTCTCCCCCCTCCCTCCCTGTAATATTATCCCCCCTCCCTCCCTGTAATATTATCCCCCCTCCCTCCCTGTAATGCTCTCCCCCCTCCCTCCCTCCCTGTAATGCTCTCCCCCCCACCCCCCTCCCTGTAATGCTCTCCCCACCCCCCTCCCTGTAATATTCTCCCCACCCCGCTCCCTGTAATATTCTCCCCACCCCGCTCCCTGTAATATTCTCCCCACCCCCCTCCCTGTAATATTCTCCCCCCTCCCTCCCTGTAATATTCTCCCCCCTCCCTCCCTGTAATATTCTCCCCCCTCCCTCCCTGTAATGCTCTCCCCCCCTCCCTCCCTGTAATACTCCCCCCCCTGTAATACTCCCCCCTCCTTGTAATACACACCCCCTCCCTCCCTGTAATATTCTCCCCCCTCCCTGTAATATTATCCCCCCTCCCTTCCTGTAATACTCTCCCCCCTTGTAATACTCCCCCTCCCTCCCTGTAATACTCCCCCCTCCTTGTAATACACACCCCCTCCCTCCCTGTAATATTATCCCCCCTCCCTCCCTCCCTGTAATGCTCTCCCCCCTCCCTCCCTCCCTGTAATACTCCCCCCTCCTTGTAATACTCCCCCCCCTCCTCCATCTTCTCCTCACCTCCCCGTAGCGTCGCCGAGCTCCTCTCCGGTCTGCGACCCGGCCGGACTGACCTGGAAGTGCACACTCAGTGTGCACTTCCTGTCAGTCCGGGCAGGTCGCGGACCGGAGAGGAGCTCGGCGACGCTACAGGGAAGGGCAGGTGAGGCAGTGCGGCAGCCGTCTGAGCGCTCTCTATAGAGCGCTCAGGCGGCTGAGGCATTTAAAGGGCCGGCCCTGCCTAGGTCTTATTTTCGGGGTAGGGCTTATATTGCAGCCCACCCCGAAAATTCAGCTAGGGCTTATTTTCGGGGTTGGTCCTATTTTCGGGGAAACACGGTACCAAACCAACACATTGGTGAGAATAGAGGAATGATTTGGGAAACACTAGAGACATAGAAACATAGACTGTGATGGCAGATAAGAACCATTCGGCCCATCTAGTCTGCCTAGTTTTCTAAATACTCTCATTAGTCCCTGGCCTTATCTTATAGCTAGGATAGCCTTATGCCTATCCCACACATGCTTAAACTCCATCACTGTGTTAACCTCTACCACTTCAGCTGGAAGGCTATTCCATGCATCCACTACCCTCTCAGTAAAGTAATACTTCCTGATATTATTTTTAAACATTTGCCCCTCTAATTTAAGACTAAATCCTCTTGTTATGGTAGTTTTTCTACTTTTAAATATAGTCTACTCCTTTACTGTGTTGATTAATTTTATGTATTTCAATGTTTCTATCATATCCCCCCTATCTTGTCTTTCCTCCGAGCTATACATGTTAAGATCCTACACTAAACAGGGGTAGGCAACTTATCACTTGTGTGTTATGCATGGCACTCAGGGTGTTTTGGCATGGCACGTGAGGCAGCCAACCAAATGGGCCAATCAGTATCTCCTCACAGATATACATTGAGGAAAAGCATCTCTATGGAGACAGTTCCATGTAGAAGATGGAGATGCTAAATATTGATCCTGCAATCTTTTTAGGGCTGAACCTAGGAAGCCCTTCGTGGGGCTTTCAGAGTGACAGCCACTAGTGATGGACCTAGGCAGCAATTCTCTTTAAAAAGGCATCCTGCAGAAACAGGCTTTAGACACCACAACAACTACATTCAGCTCTTTTGTTCTAGTGCCTGTAGTATACCTTTAAAAAGCCCAAAGAAACAAGACCACTGATGGTCCCCCACCACACATACAAATATTATAAGCAATCCTCCCACATCACACCGCACACATACACACAAAACCTTAGACAGCCCACAGGTAGGGCACATAAATACAAAAATATTTTATGCAACCTACATGCATACACTTAATATCATAAACAGCACACACATGCATTTAACCTCAGACAGCCCACTCACATATATAACACATTGGGTAGGGCACATAAGTACAAAAATATTGCAAGCAGCCTACATACACACACTTAGTATCATACACAGCACACACATACATTAAACCTCAGACAGTCCACACACATACGTAACACAACAGGCAGTCCGCATACAAACACAAAATACCACAAACAGTCCACATACACATGCAACAACACAGACAGTCCCCACTAAACACAAATACAACAACCAACTCACATACACATATTTATCAGACACATACTTCACACCTAAGGCAGTCCGTATAAAAACACACAAACACAAACAGTTCATACACACACTCATAGTACCACAGACATACATTCATAACACAACATGTAGACCACACACACAATACCACAAGCAATACAAGCTAGCAATGTCCTCCAACACACACATGCATGCAAAACCCTATAAGCCAACCTCATCCACACACACAATACCACAAACAACAATGCATACACTACACACAGCCTGTATATATACTCAAATAACAGAGCATATAGCCCACACACATATACAACCTCACAAAGCATCCGCTGAACACATACATAACACACGCTGAATTCTTCAACTTACATTAATGTTACTTTAAAGACTACAATATGCACCCTAAGGATTACTGCCAAAAGGTTGCCTATCCCTCTCTAGAGTAGGGTAGATTATTCCTATTACCATTTATATTTTACGCACTCCTCTGTCAGAAGTGCTGTGTTACTCACACAGCTTGAAATTTCTCTGATTCTAAAATACTGAACAAAGTGGTTGAATATACATTTGACTTTTGTTTAATATTGTTAAAACAGGAATTATTTTCATTTGATTGCTTTTCAACTTCAGGATAAAGCTTTTTAAAGTTATTCCCACCCCCCACCCCCTTTCCCCACACATGTATACACAGACACACACACCGATGCCAGTTGGAAGGAGTCAGATATATATTCAGTGGGTAAACAAATACGTAAATGTTCTGTATGCTTATTTAATCTGACAACACCTTGTTTAACAGTTCTGTGAACAATGCAACTGGGTAAACTTTGAACAGTGTATGTGTAAGCAAGGATAGATCTGCCACTCATCCAAGCATGCTTTCCAATTCATATTATCTTTCTGCGAGCATGTGATATGTCAAAACCATAATAGAACTTCTTGAAAAGACCTGCACTGCTGATTTTTTTTTTATATACATACCGTTCATTTAAAAGACCAATATATAGTTACATAGTTAGAGCGGAAATTGTAGATGTCTAGTCTAGTGATGCAGATGTAAAATAACAGATGAAATTTGTATCTTGTAATACCTTTTTTATTATACTAACAGAATTTTGAAATGACAGGCTTTTAGACTTAGAAAGGATGGTTCTCCAGAAAGCTTGTCATTACAAAATTAGGTTAGTCCAAAAAAAAAAGGTATTAAAAGATACGAGTTTCATATGTTATGTCATATGTTTAGCCTTTCTCACATCAGTTTTGCTGTTGATTCACACTAGGAAAAAAATCCTTATTGACCCCAAAATGGCAATCAGATATCTCCCTGGATATAATCTGATTACTTTCTATTTCAACATTTTGGATTATACCAAAGTTGTTTCCATGCACTTTTTACTGTGAGTGCCCTGACTTTTTTATACTTCCCACATCTAAATTAATGCTTCTGTTTGCCAGGGGTCTACATTTAATAGGGGCCACATTGGGAGATTAACATCAAAGGAACGCTCCAACTGTGCAAATTAATATATTTATTTTTAATGTTCCTGTGTTCTTTAGAACTTTTATATTAAGCAACCCAACTTCCTGCTGATAAGTGCAATGGTTATCCAGGGAGAAGCATTCTCCTGCCGTCAGTTGCCTCTTCTCTTCTGAGATTATTGGTCCAGGTGATCTGTCCAGGTGATCTCATAGAGAAGCATTTGGGACTTACTGCGCAAGCAAAGCAACCACCACACTCAGCCAATAGATTCTTCTTACAGAGCAGATTTGAAACAAATGCTTCGGAGCTGTCACTCCGTCAATATGACTGTCTGTTTGACTAGAGGCATGTTTGTGGCCAAATGCAAGTGTTTTTCTGAAATTTCTTTTTTTTTTTACATTACCAGACTGCAGGGACAGGGTCTGCGCACAAAAAACACTTTTAGTCTCCACTAAACTAAAAAATGCAATGAAGATGTAAACAGTTTATTAAGGCAGTTGGCTGAGACTCGATAAATATTGGATCCCTGTTACAACCAGTGGGATCTCACTAAGATGGAATCAGGACCCATATTAGCACCTTGATCCAAAAGTTAAAGTCCCCAGCTTTAGAACACAACCTGCGGAACTTGGTGTTGCCTATTTTTAAAAAAAATACATTTTCAATTACCCGTTAATATGGGCAGACATTTAATTGATGTTGAATTGATGTGGAAATACAATTAAAAAAAAAACATCAGCAGATGCAAGATAAACTTCTTTGCTTTTAAATAAAAAAAGTATGATGTATCAGTTTGAATACTTTGGTGAAACAAGTAGTTACCATATCAAGTCTTAGTGACCCATGCTATATAAGTACATAATAACATCGATATAGCATTTATTATGTCAAGTTCCATTCTGTCACCTTTTGTCGCTCCTTTTCTGTTAGAGTTTGTTTGGTGTTTTCCATTTCCACATGATGGAACAGTGTTTCATGTTTTTTTGTATGGTCCATTAGTTTTTTCTTGGTCTACAAAGTACAAGAAATGAATTACTTAAGATATATTTCCATCTTGTTTATTTTGGTCATTTTTAAAAAAGGCTGTAATGTTCTATTTATGCTATACTTTCAGCTATAGCAAACTTTATATCAATATGTAAAATGTAGACTTATAAGAGCAGGTCGGGCAATTCATTCTGCACGTGCATTTATGTAGTGAGGGGCATAAGGCTATCCTAGCTATAAGATAAGGCCAGGGACCTAATGAAAGTATTTAGAAAATTGGACAGACTAGATGGGCCAAATGGTTCTTATATGCAGTCACATTCGTTGATTCAAAGTTTATCAGTTACCCTGCTTGCTTATGCTGTTATAAAGTATTGTGAAAACAGCCAACATGCAAATACATAATGGAACTAATAACAGTAAAAAAAAACCTATATTTTGCTCAATTCTTTTGACAGTCTGAAGACAGACACTAAGAGCCATATTTATCAATGCACCAGCAGTGCTATTCGGTAATAAAGTGCAATCACCATGGAAACCAATATGGTAGAATAGTGCTATTGACATGGAGTACAACCATTAAGTTGAAGTTTTGTTGTACCTGTTTTTGTAACAGTAGCACTGTCTTTATATTTCCCTAACTGTAAATACAACAATTTACTGTAATATCATCATAAAATCAGGGGATTGCAACTATAAAAGGAATACTGTAGCATATCTGTATTGTATCCTAATGATGCATAATAATGCACTGCCGAGACGTCCTGATCAGGTTGCATCATCCTAGAGGCATGACAATAAAGGAGCATTTAGGAATGTAGTGTATGCAAGGCGACTGCTGCAATGCACCTACAATTCCTCCATGGAGAATTTTGTATTCAATGATTCTCTATGGCCAGCCATGACCCTGACCATAGCGGTGGCTGTTAAAGTGCCTAGAGTGTTTCTTTAAAGAATTTACTAACGCATTAGGAATAGAAACCTGTATTCCTAACGCTTTGTTGTCCCTGTCCCTAGCTATATAGCTCCTCCCTTGTGTGCCCCATTAAAATCCTAATATTAATGATTTTCCTCAGCTTTTTCTAGCACTGAGGCTTTTCCTATACTTTAATATTAATTAGCACATGCAGTATATACATATATACATAAAGTACATAAATAACCATTTTATTCCATTATAAGAAAGTCTGACTTGTATTTCAAACAGCCCTATTTTGGTCTACATTGTGCAATACCTACTTAGAAGTAACTCAAGAAATAAGATAGAGGGGCGGAGCTAAGCGCCATGCTGAACGGTCGCACTGGAGACGAGCTCCGTGCAACAAATGCTCCTAAGTAGCCAAAAACGGGAGAAAAAGTTTGCCGAATCGACGGGGGGGCAACCCGAAGAAGGGTGACCCTACACTTAAGAACCAAGAGCTAAGCATTCCGACCGATATCGGAGGCTCCTACTCGGGGATAGATCTGAGGCCTACTAGAGGCCTATCCGGACAAAATAAGAGACCGCAGCAACTCACCTGGAGGTCTCCCCGACATACTTCCTCCCCCCCCCCGCCGGAGAGGGATATCCCGGCACCTGAAGCCTGACGAAGCGAAGACTAAAACATAGAGGTGACTGTCCCACTGAGCCAGCACAGCACCAGCACTACCCGGGCCCCTGGGAGGTAGCCAAGATGGCCGCCCAGCGAAAGTCCCAACAGCGACGCACGCAAGTCCAAACTACCAGGAATCCCTTGGGGGACTTCGACCGACTCTGTGCGAACTTCTGGTCAATGCTGAGCGACCGTGGTATGGCTCGCCACCTGGCAGTGAAACTAATGGCCACCTGGATCCGACCGGCAACCAGGAGGCGCCATTACCAGCATCCAATACAAGCACCCAGAGAGACAACTAGACCCCGCAAACGCCGTCGAATCCAAGGGCGGGAAGCGGCGCCATACTGCATGAGAGAGCATAATGGCCCCCACACTCGAGAGAACAAGATTGCCAAACCGGCATCCCACACAAGCTACTCACCAGCTCCAGGAACTGACGTCCAGCGAGGTTCGCATCCATCCCCGCACAGCATGACTGCAAACCGGAGAGCTGACTCGCCGACCAACACACTCCTAAGAGACCCAGGGATGCCAGGCGCCTGCACACCGGGGAGACCGCGCCAACTGCACCGACCGACGCAGGGGGCACACACTCAGCCCCAACACGGCATCGGCTGATCCAACAGGGACTTGGACTCAATAGCAGGCATAGTACTCGGTGTAAACCCAGCCTCATATGCCCCAATTGAACTTCCACGAATCTCTGCCAACAACGTTATTTATGTGTTTCCACTACTGTTTCCTGTTAAAATATAATTCCAGTGGTATTTCAAGTCATTTATGCTATCTAAGTTGTTGCCTAGCTAGTTACTTATATTATGAGCTTTAATTAAGCGCCCACTAATGAGGGCGGCAAAAAGAAGCGTCTGTACAAATTGCTTTAAAATTATTTTTATTTTTTTATTCAAATGTGCAACCACACTGTTAGGCAAACGTAGTACATTTATATAATGCAAGGCTAACCAGACTAACGATGTATGTATGTTTAATCTCCTGAAAAACACTGACTTACAACCATAACTTTAAATATTACTTCTGCTGATGTAGCCTTTTTGTATACACATGACCTTGAAGCATCGATTGCTACACCAACGGTAACGAGCAATAGGGAGATGCATTTCATGTTACATGCCAGCTAGCTTATCCTCCCAAAATGTTGAAGCCTGTTATTCTTATTTTATTATAAAATTGTGCAGTCAATTTTATGGCAAGACAGGAGGCTTCATATTTGCTTATCTTTCTTTACTGTAACTCCCAGCAGCAAAGAAATGGTTAACAGTTGTAAATAAAAATTCAACCAATCATAGCATATCACATAACAATATAGTGCCATCAGACTCCTCCCACTTCCTCTTTCTTTGCTGCTTGCCTCCCAGGTGAGTCTATTCCAATAACACTGCTTACTCTAATTCATTGTTTTATTATATTGTCATTTCTTTTTGACTCTAAACAAAGATTTTGTATATTAATACTTTTTCTTTTATAATGCTTGTTGCTTTAAGGGCACCTTGCTTCACCTAATTCGTTTATTTCAGATGTTTATTTTTTTCGTCTATTTATTGTTATCTTATTGGGTTTGATAACCCTTGTATTTTATTTTAGTCTACTTTCGATCCTACACCTTTTATTTTCCGCCGGGCCGTTCTCTGTTAATTACAGGAACGGCCCGCCGGATTATTGCCTCCCCCTCTGTCTATCAGTGACGGACTCCATTTCCCAAAGGAATCCGTTAACTTGCGCCGCATTTTCGCGCCCTTTTTTCGGCCGGCAACACCTTCCCTCACAACGCGGCGGCCATCTTGGATCGCGGTATCGCTTTCCTTCAGACGGACCCCGCGGCTCTGACAGGGAACACGCTCTGATCGCCGGTCTCAAAGGTAAGTCACAGCCACTGAGATTTAACCCTTTCCCTAAGGGTTTTTTTTAATAATCTTGGTATCCCGGTTTGTACAGCCGATTGATTTTTTGTTTCCTTATCTAAATTGCAGGTACCTTGCTTCAAGGATTAACCTGCTCATTCCTGGGTGACCCCCTCTCTGTTTTTTCAAAATAAATAACTTATCTCAATATAAATTTTAATATTATTATTATACTTACTCTGTTGTGGCTGACACCACACTGTTACTGTGGGTGACCCCCACCTTTATATTGTATACTTCTCTATACACACTACTGTATTTCCTTGTGGGTGACCCCCACTTTGGTCCTGTGGGTGACCCCCACTCCTTCTCACCATAACCTATTTTTTTCTGAAGCTGCTCAATAATAGTGGGTGACCCCATCTTTTTTACTGTATGTATACATTTATACCTGCCTCTTAAGGTCAGTGGTAGAACACCACTTATTGACTGGGTAACACCCATATATATGTTTATCACTTTTCACCTTGGTGATTAGATCCACTTAGTGGGTGAACCCCACCTTTTCTCTATATATACATAAATTTATACCTAGCTGAGTTGCCTCATCTGCTTGTCTTCAAGACTATAAATCAATTATCATAATTAAGTCAATCTGCCAGCCCTGTAATTATTATCCATTACTATAATAACTATGTCTGACCGCCAGGACCCCGCTATCTCTGCGGAGCTTCGGGAATGGCTTTTCTCCACCATTGCGGAGTCCATTCCCAAAGCCTTAGCAGCCTATCAAGAACAGACTGCTCCAGAGGTTCGCCCCTCTACGCATCTACCCTCTGATTCAGAGGATTCCCATTTTTCCGACCAGGAAAGCGCCCCGCGCAAAAGACCCTGGAAAGGGAATAGCGCTACGGCGGGCAAAGGCAAAGCCCCTGCCAAAGTTTTAAAATATTCTCTGCCTCACACTGTGCAGGACCCTACCGATCCCCTTGAGGGCTCCACTTCACGTCTCGCTGGCCGTATTTTAAATGATTACGACCTGACGTACTCTGATGAAGACTCCATGGCGAATGTGCCCCAGGAGTCCTCAACTTCGGAGTTCGTTAAGGAGACCTTCCTTAATCCAGATATAAAAGGTGGCCCCTCATCTAAGGAGTCTGTTTCAGACGTTCTTTTGGACGCTTCAGGCCTTCCCTTGTTTGACCCAAGGACAATTCGTCATCCACGATCTGCAGAATGGGCCCCTCCTGATCATATTGCCAATTTTTGCAAAATGTGGCTTCGCAAGCCACTGGATAAAGAAATTAGGAACAAACTAAGGGCGGAATGCCCAAGACCCACTATACCAGGCAAAGTTGCCTCTACCCCTGAATTTGACCCTATGCTGGTCACTTATCTGAACAAGTCTGGCAAAGACCCTCGTAAGGGTATCGAACAAGGGTTAAAAACAACCCAAGACAAGCTGTTGGACGTGTCCGGTCCTATAGTCCAAATTTTTATTCTGGCAGATGAGGCGCTCACTAGCGGAAAACTTGACCCGCACACAGTCAGGGAGTGGGCTCAACGAGCTCTGTGCCTGTTGGGTAACGCCAATGTGGCAATGTCCGTAGAGAGACGGAAAGCAGCGCTTTATAAGATTGATGGCAAAATGGCAGATTTAAGTTCGAAAGAATTGGGGCCAGAAGCCGATGGTCTTTTGTTCGGCGACAAATTTATGCGAGACCTCTCTAAGCATGTCTCAGTTTTTACAACCCTGAATAAGGCCCAATCCTCATTACGGAGGGTTTTTAGGTCCCAATCTAGTCGTTTTTATGGGAGAGCTGGTCGCTTTCGGGGTCGAGCTACCAGTAGGGCAGCCTTCCAAGGCTACAGACCCCGCCCCACAGACTATTGGTCCTCAGGACCCACCCGACCATACCACAGACAACTCTTCAATGCAAGAGGCTCCTTCCGAGGACGTGGTTCTGCATCCCTGCGCGGACGCACTGCTTCAGGTAATGGACCTTACTTATTTCAAAAATGTACCAATTGCTGGTCGACTAACCCTTTTTTTCCAACAGTGGAAACTGCTCTCTCAGGATCACTGGATCCTTCATACAGTCAGGGGTTTCAAGTTAGATTTCCTTACACACCCCATTCAACACGGTTATCCGACACCTCTCGAGATGTCGAGAGTAGACAAACAGATTTTGACTTCAGAGTTACACAAACTTCTAGAAAAAAAGGCGATCGAGCCTTCGCCCTTCCCACAAACATTCATCAGCAATATTTTCCTAGTACAAAAAAAGACGGGAGAACACCGTCCTATTATCAACCTAAAACAATTGAACCAATTTATCGTATACCGTCATTTCAAGATGGAGGGTATCCATCTCCTCAGAGACCTACTCTGCGTGGGAGATTGGTTCTCCCGATTCGACCTCAGGGACGCTTACCTCACGGTCCCTATCGCACCGAGTCATCGTGCCTTTCTTCAATTTCTCTGGCAAGACGAAATATGGCAGTTCACCTGCCTTCCCTTCGGTCTTTGCTCGGCTCCTTGGTGTTTCACCAAGTTAATGAAACCGGTCATAGCTCTACTTCGTTCCCAAGGAGTACGCTCCATCATATATCTAGACGATATCCTGATTATGGCCCAAGACCAACATTTGCTTCGCAAACACACAGACATGACCTCTGCTCTCCTTCAAAACCTCGGTTTTGTCATAAATTTCCAGAAATCAGATCTGGAACCCTCTCAGCTGATCCAATTTCTGGGGTTTCAAATAGACTCGGTTCAGGCAACTTTGCAGCTGCCTTACCAAAAAATCAAAAACATAAAGAGAGAAATACGGAAGTTACTCTCTTCGCAATGGCCTCGGCTCCGAGACCTTGCTCACATTCTTGGACTTCTGTCCGCATCAATTCAGGCTATATTTCCCGGGCCTTTACACTACAGAGCGATGCAACGGTTGAAAACCTCCTACTTGCATCGCTCAACCTCTTACGACCAAGTCATATCCCTGACAGACGAAGTTCTCATCGAACTCCAATGGTGGCTCCGCAACATGGAAGCCTGGAATGGGAAAGCAATCTTCGGATCTCAACCGGATTTTATCCTGGAATCCGATGCAAGCCTTCTGGGTTGGGGTGCCACATGCGCCCAAACCTCTACAGGGGGTCTCTGGTCCCCTTCGGAACAAGCACTCCATATAAATTGTCTCGAGCTCATTGCTGGATCCTTCGCGATCCGCAGTTTTGCCAAGAACGCGTCCAACTGTTCCCTAGTGCTTCGGATGGACAACGTCTCGGCAGTGCGGTATGTGAACCGCCTCGGAGGCTCCAAATCCAAACTATTGTCCGATCTCACCAAAGATCTATACCAATTTTGCCTGGACAGGAATCTGTCCATCCGAGCGGAATATCTCCCAGGACCCGACAACCTAGTCGCAGACTGGTTTTCGCGTCACTGGAGAGATGCCAGCGATTGGCAATTGGACACTTCCCTGTTCCACCATATCCAGCTCTTACAGGGACCCCTCACACTCGATTTGTTTGCATCCCGTCTGAACCGTCAGACAGTCGATTTCTTCAGCTGGCTACCAGACCCTCTGTCTCTAGCTGTCGACGTGTTTCTACAACCCTGGCCACGGAAGGGAGCCTACGCTTTCCCTCCTTTCTCGATGATCCAGCGGACCCTTCACCGGGTCAAAGCGCAAATGGCCAAGATAGTGGTAATCACTCCACTATGGAGGGCTCAGACTTGGTTCCCGACCCTCCTGGAATTATCGGCAGACTATCCAATCCTACTACCTCGCTCTTTTCGGGTTCTCAGGAACCCAACGGGCGACTACCACCCGCTCGCCCTACAGGGCCACCTCCAATTGGTAGCTTGGACAGTTTCAGGGGAGCCTGGCATGTCGCAGGACTTTCACGCACTGCTCAGACGCTCCTGTGGGATTCGTGGGCTCCAGGAACCAGACGGACATACCTCGCCGCATGGCGAGTTTGGGTCAGCTGGTGTCTGGAGAGGGACCTCGATCCCATTTCAGCACCTCTTTCACCGATTTTAAACTTTTTATCATCCCTTTTCGACCAGGGTAAATCATACCGGACGATTAATATTTTTCGTTCCGCCATTTCGGCGGCCCACGACACTGTTGATCAGTCCCTGGTTGGGAAACACCCATCCGTATGCAGACTCCTTCGGGGCATACGATTGACAAGGCCACCTGCGGCTAAATACTCCAACTTCTGGGATATTTCTAAAGTTTTCCAGCTGTTGGATTCCTGGCCGTCTAACGAGGCTCTATCCCTGCGCCAACTCTCTGCGAAATTGGCACTGCTCCTGTGCCTGGTGTCCTTCCGCAGAGTTTCGGACGTTCGGGCCTTTGACTTTCACGCTGTGACCTTCGCACCGGACGGTGTAAAATTTACGATTACTAGACGTACTAAGACTAATTCCTCCTCAGTCTTTTATCCCTACTTCCCAGACAGACCATCCCTCTGTATAGCACGGTGTACCCGCTGTTACATGGAGAGCACGGCCTCACTGCGTGCCCCTACCGGACCTCTGTTTGTCTCCTACGTAAGACCCCACAAACCGGTCTCTTCACCCACGATCGCACGCTGGATAAGATGGATACTTACCCAGGCTGGGATCGACCAAACGTTTGGTGCTCACTCCGTTAGAGGAGCAGCCGCATCCTCTGCCTTTCAGTCGGGCAGCTCGTTAGCGGATATTCTATCCGCCGCAGATTGGTCAAGAGAATCAACTTTTCGAACTTTTTATTTTAAACCTACACCACACGCGGCCTCTGCTTTCATTCAAGAGCGTTAAAACAGCAAATATGAAGCCTCCTGTCTTGCCATAAAATTAGGGATTATTCTAGCTTACAGTGAACGAATAATCTAAATTTTATTAAAGACAGGAGGCGAATATTTTCCCTCCCTTCGTTCATTATGGAACCCATCCCAGGGTAAGTTTCTTTGGGTAAGTCTTTCCTCTTACTATTACACGTATATACTCTCACTATGGTTCTTGTAAGTATAGCCTTCATGTTACTCTGGTTTGGTAATACTATACCTCACTTAATTTTGATGTTACTCTGACTGTTGTAACACTGTATCACACTTGTCATTAAGGTTTAATTTATCAAGTAACCGGAACTGCCACCTAAGTGCGTGTTTATGTTTTTCTCTATACAAGAGACCATACTTTCACGAACTTCTCTTCTTCTCTCCTAGTGTGAAGTTCACATTTGTACCCGTTGGCTAATCGTTTACATGGTTGATTACTCGTACACCAGGATTCAGGTTCCATAAGCTCAAGTTTACACGGTTGACTACTTCTATCGCTGATCGGCACCATCAAGAAAGAGGAAGTGGGAGGAGTCTGATGGCACTATATTGTTATGTGATATGCTATGATTGGTTGAATTTTTATTTACAACTGTTAACCATTTCTTTGCTGCTGGGAGTTACAGTAAAGAAAGATAAGCAAATATTCGCCTCCTGTCTTTAATAAAATTTAGATTATTCGTTCACTGTAAACTAGAATAATCCCTAATTCTATGCCACAATGATGTTTAATGCTGTTTACTGTCTGGCTTGTCACAGCTGTCGTGGCTTTCACAAGCGTATTGTTATGCTATGCACAGAAAAAATAAAGAATTTAAAAAAAAAAAAAAAAAAGAAATAAGATAGAAACGTACCTTGATCTGCTGTTTCCAGTTGCTTAAGACTGAATTTGCCATCTTTTCAACTTCATTATCTAGCTTGGAGGTTTAAAAAAAACAGGATCTTCTAAAAAATTCTTTAATTTACATAGAAAAAAACATCATGTCATATAAAATGCATTTAACTCATGTTATTGTTCCATCTGACTGGAACGGAGTTGATTATAGGGGTAAACGCTGAGTAACTGTTTGACATTCCAACAAGGTTTCCCAATAATTACTTTAATTTCCTAATTCTACTTGTTAATTGAAAAAAAGATATAAATATATATATATATATACACTGAGAAAAATTATAAACGCAACACTTTGGTTTTGCCCCCATTTTTCATGAGCTGAACTCAAAGATCTAAGCCTTTTTCGATGTACACAAAATACCTATTTCTCTCAAATATTGTTCACAAATCTGTCTAAATCTGTTGAAATAATTCATCCACCTCACAGGTGTGTCATATCAAGATGCTGATTAGACAGCATGATTATTGCAAAGGTGTGCCTTAGGCTGGCCACAATAAAAGGCCACTCTAAAATGTAATCAGATAAATAGTTTAGAACAAAGTCAAGATGTTTTATTAACAATAAATGATGTTAATATTTATTGCAATTTAATTACGCAATATATTGTGAGTTTTTAGGGCTAGTTTTCATGGTATCTCACTAGAGTGAGAATTGTCAAAGGACTGTGCTTGCGCAGTAATTCAGAATTAATTCAAAGTGAATTTCAAATATAATTCCAGAACAGCCAAACTGGAAAAAAATTCTCTAATTTAGCTATCCTTCCAATTTGGTTAATTTGAAAGTCAATTCTCACTTTTGTTAATAACCTTGTTTGGTTAAAAAGAAGGATCAAATGACACCTTAGAGGTGGACATTCAGTTTATTTTTTTGGAGGGGGAGAATTTCAACATCCATCTCACCTCTAATTTAATTTAATATTAACTATCAATTCTCTGAAAATGACAATCCCTCACACATTAGAACGTATTGCAAAGCTTACTGGGGTGAGGTATCATTGTCCTGTGATGCTCTGGATGCACATGCACACGAAGCACTATGGATGATTAATTAATTTGCATGATATGCCTTGGCTGTGCCAGGACAGACTGGCATTCAAGATAAATATTATAATAAAATCTGCTCACAATTTAAGAAAATAAAACTCCAACCCATAACTAGATACAGTTAGCAATGAGATTGTGCAAAAATGTCGCTTAAAGAGTTGAGAGGGTAATAAATAGCTGAATGACCAGCATTAGCAAATCAATAAACATTTTTGCAAATACTGTATATTTGATGCTTTAAGCATTAGTGTTACGTTGTACTGCAGTACTTTGTATATGTAATGCTGGTTATACCTGCATCAATGCCGTAAAACTGTCTTTACACTGATAGCATACCAGAAAAAGGCTTCAATTTAAACTGTAGGATTATACCTTTAGTGAAAGCAGCGATTATCAAGCAAAAGCATTATTTAGAATAATAAAACTGTCAAATCTTTACCTTTTTCCTCCTCTTGTCATGCTCATCCAGAACTTGATTTGTGGGTTTTATTGCTTCCGTTTGAATGGCTGTGCCTAACTTTCTGCGAGGGAATAAAAATACATCCTATTATCAGAATGAATCCGTGACCTTGTCTTTAACTCTTTTGGGGTAAAGGGTAAATAGTGCAAAGCAAATGTAGTATTAGATCCACACCAAAAAATCGTTAAACAAATTACAAATATTCTAATACATATTGAAACATCATTTATCTAGAACCAATGAATAACGAACATAAAACATTTGATGCATAATTTGTCAAAGTAATGCAGATAACCGCTATAAAATAGGTAGTAGGATTCTTCTGCATTCATAGAGTCACTTCATATAACGATGGCACACAGAGTTTATAGCAAATACTGTAATAGAATAAAATGAAATGCGCATATTTGTCTAGTACAATATATCGATGGGATTTTAGACTCTTTTAAATGAAAATAGGTTATTTTTAATGACAGATGGAGTTAATGGCATGTGGATATGACCCCTTACCAACTCATTTGTCCTATTTTCAGCCAGTATACAGACTTATCATAACAGTTCTCTCATTTCTTTTTTATTGATCATATTAATGCTAATATCTGTTATTTATAGCAGACAGGTTCGCAAAAAGAAAACATAATAAAATCTGAAAAGGCAGATAATGTAACACATCCACTATCGCCTTTTTTTGGTCTTTGGAAGATAAATCTAGAAGGATATCTTCAGAATAGAACCGAATGTATATGGAATATATTATACATGAATGGCGGAGAATACAATTTTTAGACCAAAATACACAGTCGGAATATCTTCCGACTGCCAACGTTCTCAGATCAGCTATTTTGTTTAATAATTTGCACATTTCCTTATCTATTTTCCATTCTTCTGAGTGATCGATACTCCCTTATAGGGGACATTTAAACACAACTTTTTTTTCTTATCAGTTGTCCACATTTCCAGTTTTATGAAGAAACGCATAAAGTAACGAATTGCAGAAATTATTATGAACATAGTTGAACACATTCGGTCTCATTTAGGTTTGATTGCAAATTAAATCTTCTGTGTTTGATCATTTTGGAATTTTGGAAATCATTGAGTAGCACATACTTCCGATAGAAAATCTCCCTGGGGGATACATGGGTTCCTTGCCTTCCACATATATTTTGAGTGGGAAGTAGCTTGGGGAATTACCATATATAGTATATAAATACTGACGACTAGTGAAAGACAACTCCACCACCCATTTGCAAACCTGTGTTCTAAAACCTGTACACCGTATAATGAGAAATTGTTGCTCCTATAAATCTTTTGCTGCAAACATTGAATTACTGGGGTGTACACACACTTGAGAAGTGATAGATGATAATCATGAATTTCATTTAAAATCCCTAAGTCTGGTGAAACTCTGTCAACATCATATCTTCATTCAAATGATAATAATAGTCCATTCAACTCAAAAGAACATTATGATATTGGATGTAAATATGGTGCTTTGGGTAAATAAAATCTAAATTTTCTAGCACTAGTTTTTTACTCTTGTCTTGACCCGTGTGCTCGTATGGTATGGATCAATGTGTACAAGCTTCCTATTGTTAACATGAATAAAAACTCATTCTGCTACAACTCTTATTTCTCTGGAAACATTTCTGTACATAGTACAGTAACTTCAATACTGTAAATTGAGGATCAGACCATCGTGGAGAATTGATAGGACACATTATAAGAGATTACAAGAGATAGTGATTTTTTTTTTTTACATAAACGGAAAAAACTAAGAGGGCAAACAAAATTATATTTAATGGATCACAACTGTTGGAATTGTTTACAAATCAAAATATATATTGCATAATGACTGATACAAGAGTATGCAACAGAGAAACCGCTAAAAGAACATTATAGTGTTAGGAAAACGGTATAGTTCCTTGTCAGCTGTTTGGGAAACCAACCCAAAGGCTGTATTTTTTACTTTGTTACTTCTGCATGTAAGTTTAATTTTCTGGTCCCTGAGGAAGTTCCAGACTGTGAACGAAACGCGTAGGACCTCATTTTAAGCCTGTATTCCAATTTTTATTGCTGGGTGATGTTTCATCCATAATAAAATCGTTTTATTTTTTCCACCATCCTGGAAGTCCTGTTTGTTTCATCTATCCTTTTGGAGCAAGTGGAGGAAGACATTAGCCCCCCATTATTATCGGGGGAGGCACCCTAGAGCGCTATCTTTCATCTATATCTTGTGAGTGCATTTCATGTACACTTACCTAATATCAAATATAGATTTACACTATGTATACTTTTGTCTTTTAATTTTAGACTTCTCAGCCGCATCCCAAATATTTATGGTTGTTTTATATATTGCATAATGACTGATACAAGAGTATGCAACAGAGAAACCGCTAAAAGAACATTATAGTGTTAGGTGAACAAACGGTATAGTTCCTTGTCAGCTGTTTGGGAAACCAACCCGCCCCCTTGCAGGGAGTAAAACAAGGTATTTTACTTACTTTTCCTCCCTCGCAATACTGGCTTGTGTTGGAAAGCTTCGCCTCCTTGACTGAGATCATCGAAATTAATCATCTCTGCCTCCCATAAAAAAAGCACTGGGAGGCTAGAGTCATGTGTGGCAAAATCCTAAATGCTTTTAGCTGCAGTTTAAATGGGGCAACATTAATTGAGATAAAGTGATCTGGGTGCCTTTAGTGTCACTTTAAACACTATAATTGTCGATTTACAAGTGAATTTAAAATTTAAGGCCATGGTAGTTGACTTTAAATTTGAAATTCAATTTGAATTCCCCTTTAATTCTCACTTCAATGAATAACCTTGTATGTCAGAATGCAAATGCGTGAAAACAGAAAAGCTATGCAAATATTAAGCACGAATCAGATAATTAAGATTTTGTGTCAAAACTAACCGTACATCATTATGTGTAAGAAAATATTAATAATGTATAAAATACATCTGTTTTAAACAACAGAACAGCAAAACAAAAATTAAAATAATTTAATAAACCTATAAAACAGCACACAATCATTGTTGTATCTCTTTTACCTTCTATGATTATCCCATACATTGTGACTACGATAGATAAAATTGGTAAAACGTACTTGTGAACTTCTGCCGTTGTCTTCATTTCCTCTGATGCGCATGTCCAGGCATCGTGGATGCAACTAAATGTGAGCAGAAAGGGGATTTATGGATTTTGTTTTCACCGTATCTTATGTTTGTACATGGTATCTCCCACTAAGCCATTACAATGATAACGTCATGCAATTAGTGGGGCTTCACATTTCACATTATGCGCACTGCAAAAATCGTCACTAATAAACTGAAATGGAATAATCCTGTTTCAAGTTATACCCCGGGTTATTCACTATGGTGAGAATTCAAAGTGAATTAAAGATGAAGTTCAAATTTAAGGTCAGAGTAGCTGAGCTGACTTAGAGAATGTCCCCAGTTCATTTATTTTGACCTTAAAGTTGAAATTCATCTTGAATTCTCACTATAGTGAATAACCCGGATAGTGTGTAAAAGGAAAACAAATAACACATAAAAAACCTGTAATACTTTAAAGTAATACTGACTGATATTTGCTTAACACTCATATAAACTGCTGCCAACTGCAGGATTATAAAAATTGTGATCAAATAGTAGCAGAGGTTAACATTGCACAATACCATGTCTGGCTGGAGCTGAAGGGGTTAAAGGAACACTATAGTGTTAGGAACATATGTTGTTTTCCTAACACTAAATAGTTCCTCTGCCCCCCACGCACCTCCCACAGCGCTGAAAGGGTTAAATTACCCTTTCTTTCACTCACCTAATTCCAGTGCAAAGGACCCTCAGCACTGCCTCTGTATCTGCCTTCTCTGATGTCAGCGCCAAGGGGGAACGTAATGCGCATGCGTGGTGAGCACCCCATACCCATTAGGCCTTCCCCATAGGAATGCACTGAATCAATGCTTTCCTATGATGATCTTGAGGACGCTGGATGTCCTTATGTTAAGCGTAAGGAAGTTCCATCGTCTTTTCATAGAGTCAAACAGCAGGAAGTGTCTGGTGGCTGCATGGTAAGCAAAGTTTCACTTTGCAGGGATAAGGGGGACAGGCAGCGTTGTATTTAGTGCAAGGTTATCAAGGCATTTGTCTTGGATGGAAAAAATGCTGTGGCAGATACCTAGTCAGCCTCTTGTACTGGGCGACGCAAGAAGTGGCAAGCTGGCCCCCTTGAGGCCCCCCTCAGTTGGAATCAGATGTGGTTCTAGGCGGGCGCGAGAGAGCACTCTTCCCTGAGCTCTTCTTGCTCTGTTCCCTTGCGCGCCCTGTAGTGATGCCGGAGATTGAATATGATGTCACTCCGTCCCCAACATCACTAAGCGGCTCACAAGAGAGCAGAGCAGGAAGCGCTCAGGGGAGAGAGATCCCTCGCTGCCTTCATTGATCGCACGCTCAGCCGCCCAGCACCACAGGAACCAGCCCAGCAGCCCCACTGGACCCCAGGGCAATAGAGAATCCACAACGTGCACTCTCAAAGGTATGGACGCTGGGTTGATTGAAATTAAAACTAATAATAAATTGTGAGTGTGCTAGTATCAGTGTGTGTCTATCAATGAGTGTGTATGTATGTGTCTGTCAAATAGTGTGAGTGCCTGTCACTGAGTATGTATCTGTCTGTGAATGTGTGTCTGTCAGTGAGTGTATATGTGCATCTGTCCCTGAGTGTGTGTCTGTCAGTGAATGTATGTGTATGTGTCTGTCTGTCTGTCAAAGAGTGTGTGTGTGTGTCTTTCACTGAGTGTGTGTGTGTCTGTTAGTGAATGTGTGTTTGTCAGTAAGTGTATGTCTGTCAGTGAGCGTGTATATGTGTCTATCAGTGAGAGTGTGTGTCTGCCAGTGAGTGTGTATGTATGTCAGTCAGTGAATGTATATGTCTATCAGTGTGTGTATGTCTGTCACTAAGTATGTGTGTGTGTGTGTGTGTGCATCAGTGAATGTGTATGTGTTTGTCTGTCAGTGTGTGTGTGTGTCTGTGTCTGTCAGGGAATTTGTATGTGTGTCTGTCAATATGTGTGTGTGTGTTATGGTTCCCACGTTTCGTCATGCCTAGGGCAGCACAAAACCAAAATACACCACTGGGGACACGGGCACAGCACCAAGACCTCCAAAAATGCGGACATGCACAGTCAAGACATGAACTGCCAAACTGTGCTGTTTTTAAACTGATGACAGTCAGGGTATTGATTCTATCATTTTATAAAAAAGTTTTATATATATATATATTAAAAGTCATCCTATGTGATTAGTGGAACTGTGGCTGGGGGACTAAACCCTGCTGGTCAGGGATTTAAAGAATAACATCAGACTCCACAGACCTGAATGAGAGGCTCCTGATTGGCAGAGCCTCCAGCTGACGAGGGAATGTAGCTAACTAATAAGGCACTAGAAAACTGGAAGTAATGTTACCATATTGTTTAATTGAAATCCAGTCATACAATACTTCAGAAGCTGCAGGCCTTATGTATTACTTGGCTGTAAGAACACTCCCTAAAAGGTACACACCATACTTGTAAATCTTTTTAACAGAGAGATGTCAGTGATATGAATGATTTACTGCGTGGGTGGATATGCTCTGTAACAGTATTCTGAAATCAAACAATCAATCAATGAACCTCTATATACAATGCTCATTTATTATACAGGTACACAGAGCCCCCCTCCCAATCCTAAAGGGCTATCTACTGAACCAAGAATTATCAAGTAATGTGGTTACAATTGTCTCCTTTCTTTTTTTTTTTTCACTCACTTTTTGTTCATGTGATCTAATGCTTTTGTCAATTTGCTTGCTACCTTTTCCAGTCCTTTGGCATAAGACAGTTCCAGGTTAGACCTAAAATAATATACGTCATGTTAATTAGGACAAATTATTATTTTGATGCTTGAATCAATTACATTGTTACTCTCTTAGTTTAAAGGAAATGCAATATATTTCCAGATTGGAGCATGAAGTTGAATTCTTGAAGTTGAAAATTGAATTCTCTCAGATTTTTATATACACATATGTCCATTCAAGAAGCAGAATTCCTAAAAGCTTGGAATTTAAAATGTTCTAATTTTCCATCATTTTTAATAGCTTTCTCTTTATCAATAATTAACACGCATGAGCAATAATTAACATAGAGGAGCAAAGTGTGCATCAAGCATCACCATTGCGGTGTATAATAAAGTGTGAATAATATATGGAAAGCAAATAAATAAATAATATCAATAACAATTCTAATAATAACAACACAAAAAAATGTATGTATCATATCATACAAATACATTGTTTTTAAAAAGGTCAAAAAATCAAAAATGCAAAATGATAGATGAAAATTAAATGACACTATTTATTCATGGCCCATTCATGCATTATTTTTGCTTTTTTGTGTACTTGATGTTTTATCAGTGCAAGGCAATAAAAATACACATTTATTAGATTCTAGTTAGTTCTAAATAAAGAAAAGTAAATAATGGCATTATTTGACAAATTGTTTTTTTTTCTCTGGTTATTAATCCTTGTAAAATGTTACCAATTAATTAAAATGTAAGCACTAAACCAGCTTTCATTTGTTAAACAAGATATGAGATCAAACCCTGCACCTGGACTCTCTGCTGAAAGTGGCCTAGAATTACAGCAACTATAAGCTTGTCCCACTGACTCTCAAAACAGAAGAGGAATTTCTACGCCACATGCAAAGCTAGGTTAGAAATCTCCCGCCCCCCCCCCCCCTCCTCCCTGGAAATAAAAACAGGCAGATCATGGCACACACCCAGGTTCACAGAACACTAAACCAGGCTGTTTATGAATCACGGTATCTTTGCTACATAGAGCAGTTCCATTCAATCTACTTATTTCATGAAACCCTGGGCAGAGAATTATGGAATATGATCCTGAATGGTGGAGCCTCTTGCTGATAAGATAAGGGATATGACCTCAGTATGAACAACTCCTGATTCGTGGAGCCTCTTCCTGGCCAGGGAAAAGCCTGTCTGCTGTGCAAGTACATCAGCTTCAGCAACTCTAAATTTTTTATTTATTTTTGCATATTTGAATGCATATATTACACAGAAAAACAAAACTGGTGTGTCGGTTCCTGCTAATTATTTTTCAACAGGTTATAACATACAATTGAATAACGTAGGTGTCTCAGCATTGTTACACATATCTGTTGGATATGACAGCAAAGTGAATCTATCCCTCAGCTCTCTCTCACTACTACCAATGCACCAGAAGAGCATTGAAGAGACCTGGCTGAAAGAAGTAATCAGGTTACTTATAACGTAGCCATGCTGCGGTGCTGGCGGAGGGAGAATATTGCCCTAAGCGGGGCAGAAGGGTTGGTATGTTTTCACTGCCTTCATGTGCCGTGTGCGTCTCTCTATGTAGACAGACAGACAGACATAGATAGATATATAGACAGACAGGAAGATATAGATCATTGTGCCTCCTGGGTCTAAGAACATAGATATTGACTAATATGACAATTCAAAGTGAATTCAAAATTTAAGTTCAAAATAGCTAAAAAAAAAAGAAAAAAAACAGCATTGTTTTCCTGACACTGTAGTGTTCCTTTAAGTTTTCTTTTATGTTGATTTAAAAAACTTATTTTCATAATATATATTGTCTTACTGGGTAAGGTGGATGTGACCCTCAGGTAAGTTTATCTTTAATCTCTACATCTTCTGTCAATAATATAGATTGGATCTACACCTACTTGGAGGAGAACTTATCATGTGTGTGTTATGTACACAGCACTCCCACAGACTTCACAAGCTGATCACAGGTGTGATTACTGGTTAACCAAATTCTGAGCCATTACTGAGAAACGTGTTGGGACTTTGTTATACATATGATACTGATAAGCTGTAATATAACATATGATAAATATATGTGTTAAACTTTAGCTTACAGGCAAAATTAAACTTCTCATTTGATAAGGCAGGACTGAGTCTCCTAAACATTTCAGATGCAGGAAAATAGTCAGATTGACCAGTATTGTAACCACTTATGTTATAAGACACTGATCACATGACATTCTCCAACCTTTTTATAGCAGATAGTGGGTATATGTCCACAAATATTCTGAATAAGTATTTTTTTAAATAAAATATATATACATATATATATGTACGCACCTTTGCTGTAGAACCGACATGAGAGATTTACAAAATGTTTCTCCATTTTTAGATATATCCTTTAAGTCTTGATACACTTTTTCATACTAAGGGGGAAAAAAAGCATTAAAAAGTTAATACATAAAAAATGTGGTCTGCATTTGCATTCATAAAACAAGCAATAGATTCAAATAATTTGCCACATTATCTGTTAAACAAGAGGACTGGAAACTTTGGGGCTGTTGGGCAAATTCAAATGAATGACCTGTTTTTGCTCACAATATGCGCTGAACTCTGTGTGGTTGTCCCTACTCACGTGGATCGTGCAATATATGAGTTTAACAGATGGAGACTGCTGTCGTCTCAAGGTCTGACATCATGTACCCCTGCAACTTCCATAAGTATGATTTATGCACACCTCTTAAGATTTTAAATGGACAGAGGGGTGCATGTGGGTGTGACCAGGGGCAGGCCTGTCCAAAATTATTTTAGGTGACTTATTAATAACAATTTATGCATTGAACCCTTTCCCAACATTAAGGCGTGTTATACCATACTACAAAAGGAGAACTTTAACACTGTTAGGGTGGCATAGCATGGCCTAGCATGCCCTCCCTGCAGTCAGCATACTTGCCCTCCTCACCGGATCTGATCTAGAGGACTGCCTCACAACCAAGGCAATCAGCCTGCAGTCAATCCCGACGATCTGAGTCACGTGATCGAGGTGACACTGTGATCATATGAGTCGATCTGCCGAATTGCAAGATTGACTGGGTGGTCAGGTAGATTCACCAACATGAAATCAGTAACATTTTGTAATATTGTATAAATCATATATACAAATTTTACCTCCTATATAAATCATATATACAAATATTACAGCATAAATTAAAAATGTTAGGCCAAAGTTGCTCAAATGAAACGTGCTAATATCTATCTATAGCTATGTTCCATTTCAACTAATTTGTCCTAAAATGTTTAATATATGAGTATATGATTTTATATATGATAATATATGATGAACAACTTTAGGCCAAAGTTGCAGAATCTAACTATATTTCATTTCAGATACTTTCGTCTAAAAAACATTTTAATAATAATTTCATTAATTGCATTATTTTTTACATAATTATGTGATTTTATTAATTATATATTGGGAGACGTGCCTGACAACCCAGGCAGAATTAAATTCCAGAGAATTTAATTTGTAAGCCCTATATTTAACCCTGTAACTTTCCGAAACCCCATAAAACCTGTACATTAGGGGTACTGTTGTACTAGTGAGACATCGCTGAAAACAAATATGTGTAATTTATTGCAGTAAAACTAACAGTATTGTGACATTCACAACTAAAATACCATGCAGAACTTGGAAAATAACAACATTTGGGAGGCGGGGGAGTGAGCTCCTTGCTTAATTTGATTTTACTACAGTAACCTAGCTCCTTCGCTTGAAGTATTGCTACAGACGGATACCTGGTGGTGGATAGGTGCTACCAGGAATACTACCTGTGCACACGGGCTGCTGGCAGGACTCGACTCCAACTTGCTTGAAGTGCAGCCTGGTGTGGGCCCGACCGGGAGATGCGGCTAGACACCTTGGAGGGACTTCACTGACAGGGCTGCGGCTGAAACCCTCCCGCCCACCCCGTGCCGGTGGGGGATATCCCGGTCCCCACTGAAGCTGACTGCGTTAAACCTGCTGCACTTACCGCTTACTTCCAGCAGCAACTTTGATCTTACTGCTTCCTCAAGATGGAGGATTCACCTCACTCAGCCTTGCGGGGCCTAGGCCCATATCAGCCACTCGCTCGAGAATCTATGGAAACTGCCCTAAAACATCTGGATGCAATCTTCCAGGGCTTCTGGAAAAAGCTAAAGGAACATCAGAGAACCAAAGAGGCTCAGCAACAAGCAGACAGGCGGAACATCATTGTGCTGGAGAGAGGTGGGAACCCTCAGCGCAAATCCAGACTGCAACAGCTCACTTATCCTGTCACTTACGCTCCTGGGTCGAGAGCCTCAGGAGGTGTTGCCTCCATACTCTGAACACAACAGCTGAAGATAACGGAGAAGAGGAGATTCCCATAGGGCAAATCTGATCTGAAAGTAGATACCCATCTTGTTGTCTGGCCTCATGGGCTGAGAGCCCCAAGAGGCTTTGTCTCAATGCATCGACCACAAAAAGTTTAATCGCCGACAACGGTACTCACTATCTGGATCTTCCCACTACCCCCATCGGGGAAAAGACTTGGTGCCAAAAATGCCATCAGGACTGTGGATCTCAGATGCTGGCCCTCATTGAGGCCTAGGGCTGGAGGGGAACCCTACTCTGCAGCGGCAAGGCGGACTCTCTGGTGGACTCTCGCAGATATGTTCTATTACTTCCAATCACAGGGATAGGCTGATGCAGGTTCAGGAGCTGTTCTGCATACTGCGATACTCTGATATTATGGTATCTGGCAAATTTCAATGTGTAAAAACTTAAAATGGAGAAAGTCCTATATTTGATCTCGTAGCTTTCCAAAACCCTATAAAACCTGTACATGGGGGTACTGTTCTATTCATAAGACATAGCGAAATACAAATATGTGTATCTTATTGTAGTAAAAGCTAACAGTATTATGACATTCACAGTTAAAATTTCATGCCAAACTTGAAAAATAAAAACAATTCTTAATTTCTCAAAATATTTTCAATTTTATTCATATTAAATTATGTTTCATATATGAATATTAGATGTGAATTAAAACCCTCTTTCTCCTGAACAAGATAATATATAATAAATACACCTTCCATATTAAGTGTGGGTGCACTTATTATGAAAGATAAATTATGATTGGATAGACATATAGCTCAAATGTTATGTTTTCTTTTGATTAGAACTTGTGCAATTGCCTCCGTCCTTAACAGGTTAAAGATACATTGCTGAGAATTATTACTGTGGTGCTCCATTATACATTTAAACACCATCAATATGGAGCTCCTAGGAAGTAGGCACATTAGGATAGAAAACAGGAACAGATGGATTTGGACCCTAAAAATGGACTGTTCCTGCTAAGAAGGGACACTTGGGAGGTGTGATCTGCATAGCATGAAGGCGCATTCACAGAGATGCAAACTCTGTTTCCTGTGGCTCCACTTGCAAGGACCTCCACACCAAACCGTCTCTGCATTGTCTGGTAGTCTGGTTCGTCCCAGATACTGCAGTTCCATGGAAAATATGTCAGTGGGCGTGTCCAGGACTGGAGGGCACTGGAATTGTGTGCTATCAGCCCTAGCACAAACCCACAGAGTAATGGACTAACAAAGGCCCTGACTTAGTTTCTTCCTCATTTCTGGAGTATTCTGCCAGCAGACATCTCAACTCACCTCCTGCAGTGCTTAATCAGTAGATAAATTGTGCAGTGAGGCTGCAGTGCACAGTGCGTACATACCAGTAACCTGGGGGGATGGGGACACGGTTGCCCCATTACCCCCCTAATAGCTCCCCCATGCTGCTGGAGAATTATAGTTCATATATAACCTAAAATAAACCAGTTAAACTGAACTTTGAATCCTTCAGAATTATAGGATAAAATATTTTATGCAAGCATTAAACTACTAACTCCAATTTAGGTGGAAGAAACTGGAACATTCTATGGGATAGTAAGGCACACTAAGCTGTCAATCACATTATTAAAACAATGAGGATTATTAACGAAACAGCAAATTGTAGTAATTGTAGCATTGCAAAGCAATTTTCACATTTGGGAAAAGAAATCTGATTTTTAAATGTTATCTTGCTCAACTGCTCACAGCTTGGCTATTTTCACCTAAATTTCGCAGTTTGGTTTACAGTTCACTGTAATTCACTGCTTAGTGAATAAATCCAATGTATTCAATATTTTATAAAGTGAGAAATTCGTTTGCAAGTGATCTGGTAAGAATATTAACTAAACTCATGGAATGTTGACAATTCTCATGGAAATACGTGGACTGATTGCAAATTGTAGACAGAAATTGTACAATATAAAAAAAAATTGTTTTTACATTTTATCACAATTGCTTGTATGATGACTTGGATATTAGTCTGTATAATAAATACTTTTTTTGTAAACCTTTTAAAAATGTACTTAAAAAAGCAATTACAATTGATACTGGTAATTTAAGTATTCATATGAGCACAGTGTTAACAATAAAACAACAAACAATTGGTTGGCATTTTTGTGGGTTAAACGTAATTACTTTTCGTCGATTACAAAATAAAGTATTTTATTTGTATATAGAAGAAACAAAGATAAACCACTGTTAAAAACAAACATTGAGAGTAGCCTAATTAGTTAAAACTTGTATTCCTGCAAAAATCTGGCAATTATTTGAATTCACTAAACTCAGAAAGTATGTTAGTGAAACTTATATAACCTAATTTGTATAAATTTAGCCAAATCGTGATCAGGGTTTTTTTTTACCAAAGTGAGAATTCAAAGTAAATTTCAAAATTAAGGTCAAAATAGTCAGCATTTAGATCGACTACTTTGGCCTTACATTTGAAATTCATTTCGAATTCAAAATAACCCTCGTGAGAGGGTTGGGGCATTTTTCAAATTAGCTGCTTTTTACTTATATTTTGAAATCTGTTTTTTAATTCACTTCAATTCATTTTTTATTTAATGAACCCCTGTGTCTCATTTCTTATCTGCAGGAAATGCATTAGAGATACACATAGTGTATGATAGCTCTAGATTGTAAGCTCTTTCAAGCAGGTTCCTCATTAACCTTTTGCTCCTGTAACATTTTGTAATTGTCCCATTTATCGACAGATTTCCCTATTTATAATATTGTAAAGCACTGAGGAATAAGTTGGCGCTATATAATATGTAAATAATAATATTAACAACTAGCAATTAATGTTACTGTTTTGTATATCCTTAATTATTCATGCAATATATCTAAACATTTCTTTTCTTATCAAAGATCGAAATTCATATCCAAGATATTCTAAAGATAATTTCTGCTATTTAGAGCAAGTTTGTATTGATTTATATCTTAAATAAATACATAATTAACTTACCGTAGAGCCTGTCAGGGGGTTTTTCATTGCGAAAAGGTGTATTCGAAAACTAAAGCATTAGGGTGAGGCAAGTAAGGTAGGGAAGTTGCAACGGATTATGGGAATTGTGACAATTATATCACATGTTTACTGAGGCTTTATGCATATTTACAGAGCACAATAAAAATATTTCTCAAGTAGAGTCACTGCATTACATGAATATTAGCTCTGTGAAAATAATAAATTATCTATTGCAATCTGGCATCTGCTCCGAGGTCCTGTCAATGTGTGTTTTGTGAATTAAACAGTAACCTATTATCAGGTAATAGAAATGAAGCCAACTCACATATGGTGTGGACTTTAGTCTACTTTGCGACGATGATAAGGCCAATCTTTTTTCTTAAGGTATCAGCCTTTCAAAGTTTTTTTTGTTTGTTTTTTTAAATAAACATTTTTGATAATCCCACAGAATACCGGAGGTTGAATTACATTTTTGTGTCTATGCAACGCACAGCTTGTTTTAAATTTTATTTTGTTAAATCTATTAGTATATTGTATTTTATTTATTTTATCTGATTTCATGGGTCTTACTGCCAACAACAAAAGTGTTGAAAGAACTGTGTATTAATCAGACAGGAAGAGAATCTAAAAATGTAAAACTATTACTATTTTTTTTTAAATTTTTTATCTAATTAACGTAATTAGATAACTATTTTGCATGCTAATGAAACACAACAGGCACCACTGATGTTTTAATTATTAGGATATCTTAATTAAGTTTTGTACACATCTGGTGTTGCATACTATAGCCCAAATCATTGACATGTACCTATTTATAATTAATTATTTACAAAATATTTTATAATTTAATTTCACTAAATCTAGTTATTAAATCAATTTGACTTTTAGTAAGTAATTTTGTTCAATAGAAAAATGTACACAAAAAATATATTAAATACATTTTAACCCCTCACCTTTTAGGGTGCTGAGCAAATGCAATAGGAGAAATAGGAGAAAGGGCTGCATGCTGTCTCGTGTTCCAAGCCATCATTCTCTCACAGCCAGATGGAAACATTTAAATGAAAAAGAATAGAAGCCACATTTGGCCAGGTCCACCTCCAGCTTAAGTTAGACCCCAAGCCCAGGGAACAAGAATAGGAAGCCAGAGCTCTTCTATGTAAATATGTTACCCACATTGACGAATCTAGCTCTAGACTATGTTCAAATATAAGTCTTAAGCTAACAGCAGAGCAATCTGTTTAGGTCATTGGCATTAAGTTTAAAAGCACCTTCCCATAAGCACTGTTTACTGTTACTTAACTATTATTATTATTATTATTATACAACATAATGCATTAAAGTGGCTCTTTAACTTCCAGCCCCAAAACAGAGAGCATCTTTATGGAGTGCTAATAATGACTGTGTTGGATTTTCATGGAAATTCAAACCCTGTCAAAATATATCATACTACAAAGTAGGAGTTACTTGTCTCAGGAATTGTTTTTTTAGACTTGACAAGCTTGACAAAAGACAGAGCTACCTTGTATAAAGTAAATAAATATTACTGAAGCACTAAAATCACTAAAGCTCGATAGGGGCAAAAATAGAGCTTCTATAAAATACAATTGTAAGTAATGTGCCAGTACAGCTACCACACTTCAAAAGTGTTCCCTTCACCAAATACAATATTTCAGATATAATATTAAGAAGTGGAGCGATATAAAGTAGATAAACACCTTTCACCATATATCAAAACATAGAAAAAAACACAAAGAAAAATATACTTATATTTTCGCTGGATCAAACTCAATATCATATATGGCATGTAGGAAAAGAAGAAATCAAAGAGATCATAGTACAGATCTGCATGGACTATTTATACTCTTATATATATATATATATATATACTTAATCAGCTGGATATAAAAGTAACAATGTATTAGTATACAATGTATAAAACCAAAGTATTAAAACACAGCTAAAACAGCAGTGCAAACAAATTGCTGCTTACTAGAAACGGTGGTGAGTAAAACGGTTTGTATTACTAGAAACGGTGGTGAGTAAATCGGTTTGTATTACTAGAAACGGTGGTGAGTAAATCGGTTTGTATTACTAGAAACGGTGGTGAGTAAATCGGTTTGTATTACTAGAAACGGTGGTGAGTAAAACGGTTTCTATTTCTCCCAGTGTGGGACAATCTTGTTGTGAGTAACGGGAATACAAACCGTTTTACTCACCACCGTTTCTAGTAATACAAACCGCTGTTTCTTTAGAGGATCCTGTTGTCTCAAGGGATCCTACATAGACATCAGTGTTGTACTTTCGTGCATAAAGGGAGATTACAGCACTGATGTTGGCCCTTGGCATATGAAGCACCAGGAGTTGAAGAGGACCTTGTGGAAGAATATGGCGGTGACCACAAGGGGCTGGAAAAGTAAAAACGTACTTCCCCTGCATCTCTATGACCACCACACAGCAAGTGGAGCAAAAGACAGAGCTGTTTAGGTTTAGAGGTGAAACGGAGGTGGTCCAGTGTTGTATAGTACCTCTGGTCTGCACCCTTCCAACAGCCTGCAAGCACAATGCGAGGGAACAAAGTACTGTCTGCTCCTTCATGGTCTCACTATTCACTAACACTTCCTCAGGCAAAACCAGTCACCAGAGGCTCCTTGGCTCCCCTGCACTGGGCCGGTGAGGGAGATCTTTTTGCATGGAGCTTAAGGAAGTGCTGGGCTGGATTTGTGAGCTGTGTCCAGTGCAGCCACACAGCTTACACACCTCTATGGTCGGCCCTATATATATCTGTTTTATTTAACTTAGTGGGCCACATCCAGTTGTGCAAATGATCTACGTTCAGGCCTTTTTCCTGTTAGGGATATCTTGTAAATATTCTACTTTTCTGGCACTATAAGGGGTTAATTTCCCCATGCTGTGATCTCAGTAGCGTCACTTATTTAACCCTGCCCCATCACAGTGCGTTCGTAGTATACATTATGATGTCACAAAATAGGCGGGTACATTTGGGTTTAAAATGTGGCGCCAGTTCCACATTCGGTTAGCTCTTGACAAAGGCGCATGTGTGCGCCAAAATGCGCGTTGGGCATACCGACATACTTATGTATATTTAGACTTCGGCTTTTTGTATTTTAACTAATTAGAGGACGAGGGGGGTTAGATCTTAGATTTATTATTGATCAGGTCTTTGATTTCTAGCGGGGACCAGACAGGTCCGCAGTTATATTGGACAGATTTTCTTCTAGTGAGTTTTTGATAACCTAGCACTTGTTATTTATCTTAGGGAGTACGCTCTAGACAAATAGCATTTAGCTAGCTGTGCTGTGCTGTGCTCTATCAATACTAGTTGAGCTCTGTCTATACTCGAGGAGCGATCTCTCTGTAGGTTAAGGTCTGGGCTATCTCTCACTACCGTCTGTTCTAAGACCACTGTATAATTATCTAATTTTTGTTTTTTCGTTTTGCTGTTGGGGGGGGGGGGGGGGGGATTAACCAAGTGTTGTTATTGGGGTTTGGTTTATATCGGCTATCATCTCGACCATATATAATTTTTGGTTCGAAATACGCTGCCGTTCTCTCTCCCAAACACTACGTTTTTTTAAATAATTTATTGCAGTAGGATTTCCTCTAATTTCTAACTTTCCACCTCACTAATACTGGCTACTGATACATTGATACACTGTTGCTAAAAAATTAACAACAGTTCACTAGTATACTGTTACTGTCTCAGTATTTAGCCAAGATGATGTGTAATGTATATAGGTAGCATAATAGCCATAGGTCTTTATTTCTTTTAACTATTTTTTTGGTATTTTTCACTTTACACTGTATATACACCCCTTTTTTTCGATTAGTCATTTAACCCTTATGAGGGACTAATAAAGATTTATTATTTTGGTAGTTCTAAATATGCTCTATAACTAGCAACGCTTTGTTGTATACTGGTGGAGCATTTTACGTCTTGGGTATAGAGACTGGATCTGGGAGCACTTGTTTAGTTAACCCATTCCAGTCTCTTCTTTATTTGTTAATTTTCTGGGTTATGCCCTAATAACCTTCAACTATCACATTCTCGGTGGGTGACTCTGTTCACTCACTGCGACTGTACAGTTCTATGTAATATATGTATAATGTATATTTTATATATTAAAGTGATTCTGTAGTGTAAGGAATACAAAGTTGTATTTCTGACACTATAGTTCCCTTTGCTCATCCCCCTCACACCTTCCCCGGTAGCTAAAGGATTAAAAAACCCTCTTAACACTTACCCGATTCCAGCGCCAATCTCCCTTGGCACAGCATCGATGCCCCGCCTCCTCCGAGAGAGAAGGAGGGTTAATGCACATGCACAGTGAGCGCAGCGAACGCCTTAGGCCCTACCCATGGGAATGCGAGTGCATTAGACCTTAGCCACTAGTGCCTCTAATGGCTATCTGATTGACAGCCACTAGAGGCAGTCTTAGTCCTGCAATGTAAACACTGCAGTTTCACTAGAAAGAAACAGGGACACAAAGAGCCTGAAGTGGTCTGGATGCCTATCATGTCTCTTTAAACCAGGATGCTACGTATACAAATAGTAAACTTTTAAACAAATGAAGTAGGATATCTGAAAGCCATTTGGCTGCTATGAAGTAGCTTTATACAATAATTTTTCTGTTGCTAAAACCTGCATTTAGTAACATGCCCAAAAAATATTCAACAAGTTCCAAATGGCTGTCCTTATTCCATTGTACAAATATGGCTGTTTTTATCTAACATTACCTATTACGAAAAAGGTAAAATGTATGTATTTTATCATACTTACACTTCTAATGGGTTAGATTTTAAATTCAACCGGATCTTTCTTCCAGATCTGCTTCTTATAAAATTTAGCTAATTTCGCTATTCACAAACAGCTTAATTGCAATCAAATCACATTCCTTTGATATAATTACCTAGAAACAGACTTGTGGCATTGCAGCTGTAACTCTAAGTCCATTAATCAATACATGAACATGGCTTGGTTTATATGAGCATTAGGAATACAAACATTTTACTCACAATATTTCCCCCAAAGTGCCGGTCTGGCCTTTATCTCCCGGCCTCCACTGGCTGAGATCATCAATACTGACAATCTCACCAATCCAATGCTTCCTCACATGAAAGCATTTGGAGGATAGGGCATATGGGTGGCAGTTGCCTTGCTGTGCCAATCAACAGTTCCTCATAGAGATGCATTGGCCGATGCATCTCCATGTAGAACGTGAAGAAGCAAACCATCGGTCCTGCAATCTTTGCCCCTCTGGTGGCTTCCTGTGTGCCATTTGTGTTGATTGACAGTGGCTGAAGGAAGACTGGATCCTTGGAAAAAACTGTAAAATGGGAAACTTCAGAGATAAGCATTGTTTATCTTTAGAATGCAATGTGTATGTAATTACAAAATGCGCAGTACGTCATGAAAAATATATTACAAAATGTATGCTATATCCATGCTACAGTGTTCATTTAACAGCCGTGAGATAAATCAAAGTGCTCAGTCTTGAACTTATTGGTACCTCCGATAGATGCCTCCTATGTGTAAAGTGCCACTAAAGGATTCAGGTGTTATTTTTGGCATTGTCGCCATTTCGCCATTGTCTCTATCCAGCTGGCAGAATCTGGTTCACTTGCATCCTTTTTTTTCAGTTGCTAAAACTTTGAAAATAAATATATATTTTTTAAAATATATTTATGCTGCTGCTTTGAGGACCACTTGTATATGTCATATAGTTCAAAGAGTTCCTGAAATGTATGTCTAGGACAACTGGTTCGAGAACACCAGTAGATAAATGCTCAAGGCAAACAAATGTTGCTAGTAATAAATATCAGTTGTTTTGTTTCTGAGTCATGTGATTCTTCATATGCTGCCTGACTTATTATTTGGACTTTAATACTCAGCGATGCTAACTTACAATCCAGCCACAGTCTGGATACTGAATCTTACACGTGAAAAAGTCAGATAATTCACAAGGCAGTTCAGAAATAAACCAATTCATTACAAAACTTCTCAACGGGTAGAAATTCTTCAGAGAAAATTACACCAGAAACTGGAATATATATAGCAAAGTACTTCATAACATGAGGACAGTTTTCTGCTATTTATGTGAACACAGGCTGGTATTGAGATGAAAGTAATTGAAAGAAAATAACACATAATCAAAAATCATATTACAGTATGATGGGCATGTAGGGTAATCGCAGACATACCAGAGATTGATTATTTTGAAAGAAATATCTGAAGAATAAAGGAAATACAGTGTGAGTTTATACACTATGTGATCTGCTGGGCAGATAGTGTTTTAAAATGCTATACTCAGGGGAAGAACAGACAGCAATCTTGGCCCTTGCGAAAAATTAGACCCTGCCCCCCTCCATATTTATGTCAAAGAGTCCCAATATCATCCACTTGTAGTTCTGCAACAGTAATGTCCATAGCTCTAAATTTTCACTTTACCAGTTCCCTAAACATACACCACTTGCGCTTTTTCTCCATTTCCAATTCCTCGCTTGTATCCCCTCCCTAATCACCCACTTGTGCCTCTCCTATCAATTCTTCTCACCTTGTGCCCCCTTTCCCCTTACTTATGATTCTCCTCTTGTGCCACTTAGTCCCCATTTGTGCACCCCCACTTGTGCCTCTCCTCTTGTCCCCCGACTTGTGCATTTACCCTTGTATTGCTTTATCCCACCACTTGTGCCTCTGAGTTTGTGCCCCCTTCTCACCCCATAGCTCTACCTCACCGAATTCCTCTAACTTTGTGTCCCCTCTGTGCCTTTACCATTGCGGACCCACACAATTCCTCTCATGTCATGCACCCCCACGTCACCCAATTCTCTTATCATCAATAAAATAAATATCTAGAAGCTTAGCATTTTTGTGAGCAAATAGATGTTGAAAGCAAATCTGAACAAATAAAAGTTGTAAGCAGATCTGATCTTGTCTATAACTGAGTTGGCAGTTTGTTTAACTCAAGTTCGGCACCAGAGGTCAGCTGTTAATGTATTTCGATTCGACATGTCTAAGACGAGCCAGAAAAAAAAATCTCTAACTCAGCTCTTTTGGTCATAACGTCGCTTTTCAGTTATCAACACACTGAAATTCATCTGGTCCAGTCATTTTGTAGTGAGTTGTGATGGGGTGTTAAAATATATGCTAAAATAGCCTATTCAGTAAAACAATCTACCTTGACGTAGAATACTTTCCATACTGGCCGACATTTTTTCAATGTTTACTTTTTATTGAAGTTTTACATAAAATAGGAATATAGAAGAGGGGGTACAGAAAAGAAAAAAGGGGGGGGTATGAATAAAGTAAAGTACGTACATTATTACAGATCTGCATATTTTACATGTTTTACACCATACAATTACATGCTGATGAAGGTCTTTATACAGTGTTCTGAATATGATGTGATATAAGAATCTGTGCCCAAGTGAAAACATGTCCAATACTCTGTATAGGAATAATATTACAATGTTAACTATAATGAATAATGAATATAGCAGTACGGACCCGAACATTGACAAGAGTAAAAGTGAGATAACTAACATGCTGCAGAACATACCCAGTGTCCTATAAGTGATAGTTGGTATCAAGGGTTAAGGATATCGCTAAATTCTACTGGTCTAATTGAACTATGTGATACTTCAACAACCATAGATGTATGTTATTAATCTCTAATTAACGGTGTTTCTCAGAGAGTCACCCAGAACTAATTGTCTGCCTATACGTCACAATACCGGTTAGTTGTCTGGACTATGGCCTAGTAATGCCAGAAAATTTGCGGTGGAACCTCGTAGAGATGTGCCCTACAGTCACATTCGGCTGGGCTTCGTATAGGTCTGTACAAACCATGTAAGTGGAATTTAATGAGTGGCTTATATTTAGTTGCTTGAAAGCATTGTTATAATAGTGTTCAGTGACAAGGCGAATGCCGTGCTTTATTGCTAATCAGATGTACGAACTTGATTATTACGAAGTACTTGCTACCTATGATTAAATAGTACGTTAGTTGCTGAGCAATAGAGAAGGTAATAATGGAGTAAAAAGGGGATAAGAAGTAGGAATAAGGAGAAAGGAAAGAGATAGAGAAAAGGAGAAGGGTAAGGAAAAGGAAAAGGAAGAGGAAAAGGAAGAGGAAAAGGAAAATCCTCGCATCCTAATTATCTCAACAGCATAGGAGGAGTAGTTTGCCGTTAGGGAGTGATGTCCATGAGGTTGGTGAGCTGTTCGAATGCTGTAACCCATCCGTTCCAGTGGTCTTCGAATTTTGACATGTTCCCTTTCTTCGCCCATTCTTTTTCATAGCAGTATATAGTGTTTATTCTGTTGAGCAGTTCTTTTCCAGAGGGCCTAAAGTTGCTTTTCCAATGAGCCGCTATGCACAATTTTGCTGCTGTTAGAGTATTAATAACTGCTGCTGACGAGGGAAAGGTAGTCCCGTCTGGTAGTAGGTGAAGTAGGAAAGTTGCAGGATGAAGAGCGAGTTGTATACCTGAAATAGTGAATATAAGATTTTTAACATAGTCCCAGAATTCTCCTAGTTTCGGGCATTCCCAAAAAATATGTAACATGGTGCCCCTTCCTCTGTTGCACCTCCAACATGTGGAAGTAGTTGTCGGGTATATTTTACACAACCTACTGGGCACGAGATACCATCTCATCAAAACCTTGAGATATGCTTCCCATAAATTGACGCATTTGGAGGATTTTTTGGTAGTCGCCAATGCAGATAGCCATTCTTTAATATGGAATTCTTCGCCTAAATCTTCTTCCCATTTCAACATGTAAATTAGTTTATCTTCTCTAGACTTGTCCAGTTGGGCTTGGTAGCATAATGTAAGAAGTTTCGGCGAAATGCGAGATTTGCCTATTCTGTAACAGATATGGCCTATTTTACTAAGTGACGGCAAATCTATATACTTAATCTCTGCATTGTGTAAAATATGTTTTACTCTCAGGTAGAGAAAGACATCTCTCTGTGGTAAGTTGTAAGAGGCTTGCAGATCTGGGAAGGTACGGAGGCCGTTGGAGTTGAACAGGGAGTAGACATGGGTCAATCCTCGTTCAGGCCAATGTCGTAAAGGCAGGTTAGGAGATAGCGTGGAGAGGGCTTGCATTGGAGCTAAGTAAAGCAATTCTTGGTTGGGACAAAGATCCGAGCTCCACGATTTCCAGGAGTGCAAGAGAAATTTCGTGCAGGGTAGTAATGACTGTGAGGTACAGCTTATCTTAGACCACATAGTATCAGATATGGATTGAAGTTGGCAGCATGCTAATTCAAGATTGAGCCAAATTGGATTTGTACGCCCTGTCATTATGTCCAGGCTTTGTGCTAATATAGAGGCTCTATAATAGTTGTTGATATTGGGAACGCTTAAGCCACCTTGAGATATGGGACGCCATAGAGAGCGGGAGGCGACCCTCGGAGGTTTCCTCTTCCAAATATGTGCGTTGATTGAAGATTGGAATTTAGCAAGAATTGATTTGGGGATATTGATGGGCAATGTTCTAAACAAATAAAGTATATGGGGTAATATCATCATTTTAATAGAATTCACTCTGCCTATCCAGGAGGTGTGCAGTTTATCCCATGGTTCCATTTGCTTAGAGATTTTTGATAACACTGCAAGATGATTCTCCTTGATGACTTGAGAATGTGAAAGGGCAAGCTTGATACCCAGGTACGAAATGGAAGATTTGCGCCAATCAAAGGGGAATTGAGACTTTAGGGTGGTGACAACGTGAGGCTCGAGATTCAAGGGAAGTATTTGGGTTTTGCTAATGTTATTTTTGTAAAACGACAGTCTGCCATATGCGACTAGTGTGTCCATGAGACGTGGTATGGTAGAGCTTGGGTTTGCTAGAAAAAGGATAACATCGTCTGCAAAAAGAGCAAGCTTCTTTTCCCCTGCTGGTGTGACAAAGCCTGGAAGTAAGGTGTCATGTTTGATAGTATGAATAAGGGGTTCTAAACATAAGATAAATATGAGAGGAGACAGGGGGCACCCCTGCCTCGTACCATTAGAGATGTTGAAGCTATTAGATGAAAATCCTGAATTGAAAACAGTCGCTGAAGGCGAGGAATATAGGGCCATGATACTAGTGATGAAGGGATCCGAGAATCCGTAGGCCTGCAGAGTGGCTTTCATGTATGACCAATTTAAACGATCAAAGGCCTTTTCTGCATCCAAGGCCATTAAGACCCCAGATTGACGATGCCTACTTGCCCAATCAATTAGATCCATACAGAACCTGGTGTTGTCACCAACTTGCTTTCCAGGCACAAAACCTGCTTGCTCTACTGAGACTAAAGTGGGTATCAAGGGTTTCAGTCTTTGGGCTATTAATTTCGCATAAAGTTTCACATCCGCATTCAATAATGAAATCGGGCGCAGATTACCGCACGTCGTGGGCGATTTATTCGGTTTGGGAAGGGTGATAATATAAGCTTCCAACATTATTTTGGGAAAGCAGCCAGTCTCTCTTATTTTATTAAAAAGTTTGGTGATGTGCGGAGTCAGGAGTTGTTCCAATAATTTGAGAGACCATCAGGGCCTGGGGCTTTGTGCTTAGGGAGGGATCGAATGGCCGTAGCCACTTCGTGTTCCGTAAATGGCGCTGATAGCGAATTACTTTGTGATTGTGTGATCTGTGGCAGCGAAATATGCTTCAAATAGGATAACACTTCTTCATTGTCTGGAGTGTGCGTATGCACATCTTTATCTAGGTTATACAGATTGTCATAAAAGGATGCCAGTTCATTCACTATGTCAGTGGGATTATAGATTTTCGTTTGTGACTTCGAGAGAATATATGGAATTTTCGTTTGTAAGTATTTGGATTTCAGTTGGTTAGCCAGTAATCTGCCCGCTTTATTGCCTAAGCCATAATACTTTTGTTGAAGTTTTGCTGAATTTTTAGTGAATTCTTGAACTTTAAGTTTTAGGAGTTCCTCTCTAGTGTCTATTAATTGCTTTGTTGTAATTCGAGACGGGGATGATTTGTTGGTGTTTTCCAAGGTCGCGAGTTTATGTAATAATGTATTCTGCAAATTTTGAAATTTCTTTTTGTTGACTGCACCTAGTTTTATTAACTCCCCTCTTATTACCGCCTTATGTGCTAGCCATTGGGTTTCCAGTGAAGTATCATCTGTGGCATTAATATCGAAGTAGTTCTGTAGATCATGAGCAATTTTGTCTAGAGCAGGGGGTGAGTCTAGAATGGATTCATTCAATCTCCATCTACCTCGGCCTTTCGAAGGGTAGGGTACCTCAATTGTAATAACTATTGGGGCATGGTCAGACCATGTTCTATTCCCTATCGTCTGATCAAGTAAGTGGGGCAGCGTAGATTTGTCTAGCAGGCATAAATCAATTCGCGTGTATGTCATATGAACCGGGGAAAAGTAGGTGAAATCCTTGGCATCCGGGAATAGATTTCGCCAGGTATCATAGAGATCGTGTGTGAAGATTAGGTTGGAGAATAGTTTACTATTATGAAAGGTCATTTTGTTAGGCTTTTGGTTGTTAATACGTTGGATATCTAGTGAGGGGTCTAATGTGCAGTTACAGTCGCCACAAATGATAACATGACCTTTTTTGAGGGACGAAATCTTTTTTATGGCCTTGTTAAGGAATGAGAATTGGGCATCATTTGGAGCATATAAAGACGAAATTGTCACCTGGATTCCATTAAGTTCACCCACAAGTATTAGCAACCTTCCAGTCGGATCCGCGTATTGTGTGGTTGGGGTAAACACCCAGTCTACATGTATAAGAATAGCTACTCCTTTTGATTTATTAGGTGCGTAAGCATGATAAGCTATGGGGTATTTGGTGGAGCGTAATTGAGGTGGGTTTTTATTGCATAGATGGGTTTCTTGGAGGCATACTATAGCTGCATTTGAGTCATGCATGTCTTTCAAAACTTGTCTTCTTTTGTATGGGCTGTTAAGGCCTTTGACATTAAGAGAAAAAACTTTCATCGTGTTAATCATCATAGTAAGTGGTTATTGCGCTAGTGCGTGGATACGAGACTCCTGAGTTCGTGGGAGGAGAGGCCAACTTATTAATTGTTAGTACAGAGATGAGAATATCAATATGCTGTGTCTTCTTATATGCCCTAAAGTATGAGGTCATGCCGCCATGTAAGGACTTCGGATGCGAGGAAGAGGAGGAAAGAAAAGAAGGGTAGGAGAAAGTAACAAGATAAGAATAACTATATACATATTTATCTTCACTAAAAGGAAGATACAACTCAGTCATGTTGAGAGCACTATAGGTGTCCCAAGTCATGACCTGGGGGACAAGAAGAGCTCCTGCAGCCTGTTAGAAGTATTGTCCAGATGGATAACTGCAATTGAATTAACCAGTGTCCCCAAGAGATATGAGCTACTTGAACTCTCGTGGTGAGTGAAAGGTGCAGAAGCCATTATGTCTTTAACATTATTAATTATCAGGTAAGCATCAAGCCGACAATGTGTGAAGAAGAAGAGTCTCCCAAAGTGATCGGCACTCGGTGATATGGTGTTCGTGCACGTTGTGAGATATGGGAGATGTTAGCAACCGAATGATCGAGTACTACTGTAGTCACTATTGGGGGGGGTAAGGAGATATTCTCCTGCTGAGTAACCTATGCGTTAAAACGAATGAATGAGTTGATATGTGGTTGTTAATCATAATAAAGGCTAGGATGAGATGAAATGTGCACTGTCTCTAGGGAAACGAATAGGGTATAGCAGATGGCTTTAACTACAGCTATAGATATGAGACAGAGGTAAGCCGTTGAGCCGTCTCCCAATATATATCACCGAGAAATCATGAGCGGACGAGTGCAAGTATAAATAGAACTATTAATATGTGTAGATGTAAACATATGCCTTGGTCTCGCAGTGGGATTATGTAAGAGAGACCATATAAGATGCAATTATTGAAGAAAAACAAATTAACACAGTTAACATATATACAATCATGCAGATGGTGTGCGAACAGTCAGTTTCAACGAGTCCGAATGTATTCTAATAGTAGAACGCCCCAGCAACTCCCTGCATGGAGCTATCGTTCTTCAATGACTTAGCGATGGGCATATAGCCAATACTACTGGGTAAGTTACGTATGGGCAGAAATATTCAAGCATAAGCCAATTTGCTAATTACGGCCCCCTACTAGTAATTAGCATATGGGGTAATTGGTATCGCATCTTTCGAAGCATGTAGTGTGCATAGATGACAGAAATACCTACATGCCCATGAAGCATAAGAGCATATTAAACAGGTAACTTCATTTACAGGTAAGAGGAGTACCGAATTTATATTGCTACCACTTAACAGTTATGATCGTGGCTGATCACAGTATGGTGATGGCTACGGAGTTTACTAAAGGTACTCTATGCTTTATCACATTTCAACTATACTACGTAATCACTCTAACATACCAGCATTCTCATACTGTCTTGTATGCTGACAAAATTAACAGCCATGTCAAATTATACTGGCGAGGATTGCGTTCAGACATAGGAAGAAAATTTAAGCGAATAACAGTGACACAGGGGCTTAGGGCCTGCTGTGTTATAAGTCACACACACGAAAGTACGGAGAATTAAACTTATCTGGTAAAAATAAAGAACTGTTTACGCAACGCCCCGAAGAGCAATACCAAAACTTAAATTATACTCATCGTTTCACAAACGTGTAGTATAGAGGAACAGTTCATGAGTGTTTAACAGACGATCCCGTCATACTCCACTCCGGCTGAAGTCTTCTCGGGGAGAGATCTGCTGCTGGCACGTCTCTTGTAGTCGTTTCCTTGGTGTTCCAAAGACCCCAGGAGGTGAGGAGTTTCATACCTTCAGCTGGCTCGTTAACCACTTGGGTTCTGCCTTGTCTCCAGATCAGTAGTTTCGTCGGGTAGCCCCATTTATAAGAAACATTGTTGTTGCGTAGGGTTTTTGTAATGGTTACAAACTCTTTTCGGCGAGCCATTGTGGCAGCTGATAGATCTGCAAATAAAGAAATTTGTTGAAAGGGTTCCAATAAAGTACCGGCCTTCCGAGCTGCGATGAGTAAAGTGTCCTTGTGGGTGTAGTAGTGGAACTTCACAATTACATCTTTGGGAACTTCGGCCGCTAAACGAGCTGGGCGTGGAAGTCTGTGCATGCGATCAAACGACCATGCAGAATCAGGTAGCTCTGGCGCTAATGACTTGCAGATAGATAGTATAAAAGCAGGTAAGGCATCATGAGATATATCGTCCGGAATACCTCTAAATCTAATGTTCTGCCTCCTTGACCTATCCTCCAGATCTGCCATTTTCAGTTTGAGTGTAGCATGGTCGTCAGAGAGTTTCTGGAGTTTATCCACTACCTCGTTATGAGCTGCACACAGTTCATCGGATCTGTTTTCCAGATGGCTGGTTCTGTCACCTAACGATGAGATTTCCTTTCTCAGCTCACTGTCAATATGTAAGAAGTCCTGTCTGATGGTGGTTCTAAGGTCTTGCAGCATTCTGTGTAGACTTCGCTCCGTAACCACCGCATCAGATAGTCTAGAGGAAACTGACTCGTTGTCTGAGTGGTCGTCCGACCCGCCATGCACATCGTCGCCATCTTGGAATTCCTTTTTACGATCTTTTTTTCGGGTTTTCGCCATCTCGGTAAGCTTCTGCTGTTTAGGGGGTGACATAGTCACAGGGAGCCACTTATGGGTCGCTAGTGTGTGCAGAAAAAATGCAGTATAAGGCTATTTTTGTCGCTTTTAGGCTGGTTGTATAGCGGAGCTCTTAAGCCATGCGTCCGTACTCGCCGGAAGTCGGACACGCCCCCCCTGGCCGACATTTTTCAGGTTGGTTATTAAGTTACCACAACTGTTAGTCACACAGCTGTTTTTTTTTTTTTTGGTTAAACCCCCTATATGTTCAGAGTATAAATGGAAGGCACCAGAGCAAGGACAGTTGAGTGATTCATGTCTCAAAAACACTTGGAATGTGTACCCTGTATCAAGCATATTAAGAAACACACAGCACAAATTTTTACAGCTTCAAAAAAAAAAAAAAAAAAGGTCCACAAATTTCTCAAGTGGTTTTGAAGGAGAACATTCTTTTATTTGTTGCTCCTATACATATTGATAAGGGTAATCACTGACTTGGTAAATGCCATCGTTAAACCCCCCCTGAGCTTTACAATATTGGTACAATATCATACAAAACATTATTGCTATAATAATAAATGACATCATATATTTGAAATACCCATGTGTATATTACCAGAAAAGAATGAAGACTGAAATACATTTTCTCTTGCAAGCAGTAAGTGCATATGATAACTTGCACTAAGTATGATGACACCTTTTAAAAGCATCTGATTCAGACTTTTATAAGTTTTAATTATACATTGGTGAATGCTTTGTTATGCTTGTTGTTATGAATTTTGCTAGTTGGAACAGTAAAATGTTTTCTGGAAAAATTGGCCGTAATCAAGCATTTGGAAATTCTCAGAACATTTCAGAAAAAAAAAAAGTTGTAATAATAAATACAATTCTATGTTTGATAATGCATATAAAACATGTCAAGAGGCTGCCAAAAAAAAAAAAAAAAAATTTTTTATGGAGCATTAACGAACGCCTTGCAAAATTTAGGCTACAATGGCCATATTGGAAAAAGTATCTTACAAATATTTTGCAAATCCGTTCTCAACTCCAAACACATCGCGATTTAGTGGCTTGATGCATTTATAAGTGCCGGTAATAAATAAGCATTTAAACCAATTTGAAACAGGTAAACTAGATAGGTCACCAAAGATGTGTGAGGGAATGCAAACACACAGTCTGATAGTTGTTACGGAAAAAAATAAAAAAAGTAAAAAAAAAATCTACACCTAAATAATAAAAACAAATATATATATATAAAAAATACAACTTATGGAAATACTGATCCCACTGCATTAGTTATTGTAACATAAAGCATGCCCACACATATTGATTGGTATTCCATCATCATTCACAATTAGTAAGAATAATAGTTATAATGGCAGTGCACTATTCAAATGCTTTGATATTTCTATATTGATTTCTGATGCAGAGATAGACGAAGAAACTTCATTCACGAGTTACTAAGTATTATTTCCAATAGCAAACAGTTCATTGTTCACTTGTAGAATTAGGTTTGAGAATTAATGATCCTCTGTACAGGCTGCGCCGGTGAGATAACCATTTATTCCGTTTGCGCTTTTAATCCCGTTAACACTGGTACTTTGTGTATTTTTCATTCGTGGTACGGAATCTTCCTCATCTGAGCTTGATTCAATGTCACTTCGGACATCTTTTGATACCTGGAATAGATATAAGTGGACTTAAATGTAAAAATAATTTGAAAGAGCAGGTTAAGTTATGTTTAAGAGTTCATTAACACACTACTACTGTTTGTCAGATATATTAAATAATATCGAAATACCCTAGTGGATTGTTCTCGTTTCTAAGACATAGCTCTTCCTGTTAAAATGTACTTCAATTATTTTATTATTTAGCTAATCAGATTTGAGATAATGAGTCAATGATCACTTTTAGTGAGTTTTATGTTCGGAATACAGACACGCACACTTTATTCATTGTGTAGCAAAGACTCATGAATAGACTTATTACAATTGTATATTCACACGTAAGTAATATGAGCGCTGATTTTTCGCACGCAACTACATGACTGAGGTTATCTTTCTAAAACTTAATCTGATGTATGTATTTCTGAATTCAGTTCATTTGATAAAGATCTTTGTTTAAAATCCCTACAGAATTAAATGATGATTCCAATTTACCCCAACCTCATCGCCCTTATTCTACATATCACAGACTATACAAGCCTACCAGGGGCTTCTGTGGCCCCTAGACAGTTGTAACTTCTGCTTAATGGAGCAGAGAGCCCCCTAGATATATTAAAACCTAATTTGTGCAACTTACATGTAAGGGATTCCATTTTCCGGTCTTCAATGTGAGCACAGGGAAAGAATATACACAATGAATTAAAGAGTCTGATGGTAATATGGGAAAAGACAGTTACGTGACAAACAGAGCACTTGAGAGTTATGAGTCATGTGTAAGGCAATTTCCCAGTAAATGAGCCATTCATTTTACAGATGTGAAAATGTCATGATTTATAAGCTAATCCATGACAGAATGTGTGCTGTGTTTGAACAATGTATTGTTATTAATCACAGTAGGTCTTCCTTATGGGAATAAGGAATAAGTGTATAGTAGCAATTTCAAACAAAGTGTTTTTTTTTAATCTATTATGTATTCCCTTTCATATACACATATTTCCTCATTTTTAGTCTTTTACAAGCTGAGGCACTTACATTTAAAACCAAATCAAATAATATATTTTAAAATATATTTTTCTCTACTTATTCTACTCATCAGACATCCATACGTTTTACTGGGGTAATGGTAAATTGGTGCCTTAAAATAATTTTTGCTTCAACAGTAGAGCCATAAGCATCACCAGATCCAGATTAAACATTAGGCAGCAAAGCCTAGAGTCCGGACACAGTGAGGGGGCCAGTGGCACCCTGCCTTGCCCTGGAACTCCAGTTCCACCTTGATAGAGAGATTAATAGATTCCCCTGCTTGTCCCTGTGTCACCTCACATACCTCTATCGGGTACAGACCAATTTAAGCTCTTAAAGTTATATGCACCCAATACTGATGCAGACCACAATGCTCCTCATACCATCAGGCATTCTGCACCCCAGTATGCCTCCACTGGACCACTAGGGATTCTGCATAGAATGGCATACATCAGACCTTCTGATAAAAGGTAAGCAACATAAGGGGGGCAAATTAAGGAATTCTGCAAATACACTCAGACACTACACACAACTCTCAGCCACTACACACAACTCTCAGTCACTTTCTGACATGCAGATACCCACTGACACACATTCAGATTCACAGATACACACTGATACACATTCAGATACACAGACACACACTGATACAAATGCAGATGCACAGACACACACTGGCACACATGCAGATACACAGACACACACATTAACACACATTCACAAAGACATGTTTATACTTGGAGCTTCTCATGCCCCTAAAACGCACATAAACTCCCATATATGTCAGGGGTGACCAGGCAAGTCCTCTATGTGCTATTTTAGTTATAATGTATGAGATGTCTTCAGTTATTAAAACGGACCTGTCAACTAAAAAAAGCATTTACATAAATCAATAAACCATAAGAAAACAGTCCATGTGATTTATTGACTCGGTTTATAAAGGTTTCAAAATTTATTTTAATATTTCTAATAACACATTTCCACTTAGTTAAGTCCTCTTTCTGAATAGCTGCTGATTTTTCACATTTTTCATTCTATGTCCTGTTTTATAACACTGCAGATCTCAAGAGAGGCTGGATGTGATCCCAAAGCATAATGAGTTTTGCGGCAGCCAAAGAATCGGCTTTTAAAAGTGTCCTGAAATCGCCTATAAATAAATAAAATAAATAACACAATGCCCCTTTCTCATTTACTATTGGTTAATGTAAAAAATAATTTAGGTGACAGTGTGGGTTTAATAAGCACCTAGCATGGATGCAATTACCTACGTAGCATATAGGGACCAAGAACAAAAAATGCTGGAATCCTGAAAGTTGTATACTATCAAAACAGAACCTGTAGATTTATGTGCAAAGGATGCACAAGGGATAATGGGAAATTTTAACTCACTATCATCATTTGTTTTGCGCATTAATTAACTGGACTGAATTGGGGTATTTTGACTGAATACCATATACGTTGGGCAAATTTACTAATTTAGTTTAAACAAAATGCAAAGAGGTCAAAAGAAAGAGAGTGCTGAACACCCTAAGAATAGGTCTCTGAGTTGAGGAATCTCTGGAGCAATAATCAAAAAAACAAGAATAGTCGAGATTCCGACTTAAGGACAATGGGGGTTATTTATAAAACCTACCTCCTAACATTGATATGCTATAAAGCAAGATGCCATTGGGTGGGGTAAAAGAGTGCGGAATATGTATATCAGCCTGATATGAATGCATGCCAGACTGACTGCCAATCATTCAGGCTGGCCCCATGAAGGGTGTGCCATACAAAGAACAGTGTTACAGTGTGAACATGTCTAATTGTGTGCTTGCATGACTCTCTGGGGTCAGTTCCTTGGTGTCCATAACAGCAAGAACCTAAATACGGACTGTCCTGACAAAACTAGGACAATTGGAAGGCCTGTCAAAAAAGTATTGCATTTAATTTTTATATAAATTTTCTGGAGCTTTTACACCTATTTATTTCCTCATTTGTGCCAAAATATTCCTTACTGTGCGTCTTTTACCACTTAGAAATTGTCAATATGTGAATACATGCACTCCTTAGTTTATTCCTAGATTAAAAGTGACAGTATCACTATTTCATCTGTGTTGTAGCCTTTTTCAAGTAAAAAATGTGTTAACTTTTTCTGTTTTAGTTAGTAAAGTCGCACATGAAAGGATCACTATAAGGTCAGGAACACAAACATGTATTCCTGATCCTATAGTGCTAAACCCACCATTTAGGGGGCTTGCCCCCCTAAGGCCCCCTATAAAAATTTAAAACTCACCTTAATTCCAGCGCCGCGCGGGTTTGCTGGCGCTGGCTCCACCCCCTTTGTGACATCATTGAAATGGCCGATTTTTCCATAGGGATAGCATTGGATTGGCTAAAATCGGCACGGGGCGAGGCCAAATGCAATTTTGACCAATCAGGAACTCCTCATAGAGATGCATTGAATCAATGCATCTCTATGAGGAGAATTCAGCGTCTCCATGCAGAGTGTGGGGACGTTGAACGGCAGGGCTGCCTTCTGTGCAGCCCTGAGCCAGGAAGCCCCTCCAGTGGCCATCTAAGGAGTGGCCACTTGGAGGTGTCCCTAGGGGCAATGTAAACATGAAAAGGCAGTGTTTACATGAAAGAAACCTGAAGGGAGCTTTTAAACTCACCAGAACAACTACATTAACCCCTTAAGGACCAAACTTCTGGAATAAAAGGGAATCATGACGTGTCACACACGTCATGTGTCCTTAAGGGGTTAAGGAACACTATAGTCACCAAAATTACTTTAGCTAAATAAAGCAGTTTTAGTGTATAGATCATTCCCCTGCAATTTCACTGCTCAATTCTCTGCCATTCAGGAGTTAAATCACTTTCTTTCTGTTTATGCAGCCCTAGCCACACCTCCCCTGGCTATGATTGACAGAGCCTGCATGAAAAAAAAAACTGGTTTCACTTTCAAACAGATGTAATTTACCTTAAATAATTGTATCTCAATCTCTAAATTGAACTTTAATCACATACAGGAGGCTCTTACAGGGTATAGCAAGCTATTAACATATCAGGGGATAAGAAAATCTTAATTAAACAGAACTTGCAATAAAGAAAGCCTAAATAGGGCTCTCTTTACAGGAAGTGTTTATGGAAGGCTGTGCAAGTCACATGCAGGGAGGTGTGACTAGGGTTAATAAACAAAGGGATTTAACTCCTAAATGGCAGAGGATTGAGCAGTGAGGATGCAGGGGCATGTTCTATACACCAAAACTGCTTCATTAAGCTAAAGTTGTTCAGGTGACTACAGTGTCCCTTTAAGCTTTAGTTGTTTTCTTGACTATAGTGTCCCTTTACATAAGCTAGCACCCTTTCTATTGTGTCTTTGTATATGTAGTTAATATCATTTCAGCTAATAAGATACTTTTCACTGGTTGTGTGCCAACTGCTTAGGTCGATACAATGTAACTTAAAGTCAATTCTGAGAGTTCACAGGCTAATGGCAGACTGCAGCACAGAGGGACAGTAATGCAGAGAGGCTGCAACAAAGGGAAACAGCAATGCAGTAAAGCTCAAATACAGAAGATGCAACATAGACACAGCATACAACAGGAAAGCTGCAATTCAGACATTGTAACAGAAACAGGGTTATTCAATAAAGTCTGAATTGTTAGGAATTCAAAGTGAATTTAACATTTTAGGTGACAACGGCCAGTTGGAAACATTTCAGCTAAGTTCTACTTTGGCCCAAAATTTAAAATTCTATTTGAACTTACTGACAAATCATAAATGAGTGGAAAACACTCTGAGAGAAGCTACAACATAGTAGTTACAACATATATATTTAAATATACATTGGTAATGTACCGCATAGTGGATTCTTACCTTGCCTTTCGAAATAGCTCTGCAGGCAATCTTGATTATCAGATATGCCCAAAATAAATGTAAAGTTTGAAGCAGCAAAAGTAGCATGTTAAAAACCCACCAGGAAGGATAAGGGCCAACGATTTCCCAGCTTTCAAACACCGTTGTATTCAGTATCCTGTAAATAAAATATATAAAATATTCGTTTTAAAAGTGAGTTTTTGTTGATTTTCACATAATGTTTTATATACTTTAATGATTACATAAGATCATGTCAAAGTGGTTTGTCTCAGTGTCTGATTTTATATGGCACTCGCATAACAGGTAAAACTATGCTAGCCATTAAAATTATAGAACAAAACGGTTAAGTAATGTGTTGTTTTGTAATTATCGACATGACATTGTTTTTATCAATGTCAAAGAAATTACAATCTCCTTTTACAGTATGTTTCAAAAATAATTACGTCACTTTTGGGTAATTGGAAAAAGGTCATGTACCATGCATTAAATAATTAAAATGGATGATCACAATCATTCTGAAGAAGAGAAATCTACATATTATTGGCATCATCGGACACATTGCAAATTTGACTTTTAAAAACATGTTGATAAATCACTGATACATGGCTCTAACAATGTACCAATACTTTGAACGTTTTGAAGCAAGTTTGTGACATATAGAAGAAACATTACAAGTCAATTAAAGTCAATTAAAGCAAATAAAGTACAAATAAGCATCGTAGCAACAAAATAACAGTAAAACACATAACACAACAAATATACACCATACCAAAATTGTACACTGTTTACACACTTCAACATGAAACATACATGACACATACATGAATATATATTTTGATTGATTTTTTAATAGTTTATTGCACTATAAAATGCACTTTAAGTTGATAATGATTTCTAATTTGGATGGTAGACGTGTTAATAAAAAGCACTCATGGAATACTGTCCGAAAGTCAGAAACTTTATCGGTTGGACACAGTCAATTAGCTGTGAAACTAGTATGGATGATTACATTGATTTAATGTATTCTTGTTGCAAGTTAAATCTTAAAAGGACGCTCTAAGCACCATTCCAACTAGAACTTATTGTAGTGATTAGGGTGCTATAAATCAGTCAATGGAATCCCATGAGTTAAGTTGAAGCCGTACTCTTTTTTATTTATTTATTTATTTATTTCTTCTTTTATATTCAAAGTGTTTATTGACAAATCTTTCAAGGGGATGGGGAGGGATACAGAAAGAAGAAGGGGGTGGGGTAGGGGTGTCAAAAGTAATGATACAGCTTGACATAAAATGCAGTGTGATGTCGCTTATTAGTACATAATGCATAGTGCGAAACATATAATGCAGAATATGGAATACGGAATACAGAATACAGAATACTTGGGGTGCAATGTACACAGATCGTCACCCAGTGTGCGGTGCTTGTTATATAACATGTGAGGCTTTAGACATAACCTATTCTGCATTACATTGCTGTGTGTTGTTTGTGTTTTCGTTGTTAGTGTGTGGTGGTGGAGCGTAGCGGTGTCACCGCTGGCAGAACGAGATGTTCCATGGGCTCGTCATCAGTTGTGGTTGCCCGCTAGCGTAGGTCAAAGTAAGTAAGTATAGGATTTGTTTTTCATCTCGGGGACAAGGGCCTTGGTGAGCTTTGTGCGGAATACTATTGTGTCTCGTGAGTTAAGCGGGGGGGGCACCATATAGCGTAGTAAAACATTGTGTACAGTAGAACGTTTTGCAGTGCCTCCTGCTTTTGATACTTTGGCATTGGGCTTTAACACTTTTAGCATTGGCTCAATTTTGTGGCTGCAACATTGATTATTTCTTGCCATCATCTTACCAGATCTCCGTGACGCCTGTGGGCCATGGATAGTTCAGGGGGGGGGGGGGGGGGGTAAGAGGAAAGGTCTCATAGACGAGCTGAAGGCTCGTTGGTGAGTATGTTTCCGGAGGTTCTGTTGCTGTAACAACCATAACCACGTAGGTATTTAAAGGGAGGAGGGGAGGGGGTGGTTTAGCAGTGTTCTAGTGTTGGGTCCACATATGGCGTGACACGGAGATGGGTTTACATGCTTCGGGTGGCAATGTGCAGTACAATAATCCCCTTTTGTTCCAGTATTACGTTAATTTCCTTGTTACGTTAGTTCGGAATCAGAATCTGGAGGTGTTGGGTTGGTAAGAGGGTTTCTTTGGTGGGGCGGGGAGGATGGGTTTGTAAATTGCCCTTCCCAATACACTACCCATGGGGCCCAGGTGGACAAGAGTCGTGTCTTGTGTGCTGCCGTTTGAGTGGACAGGCACTAATGGGTATAGTATTGATGTATTTTGGCCAGTAGGAGAGTTTTAGAGGGGCATTGTGGTAGCTTCCAGTGGTTCGCAATTAGATTTCTCACTGCTAGCGCTATTAGTGCCATGATAATTTTTTCCTGCTTTGTTATAGGTTTGGGGTATGTTAAAAATATACCTGTGTGTATGTCTAGGAGTGGTGTGGTAATGCCTATGGTTTGCAGTATAGTTTGCACCTCCTGCCATAGCGGACAGATACGTGGACATGACCACCAGATATGAGTCATCATTCCACTTTCCGTTCCACATCTCCAGCAGTGTGGGGAGACCATTTTATACATTTTATGAAGCCTTTGGAGTGTTAGGTACCACCTATACACACGTTTTTTATGTGCTTCGAAGTGGGAATAACACTGTGTTATCCCTCTAAGTGCATTTAGAGACGTTAGTATTTCCATGTTGGATGTCGTTTTGCATTCTGCTAGCCACTGTGTCACAAATGTGGGGGGTGGAGGCCGCTTTATAGTATGTATGTATATCTGGTAGGCCCACCTCACCATCCATCAGGTGGTTCTGGAGAAAGCGTTGGGAGATTCTGGGTTTGTGAGCATCCCATATATAGGAGGACAGCACCTTTTGGAGTGTTTTCAAAAACATTGGTGGAGCCCGTAGGTGTAGGAGGCGGAAAACGTACAGCAGTTTGGGAAAGAGGATCATTTTTACCGTATTGATTCTGCCCAGCCACGACAGTTTAACTGGCTTCCACTGTACGCACTCAGATTTGCATAGGTTTAGGAGTGGTTTATAGTTATATTGGAAAAGTCGTTCAGTTGTGGGCGCGATTTTGACCCCAAGATAGGTGATCTTAGGCATTATGGCGTTATACAACGCCCCGACGGCTCAGGTTTCCAATGCGGGCTTCCTCTCCACCCCATTCCAAATAACCACTGGCACATATAATTAGACGCCAACCCGAAATTAAAGGCATGGCGGTGGGCAAGTCTGAATATAAACTGTCCATGTTTGCGGACGACATTCTTTTAACATTAAGCGACGTGTCCTCGTCCCTCCCCACTTTGATGTTGCTTCTAGTGCTAAGAGAAGGCCTTGTCCCTTGTTGTAGTGTGTGTGGGATAGGATGTTCAAGATCTTCCTGGTATTGTCTGAACCTTGTCTCGTTTTGACAAAGCCTGACTGATCATTATGTATTAATGTGGGGAGAATGGTAGACAACCGGTTGGCTATGAGTTTAGCGTAAAGTTTAACGTCTACGTTCAGTAGGGATATGGGTCTAAAATTGTGGCACTGTGTTTGGGATTTGCCTGGTTTTGGGAGAGTGGAGATGTGGGCTTTTAAAATTTCTGAGGGCAGAGTTCCTTGTGAGTAGCAGTGGTTGAAGAGTGTGGATAAGTGTGGTGCTAGGACGGAGGCAAAGGTCTGATAATAAAAGTTGGTGTAGCCGTCTGGGCCCGGTGCCTTGTGTTTAGGAAGCTGTTTGATTGTTTTGTCTAATTCTTGGGCAGTAAATGGTGTGGTTAGAGAGGATATGTCTCCTGGTGAGAGTTTGGGTAAATCAGTTTGTGCTAGAAAGTTAAGAATGTCTTGCGTAGATTGATCGTGGGGTCTTCCCTAAGGTTGTAGAGTTTGCTGTAGTAATCTGCAAATGCGTCAACTATATTTTGAAGGTTTGTGAGTTTCTGTTTTGTTGCCATGACGATATATGCTATCCTGGAGTGGGCCGTGCGTGCTTTAAGTCTTGCGGCTAATAAAGCACCTGACCTGTTCCCTTGCGGGAAAAAATTGTGTTTATAGCGTTGAAGTATGTGAGTGGTTTTGGCTTGCTCCAGGTCTCTGAGTTTGGTGTGTAATATGGAGAGTTCGTGTCGCAGATTTTGCATGGGGTTTGATTTATTTTTATGTGTAAGGTCAGTTATCTTGGCGATTAGGGTGGAGTATTCTTTGAGTCTTTGCTTTTTAGCGTAACTACCCGCTCTAATCAGGAGACCCCTTATTACCGCTTTGTGCGCTAGCCAGACAGTAGTCATGTCTACGTCGGGGGTCAGGTTTGTCGTAAAGTATTCGGTAAGGTCTACCTTGAGTTGGTCTACAATTTTAGGGTCTCTCAACAGGGAATCATTCAGTCTCCATGTTCCTTTGCCCACAGCAGAACATTTTTCCGTTAAGGTTAGGGTTATTGGGGCATGGTCTGACCAGGTTACAAGACCTATAGTTGTTGCCCGAACTGCTTGCATCAGCGTGGTTGGAATTAAGAACCTGTCGATTCTGTTGTATGTATTGTGTGCTAGGGAGTGAAAGGTGTAATCTCTTTCCAACGGGTGGAGGACTCTCCATGGGTCTAAAAAGTTGTGTTGAAGAATTTGGTTACAGAGCAACGACGAGGTTTTGTGTGATTTACGTGCGGTTGCGTTGGTCAGCCTATCGGTAGATGTGGAGTCCAGAGAGCAGTCAAGGAGGAAATTTGTGTCACCTCCAATGACAGTAGTTCCGAATCTATGTGCGCTCGCTAGGGCAAAGATTTTATCTGCGAATTCCACCTGATTAGTATGTGGGCCATAAATGTTGATAAGCGTGTATGGTTCGTTGTTTATATAGCATTGGAGTATCAAGTATCTACCATTTTTGTCTGTTTTCTTAAGTAATGAGAAGGCTACCCCTTTCCCTATCAGAATGGACACCCCTCATTTCTTTTTCTTGTAACATGAATGGAAATCGTGGGGAAATGCGTTGGAACAGAATTTGGGACGTGCGCCACATTTGAAATGGGTCTCCTGGTAGAAGGCTATTTGGGCTTTGTGTTTTTTCGCTTCTTCAAGTGCTAGTCTATGCTTATGCAGTGAATTTAGGCCTTTCGTGTTCAGAGATAGTATATTGAGTGCCATAACGATAGGGGAGCGGTTGCTGTGATAGTTAATGATGGGAACAGTTTCACCAATGGAAGGGGATTAGTGCCTATGTTTGTGTGTCCTGTATGGACAGTGTACGTTTGCAGAAGTGGCAAGAGAAATCTGCCGCTCAGAGTGTTAAAAGTATTTGTTACTAACGCATTGTATGGTCGTAGTGCATTCTTGACAACGTGTATCAATTGTTTGGGGGGAAGGGAATAGGAAGGGGATAACAGAAACATACCAAATGTTGAAACAGGTAAGTACGGAGAACTATGTACAGAAAACATAGTGCCCTGGGGCATAGGCGGTGTTGAAAAGGCTCTGTTGAGCCTAGTGGGGTGGTGGAAGTTGACAAGTCTTACAACCCTGATGCTCTAGGCAGTTTGGGGTAACCTCAGTTCTTTTTACCGTTCTTATTCACTTGGGGGGTGTCGGTTTAGGTGAAAGGGCAGTACGTGGTCTGGGTCCCAGTGTGTCTGCGTATTTAGCCACCATAGGGACTAATAAGGGTTTAGGGTAAAATTAGCGTATAGACGGTGTTAGTTGGGGAGTGGTGCGACGTATGCGCGCCGACCACTCTACACATTGTCCCCCAGGTGAGAACATGGTGTACAATTGCTTGTCTGTGGTGCCGACCTCAAATATTTTCTAGCTGTAGTTTGTTATCCACGTGCCACAAATGAGGCAAGCGAATCAATCCTAGGCTCATAGTGGTGCGCGATTGTAGTACAGCAACCATTTTAGCGGTGTCTGTGTCGGACAGGTGCTTTTTTGTGGTGGTGGGGGTGGAACACTAGGTATATACAAAATACAGCAGACATTATACATCGGTGAAGCTTAGAGACTGTACAGAGATCTGTCTGTGCTATAACCAGTGCGTCACTGCCATGGCTGGGCCCAGGTCAGGGGCCCCGGCATGGCAGCAAGGCTCAGCCTCAGCGGCCGTTCACTAAACAACATAACAATCATAAGTGAAGTGTAAAGTTAGTACATAACGTTACGAGGAATCAAAGGGTGGAAAGAATTTGTGCGGTCCATGACCCTGATGGGTAAGTGTGTCGGGCTAGTGTGCCCAATTATGGTAGGAAAAAGAGGGTCAGTTCGGTTCACTTATCTGCGGACACCACGTTCCATTCTGTCGGGATTTTCCTCGGGGACCTCGATCTTTGCGGCTTCGCTTGGGCAGGCTGTCCAGGTGGTCACGACAGGGCTCCCATTCTTTCAGGAGCTTCATTCCTTCATCAACTGAAGTGATATGGCGGTCTGCGTCATTACGGCGGATGGTTAAGCGGGTTGGAAATCCCCATCTGTAGAGGACATTAGCGTCCCTCAGAGATTTGGTGATGCAGGCCAGTTCTTTCCGTTTCAGCAGGGTTGTGGCAGAAAGGTCTGTAAAAAGGTGAACGCCCGCAAATTCTTCCGGCGGCGTCTTTGTGGTTCTTGCAGCTCCCATTACTTTGTCTTTGCTAGTGTAGTAATAGAGTTTTGCTATGGTATCCCTGGGAACTGAGGCCGGGAGGGATTTTGGCTTTGGTAGGCGGTGTATGCGGTCAATTAGGCATTCCTGATGTGTCAGGTCAGGGACCAAGACCTGGAAGAGGCGCACAGCGTAAGAGTGGAGGTCTTGAGGGAGGACCTCTTCAGGGATGCCGCGGAGGCGGATGTTGCTGCACCTGTCCCTGTCCTCGTGGTCCGCAACTTTGTCAGTAAGGTAGTCTAATTTGGCTCCCAGCTCTGTATAAGCCTCTGCCAAGGTGTTATGGGCAGAGATGAGTTCCTCCGTTTTGTCCTCGAGGTGCGCTGTTCTGTCACCGAGCGCTTGAATATCCACGACATTTTTGTCATGTCGGCCTGGATAGATGTCTGTAGAGCTTGTAACATCTTGTGGATGGAGAGGTCGGTTGCGGGTGTCGTTGCTGGTTCCGATATTGAGTTAAGGTCGCTGCGGTCTGAGTATGTGGAGGGCGAGTGCGGCGTGTCAGCGCCATCTTGGGCCTGAGCGCGTGGTGGTGACAGCGCCGAAACTTGCAATGCAGTCTGTCTGTGTTTCAGCTTCCTGGCTGATTTAGATGCCATGGTAGTCATGGGCACTGTTGTGTGTCTGTGTGGGATTTTGGGGTACCCACTGCTTTGCAAATCGCTGTGCAGGGTTGGTGTCTCACGGAGCTAACAGCTCATGCGACCGTCTTGGTGAGCTGTCAGGCCACGCCCCACTCTTTATTTTTTATGCCTTGGCCAAGCTCAAAATACAGTGCCAAGATGGACACTCGCCAATGCAGGACTTCTCGCGGGCGGCTCCTTTCCTATAGAATAGCCTGCCTACCCCCATCAGACTTTCCCCTAGTCCTTAATCGTTTAAGAAGTGCCTTAAAACCCATCTCTTTAGGAAAGCTTATAGCATCCCAGAGGAACCTCTACCTCACATACCTGTCTCTTGCTCTCTCCTAAAGGGCAGCACTCTACTCTCTCCTCCAGCTCTGCTTCACTCCCACTTTGTTGGATTGCTATCTCCTGACCTAATGTGTTTTATACCCCACCTCCTCTAGACGGTAGGCTTGTTTGAGCAGGGTCCTCTTCAACCTATTGTTCCTGTAACCTTTTGTAATTGTCCTATTTAGATTTAAATCCCCCCTCTTATAATATTGTAAAGCAATATTGGCGCTATATAAATGCCAATAATAATAATAATAATAACCCTGTCAGACACCTTTCCCACAACACTCAATGTATTAAAATATGTAATCAATATGTAATAAAATATAAAAATAATAGAAAAACAAAAACACACTAATTTTTTTTCACCGTTACTTATTATATTGTGCAGTAACAAAACTGTGCAAATACTCTTATTCCTAGACATCAGACAATATCATTTACAAACACTAGATGGCATTTCTATCCATGGAAGTGATGAGCACAAAATGCAATCCTCTTTTGGGTGGCTAATTTTTAATTCAGTTTAACTACTGCAATCATCATTATTATATGTTTACCTTCTATGCCACCTAAAGGCACTGTTTCCGGTCTCAGTAATACCCCTTTATTCTTATACTACAACAGTATACTACAACAGTATACTATGATCCTTCTCAATTCTACTAATTTTCACTCCTAGTACTCCTCTGCTAAAAAGGCCCCTGCTTATCTAGTGAGACACCGCTCATACTTTAGAAAACTCTTGAAGACACATGGAAACCCATTCCATTACTGATCTCTCTCTTAGTTTAACCGATTATATCTTGAACCCATTATTCTTTGCTCCTCAATAGTGTAACCATTGCCATTATATTTGTCTCTTACTCTATAGCTACGCTATAACAGCTTCAAGCTGAGTCATGTAACATGATCTAGCTAGGGATGTAGACTACCCTACAGACAATCTCTATTCATCTCTTAAAGTAACACTCCAGGTACCATAACCATTATAGCCTGCTGTAATGGTTGTGGTGCCTGGAGTTTCTCGAATCTCATACCATAACATACCATGATGTCACAGGCACATGTGCCATGCCATCACGGTGGGCCATACATAATCATTGAATACAATGATTCTCTATGGAGGAATCGAAGGTGCATTTTGAAGGTACGCCTCCAGGGTGACACAACCCGTGGAAGAGGTTGCAGCAGCGCTGACGGAGACTCTGAACTGGAGAAAGGTTAGTAATTTGTTCATTTAGAAAAAAAAATATTTCACACAGGGATCTAATTGATAATTTAAATACTAATATTTACCTCCATCAATATATGCCTATACTTCAACATGACTACACTGTAAGGTTGAGTAGGTATCTTTTCAACCATCTTATTCAAATAAGTCAAACTTACAGTTTCCTATTTTCTACTATGTAGTTAGTATGCAATTGTCCCTTTATATTGTAGGTTCATGGTAGAGCTTACATTGTGCTTTGTATGAGGTGTTACATGTGTTACGCCAAAGCATATTGGCAAAGTACTCGTTTTGTATCACTATGTCAAATTATATATATTTTTTCCTGGTAGCACCCTTTCCCATACTTATTTGCAAAATGTTAAAGCCTGTTGGAAACATATAATGGTGTTTAAATAAAAAAACACATGAGTTAAAACTTTTAACTATTCTAAAAAAAAATCATATTATAGATATGAGATCCATGTCAATTTTTTTAAACTTGTTTTTTTTTTTTTCTATTTTTGTGACAATTTTTACTTTTTCACATAATATTGGAATACAGACAAAAAGAAAACAAAAGGAAAGAAGATATTTAAACAGACATGTGAGCAGGATAGGATTTAAGGACAGCAAAATAATTCTGAAAAACTAATAGGCGGAATTTTTTTATAACTGCATATTTCTTGTGCATTTAAAATATATATTTCGCAAACAAGACTTTCCATTTAAAATCCGACAGTTTCGTATCTAGCTAACTATGAATAGTCTACAAATCATACCAAATAAGATCTTTCAGTTATTTAGATAGGAATGTATTTTTGTTCAACTAGAAGAATTATATTAATGGAACAATCTTTCTTAAAACCATCTTTCTTAAAACCTGATTTGTTTACTGTATTGTAATTATTGATGAGGAATTATTAATTATATTCTATGTACACTCGCTGTCATGTCCTATTATGTTACCATGACAACAATCTATACAAATGCACCTAGATATTTATATATACTAAGCAAGGGGTTTACTTGAGTAAAAACAAAATGTTCTGGCATTAGGAACAGACATTTTACAATGACAATATTTTGTGCACAAATAGCTAAACTGAAGCACCACCCATAACCTTTTATACTGCAGAATTTTATTTGGTCCAAAACAAAGAATCACATAATAATCATCATCATAATCATCAGGAAAAGTCATTTCAGCTTTCATTAAAACTAATATGCCCTGGGGTCTAGATGTCGTATTTCGTAACTTAATGGTGCTCATTTTGTCAACCTTAGAATGATGAAAGGCCTAGTTGTCAAAAACAAAACCTGTTACTTTGCAAAAGTATCTGGCTTCCTTACCCACTGAGCAACCATATACTTTCAGAAGAGAACGTAAAATTTGTGAATATATATATTTATTTTTTGAGAACTGACAGGTATCTGACAGGTATCTATTAAATGCTACTTTTAAATTTACTACTGGCTTATATAATAATATCAATATATATATATATATATATATATATATATATATATATATATATATATATATATATATATATATATATAACAAATTTAGGGTAAATCTATCTAGGATTAACAATAAGGCAACCAGAGGTTAGACAGGAGCCCCAGATCCAGGGCTATATTTACTGTGAGGCCAACAAGGCATTTGCCTTGGGTTTCACTTTCCATGGGGGGTGGCAAGAAACACTTTCCCGAAATGCCTCAGCAGCTGCCTTGTCCCCCCATGCCATCGGGGGGGGGGGGGGGCAAGAGCTGGGTGTCTGCCCACCTTGAGGACCCCCAAAGCATTTGGCTGAGGATGAGGATGAGGGAGCGCTGATCTGTGTGCTGTTCTTGCTCCCTCAACACCTTCATTGTACATCCCCCCCCCCTCTAGTCCAGCAACCCAACAGCCACAGAGCCTAGAAGCTACACTGGACCCCATGGACAGGATCCACTCCAGCTCTTCCAAAGGTTAAAGGCTGGGTGGATTTAAATAAAAGAAAATAAATTAAATAAATACATAAAATTTGGGTGTGTGACTTAATTAATCTTAAGGAAACCGCTTAATATTCAGCTTAATATGAAAACAGCTTAAAGAAATAGCTCAAATATCTAGATATCAGCTTAAGTATACATCACCATAAGAGAGGCTTGCTGCACTCTTCTGAGAGAAATTCTGGCAGTCAGGCTTGAAGTGGACTCTCTCTTACTGGGAAATCAGCAGAACCAGCAATACGCGTCCGTATTACAGGTGGGTAGTACTCCAATCGAGTGCCAAGTTTTCTCGTCTTTTATAAGAAACTTAATAATCAATGGGGTCTGTACTTTTCCACCAAATCTTCTTATCAGTGCAGCTCAGCAAAGACCTTGCAAAAAGCGTTGGATGGGACCTGCAGCTGGCCAGGCTTTCCAGTCCCATCAACAATACCATGCCAGATCTGTGCGTTTTTTATCTCTCATCTAAAAAGCTAGCTCTGTTCTCATAACTATCTCGTGAAGCTATGCATGAGTCATTCTAGTGCTGTGTTTTGTGGTTATTAACATTTACAGTACTGTGTACCGGCGCCATCTTGACTATTTATAATAGTTTAATTTGATCAATAGTGATCAATCATTCATTCTTAATTAATATGGAATATTATTATCACAACAAAATTCACCACTGCATACACTCACACACACACATACACATGGTAAATGGGGCCAAGAAAATTCATGGTTCTGTGCCACAACCATGAATTTTCTTGACCCCATTTACCATCACTATGTGAAAAATAAGGTGGTGGTGGGGGGGGGGGGGGGGGGCAAACTGAAATCTGCCTGTGGCCCTGTAGTATATGTATCCTTCTCTAAATCTACCAAAAGTGTGAGTACTTTCTGTTTCCATCTGATGGAAATGATGGGACTTTTAGAGATAAGAAATAATGTAAACTAATGCAAACATAAGTCACACTGTGTGGTAAAGCCCATTGGAGAGAAGATTATTGCAAACCAGAAGGTCAGGGTGGGTTGGGAGCTAGAAGATTACATAATGCAATAGCTGACAGTAAAATGTTTTTAAGGGTTGCAAAATAGAAAAGGATGAAGTTGAAAAGATCTTATTTATAACCTGAAGAACACGTCACACTTAAGTAATTATTATCTGATAAAAAAAGAGCATTGTCTGAGACCACTCCATGCCTCTGTTGCCAGAGGGACAAAGGGACAGGAGATGATTAAAGCCTTAGCTTCTTGCAATAACTGAATTGTCATTGTTTGATCTTTGTTAAATTACTTGTGGCCTCTATAGAGTAAAAAGTTGAAACTTTTTATCAGCGTGAAGGAGATTATTAAAAAAAAAAATACACAGAAACAAAGAAACTGGTCAATTTAATGATGAAATTGCTTCTAGACAAAAAAAGACAGATTCAATACACAGTTCTCTTTTCATGCCGTGGTTACTAAGGCTTGCTAAATATATATATATATATATATATATATATATATATATATATATATATATTTTATACTATAATGCTAGAAGGTGAATAAGATAAGACTTGAATGCCACTATCCTAATAAATCAGTCTTTAACAACATTTGTAAGTTAATTATTTTTTTTTAATCTTACTTTTCGTAAAATACTTTATTTTTCGTTATGCGTTAATATATTGTTCACTTATTCAGATTGACACACCTTTACACGACTGAATATAGGATATATATTACAAAAAAGGATATCTAAAAAGAGACAAAAGAAAAATATACATATTATAGTCGGTCTTATTTTTAGAACTGACAAGTATCTATTAAATGCTACTTTCTGGCTTTTATAATAATACCAAAATAATAGTTGCAAGGTTTTGTTTTTGATCTGTATAATGTCTATAGACGTTTTATGTGTTAGAATAAATAAGGGAGAAGGTATGTACCCATTGTATTCTTCAATTTATCTCCACTGCAAATAGATTACAGTATGTTTAGTTCCGCGTCATAAATTATACGTAGCACAATATTTTGAGAATTATGCCCTTGACCTTTTAAAATGATTTAACGCCGTAGGCAGAACATACATTGACAATAGCATGCCAGTGCTTTTTGAACTGAAACCAGATATCTTAACCAGTAGAGAAATATAATCTCCTGTGCCTCTATTTAAAAATGATTTTCTTTAAGTGTTTACATTGAAACCTTTCCATTTTAACTTTTAGAATTCTTTCTTTATTATCTCCATCCTTAACCCCTTAATGACACATCTTCTGGAATAAAAGGGAATCATGACGGAATATATCCGTCGTCTGTCCTTACGGGGTTAATAATCTGCATGACCTCAGATTAAGTTGTATTTATTGATTTTGTTATACTTGAATTTATCTCAAGGTAGCTACACAGTACAAAAGATGATGGTAATAAATAAGCAACAATGTTTGTGGACACCACTTAGAGATATCTGCTTTCCTTTTAGGAAACACTAGTTTTGGGTAGAGTAACTCTTGCTGGCATGGTTCCCCGGTCAAAGAGAAAAAAGACTAAAAAGAAATTTACACTAAAGCTCACCTCCAATCCAGGATGAGGAAGTTCTGAAGTTCTTCAAGCATCCCGGTCCTCCAACATTGAAATTACTTTCCCTCGACATGGGGGGGGCGTGGCCTGGACGTTGATGGCGCCGGTCGCACACTAGGCGAGCTTCAAGGCCTAAACCGCCATAATTAGCCAAATACCCCACAAACACAGAAATGGTGCGGACAAAGAAACCTACCGGAGCCGGGAGCACGACCTCAGGATCACCGAGACGCTGCACGGGCACCCTGGACGATTTTATTAGCACCCCAGCGGGGCTCCGAGGCACAACACCGTCAGACAACATGGCGGCGGTCTCCCTCAGTGCAACCAGCGGGGGGGACTCCATGCCCGAACTCAGCCCAGACGACGCCCTTCAATCCATCCGGGCTGAACTCGCCAGGATAGGGAGCAACATGCTCTCCAAGGCGGACACCGGGGCCCTGGTCCGGGAGATAAGGGAGGCGGTCCGGAAAGATCTGCAGGGCCTCCGCACAGACCTCACGGCCCTCACTGAGAGAGTCGACGCAGTGGAGGCAGAGGCACGACTCTGCTGCCAGCAGCACAGAGCAGCGGAGACAGCGGCCACCCGACAAGGCAACATGCTGTTGACCCTAAGACGCCAGGTGGAGGACCTGGAGAACCACAGCCGGAGGCACAACATTCGAATCAGGGCCTACCGGAGCCAGACACGGAACCCCTGGTGGTCTCACTGAAGCATCTCTTTTGCCAGCTCCTGGGTCCCGATGCAACCCCTGACATCCGCATAGATCGGGCCCACTGCGCACTGGGGCAGGCCAGACCGGACGGCAGACCTAGGGATGTGGTGTGTTGCCTCCACTCATTCCCGCAGAAGGAGCGAATCATGGCGGCGGCCAGGAACCTGCCGACCGTCAATTTCAGGGGAGCTGAACTGGCACTTTTCCAAGACCTTTCTGGCCTCACGCTGGATGCCAGAAGGGCGCTGCGGCCTATCACCACGACCCTACGCGACAAGGGAATCCCCTACAAATGGGGGTTTCCCTTTAGCCTACAAGCACGACAGGGAACCTCTTGGCACACGCTCAAGATGCCAGATGACGCCCCGAGATTCATTAGGGCGCTGCACCTTCCACCCACCCGAATCTGCAACTGGCTGCTAGAAGAACCACTGGGCCCAAGAAGAGGAGAAGATGCAGGCCTGCAGCCCTCCACTAACAGCCTGGGCCGGATGTCGCCACCGCGCCTCTGGGGAGGACCAGCAGGGGCAGAGGAGTGAACTGGGACTTTGGCCCTGCATCGGGGCGGACTCCCCACGACCACCCTGCATGATATGTAGCTGTTGATGGGTCTCTCCCCCCCTTCCCTCCTCTCCCCCCCTTCCCTCCTCTGCCCCCCCTCCCTTCCCCTGCCCCTCCCCCCCCCCTCCCTCCCTGGGTGGGGAACATTGGTCCGGGGACGCCATTGGACTAAGCTGGCGCTGACCCGGAGGGAACGGACTACTGGACTCACGCCTGGTGTGGGTGGGGGGGTCGGGGTTGGGGTTGGGGCGGGGGTGGTTTGTTGCATATTGCATTCTGCTCAGACCCGGTGCACCGTGAGCGGAAGATTGACCACCAAAGTAATAGCCCCGTGCACGGGGGGTGGGGGGGGACACACTGACGGGGGCTTGGGAGTTGGCAGCCATGAAGGGAACACGTAGCAGCAGGGGGACGTGTGGGGTACACTCAGGATGCAGAGGCCGGATCTCACCAGGGACCCTTGCCCGCCCGCAATGCTCCCACACATTTAGTCGCGACCACTAACCGCACCCCATAGCATACATTATAGGGGAATACACTATCCAGTAGGACGGTGACGGCCAAGGACGGCTGACGACGATCCTATAGGACCTCAATACCTCACACGACAGTTACGGATCTAGACATAGGGTGACAGACCCTTGACTACAGTCACGCTCCACAGGCAGACACACACCTGTATAGGTACATAAGGTGTGACCTAGGGACGACCAACGACAGTTGAACTGTTTTCCCCGGTGCACATCAGGTGCGTTGAGTCACTACCGGCACCTCACAACTCGGACGAGGTGTGCAGACAGGAGGTAGGTGAAGCCAAGGCCCGTGGGCCGACCTCTAGCTGCGGGACTTGGTCGCCGCCGGGGCCTGACTCCCGCCTGACCCTCTCTCTCGGCCCCCCTGCCTCTCCCTCCCTCCCTCTCTCCTTCTTTTCCGCCCTCCCCCTCCCTCTCCCTCTCTATCGCTCTCTCCCCCTCCCGCTCTCTCTTTCTCCCTCTCTTCCTCCCTCGCTTCCCCTCCTTTTCTCGCTCTTCCTCTCTCTCTCGCTCCCCCTCTTTCCCTCCACATTAACTGCCTGCACCTCCCTACTACAGCCCGTATCCGCTGACGATGCCTGGTCAATTTCAACAGGCAGAACTCTGCCTGTGGTCAAACAACGTTCGGGGCCTTAATGCACCGGAACGCCGCTCTCACCTTCTACGCACACTGTGGGCAGCACGCGCGTCGATCGCTTTCGTCCAGGAAACTCATTTCCAGGGGCAGGGTGCACCGACGCTGCGGGATGCCCGCTTCCCAACTGGGCAATTCGCCAACCATCCATGCACTAAAAAGGCGGGGGTGGCAATCCTCATAGCCCACACGGTACCCATCCAGAGCCACGCAGAATTAGCAGACCCGGAGGGCCGCTACATATTCGTGAAGGGCACGATCGCCGGACACCTCTACACCTTAGCGTGTGTCTATGCGCCCAATACGGCGCAACATAATTTCCTGGCATGCACACTACGCGCCCTGGAGCGCTTTCGAGAAGGCATGTTGATCCTGGCGGGGGATCTCAACCTGGCCCTGGACCCATGCCTGGACACGTCCATGGGAACTAGCTCCTTACCAACCTCATACCAACGCAAGGCCCTCATGGCCCTCAAGAATTCAGGATTGGCAGACTCTTGGCGGGTGGCCCACCCGCTGGTGAGAGACTACTCATATTGCTCCACGGTCCACAACCGCTACAGTTGGTTGGATTATATCTTCCTCCCCATAGAATATCTTTCCCTCCTGCGAGACAGTGGCATCCATTCGACCACCTGGTCTGACCACGCACCGGTCTGGACTAAGATTGCCTCCCCGCTGTACCGACCAAGGGAAAAGCAGTGGAGGCTAAACGAGCAAGTCTTGGAGGAGCTGGAGGCGACCACTGAGATGAGAGACTCAATACAGAAGTACTTTGAAGAGAACTCCACGCCAGATGTGGAACCCTCGACAATATGGGAGGCACACAAATGCATGATCCGAGGCCTTCTCATATGCTATTGTACCCACCGGAAGAAATCCCAAAGGCAAGAAATCACGAATCTGACACAACGAGTGGCCACCCTCGAAACCCTGCATAAGTCCGCCCTCTCGGAGGAAACCTACAAAGAACTCCTGGAAGCACGGAGAAACCTAAAACACCTGCTCTCACAAGGCCTCTTCCGAACCATCCGTAGATCCCGTAGACATTTCTACGAATACTCGGACAAATGCGGGAGACTCCTAGCCAGGCGCTTGCAACGGGAACGGAGACTCTCACAAATAACCAAAATCTGGGACCAGAACGGCGGGCTTACTCAATTACCGGATGGAATAGAGAAAGCCTTTCATCACTTCTACACAGAACTATATAACATTCCGTCGACACGGGGCGCAGCGGGCCAGTTGAGGTACGAGACTGACATCGCAAACTACCAGGAACAGCATGTCTCCCGGACCCTTACAGACGAACAAAAGGCTGAAATGGAAGAACCTATCTCACTGGAGGAACTCAAACAAGCTCTCAAGATCGCCAAAGCCCATAAGGCGCCTGGCCCTGATGGCCTCCCTGCAGCATATTACAAAAAAATTTCAGAACGTCCTCCTGCCGCACCTACTAGGTAGCCTCAACCACCTGCTGGATGGCGGTCGCCTCCCGAGAGACACACTTGTAGCCACAATCTCTCTCATCCCAAAGGACGGGAAGGACTAGACGAACTGTTCCAGCTACAGGCCGATCTCCTTACTCAACGCGGACCTGAAGCTGTTCACCAAAATCCTGGCCACGCGGGTGGGACGCGTACTACCGGACCTAGTGCACCCCGACCAGGTGGGTTTCATCCCCGGCAGGGAGGCACGCGACAATACCATCAGGGCCCTCAACGTGATCCACCTGGCGGAAGGCGGCTGGCGGGGGATCCTCCTCCTCTCGACCGACGCTGAGAAGGCGTTCGATCGGGTGCATTGGGGGTTCCTGCTGGCAACGCTCCATTCGATGGGATTCGGGCCACACATGCTGACCTGGATAACTGCCCTTTACACGGTCCCGACAGCCCGCCTGCGCATCAATGGAGCCCTATCACAGCCATTCAACATCCGCAATGGAACGAGGCAGGGGTGTCCCCTGTCCCCCCTCCTGTTTGCCCTCTCCCTGGAACCCTTCCTGGGGGCGGTCAGACGGGATGGGGGAATCATGGGTCTCGTCTACAATGGATTGGAACAGAGAGTGGCGGCCTACGCGGATGACCTCCTCTTCTTCCTTGCCAATCCACTCATCTCGCTCCCAAACCTACTAGAGAGGTTCCGGGAATATGGACTCCTCTCTAACCTCAAGCTCAACGCCGGTAAATCGGAAGCCTGCCCACTGAATCTACCGGCCGCGGACACAACTCACCTCCGAACACAGTATCCATTTAAATGGTGTGCGGATAAGATTAAATACCTCGGCATCTGGCTCACCGGAGACACAACTCGCCTCTACCAAGAGAACTTCATACCCATCCTCCGCACGCTGCAGCACGACATGCTAAAATGGGGGGGTCTGTGCATCTCCTGGTTCGGGAGAATCAATGCACTGAAATTAAACCTCCTTCCACGACTTCTCTACCTCTTCCAGGCCATCCCGATCATGATATCCAGGTCCTTCTTCCAGACGCTCAACACGGAGATGATAAAGTTCGTATGGAAGAAGGGACGGCCTAGGGTTAACGGGGCACTCCTTTCCCTGCCCAAAAGAATGGGGGGCTTGGCACTCCCCTCGATAATTCACTACTACAGAGCCACCCACCTATTACGGCTGGTAGACTGGCACGCATTGACCTCGGACAAACTCTGGAGGGACTTGGAGAATAGCCAAGTGGCCCGAAAACTGCCATCCGCAGTCTGGACAACGCACCCCTTAAAGGATCCCAATATGATCCGAAACCCGTTTATTCGGGCCACGATGCAAATATGGATTGCCACACGCCTGACAAGCGGACTCACCACGACGCCTGGTCCTCTGACAGCTATAACCCACAACCCAGACATCGCAGGTGGCCTGCGACCCGCGGATGTGACGAGAATGGGAGGCTCGGACTGGACCTATATGAGGCAACTATGCTCCACGACGGGATTGAAAACACTGAGGGAGCTGATCCCGGAGGGCACCATCTCATTAATGAATAGCTTTCGCTACCACCAGATCCAGCACTTTTACCAATCCGTGACTGGCAAACACCTGTTCCACCGAGAACTGACTGCCTTCGAGCACATATGCGTAGCTAGAGACTGACCACTAAAAGGAATTACGCAGCTCTATTCTCTGTTTCTCACGACCACGCCACGCGCACCACTGCGTTATATGTCCCGCTGGGAACAAGCTACACACCAAACACTCACAGACCAACAATGGGAGAAGATCCACGTACTGGCACACCAGGGCACACTCAGCTCAAAAATTCAAGAACTCAATTAAAAAAATTATGGTTAATTGGTACAGGACTCCAGCGAAGCTACATCGCATGAACAGGGAAATCCCCAACATCTGCTGGAGGTGTGGAGCCGAGGGGGGGACAGACATCCACATCTGGTGGTCGTGCCCCACAATCCAACAGTACTCGAGGCAAATCCACTCCAAAATCAAGAGCATAGCGGACCCGGACCTGCCGTTCCAACCCCTGCCGATGCTCCTCCATCACACCCCACGCCCCATAGCCACGTACAAGCGCTCCCTAACTAAACAATTGCTTAATGCGGCAAAGTCTCTCATCCCCACCAACTGGCGTGCGGCAGACCCGCCAACCCTAGAGCAGTGGATGGACCGAGTAGAGGACATATTTAGCATGGAATCCCTATCGGCGTCGCTACACGGCACGGGAGACAAATGCGCTATCACCTGGTTCCCCTGGTGCACCTATATAGCTCAGAGACAAACCACATCGGCCTATGACGGAAACCACTGGGAAGCGGAAAACTGGGGAGACACTTAACCCCCCCCCCCCATCCCCCACAGAGACCACAAAAGATACAGGCACTTCCATGTCACTTCCATGGCACTTTTTTTTCCCCTTCCTCTCCCTCCTCTCTCTCTCTCTCTCTCTCTCTCACTCTCTTCCTCCTTTTTCCCCCTCTTCTCTCTTTCCCCCCCACCCCCAACCCAGACCCTCAGCCCCCTTTCCCCCCTCGCCAGACGGGAGACCACAGGCACGGCGGCGACAGGGGACGCGGGGGGAGGGGAGATCCCAGAACCTACATAAGTGAACCAGCGGGGGGAGGGCCGCCAGGGGGGGATGCACGCAGAAGTTGCACCTCAGGGATGGGAACAAAGCTTTGTCTGGGGGACGGGACAGACGGACGTCACCCACCGGATGCTCTGACCAACCAGAACAGACGCACAACCAAACAAAAACCAGCCGGGGGGACTGGGCCCCGAGCTGCCCTGCCCACTACTACCAGCTCCCTAGACAGCCCACATGACCGCAACGTAAACGGGCCACTAGGCACGATACATCTGGGGAGTTACCACCCCAACATGACAACGTGACGGGAACTTTCCATACGACACTAACCCGACCCCTAACCTACATGTACTAAACCTCCCCCCACCTGCACAGATAGCCTCTGGCTACGTTCCAATAGAGCACGACAGGACTCAAGGACATCGGACCAACGGGAAATCAGCTCACGACCAAAAGACTTCCCCAAGTAGGGCTTTAATGCATTACATGTCACGTTTGCCTTCAAATCACTAGCCACCCATGCTCACTTCCGAAGCTGGCCAGCAAGAACCCTATGACAAAACATAACGTATGGGACCACCCATGCAGCGTACAACTTGGAATGTGTCCCTCTACCCCATCCTGTACCCCATACACCTAGCTGGCTGGCAGGAGGGGGACGGAAAACACGCCCATACACTTGGTAAAGTAGATTTACAACTATTTTAATACACCCTACGTGAATACGCAGAGCAGAGGGGAACCCCCGAAAGTGCAGAGACACCATGCTTTCAACCTGCAGACATACTACGCTGCCCCTCACTGATAACTGTTAATGTTGTTATGCTTGTTTAATTGCTTATTTATATGTTTTCAAACCCACGGCATATCAAGTGACCTTAAATGCCCCCCCTATAAGGCCTAGCTGGCAAGTGGATTCTGCCTCCCCGCCCGATCCTTTCTGCGCCCCCCCTTCCCTGCACCTCCAAAATGAAGTAACAGCCCAATCCTAACACTGTGAGCAACAGCCGCTGGCGATCCTGCCATGACATAGTTATTCTTAGTTATATACCAACGCGCCACAAAGACAGTTGGCATCCTCTACTACAACGTAACTACTTGCACGGCCCATGCTATTACCCCCCGGAACGAGTAGTTCTACAAGCTATGTTTGCATCATATGTTTCTTAACCTGTATAACCTGTATCAGTGTCAGCTGACCCTAAGAATTTATTCCTCACAGTTTCTTCACATGTGGTAACCCCGCCCTCTATACATATGCCAACGCCTGTTTTAAGTCTTTACCTTGTGAAACGTACCCACTACCTGTCTTACTAAAACGGGGATTGGAGGGGGGTGGGGGGGTGTGGGGAGGGAGGAGGGGAAAAGAACAGAAAAGAGACGATTGTATTAGACCAGAATATCCGAGTACTATTGTCCATGTTAAGCCCAAAAACCCTATTGCTGCTTATTTGAAGTTATGCTTGTACCTCTACTAGAACTATATGTCAGATGTTTATTAATACTGTTCCTTATACGGATGGCGAATTGTAACTACTTTTGCATACCATATTGTTAAATGTTTACCTTTGCTCATACGACAAAATAAAAAACTAAGATTGTCAAAAAAAAGAAATTACTTCCCCTCACTTGATGGCAGCAAGGAAAGGCTGAGGAGAGGACTTGGGTGATAAGAAGGGGGTGCCATTTGTTGTCTGATGACAGATGCCAAATATGCACAAATTTAACATTAAATCTTATTCCAGGCTGGTTGATGATGCTGCTGGAAGTGGAGTTGCACCTCTACCAGCAAATTGTTGTAACTCTTTTAGTCAAGCATTTCATTGAGATATATAGTGTCTCATATGTAACTCAGCCCTGGTTATACTATCAACTTGTTGGACAACCTTTGGGTTCATACATGCAACTGGCCTACAAGACCTATGGCCTAGCTCTGGTGATTGTGAAGCAATACAAGATAATAATAATATTAATAATATAAAAATAAGCTTATGAATGATTTTCTGTATTTGAAGAGTGTACACTAGGAATACATATACAAAGCACAAATGATTAAAACCATCTGATAGATTTATCAAACTCCATGCACCAGTCCAATATTACATCTAGTAAGATACTTACTTGAGTGATTTCAATGTCATTTGTCAATGGTCAGTAAAGATACATTTTATTTATAACTTTAGAATTGACCCATGTCAGAGCTGACAATAGTGCATGACGTACCTGAATATAATAACCCTTATATCCTTTACCATGTCAAAATCACAATCTATAAAATAAGGAAATCATTTGGGACAAATCAGGTGTGAGACTCCAGGGAAAGAATCCACTTCAATTCTCCCAAAGGAGGATGTAAATAAAATAATTTAAAAAAATAATAAATTGTGTGTGTGTGAGAGAATGTGTATGTGTCTTTCAGTAAGTCTGTGTTTGTCAGTGAATGTTTGTGTCTGCCAGTGTGTGTCAAATCAGTGAGAGTGTGTCTGTCAGTGAGTGTGAGTGTGTGTGTGTCAGTGTTCTCTATTGCCCGTGGTTGCCTATCCCTGCACTAAAGTTTGATCCCTATCCTCAAAAAAAAAAAAGTCAGAAAGCAAACTACATACCTACATACCTATTGTATATTGTTATTGTATATTGCATATTGTTAAGACATACAAAGCTGTGTTGCTATTAGGATTTTAACATACACAATTCTCCTAAGTATAGGAAAATATGTAAAGTGGGAAAGGTAAGATTAAAAGTTTAATTAGAAATTTGGTGGACGTGGAATGTCTAAGAGACACAGGGAGAACATTGCTGGGCACTCGTACTTTCACAGCCAGCTGCACACCTTAACATACTCTATTATAGCCTCTATAAGAATGAAACCTTAAGAGCCAATGGCTCAGGAAACTCAAAAAGCAAAAGGTGACATGGTCACGAAAAACTATTTTTATAGTAAATATTCAGATTGTATAAAAAAGTATCACTCTCTCTATGGTCTTGCAACTTTCCAAATTACTTGTTATCTCATTGTTCATTTGGCATGGACCACAGAAACAGACTGCTTTGATCATTATCTCATCAATTCTATGTTGTCATGACAACTACATGATGTCATTTTAGTCAGAACTTTGGGTTGTCATAGTGACCTGGCGCTCAGTCAACATATTCTGGCTTCAAGTGTAATTTAGAAAGCTAACTGCACACATACTCTAGCTGATGCAGATGTTTGCTGGTAGATTGTTATCTATGTAATAAACTATGGTATGGTGATACTATGACAAAACATACCATCCATTATAGTACGGATCACCATACGTTTTCAACAAACATTTGTCACAAACTAGTAAGTCGATAAAAAAATGATGACATAATGTGTCAATGTTTAAAGTAAAGTAAACATAACAAGGATCTTGCAAAATATAATGTGACAGTTCAGATTTGTTGGTACTATTGTTTCCCTTAACATTACTAATTTGTTGTTTGAATTGCCTTTGCATTGTCTTTTAATTATAGATAACAACTTTCTAGCTAATAAACCCAGACATTGCTTGCTGATCATGCCAAATACTTTTACTGCAGTTCCTCGCTAAATGTGAAATATACAGAAATGCCAGAGGCCTTTAAAAACAAACAAACAAACAAACAAACAAACAATGTATCCATACATAAATGAACAGTGTAAATGAAAGGATTAATTTTACATATAAAATATGCTTTGCAGGATAGACTTTGATAGGACTGATTGGTGATATATTTGGCTCGTATCCATAAATATGGGAGGGTCTACAGTTCGTGCTATTGAGGCACTACAGTGAGCATCGTTTGCCACAGCTTCGATCATGAATTACTGATCCCATCCATTCTCTATCCTAAGTGTCACGGTTCAGGGCTGCTTCTCTTGCCATGGCACGTGAGCCATTGGTAATGGTAATTTGACACCCATCTACTAAGCTCCCACTCCTGCCGGAGAGTTCAAACTAAGAATTTTCACGGACAATGTTCTTCTAACACAAATTCACCTCTGCAAACTTCTTTGCGTAATCTCTGCCTTAGCCATTCCTTCAGTGGGGGGAAGATGTGGGTGTCATATTCCGGCTCCCGGCATCACTCTGTGGCGCGCGAGGGAGCTGAGCAGAAAGCTCAGGGGAAAGTGCTCCCTCGCTGAAAACCTAGAGCGCCAGCCTGTCTGTCTGCCCGCCTGCCTGGCCGCCTCCCTGCCCAGCAGCGCCACTGGACCCCAGGTGAGAAATCCACCCAGCTATCCCAAACGTAGGGAGGCTGGGTGGATTTAAATTTTAAAAAAAATAATAATAATAATTGTGAGTGTGGGGAAATATGTGTGTCAGTGAATGTGAGTGAGTGAGTGTGTGTGTGTTAGTGAATGTGAGTGTGTGTCAGTGAATGTGAGTGTGTGTGTGTCAGTTAATGTGAGTGAGTGTGTTTTAGTGAATGTGTGTGTGTCAGTGAATTTGAGTGAGCGTGTGTCTGTCAGTGAGTGTGCGTCTGTCAGTGAATGTGTGTGTGTGTGTCGGTCAGTCTGTGTGTGTGCGTCGGTCAGTGAGTGCGTGCGTCTGTCAGTGAGTGCGTTTCCGAGTAAGTGTATGTCTGTCTATCAGTGTGTCAAATCAGTAAGTGTGTGTATGTCATTGTTTGTCAGTGTATATGAGAGTGTGTGTGTCTGTCAATGAGTGTATGCATCTATCAGTGAGTGTGCACGTCTGTCAGTGAATGTGTGTGTGTGTCGGTCAGTCTGTGTGTGTGCGTATGTCAGTGAGTGCGTGCGTCTGTCAGTGAGTGCGTGTCCGAGTAAGTGTATGTCTGTCTATCAGTGTGTCAAATCAGTAAGTGTGTGTATGTCATTGTTTGTCAGTGTATATGAGAGTGTGTGTGTCTGTCAATGAGTGTATGCATCTATCAGTGAGTGTGCACGTCTGTCAGTGAATGTGTGTGTGTGTCGGTCAGTCTGTGTGTGTGCGTATGTCAGTGAGTGCGTGCGTCTGTCAGTGAGTGCGTGTCCGAGTAAGTGTATGTCTGTCTATCAGTGTGTCAAATCAGTAAGTGTGTGTATGTCATTGTTTGTCAGTGTATATGAGAGTGTGTGTGTCTGTCAATGAGTGTATGCATCTATCAGTGAGTGTGCGTGTCTGTCAGTGAGTGTGCGTCTGTCAGCGAGTGAGCGTCAGTCAAAGTGCGCCTTGACAGGAAGGGGTGGGGAAAATTTAAATTGTGGGGGGGGGGGGGGATGCCCGAGCACTGTCCTGCCTAGGGCAGCACAAATCCTAAATACACCACTGGCCTACAGTCTTCCAATAATTGGTGCACTCATATTAAATCTGGCTATTAATGTGGATCTCTAGATTTGATCGAGGGGACTGGAGGGTATTAGTATGTTTTTATTTCTTCATCAGGCAGCTCTCTATTATACAAAGAAAGATCATGTTATGCCCCCAGTGCCTGCTGGGAGGGTGTGCTTATAAACATAACTTTGCTGCACATCCTTCTATTAGTTAGTAAGTATGGTGGGATCACATTGAATAACCAGTTTGAGATCCCACAGAGCACCAGCTGCACACTGTACATTGTTAGAGAGGAGAAGACATAGCATAGAGAGGCAGGGATGGTTCATGACACATCCTGTTAGTGTAAGGGTTATCAAGTTGTCCAAGCATATGGAACCTAGCAACACCCCTGCCGGGCTGTTTATATGCGGTCAACCTATTATACCTGTTTACCTGTATACCTGCTATTCTCAAATTAGTAGTGTAACCCTGACAGATAAACCCACACATGCATGTTTTAGGTCCTGAGATTCACTGTGCCATATTGCAAACTAAGATTTAATAACACAATCTACATGTTAAGATAGCAGGCTTATTATAAAACAATATGTCAAATTATAATTATAAGAATAATAAAAACATGCTTCCAAAAGCATAGGGCCCTCAAGAGCCTTTCACATGGGACAGAGGCCTGACTCATACTTCCCTAATCGTGGACCGGCTGATGAATATGATAGAAATCTGGAGGAAAATTCATATTTTTTATCGCACAAACAAATGTTCATTAAATTAAAAAAGATACAATTTACACTCAGAATTGTCTAGGATGTTTTTTTCATATTTTAGTGAACATGAAAAATGCTGTAACAGGTTCTACTGTCTTCTTAAAACTAGTCAGAAACCTCGATCTAACTCTCATTACTAACAGTACAGTTTTACGACCCTGTTTAATTAAAATTAACGCGCAACACATTGAAGAGACACTCTATGGTGGAGTTAACCTATACAATTTGTAATGCATTCTATAGATAATACATCAAAATATGCAAAAACAGTAAATTATTAATAGTGATGGAAGATGGTTTTACATTAGGAGGGCTCAAATCCATCCATACCAATATGAACCATCAGTTAGAGTTATTCAGTGATCAGTTTATTTAAATCTGTCTGATATTATCGTGATATTACCTTCACTATGCCAGGATGTCCTTCCAAGCCTAGCGGCCAACCGAGCACATCAAGATATGGAGGACATTTTGGCAAAGAGATCTCACCTTCTTTTTTACAACTCCACACCAACAACTAGATCATATATTGATGATATCTATGTTCTGCCAGTTGTCAATGTGACTGTCATGCTCATATTTGAATCCTGCATGTAAATGAAATATCATCCCTCGGAAAGTTATCAACCCCAGTGAAGGCAAACCGAGACACCTTGGAGGAAGCCTTTGCCACCAAAATTACCTCTTTCTTAACCACTTATGATGATCTGGCTGACAAAGACTTAGATACTAGGTCTCATAGGAATCAACCATTGAAAGAGTTGCATGCAATGATGCCGATATCGCTTTGAGCAATTCACCTGTCAGTCTGTGGCCACTAATAATAGCCCCAGCTGACAGAGGGGAGCCCAAAGTATCTATGAATGGGTTTTTAACTCTGCTTACATGCAATCTTGTTTTAGGAATATAAATGCCTATGTAAATAGTTGTTTGCAGCACTGAGCTTCAACGCGGTAAACCAAAAATTAAAAAGTCTGGCACCTGTGAAATCAGATGACAGAGAGAAGCCCCACGTGTCCATTGATACCTGGACCCCCTGGTGTGAGCAGGGATTAAAGCCTACTGTATGCAGCACAGCAAAGAACGCCCTAATGGTATAAAGGGGTTAAACTAAATTGTCAGGTTTTTACTGTAGAAAGCTAATCATCTGTACTACACTTCTTAGACATCTGGCATAATGTACAGTAGTACAGTGTGTTTATGGAAAAATACAAATACTTCTTAAAAAAAAAAAAAAAAAACCAGATGTAAAGATACTTTGTCGTCACACAAGAGCCACAGTCCTTGAAAATTCTCACCAATAATAAAGCTAGAATATGTATAGGATTATATACTAAGATGCCGTGTTTAAGATAGAGAAGAAAAACCTAGTGCAAACATATTTTCCATCATAATTTCCGTTTGTGGAAAAAAATCTCATAACATATCAAATTGGTGAGCTATAAACTCATGTTATATTACAGGTATTGCCACCTATACGCATGTTTCTCATATAAATCATTATCATATATGTTATAGCTCGTAATATATCTATTTACTGAATTACCATGCCATCCTTGACTTGAAAAACAGATATTTTCAGTGAAAGGATCATTTTACAGTACAGTACACTCTGTGAGATGTCAACACGAGACGTTCCAGGAAAAGCCAGGGCTTAGGGAATAGACCTTGGGAAAAGTATTTTATATGTTGTTTGTGTTTGACCGAGAAATAGCACAGAGATACAAATTATTTATATCAACTTATGTTCCTTAAACATATATACAAATTCAGAATTTTAAAAACACAATTTTTCTTATTTAGTCATTTAATTAGGGTCAGATCACTGAAGTAGTCATGGGGCTTGGAGCATTAACAAAACCCAATGTTATGGTCACTAGATGTGATTCCCTATGACTATGTAGGTCTAAATATGTGAAAGGTGGAGAATTGTAATGTACTATCTAGGTTCTGTAACTCATAATGAAGTCTTGAATTCTATTGAAAAGGTATACCTTTAATGAAAACATGCATTCATTTAGTAATGTATGTTTTCATTGAGGGTATATCTAAAAACAAGCTTCAAATTTCTTGTCTGAAGCCTTTGCAAGTCCTCAGTTTCTAACTCCATTCAGACTTTCTGTGTCTGTCCAATCACAGGCTTCCTAAAGCAACTCAATTAGAAGAATTTACAAGGCAGATGCTCTGGGCATTTGCTAGCTCTTGAGTTTATCTTAACTGAGCTAAACAATTAGGAAGTAACATAACTGACTGACAGTCAGGGGGTATAACAAGGATAATTTATATTAGTGCCAATTTATATCGAAATCTACACTTTTTGTAAAATGAAAAAAAAGACGGCACTCTTCAGACATAAAGCCGTTCAGCTTGTTTTAGTGCTCTGGAGTGTCCCTTTAAAGGAACACTTTAGGCACATTAACAAAAATTCATCTCATAGAACTGGTTATCGTGCCTAGAGTCCCCTGGCCCTGTACCTCTAGTTAGTGTTAAACAGTATTCACACAGTTTATCATTGAATGAGGGTCCTATGTTGCCCACAGCTCGGCCCCTACTGGAGGCATGGCTAAGGCAGAGATTACACAATTTCTTCTAGCATACCTACCAGCAATGGGCACTGTGATAGGCTGGATGCAGTCAACTGAGACTCTCGGACAATCACAGGCGCCCATTGTTGCGCAGGTTAATGCTTTCTCAATAGATTAAGCAGCACAGAAGGTAAGGGTTGCTGGGAACTTTTGTTTGGCAATAAAACATAACAAATGGTTAAATGCTGAATAGAAGGACAGCATCTGGAGATTCTGGAAACTATAGCAACTTCAAAGAGATGAAAAGGTTACAGTGCCTACAGTGCCCATTTAACCAAAATTAACACAATTATGTAGTTTGAGGCAAAAATAACACTGTATGTTGCCATTTAAGTGCTTTATGGTGAGCACACCAAAATACTCATTGTGGGCCCACCCGGGTAGGGACACAAGTCTCGCCACCAAGGATTTCCTTTTCCCCTCTATGGAACTCTGCTCCACTGGATTCAGTGATTTAGCTGCCAAGTGATTAAAGCTCTGGAGTGATTACAGATTTCCCCCACAGACATTAGCCGAGACTTAATGCTGGGAGTGAACTGGTTTAATGGGTCATGGTACAGGCAATTTACACACAGACCCCCAGCAGGGGGTCTCCATCCAGTTACACACAAACTGCTCCCCGGAGCCTCTGTGTCTGGGAGATAATTGAGTGTACTTTTGCTTAACCCCTTAATGACACATGACATGTGTGACATGTCATGATTCCCTTTTATTCCAGAAGTTTGGTCCTTAAGGGGTTAAACTAATTATCTCCCAGGAACAGAGGTACAATGTTTAAAACATAAAACACACAATATTACAAGGGACCCCCTTAAGTCTTATATCCCCGGATAGCCTAGATTAGAGCGCCCAACATATCCAAAAAGCGCTCAGATCCCATGAACACAGCCAAATCGCCACCGGGGTAAAGTTTTGACCCACTGCACACGTGGCGCCTGCCCAAAATAGTTCCAGAAGAAAGGTGGTGATGGTGACAAGATGGCCGTCAACTCATTTCCAATGTGTTCGTCCATGCGGCTACCCAGCCGAGCACTTGAAGTAGCGATGTGTGAAACGATGATGGAAGTGTCAAGAAGGCTCAACAAGGGTTAACAAGCTCAGAGGTGGTCAAAGTACGCTGGGTAAAAATGGGCAAATTGCGTGTTTGTTCAGTTCCCGAATCATAAGTTATACATGAACTGCCAGCAATGGTTCGGTGAGTAGATGTTTTGTCACACTCATTTTTGTTATGGACAATATATTTTATCGGCAAGGGATGACAAAATAAGTTATTGCAATGTATAAAAACATTATCACAAAATAAACCAAAGCAATCAAAAGTAGAATAAGAAAACATAGTGACAAGCTTTTTTAAAAACATAATGATGTGTGATATTAAAAGTCACTTGCAGTGCTCAGTAATCATTACCATTTTGTTGAAAGTCACATTTACTTACCATAAAGGAAATACACACAGCCTCGCAATTATAAAGACCAAAGCAAATATGACAAACAGAAGGTCACACAATTTCTGACATTTGGAATAATTTGCCATTTTGGCTGCCTAGGAAAGAAAGAAAAGAAAAAGCCCATGTAGTTATTGTAAACTGACAGCCGAAACATGTTATTAACAGCACTTCTTTGAGTGTTGTTGTTTTTCTTTGTTTTCCTTATGTATATGTATATTTAACAACATTTTATTTAATCTTAACCAGCTTTCACATTTTATGTGACAATGCATGTTATTAAAAGCAAACAATATAAAGAAATAATCCAGGCACTCCAATGAATTCCAAAGTATAGGCAATCTTTATTGGAACAAGGAACCAAACACTTTTCGACCCCTAAGGGCTTGACAAAGGCCCTTAGGGGTCGAAACGTTGCTGTTTGGTTCCTTGTTCCAATAAAGATTGCCTATACTTTGGAATTCATTGGAGTGCCTGGATTATTTCTTTATATTCAAATGCTACAATTAGCCCATTTTAGGTACTGGGACTTATCCAGTTGAGCACCCTGAATTCCAGACAAAGAATTGAGTGCACTTCCATCATCTATACATGTCATTAAAAGCAAACAAGTCATTTAAAGGTTATCTATAGTGCTGTAAATAACAATAATTTATTCAGTACTATTGGTTCTCTTCTATCGATGGGATCACTGTCCATCCCACTTTTTTTTGTAAAAGCTAAGTTTATTAAAGATTACTTACCTTGTTTCCACTGTTAAGACTTCTCTGCAACAACCTCCAGCTCCGCCTCCATCAAAGTCAGCACCCTTGCTAATCTTGTCCAATCCAATGCTTCTCATAGAGAATCAATTATCTGTGTCATGTTTTTGTTCATTGTGTGGTTCAATTTTTTTTTATTTATTTAGAGTAATGAAAACTTAAAGTTTAATACATTTTTAGCAGATTTAGCACTGCTCTTGATCAATTTCATTTGCCCTGGCTATTTTTGTGAGGTGCATCACTGTTGGATACCATATTTTTGATGGGGATTATACCCCTCTTTACAGTGAGCAGATTTACTGCTCCAAAAACTGTAAATAAGATTTCACTATTCATTTATACCTACTGTTACAAAGAGCACTGTATACGTCTCCTTTCATATACTACTTGTTGTATGTAGAGCTCAGAACATCGTAAATCCGTAGGCAGGGATTATACCGCAGCACACCTGATACCATGAGCATTAGGTTTAAGCTCATTTTATGTGTGTTACTTATTTTCATAATCTAATATTTATTATAAATATTTTTCATTGAACTCATCTGTATTTACAGTATTACACTATTTGAGGTCTCTTTTCTGCTTTTTTCTCATTTCATATATCTGGTTAAAACCACTGGAGACAAGTACCACACTTATATCCATAGGTGGAGATTATAACACTGTATGCTGGTATAGTAGAGCTTGTATGAAGCTCTGCCACATGTGAGTGCCCATTTTTATATTACGTCTTGCTATACTCTACATTTAAATATACTACGCTATTGGTCTACATTTTCTCTATTACTACATGCCTGAGGATTAATGTAAAGATTAAGACTATTTTGTGAAGACTGGAACTTTCTCTTCTACTATTGATTAATTGGATATACATTGCATACTATGGTAAATGTCTATTTAGAGAATCCTATTTGGTGCAAAGTATGGTCCTGTTTTCGCAGTATTTGTCTGGGTTACTCTACTGCTGATTCTGATCACTGATCCTTCTTGTATACTTACTAATTTTCTTACATAGCCCCAAAGAAAACATGCAAGAAAATTTTTTTTGTGTTTTCTTTGTGGGTATACCTACCAAACTGTTTAAAAAAAATACAAAGATTTTTCTTTAAATATTTTTTACTGAAAAAGTATTTTTTCTTTTTTAACAAAATGAAATGAAACAATGATGAACATCAATTGTTAAATAAATATAAACAATTCTAGCAGTGTACCTGGGTTAAACAATATCCATAGAAAAAGTAAGGTGATTTTTAATGGAGTGTTCCTTTAAAATCATAAGAAAGCCCCACCCCTTCCCCCCAATCATTTATACTGGCAGATTTTTTTTTTCTCAAAATCAATGGCACATTAGCACATTAGCTCTTCACCTGATTTCTATCTGTATATCCAGTTGCATAAATCTCTGTATTCTGAGTCTAAGTATCACGGTGCTCACCCAATCTGTTCCTTCTGCCTTATTCCTGTCTGTTTGAGTATCCATTAAATTACTGACTAGGTATCTTTCAGCCTTTGCTATTACCTGTTTCCTCTCAGCCCAAATTGACTCTTGCTGAGTCAGTTAGTCTGACTACACTTATTAATGTCATTCTGTTCCTGCCATTTCCAAATGTGATCAGTGTTATCACAGTCATCAGTCCAAGTGGTCAGCAATATTCCAGAGATGTAAGTGGCTCTTAAGCAGGGGAGGGCTGGCAGCCTTAGGGTTTGGGGGCAAATCCAGTCAAGTAACCCATTGCACCAAGAGGAAAGTAAAAACACCATTCCCATGTGATTGAAAGGAGGGGAGTCACCTTCACAGACACACTCACTGACAGGCACACACACACACTTGCTGATTTGACACATACTAACAAATACACACTCACTGACAGGCACACGCACACACTCACTGAGAGACACACTCACAGACACACTGTTATGGGCATACTGACTCACACAGACAGACATTCTGACACACACACACAAACTGGAACACACACATAGACAGACATACTGGCACACACTCAGACAGACATACTGGCACACACTCAGACAGACATACTGGCACACACTCAGACAGACATACTGGCACACACTCAGACAGACATACTGGCACACACACACAGATACTGGCATACACACAGACATACTGACACACACACACAGACATACTGACACACACACACAGACATGCTGACACACACACACAGACATACTGACACACACAGAGACATACTGACACACACAGACATACTGACACACACACACACACACAGACATACTCATACACATGCACACGCACACACACACACACATGGTTCATGGCAGCTAAAAGATTCTATGCAGCTTGCCCTGTGTGCTTAACATAAAAAGCTGCAGCTAACACAAATGGATAGACAAACTATTCTTCCCTCAATAGAAACGTGAACTAAAAGAATAAGTGCATCGGCACACTAAGTGAGCTACTTAGTGTGCCGATGTGAGCTACTTAGTGAGCTACTTAGTGTGCCGATGTGAGCTACTTAGTGAGCTACTTAGTGTGCCGATGCACTTATTCTTTTAGTTCACGTTTCTATTGAGGGGAGAATAGTTTGTCTATCCGTTTGTGTTAGCTGCATGTCTTTATGTTAAACACGCAGGGCAAGCTACATAGAATATTTTAGCTGCCATGAAGCAGCAGATAGCCTAGGTGATTAGGTTGGATAGCTCTAGCCATTTCTCTGGATAGCCTCCTAGTTACGGAGGGTTATTAGCACAGCTGGGTTGGGAATGGGGTTTGGCTGCCATTGGTTTTATTGTGGGGTTATGCCTCCATCCAACTGGATGCATGTCTACTCCCACTACTCTATCTGAAGGGTCTTATTCATAGACCCCCACTGGCTATTACCTATCTCTGACTATCTTTTCACCTACTGTCCTACACATGTCCATACACGTTCTGTATGCTGCCTGCTGTGTAACTGATATCCTGAGCACCTCAGACGTTTTGCTCTTCTCAGGCTATACTATACATATTGTTTTGTTAATGCAGCACACTTAGGTTTTATAAAGGGAACTTCAGGATCTTGTTTAAATAAAGTTTATTATTTTTTGTTGCTTTGTCATTACCTTTAAATGACTCTACCTAGGAGGTAATTTCAGTAAGGAGGGTTTCTAGCTTTGCTGGGCAAATTGCTTTACCTTATTTTTATATTTTTTCTAATTAACTTGGGTCATGCCCACATTACCTCTCTGACCATATTTATGACCACGTATTCGTTTTTTTTCCTGATATCATTGTCTTCCTCTTTTTCTTGATGGTTACGCCTAATTCCTATTAATGCTACCTCTTCACTTGAATTCTATCTGCATATCCAGTTGCTAACATAAATCTGTTTAAGTATCAAGGTGCTCAATTCATGAACTTGATAAATACCTCAGTTTATATGCATACACTTTGTAAACTTGATAAATGCTTGCTTTGTATCTAGAAATATCCCAAAGCTTTATTCTTACTACTTATTTATACAGTAGATATCCTTTTCAGGCCATTGTATAACCATAAATGGGTACTTTTTCTAAAAGCTATGTACTAACGGTGGACCAACAAGGACACACTCTAGTAATCAGAGAGTATTGTAACTTCCCACTTGCTTGCTCCTGCCCTGTAGTTTGTCATACACACTGTAATGAAAATACTGAAATATTGTTATTTAAGAACACCCATTGTCCTACTTTTATTCCACCATCATAGCTTACCTCTACTAGAACATCTGCAACATCATGAAGGCACATCACTAAAGTACCAACTCGTACCATGTTGTTTACATACGAAAATGTAATTAATGATATTGCTGCAATATGGTGAAGAAACATGATTGGAAAGTCCTAAAAGAAAATAGATAAAATAAATTACACTTACATATTTGTAGACACCAGAAGCAATAATGTTGGTCTTTACAATTTAACAGCATATTAATATCATTAAACAGTTAGAAGAACAATTGAAGTCAGTGGGTAAAAACAATTGTTTAACCATTTTTCAAAGGAGGCCCACACAACTGTAAATGCCCAAACCGAAGTTAATTTTTATTATAGAAAATGCACAACATATATGCCTTAAAAAAATTATGAATCTTTCTTGTATTTGCACAAGGTCCTTCTACACCTTAACCCCAATGAACACCTTTTGGATAAATTGGAATGCCAATTCTGAACCAGAACATCCAACACGAGTGCCTGAGCTCACTAATTCCCTTTTGTGTTTATTTCCACAAAAACAAAGTATTCCTGAAGAGTGGTGCTGTTATAGCAGCAAAAGGGAGGGGGATTTCTCCATTACTGCTCATTGTTTTACAATGGGATGTCCAACGCATTTGTTTGTCCAACGTTTGTACACATACCTTTCCCCACTCGGTGTATGAAATACAAATACAAAGAGAAGCAAAATTTCAGCACAGTGACACTGACTTCAAAGCTGACAAAATGTAACAGTTTAAAAAAAAAAAAAAAAACGCCTAAGGCAAAAATAATGGGGATTTAGTTATAGTATATGATTATATGATCATACATTGCAATCAGCCTGTCACTATGCTAATGTACCCCATTATTGGCAAGTCCTATTCTAGCAACCTAATGCCTGTTCTTATGAGATTCTATCGTTGGATAAGCTTTCCAAATTATTTAATATTTTTGGATCAACTTTTAAAATTATTTATTCAAAATTACAATTAAATATTTTTTTATAATATTAAATACATTTAAAATTCATCCAAAACTTGTAAAATCCTTGGAAAGTTTATCCCACAATATTAAATTGTGGCCATACTGAGGAAATGCATCCTCCTGGGGCTCTCTGTAGTACTAGGTTAAATTATAACTGCACTGTGCCCTGCACTGTATTGTTCTTACAAATACACATTGAGCATAGTACAGTGTTTCTTCTTGTGATTTATGTGATGGATCAGAAAGCTAATAATGTAGCTCACCGCAAAGGGTTAATATATTTTAAGTAGGATCCTTGAATACCCTTTTCTCTAAATAACATGGTGATCTCTTCCTTAGTTTAAACATCATATAGATAGGGTTAGTACTTTTTTAAACGGTATCCTCAGATGATCGGTACATGTGCTTTAATTCAGATGACCTCTCTCATAGTGCAAAAGGCAATTTACTGCAAAAACCATGCATCTGAAACATCAAACCCATCTTATCTAAACAGACACATCTGTCACAGACCAGTAACCAAGCTGTTC